>NC_135649.1:50782500-51407500 GCF_053574225.1 Canis aureus
AAAGAACAAGAAAAGGTGACAGTCAGGGATGTAATTGAAACAGATACAAGACACAACTTGAAACTGAATTTAAAACAACAAAAATTACACTAGCTGGGCTTGAGGAAAGCAGAGAGGACAAGGTAGTCCTGGTGAAAGAAAAGACCTAAAAACTAGTCAGGCTGAAAAAAATGCTAAAACCAAGATGAAAAACCAACTGGATGTAAGGCCCATAAGAATGGAAGAAGCAGAGAAATGAACAAGTGAAATGGAAGATGAAAGTATGGAAAATAATGAACGTGAAAAGAAGAGGGAAAGAAAAGCATTTGATCATAAATGTACACTTAAAGGAACCCCACACCTCTATAAACCATAATAACATTTGTATCATAGGAGTCCCGGAAGAAGAAGAGAGGGAAAAATGGGAAGAAGGTTTGTTTTAGAAAATTACAGCTGAAAAATTCCCTAATTTGGAGAAGTTAAAATACACCTAAATTCAAGAGGCACCGAAAACTCCCATAAAAAGCAATAAAAGCAGGCCAACACCAAGACATTTTGTAGTAAAATTTGCAAAATACAGAGATGGGGGGAAAAATCCTGAAAACAGCAAAGGAATCCCTAACCTACAAGGAAAGACAAATTAGGTTAGCTGTAGATTTATCCACAGAAATGTGGCAGACCAGAAGAGAGCAGCATGATATAGCCAATGTGCTGAATGGGAAAAATATGCAGCCGAGAATACTCTGTTCAGCACAGCTGCCATTTAGAAAGACAGATGATTTCCCTAGACAAATTAAAAAAAAAGGTTCATTACCACTAGCAATGGCTTTGAATGACACAGTGGACCAGATAGATTTTTCAGATATATTACATTTTATCCTAAAGCAACAGAATACACATTCTTCTTGAGGGTATATATTGGATCACAAACCAAGCCTCAGCAAGTACAAAACCATTGAGAACATGCAGTGTATATTTTCTTTTTTTTTTAAATATTTTTAAAAAGATTCTATTTATTTTTTCATGAGACACACAGAGATAGAGGCAGAGACATAGGCAGGGAGCAATGTGGGACCTGATCCCAGGGCCCCAGGATCACACCCTGAGCTGAAGGTAGACACTCAACCACTAATCCACCCAGGTGTCCCCTGTGCATATTTTATGTCCACAACACTATGAAACTTGAAATCATCCATAGGAAAAAAATTGGAAATACCACAAATACATGGGAGTTAAAGAACACCCTCCAAAAAATTAAAGGTTAATTCAAAAATTAAATATGAAATAAAAACACATGGAAGCAAGTGAAAATGAAACACAACAGTCCAAAACATTTGGATGCAGCAAAGGTGGTCATAAGAGGGAAGTGTATAGCAACACAGGCATACCTCAAGAAGCAAAAAAAGTCTCAAATATACAATCTAACCTTACACCCAAAGGAACCAGAAAAGAAGCAGCAACTAAAGCCCAAAGGCAGCAGAAGAGAAATAATAAAGACTGGAGCAGAAATAACGACATGCAAGCTAAACAAACAAACAAAAAACAAAACAAAATAGTACAACAGATCAATGAAACCAGGAGCTGGCTCTTTGAAGGAATTAACAAAATTGATAAACACTAAGCCAGATTTATCAAAAAGGAAAGAGATAAGACCCAAATAAATGAAATTATGAATGAAACAGGGAGAGATCACAACCCATACCACAGAAAACAAGCAATTATAAGAATATTATGAAAAAATTATATGCCAGGAAATTGAGCAATCTGGAAGAAAAGGACAAATCCCTAGAAACATATAAACTGTCACAACTGAAACAGGAAAAAATAGAAAGTTTGAATAGTCCATTAACAAGCAAAGAAATTGAATCAGTAATAAAAAAAAATTCCAACAAACAAAAGTCCAGGGCCAGATGGCTTCCCAGGTGAATTATACCAAACACTTAAAAAACAATTAATATCCATTCTTCTCAAACTTTTCCAAAATATAGAAATGGAAAGAAAACATCCAAACTCATTCAATGAGTACAGCATACTTTGATTCCAAAACCAGAGAAGGACCCTAATAAAAAGGAGAATTATAGTTCAATATCTGTGATGAATATGGATGCAAAAATTCTCAACAAGATATTCAACAGTACCTTAAAAGAATTGCTCACCACAATCAAGTGGGATTTATTCCCAGGCTATAACGATGTTGCAGTATTTGCAAATCAATCCACATGATAAACGACAACAAAAAACAAGAGGATAAGAACCTCATGATTCTCTCAAGAGATGCAGATAAAGCATTTGTGAAACTACAAGATCCATTCTTGATAACAACTCTCAACAAAGTAAGGATAGAGGGAACATACCTAAACATCATGAAGGACATTTAGGAAAATCCAAAGCTAATATCATCTTCAATGAAGAAAAACAGAGCTTCTCCTCTATAGTCAGGAACTAGACAGGGGTGTCAACTCTCAACACTGTTATTTAAAATAGTACTAGAAGTCCTAGCCTCAGCAATCAGACAACGAATAGAAATAAAAGGTATCCAAATCAGCAAAACAGTCAAACTTTCATTACTCACAGACAACATGATACTCTATGCAAAAAACCTGAAAGAGTCCACCAAAGAATTGCTAGACCTGATACATGAATTCAGTAAAGCAACAGGATACAAAAGGAACATACAGAAATGTGTTGCATTTCTATACACCAATAATGAAGCAATAGAAAGAGAAATCAAGAAATAAATCCCATTTACAGTTGCACCAAAAACCATAAGATTCCTATGAATAAACCTAACCAAATAAGTAAAAGGTCTGTGCTCTGAAAATGATAGAACACTGATGAAATACGCTGAAGATGACAAACAGAAATGGAAAAAAAAATCCGTTCTCATGAATTGGAAGAACAAATATTGTTGAAATGTGTATACTACCCAGTGTAAACTACACATTTCATGCAATCCCTATGAAAATATCACCAGCATTCTTTTTTACAGAGCTAGAAAAAAGCCTAAAATTTGTACAGAACAACAAAATATCCCAAATAGTCAAAGAATTATTGAAAAACAAAAGCAAAGTTGGAGGCATTACAATTCTGATCTTCAAGTTATATTATAAAGCTGTAATGACCAAAACCATATGGTACTAGAAACAACAACAACAACAACAACAATAACAACAACAGATACTTATATCAATGGAACAGAATACCCAGAAACGGACCCACAACTATATGGTTAACTAATCTTTGACTAATAAGGAAGGAATATTTAATGGGAAGAAGACTGTCTCTTCAACAAATGGTTTTGAGAAAACTTGATAGCAACATGCAGAAGAATGAAACCGGACCACTTTCTTGTACCATACATGAAAATAAATTCAAAATGGATAAAAGACTTAAATATGGGACAGTATACCATCAAAATTGTATAGAACACAGACAACAATCTCTTTGACCTCTGCCATAGCAACTTCTTATTAGACATGTCTCTGGAGACAAGGGAAATTAAAGCAAAAATGAACAATTAGGACCTCATCAAGATAAAAATCTTCTATATAGTGAAGGAAACAACAAAACTAAAATGCAACCCATGAAATGGGCGAAGATATTTGAAAATGACATATCTGATAGTTTACAAAATATATAAAGAACTTATTAAACTCAACACCCAAAAACAAATAATCCAGTTAAATAGGCAGAAGACTTGAATAGACATTTTTCTAAAGAATACATCCAGATGGCTGACAGATACATGGAAAGATGCTCAACATCACTCATCATCAGGGAAACACTAATCAAAACTACTATGAGATAGCACCTTACACCTGTCAGAATGTCTAAAATTAACAACACAGGGAGCAACACATGTTGGTGAGGATGCAGAAAAAGGGGAATCCTCTTACTCTGGTGGGAATTAAAAATGAATACAGCCACTGTTGTAAACAGTATGGAGGATCCTCAAAAAGCTAAGCGTAGAGCTACCCTACAATCCAGCAATTGCACTATTGATATTTACCCAAAGGAGGCAAAAATACTGATTTAAAGGGATACATGCTTCCCAATGTTTATAGCATCATTTTTTTTACAATATCCGTCTTATAGATAGAGTCTAAATGCCCATTGACTGATGAATAGATAAGGAAATCATGGTATATATGTACAATGGAGTATTACTCAGCCATCAAAAAGAATGAAATCTTGCCTTTTGGAGCAAGATGAATGGAGCTGGTGTGTATTATACTAAAAGAATCAAGTCAGTCAGAGGAAGACAAATACCATATGATTGCACTTATATGCACAATTTAAGAAATGAAACAAGAACTTAGGGGAAGGGACAAAGAGAAGGAGGCAAAGCATAAGAGACTCTTAATTTTAGAGAACAAGGTGAGGGTTGCTGGAAGGGAGGTGGGCTAAATTGGTGATGGGTATTAAGGAGGAACTTGTGGTGATGAGCAGTGGGAATTATATGTATGTAAGTGATGAATCACTAAATTTTACTTTGGAAACCAATTACACTATATGTTCACTAACTAGAATTTAAATAAAAACTTGATTTAAAAATTCCACTTTGGTATGATCCCAAAGTCTTTCTTTTCTCTGATGCTAAAACCTTTGATCATATGCTCAATTTCTACTGGTAACATAACTTTTCCTACCTGTCCTTTTTTCTACAAAAATTGATATTTGTGTTACTAACCACCTTTCCCCACCACCATCAAAGGAAACCACTAACTTGACTTCTGACAGTATACATGGAATTTTTTTAACTTTATAGATATAAAATAGTACATTATATTTTTTCATGTCTGTTTTTTTATCCAATATTATATTGGTAAGATTCAACCATATTTTTGTATGCAGTTGCATTTTTTCATTTTCCTTGCTTTATATAGCATTTTGTTTTATGTACATACCACAATGTATCTATTATTTGCTTATTATAATTAATGTTGATAAAGGCAAAAGCTCATGAGCTACTGGAACTCTCATAAGCTGCTTGTGGGAAGGTATATTGAAACAATTTGTAAAGCAGTTTAGCAGTTTATTCTTAAGTGAACATACATACATTTTGAGACAGCAACTCCACTACTAAATATATACTCAACAGATAAATTATATATTTCCACCATATGACAGGAATAAGAATGTTCACACAAGCACAACTTATTGTAGTTTTTTTTTTCAATTTAACCATTCTGCAGTGTATGTATTGGTATCAACTTCTGGTTTTAATTTGAATGTAACTTCATGTGAAATGAAGTTTATCACTTTCACCTGCTTGAATATCACTTTTGTTAGTTTTTTAAGTCTTTTGCTTTTTTTAAATAATAAATTTATTTTTTATTGGTGTTCAATTTGCCAACATACAGAATAACACCCAGTGCTCATCTCGTCAAGTGCCCCCCTCAGTGCCTGTCTTACAAAAGGGCTCTCTCTCTTTTCCTATTCATTTCCAATGGATTTTAAAAATATATTATGGATATCAATCTTTTTAGGAAGGATTTACATATTTTGGGAATATCTTCTCCCACTTTATGGGTTATCTTTTCACTCTTTCATTGGTATCTTTTGATGCACAGTAGTCCAAAATCATAATATAGTCCAATTTGTCAATTTTTCCTTTATGATTGATCATTTGAGTTTTCTGTAGGAAAATATGTGCCTATTCCAAGGTTATGAAGGTGTTCTTATATAATTCTTATAAAAGTTCTATTTTTATTTGTCATATTTAAATATTCTGTTTATCTGGTCTTTTTGTTTTTATAATGGTATATAGGAAGAAAATTCATTTTTCCACACTAGATAGCAAATTAACTCAGTATAACTTACTGAAAAATAAGGCTTTCCACAGTACTAGGTAGTTTCAACTTCATCATATACCAGGTAGTCAACATAGGTGTTGTTTGTTTCTGGACCTTCCTAGATAATCCATTAGTCTAATTGCCTCTTCTTGTGTCAGTATCACTTTCTTAAATTTCTGAAAAAGGCCCTATCTCTGGCATTATAAGCCCTCTAGCTTTGTTTTTCTTCCAGATTGCCTTGGCTATTCTCTAACTTTTGCATTTCTATATAGATTTTTAAATCAGCTTATCATACTCAAAAAAGTCTGTTGGGGTTTTAGAGAACTGACATCTTAATATGGAGCTTTCTAATTCAAAATAATGAATTTATTCATATTTTATCACTTATTCTCAGTGACATTTTGTACTCTTCTGTGTAGCAGGTTTGCATACCTTTCTTTTAAAATATTCCCTAGGCACTTAATATTTTAATATTATTTTAAATGGGAAAATAGTTAAAGTGTACATTCTTATTCATGTTGCCCATATATGGAAAAAGTGATATTTTATATGGGTTTTGTATGTTCTGAAATTGTTAAATTTATTAATTCTAAAAGTTGCTAAGTATCTTTTAGATTTTATATGTACCCTGACAATTTCTATGTGAATGATTGTTTTATTACTTTTCCAATGTCTTGTAGCATTGGCTAGAACCTCAAGTAGATAATAAATAGAAATGATAATGGTGGACATACTTAATTAGTTGAAAATTCAGGGGATAAGTACTCAATATTTTGCCATTCAAATTAATATTTTCTGTGCATTTTAGTGGAAATTGTCTATCACATTAACTAAGCTCCCTGCTTTGATTAGGTTTATTCCTAGGTATCTTATGGTTTTGGGTACAATTGTAAACAGGATAGATTCTGTGATTCCTTTTTATTCTTCCTCCTTATTGGTGCATAGAAATGCAAAGGATTTCTGTATATTGATTTTATATCCTGTGACTTTGATGAATTTGTGTATCAGTTCTAGCAATTTATTGGTGGAATAAACCTCACCAAAGAGATAAAATATCTGTACTCTGAAAACTATAGAACACTTATAAAAGAAATTGAAAATGATACAGAAATGGATAAACACACCATGCTCATGGTTTGGGAAAACAAATATTGTTAAAAAGTCTCTACTGCCCAAAGTAGTCTACTAATATAATGCAATTCTTATCAAAATACCATCAGCATTTTTCACAGAGCTAGAACAAACAATTCTAAAATTTATATGGAACCAAAAAGACCTCCAATAGCCAAAACAACTTTGAAAAAGGAAAACAAAGTGGAAGGCATTACAATTCCAGACCTCAAGGTATATTACAAAGCTGTAGTCATCAAGACAGTATGGATTTGATATAGAAACAGACACATAGGGGCACCTGGGTGGCTCAGGGGTTGAACATCTCCTTTTGGCTCAGGTCGTGATCCCAGGATCCTGGGATCAAGTCCTGCATCTGGCTCCCAGAAGGGAGCCTATTTCTTCCTCTGCCTATGTCTCTTCCTTTCTCTCTGTGTCTCTCGTGAGTAAATAAATAAAATCTTAAGAAAAACAGACACATAGATCAATGAAACAGAACAGAAAATCCAGAAATGGACCCACAACTACATGGTCAACTAATCTTTGAAAAAGCAGAAAAGAATATCTAATGGGAAAAAAATGTCTCTTCAATAAATGGTGTTGTGAAAACTGGACTGCAGCATGTGGAAGAATGACACTGGACCAATTTCTTGTGCCATACACAAACATAAATTCAAAATGGATGAAAAACCTAAATGTGAGATAGGAAACCATCAAAATCCTAGAGGAGAACACAGGCAGCTACCTCTTTGACCTCTGCCATAGCAACTTCTTACTAGACATGTCACTGGAAGCAAGAGAAACAAAAGCAAAAATGAACTATTGGGGTTTTGTCAAATAAAAAAAGCTCCTGCACAGTGAAGGAAATAATGAACAAAACTAAAAGGCAGCCTAAGGAATGGGAGAAGATATCTGCAAATGACATATCTAATAGCTAGTTTCCAAAGTCTATAAAGAATTTATTAAATTCAACACCCAATAAACAAATAATCTAGCTAAGGAACCGGCAGAAGACATAAATAGACATTTTTCCAAAGAAGACATCCAGATCAACAGATATGTGAAAAGATGCTCAAAATTACTCATCAACAGGATAATACAAATCAAATCTACAATGGGATATCACCTCACACCTGGCAGAATGGCTAAAATTAGCAACACAGGAAACATATGTTGTTGAGAATGCAGTGAAAAGAGAACACTTTTACACTATTGGTGGGAATGCAAATTGGTGCAGCCACTGTGGAAAACAGTATGGAAGTTTCTCAGTAAGTTAACAATACAGCTCCCCTTCAATCCAGCAGTTGCACTATTAGTATTTACCCAAAGGATGCAAAAATACTTATTCAAAGGGATTCATGCACCCCAATGTTTATAGCAGCATTATCAATATTGGCCAAATTTTGGAAAAAGCCTAAATTTACATCAATGAATGGATAAAAAGAGGTGTTGTATGTATATCCAATGGAATATTACTCAGCCATCAAAAATAATGAAATCTTGCCATCTACAATGACATGGATGGAGCTAGAAACTATTATGTTAAGTGAAATAAGTCAGAGAAAGACAAATATTATATGATTTCAATTATATGTGGAATTTAGGAAACAAAATAAATGATCATAAGGGGGAAACCAAGAAGCAGACTCTTAAGTATAGAGAACAAACTGATGATTACCAGAGGGGAGGTAGGTGGGAGATGGGTGAGGTAGGTAATGGGGATTAATGGGAAGTGCAGTTGTTGTGATGGGCACCAGATCTTGTATGAAACTGTTGAGTCATTAAATTGTACTCATGGAACTAGTATTACAATGTATGTTAGTTAACTGGAATTTAAGTAAAAATTAAACAAGTCAATGTCATTCTTTCTAAATGTTTCTGTGAGGTAATATGGACTTTGAATTTGCTATTCTTGCATTTTGTTGACATCCCTCTTCTCTTCAGAATTTTTGAGATATAATTTAAATCTAAAGGTATGTTCTATTGTAATGTGTGTCCCATGTGTATTTGGGGGAAGAAAGTGTATTCTGTAAGATGTTGGATATAGTAGTACAGACATTTCAATTAGATCAATTTGTATTTTTCTTATTTAAATCCTGTATATCTATATTGACTTCTGTTTGCTTATTCTATCAGTTACCAAAACAAGTGTTTTAAAATCTCAAACTATGGAATGCTGAGTGGCTCAGCAATTGTGCATCTGCCTTTGGCTCAGGGTGTGATCCTGGGATCCTGGGATGGAGTCCCACATTGTGCTCCCAACAGAGAGCCTGCTTCTCCTTCTGCCTATGTCTCTGCCTCTATGTGTCTCTCATGAATCAATAAATAAAACCTTAATAAAATAAAATCTCAAACTATAATTATGGGTTTTTAAATCTCTTTTTTTTACTTCTGTCAATTTCTGTTTTGTTTATTTTAAAGTCATGTTACTAGATACAAAAAACTTTTGGATTTTTATATTTTCCTATTGTATTTCTCTTGTTTTTTATGAAATGTCCTTTATTACTTCTCAGTAATTATTTCTTAAACTATACTTTTCCTGATGTCAATGAGGCTACAGCACCTTTCTTTAGTTTTTGCATATTTATATATATGCATATTTTATATATATGCATATAAATGAAATATATATTTCATCTCTTCACTTTAACATTTCTTTAATTATATTTAAAATATGTTGATTAGAAATCGCATATAGCTTCTTCTGAATTCATCCTGGCAATATTTATCTTTTAATATGATAAATTAGGCTACTCAAATTGATGTAATTAAAGATATATAATAAAAATTTAGTATCATCTTTTTAATTGGCTCATCTTTTCTGTGTTTATTTATTCCTGTTATCATTTCTTTTGTATTAAGTGTTCTTTATGATTTTGTTATTGTTGTTTAGATTTTAGCCATCACTTCTTTTTATTACTAATAAGTAGTTACCAAGGGACTATAGTGTACATCTATTATGTATTAGAATCTACTTTTAATAAGTAATTTTACTAATTCCCAAACAATACAGGAAATTTATAACAGGTTAACTCCATTTAGTTCCTCCAATTCTTGTTTTTGTTATATGATTTATTAGTGACATCTGTTGCAAATCTAATTAGACATTGTCATCACTGTGGCTATTTTTTTAAGATTTTTTATTTATTTATTCATGAGAGACACACACATAGAGAGAGAGAGGCAGAGACACAGGAAGAAGGAGATCAGGCTTCATGCAGGGAGCCCAATGTGGGAAACAATCCTGGGACTCCAGGATCATGCCCTGAGCCGAAGGTAGACACTCAACCGCTGAGTCAGCCAGGCGTCCCAGTTATCACTCTGTTTTGAATAGATTTCCACTTGGAAATAAATGGATGTTTAAATAAATACAGGGCAGCCACCATGGCGCAGCGGTATAGCGCCACCTGCAGCCCAGGGTGTGATCCTGGAGACACGGGATCCAGTCCCATGTCAGGCTCCCTGCATGGAGCCTGCTTCTCCCTCTGCCTGTTGTCTCTGCCTCTCACTTTCTCTCATAAATAAATAAAATCATAAATAAATAAAATCGTAAATAAAATCATAAATAAATAAATTTAAATAAACAAATATGTTTAAATAAATGTCTCAACCTCACTCATAAATGATAGATTTCCATTTACTTAAAATCTTTTGGTATTTTTCCTTACTTTTTTTTAAAATTTGTTTTTTATTGGTGTCCAAATTGTCAACATACAGAATAACACCCAGTGCTCATCCCGTCAAGTGGCCACCTCAGTACCCACCAACCAGTCACCCCGACCCTCCGCCCCCTCCCCTCCACCACCCTTAGTTCGGTTCCCAGAGTTAGGAGTCTCTAAAGTTCTGTATCCCTTTCTGATATTTCCCACTTAATTTTTCTCCTTTCCACTTTATTCCCTTTCACTATTTTTTATATTCCCCCAAAATATGAGACCATATAATGTTTGTCCTTCTCCCATTGACTTCTTTCACTCAGCATAATAACCACCAGTTCCATCCACGTTGAAGCAAATGGTGGGTATTTGTCATTTCTAATGGCTGAGTAATATTCCATTGTACACATAAACCACATGTTCTTTATCCATTCATTTTTCGATGGACACCGAGGCTCCTTCCACAGTTTGGCTATTGCCGACATTGTTGCTATAAACATCGGGGTGCAGGTGTCCCAGCATTTCACTGTATCTGTATCTTTGGGGGTAAATCCCCAGCAGTGCAATTGCTGGGTGGTAGGGCAGATCTATTTTTAATTCTTGGAGGAATCTCCACACAGTTTTTCAAGGCGGCTGCACGAGTTCACATTCCCACAAACAGTGTAAGAGGGTTCTCTTTTCTCCACATCCTCTCCAACATTTGTGGTTTCCTGCCTTGTTAATTTTCCCCATACTCACTGGTGTGAGGTGGTCTCTCATGGTGGTTTTGATTTGTGTTTCCCTGATGGCAACTGATGCAGAGCATTTTCTCATGTGCATGTTGGCCATGTCTATGTCTTCCTCTGTGAGATTTCTCTTCATGTCTTTTGCCCATTTCATGATTGGATTGTTTGTTTCTTTGCTGGTGAGTTTAAGATGTTCTTTATAGATCTTGGATACTAGCCCTTTATCTGATACGTCATTTGCAAATATCTTCTCCCATTCTGTAGGTTGCCTTTTAGTTTTGTTGACTGTATCCTTTGCTGGGCAAAAGCTCCTTATCTTGATGAAGTCCCAATAGTTCATTTTTGCTTTTGTTTCTTTTGCCTTCGTGGATGTATCTTGCAAGAAGTTACTGTGGCCGAGTACAAAGGGTGTTGCCTGTGTTCTCCTCTAGGATTTTGATGGAATCTTGTGTCACATTTAGATCTTTCATCCATTTTGAGTTTATCTTTGTGTATGGTGCAAGAGAGTGGCCTAGTTTCATTCTTCTGCATGTGGATGTCCAATTTTCCCAGCACCATTTATTGAAGAGACTGTCTTTTTTCCAGTGGATAGTCTTTCCTCCTTTATCGAATATTAGTTGACCATAAAGTTGAGGGTCCACTTCTGGATTCTCTCTTCTGTTCCACTGATCTATGTGTCTGTTTCTGTGCCAGTACCACACTGTCTTGATGAGCACAGTTTGTAGTACAACCTAAAATATGGCATTGTGATGCCCCCAGCTCTGGTTTTCTTCTTTAAAATTCCCCTGGCTATTCGGGGTCTTTTCTGATTCCACACAAATCTTAAAATAATTTGTTCTAACTCTCTGAAGAAAGTCCATGGTATTTTGATAGGGATTGCATTAAACGTGTAAATTGCCCTGGGTAACATTGACATTTTCACAATATTAATTCTTCCAATCCATGAGCATGGAATATTTTTCCATCTCTTTGTGTCTTCCTCAATTTCTTTCAGAAGGGTCTGGTAGGTTTTAGGGTATAGATTCTTTACCTCTTTGGTTAGGTTTATTCCTAGGTATCTTATGTTTTTGGGTGCAACTTGTAAATGGGATTGACTCCTTAAATTCTCTTTCCACGGGCTCTTTGTTAGTGTATAGAAATGCCACTGACTTCTGGGCATTGGTTTTGTATTCTGCCACACTGCCAAATTGCTTTATGAATTCTAGGATCATGGGGTGGAGTCTTTTGGGTTTTCTATGTAGAGTATCATGTCATCAGCGAAGAGGGAGAGTTTGACTTCTTCTTTGCCAATTTGAATGCCTTTAATGTCTTTTTGTTGTCTGATTGCTGAGGCTAGGACTTCTAGTACTATGCTGAATAGCAGTGGTGAGAGTGGACATCCCTGTCTTGTTCCTGATCTTAGGGGAAAGGCTCCCAGCGCTTCCCCATTGAGAATGATATTTGCTGTGGGCTTTTTGTAGATGGCTTTTAAGATGCTGAGGAATGTTCCCTCTATCTCAACACTCTGAAGAATTTTGATCTGGAATGGATACTGTATTTTGTCAAATGCTTTCTCTGTATCTATTGAGAGGATCATATGGTTCTTGGTTTTTCTCTTGATGATATGATGAATCACATTGATTCTTTTCCAAATGTTGAACCAGCCTTGCATCCCGGGGATAAATCCTACTTGGTCATGGTGAATAATCTTCTTAATGTATTGTTGTATCCTATTGGCTAGTATCTTGTTGAGAATTTTTGCATCCATGTTCATCAGGGATATTGGTCTATAAATCTCCTTTTTGGTGGGGTCTTTGGTTTTGGAATTAAGGTGATGTTGGCCTCATAGAACGAGCTTGGAAGTATTCCATCTCTTTCTATCTTTCTGAACAGCTTTAATACAATAGGTAAGGTTTCTTCTTCAAACGTTTGATAGAATTCCCCAGGTAAGCCATCTGGCCCTGGACCTTTGTGTCTTGGGAGGTTTTTGAAGACTGCTTCAATTTCCTCCCTGGTTATTGGCCTGTTCAGGTTTTATATTTCTTCCTGTTCCAGTTTGGGTAGTTTGTGGCTTTCCAGGAAGGCGTCCATTTCTTCTAGATTGCCTAATTTATTGGCGTATAGCTGTTCATAATATGTTTTTAAAATCGTTTGTATTTCCTTGGTGTTGGTAGTGATCTCTCCTTTCTCATTCATGATTTTATTAATTTGAGTCTTCTCTCTCTCTTCTTTTTAATAAGGCTGGCTAATGATTTATCTATCTTATTAATTCTTTCAAAGAACCAACTCCTCGTTTTGTTGAGCTGTTCCACAGTTCTTCTGGTCTCGATTTCGTTGAATTCTGCTTGAATCTTAATTAACTCTATATTTCAGCTGGATGTAGGATCTATTTGCTGTTTTTTCTCTAGCTCCTCTAGGTGTAAGGTTAGCTTTTGTATTTGAGTTCTTTCCAGTTTTTGGAAGGATGTTTGTATTGCGATGTATTTCCCCCATAGGACTGCTTTTGCTGCATCCCAAAGATTTTGAATGGTTGTATCTTCATTCTCATTAGTTTCCATTAATCTTTTAAATTCTTCCTTAATTTCCTTGTTGACCCTTTCATCTTTCAGCAAGATGGTCCTTACCTCCACGTGTTTGAAGTCCTTCCAAACTTCTTGTTGTGATTTAGTTCTAATTTCAAGGCATTATGGTCTGAGAATATGCAGGGGACAATCCCAATCTTTTGGTATCGGTTCAGACCCGATTTGTGGCCCAGTATGTGGTCTATTCTGGAGAAAGTTCCATGTGCACTTGAGAAGAATGTGTATTCAGTTGCGTTTGAATGTAAAGTTCTGTAGATATCTGTGAAATCCATCTGGTCCAGTGTGTCATTTAAAGCTCTCGTTTGTTTGGAGATGTTGTGTTTAGAAGACCTATCGAGTGTAGAAAGCGCTAGATTGAAGTCACCAAGTATAAGTGTATTATTATGTAAGTATATCTTAACTTTGGTTATTAATTGATTGATATATTTGGCATCTCCCACATTGGGGGCATAAATTGATGATTGTTAAGTCCTCTCCTTGGATAGATCCTTTAAGTATGACGTAGTGTCCCTCTTCATCTCTCACTACAGTCTTCGGGATAAATTTTAGTTTATCTGGTATAAGGATGGCTACCCCTGCTTTCTTTTGAGGACCCTTTGGATGGTAAATGTTTCTCCAACCTTTTATTTTCAAACTCTAGGTGTCCTTCTGTCTAAAATGAGTCTCTTGTAAACAGCAAATAGATGGGTCCTGCTTTTCTTTCCAGTCTGACACCCTGTGCCTTTTGATGGGGTCATTAAGCCCATTCACATTAAGGGTTACTACTGAAAGATATGAGTTTAGTGTCATCATGATGTCTATTCAGTCCCTGTTTTTGTGGATTGTTCCATTGGACTTCTTCTTGAAGGGGAATTTTAATAGTCCCCCTTAAAATTTCTTGCAGTGCTGGTTTGGAGGTCGCATATTCTTTCAGTTCCTGCCTGTCTTGAAAGCTCTTTATCTCTCCTTCTATACTGAATGAGAGCCTTGCTGGATAAAGTATTCTTGGCTGCATGTTTTTCTCATAGGACCCTGAATATATCCTGCCAGCCCTTTCTGGCCTGCCAGGTCTCTGTGGAGAGGTCTGCTGTTAATCTGATATTCCTCCCCATATCAATTAGGGTTCTCTTGTCTCTTGCTGCCTTAAGGATCTTCTCTTTATCTTTGGAATTTGCAAGCTTCACTATTAAATGTCGAGTTGTTGAACGTTTTTTATTGATTTAGAGGGGGATCTCTCTATTTCCTGGATCTGAATGCCTGTTTCCTTTCCCAGATTAGGAAAGTTTTCAGCTATGATTTGTTCAAATACATATTCTGGACCTCTGTCCCTTTCGGCGCCCTTGGGAACCCCAATTAAACATAGATTTTCTTTCTCAGGCTGTCACTTATTTCCCTTAATCTATCCTCATGATCTTTTAATTGTTTTTCTCTTTTTTCCTCAGTTTCCCTCTTTGCCATCAACTTGTCTTCTATGTCACTCACTTGTTCTTCCACCACCTCGTTCACTATTAGGACCTCTAGTTTGGATTGCATCTCATTTAATTGATTTTTAATTTATGCCTCATTAGATCTAAATTCTGCAGTCATGAAGTCTCCTGGGTCCTTTATGGTTTCTTCTAGAGCCACCAGTAGCTTTATAAGAGTGCTTCTGAATTGGCTTTCTGACATCGAATTGTAATCCAAATTCTGTAACTCTGTGGGAGAGAGGACTGTTTCTGATTCTTTCTTTTGAGATGAGTTTTTCCTGCTAGTCATTTTGCTCAGTGCAGAGTGGCCAAAAACAAGTTGTATTGGGAAAAGGAGAAAAACAGAGGACAGAAAGAAGGAAAGAAAAAGAAAAAAAGAAGAAAAGAAAGGGAAAAAAAGAAAAAAAGGGGGCCGGGGGAAGCAAACAGAAATCCAAAACAAAAAATAAGGGGGAGTATCCTCCGATTCTGTATACTGTAAATCTCTCGACTTCCCCTGGAACTTTCCAGTGCTGCTTGGTCAATAATTTGCTTTTCCTCTGTCCGTCTAGCTGGTCTTCTGCGGGAGGGGCCTGCTGCGCTGATTTTCAAGTGTTAGCACTTGGGGGAGCTGCTCAGGCCCCTGCCTGGTGCAGGGCTCAGTGAAAGATGTTTAAGCTGTTTATTCTGTGAGGCCACTGTGAGGCTTAGTGGGGGTTTTTTATCCTGTGAGGCCCCAGGAGGAACAACAACACTGGCGGCGGCCAGCTCTGGAGCCCTGGATTCAGCTCCCGCAGTAACTACAGAGCTCTCTGTCTGCAGGGGCCTGGATGCTCCGGGGGCGGGGCCGCTGATCTGCTCAGCTTGGGGCAGTAGTGTCCTTGCTGTCCTGTGCCCTACTGGCTTCTGCCTGTTCCGGGCAGAGCGCCGGATCTTGGGCTGTATCCCCGGCACCCTGGGCTCCACGGCCTGCGCTGTTGGATTCGCGCTCCGGGCCGGGCAGCCCCCTCTCCGAGCAGAGCCGCCGGGGGAGCTGCCTCTGAGCTGCTCCCCAGTCCAGCGGAGCTCGGGCTCCAGACCTTTAGGGAGCTCGGCCGCGGGGTGTGGCGCGCTCTCCCCGGGGTGCATGGCAGGTGCTCTGTTAGTGTCTCTGGGAGCCTGAGGGCATCCCCGCCCCTCCTGGGGTCCTGCTCTAACTCCCTGCGAGCCCCTTTCCGCCCGGGAAGGTTGGTGAAGCTCCTGCTTCTCCGGGACCGGGCTCTCCTGTCCTGGGGGCACTCGCCCCGGCCTTAGCCCGGCTCCTCGCGGGGCTCCTCCCCCTTGGATGCCTTTTGTTTCTTTATTTCTTTTTTTCCCCATCTTCCTACCTTGATAGAAGCATGAACTCTTTTCACTGTAGCATTCCAGCTCTTCTCTCTTTAAATCTCAGGCTGAATTCGTAGGTTTTCAGGATGATTTGAAGGTTATCTAGGTAATTTGGTGGGGACAGGTGACTTGGGGTCCCTACTCTTCAGCCATCTTGCTCTTCCTTACTTTTTATGGAAACTTGTTCTATTAGTATTGCTTTTCTTCACATCGAATATTTTTTTGTAATGTAGATATGAATACATTCATCTTTTAAAGCTTTGAAATTTTTGTATTTTATCTTTGTTGAATATTTTCCTAGTCATAAAACTGTTTATATTTTCAGCACATTATCCTATTTATTGTGTGCTGATGTTTATTGAATCTATGGTTTGAGATATTTTGCCACATTTAAACTTAAAGTCATTCAGTTTTCATATACTGATTCTTTTCCATTCATTTTCTTCTCATCTAGGATTTTGATTACATGTAAGTTAAAACTTTTGATTGTTTTTCATGTATTACTTACTCCTTGATTTGTGTTTTCTTTTCATTATTCTATGCTCAGTTTGGGTCTTTTTCTCTTGTTATTGTTCAATTTTACTAACCTTGTGTCGTTATGTTCTATCTGATGTTATAACTATCCAGCAGGTTTTTAGATTCTGATAATACCTTTTTATGTTGTGAAATGTCCATTTGATACATCTCTGTAGATTATAATTCTTTGAAATGCTACACATTTCCACCTCCCCTTATATTTATCACATTAATTATAGTAATTTTGAAGTACTTGTCTGCTAATTATATTTGAATTATACCTGGGTCTGCTTTCATAGACTATTATATTTCTTCATTACTGACTTTTTACATGTCTGAGATTTTTTTAGTGTATGTTGTACATTGTTCCTAAAATGTTGAAGAAGATCTTGATTATGTAAATCATCCTCTCTGGAATATTATATTTTGCTCCAGAATGTAATTACATTGCCAAAAATTCACCTTAATTGTACTAAAGCTTGTTTTTCAGGTTTGCTAGTCTCTATTTTAGTTTTATTCTACTTCCCTGGTGTAGCACTTATTCTATGTTCCTTACTGTGGGCTATAGCTGTTAAGGATCACAACTGCAAGCCCAGGGTATCTAAGAAGGTCTTTGTTCTGGCTAGGCTTGCACTACAATGGTTCCTCTGCACCACGTGGCCTCTTTAATATTTGCTCAATCCTACAGCCTCCCTAATAGAGTCTTACCTGCACCTATGTAGATTAAGGTATTCCCAAGGATATAAGAGCAATATTTATGTAGAAGTTTGTGACTCATTTTTTATGGTCTCCTCCTCTTCTCTACCTTGCCTCCTAAATCTCAGCCAACATGTTCACTTATGTATGCTTATCGGTTTCCTAGAGCTACCATAACAAAATACTGTAAACTGGGTGGCTTAAAGGGACAAAGAATTATTCTCTCAATTCTTGAGGTTAAAAATCTGAAACCAAGGTGTTGGGCCATGCTCCCTCTAAATACTCTAAGAAAGAATTATTCCTTGACTCTTCCTAGATTTCCTAGCTGCAACACTCCAACTTCTGTTTTTCTCTTTACGCAGCCATCTTCCTGGTGTGCATCTGTGTGCCTGTTTTGTCTTATAAAGACAATAAATAAACTTTGGATATAGAGCTTTCCATGATTCAATATGACCTAATCTTAACTTGAGTACATTTACAAATACCTTATTGCCAAATAAAGTCACATTCGCAGGTACTGGGGGTTAGGGCTTGACACATCTTTTGGGAGGATACAATCTATAATATATGTATGTATGTATGCATGTATGTATATTGTGTGTATATTAATAGTTTATAGTAATAATATAGTATAATCAAATAATCAATCATGCAACCTACAGAATGGGAGAAGATATTTGCAAATGACATATCAGATAAAGGGCTAGTTTCCAAGATCTATAAAGAACTTATGAAACTCAACAGCAAAGAAACAAACAATCCAATCATGAAATGGGTAAAAGACATGAACAGAAATCTCACAGAGGAAGAGATAGACGTGGCCAACACGCACATGAGAAAATGCTCTGCATCACTGACCATCAGGGAAATACAAATCCAAACCACAATGAGATACCACCTCCCACCAGTGAGAATGGGGAAAATTAACAAGGCAGGAAACAACAAATGTTGGAGAGGATGTGGAGAAAGGGGAACCCTCTTACACTGTTGGTGGGAGTGTGAAATGGTGCAGGCACTCTGGAAAACTGTGTGGAGGTTCCTCAAACAGTTAAAAATAGACCTGCCCTACGACCCAGGAATTGCACTGTTGGGAATTTACCCCAAAGATATAGATGCAATGAAATGTCGGGACACTGCACCCCGATGTTTATAGCAGCAATGTCCACAATAGCCAAACTGTGGAAGGAGCCTCTGTGTCCATCAAAAGATGAATGGATAAAGAAGATGTGGTTTATGTATACAATGGAATATTACTCAGCCATTAGAAATGACAAAAACCCACCATTTGCTTCAATGTAGATGGAACTGGAGGGTATTTTGCTGAGTGAAATGAGTCAATCGGAGAAGGACAAACATTATATGGTCTCACTCATTTGGGGAATATAAATAATAGTGAAAGAGAATAGAAGGGAAGGGAGAAGAAATGGGTAGGAAATATCAGAAAGGGAGACAGAACATAAAGACTCTTAACTCTGGGAAACGAACTCGGGGTGGTGGAAGGAGAGGAGGGCGGGGGTGGGGGTGAATTGGTGACGGGCACTGAGCGGGGCACTTGACGGAGTGAGCACTGAAAGTTATTCTGTATGTTGGCAAATTGAACACCAATAAAAAATAAATTTATTATTAAAAGAAAAATAATCATATTTGACATTTTTGTCTGCTACCTAAAATTCCAGAATCACCTATGATTTGCTTCTGTTACCTGTTTTATTTCTTCTTGGTTATTGGTCATATGTAATTATCTCTATTGATTTTTTTATTGATTTTTAATTAGATTTTACACATTGTATATAAAAAAGCCATATCAATTCCTGATGATGTTATCTTTTATCACAGAATGTTTAACATTTTATCTGTTAGATACATATGAGAAGAGGAACTTATTACCTCAACTAAATCAGGAACAGAACTATGTTGAAGCTTTATCACAGTTTTGGTAAGGCACTACCTACTTCTGGTTTTTCCCATTCTGTGAATGTAATCATCCAGGGCTTCCTTCTGAAAATCTATTAGGTCTTTGCCTCCTCAGGACATATTTGTGAAATGTTTCACTCTGACTTTCAGAGATTTCTGTTATATTACATCCTTGTTGGCTTTAGAATTTAGGAGATGTCTCCAAGGCAATAATGGCTCTGTTTGAACCATTTCACATCTCCAACTTTGCTACTAAAGTGTCTACTGATGGCCAAAATATCTGAAGGTTTTAACATCCTCCAGCAATGGCCCTTTGCTAAGGGCCAAACCTAGATTCTTAGTCTTCCATCATGTCCAAATGGCATGTACTATTAGAGAAAACAGCTCTAGGTTATCAATTCTCATTCCTTGTGTATTAAGGCTTCTATCCTGGTAGGTCCAGGTAGTGAAACACCAGAGAATTTCCACTTTATTTTTCATAGTCTTCTGGCTTAATTCTTTTGTATCCTACAGTGTTTATTTATAATATAGCAAATTTCTTGTCTGTGCTTTTAAAATCGTAAATCCTCCAACTTTGTCTCTTCAGCCCCAGTCAGCCATCAAACTGTCTGGTGGTTTCTTTGTCCCAAGCAGTAGCCCTCTGCCTGAACTACACCCGGATTTTTAATTCCAGGACATATCCAGAGTTTTCTAATTTCCTCAGTGAAGAGGCAATTGCAGATCCTTAGCTTCTAAAATATTTTTTCTTTTATGAAATGCTATTCCTTCTTGTCCTCATTCTTTGTGTGGCTTTCTGATGCCTTAAAAAATTCATATTTTCTGATTGTTTCCAGTGATATTGGTCTGCTGCAAACTATTCCATCCTACTTGAAAGAAAAAAAAATCATTCCTTTCTTTTTGGTATCTGTACCAGTACCCCCTGAAGGGTATTTTCAGCTTTTCAGGATCCTTCCTCCTAAGATGAAGACACATTAATTTGTCTTACCGAATCTTGGGGTTCCCATCATCTTGTTATGTAGCTAGCCTGCATGGAAATTACAATATGGACTTTTACTGTCAATGATCAAAGTTGATCATTGCATTTTCTACCTTAATATATTTATTTGAGAACTTTTATAGTGCTAATATCAATAGCTGTATCCTCAAAGATGGTGTAATATTGGATGCTGCCTCCTTGAAGCTAGGCAATTAATCAATTTTAAATATGATGTTTTCTACTTAAATACAGTTTTTCTTAGTCTTTAGTCAATTATTTTCTGACCCAGCCATACATAGTAAGTCAACTTCTTCATTCTATATTGTTTACATATTTTCTTAGGTCCTGTAGATATGCATAGCATATATATTTATCTTTACCTATTCTGTGCTCATGTTTATTGCCTCTTTTTTGCAACATAGAACAGTACTTTTTTTGTCATATATTTCATATATAAGACCTTTGCTATTCTAATCATCACTATTCCTCCATTCTTATAGTACCCAAACATTATTCCCATATCACATAATGTATGTTTACATGGTTAAAGGTACTGTGATGAACACTATAATTCACACAAAAACAGCTGATACAGTTTCTGACATTAGGAATATTATAAATTCAAATGTTAACTTCACTTATGATGAGCATTGCATAGTATATAGAATTGTTGAATCACTACATTTTATAATTTAAACTAATATAACCATCAACTATACCTCAATAATAATTTTTTACAAAAGAATATTATTAACTAACAGATAATGCTTAAATAACGTTGACAATAATAAATAAGGCAAGGCAATTGTCAAAAGAAAAATATGTGGTTTTAAGTAGAATTGAAAGGAGGGAGAAACTACATTTAATTTGTGAATCAGAAAAGGCTCTATGAAAGTGGTGTTATTTAGACAGAACCTTCAAAGATCTATAATCTTGCAAGCACACATTTCAAGTGGAGATTCTTACATCTTTACCAGATTTATCCTACAGTTGCTTTTTCCTCTCTTTTTATTCACTAGTTTAAATGTTTCAGATTTTTATATCACTCATTTAAATGTGCTAATACTTAGAGATGTTATTTAAGAACAAGTATAGTAAAATTTGGATGGCACATAGTGGTTATGTATGAGGCTATAGAAAAAGATAATTAACAGTTATTGAAAAACTGTTACATTTTTAAAATTTCACATCTTTCTTATATTTCCTTATCCCCAATCCTGTGAGGTATAACTTTTATTTCTTTTCGCAGTGAAGATATCTGAGGCCCAGTGGAGTTCAGTAATTTGTTCAAAGATACTCTACTGATGACAAGGTTGTGATTTTAATTCATCTGCTTTTTGACAAGCACATACATTTGACCACATGATGATGTTTCCTTACTGCACTATGGTACATAAGTGTTGAAGGTTTGGTTTGAATCATATTGTGTAGGAAGTTAAATGTCAATCTTTTATAAGTCAAAGCCATAGTAGAAGTCTAAAGGAAGATATCTGAGAATACAGCAGATTGGCATTTCAAACTAGTCAAGGAAAAGTGATGTAAAAGCAAATACAGGATGGAGTAAGTAGAGATGCAAAAAATGAATGCTATCAATAGCTGACAGTCTTCTGAAAAAAGAAACCAAGAAAAGTAACAATCTAAGGAACATTTTTAAATTATGCCCTCCAACAAAATGTACATAAAACTTTCTTTGAGAGTATTGTTGGATCGTTTTCTGAATAAAAAATAACATAATTGCAATTTGACAATAAAGTAATTATTTTGGTAATTATTCATATGCACTTCAATAATTTGAGTAGTAAGTTCCAGTATAGAAAATTTTAAGTATACATAAATTGAAATAAAAAAACAATTGCAATGGTTCAAATTTCTAGCATAGGGGTACGGGGCAAGATGGCGGAAGAGTAGGGTCCCCAAGTCACCTGTCCCTACCAACTTAACTACATAACTTTCAAATCATCCTGAAAACCTAATAATCCGGCCTGAGATTTAAAGAGAGAATAGCTGGAATGCTACAAAGAAAAGAGTTCACGCTTCTAACAAGGTAGGAAGACAGAAAAAAAAAAAAAAAGACTTCAGGGATCCCTGGGTGGCGCAGCAGTTTGGCGCTTGCCTTTGGCCCAGGGCGTGATCCTGGGGACCCGGGATCGAATCCCACGTCGGGCTCCCGGTGCATGGAGCCTGCTTCTCCCTCTGCCTGTGTCTCTGCCTCTCTCTCTCTCTGACTATCATAAATAAAAAAATTAAAAAAAAAAAGACTTCAGTGGGGCGGGCCCCCCGCGAGGAGCCAGGCTAAGGCCGGGCAGCGAGTGGTCCCAGGACAGGAAAAGCCCAGCCCCGGAGAAGCAGGAACTTTACCAATCTTCCTGGACAGAAAGGCGCTTGCAGGGAACTCAGGCAGGATCCCAGGAAGGGCAGTGGAGCCCCCAGGTTTCCGGGGTCACTAACAGAGGAAGTGCACCCCAGGGGAGAACACACCACACACCATGGGCCCAGTGTGGTAAAGGGCTGAAACGCCCCCAGAGGGGCCCCTGGAGTAGCTCAGGTGGCGGCTCCCGGTGGAGGGGGCTGCACCCTACTGCCTTCAAGAGCTACGGCCCTGGGAGCACGATTCCAGCAGCACAGGCCCCAGATCCCAGGGCGCTGGGGGACACAGCCCAGGATCCCGTGCTCCCCTTGGGACAGGCAGAGGCGGGAAGGGCACAGGACAGTGAGGATGCTCCTGCCGCCAGGCGCCCCGAGCTGTACAGATCAGCGCTCCTCACCCCCGGATCCTCCAGGCCAGTGCAGACTGGGAGCTGTGGTAGTTACTGAGGGAGATAACTCCAGGGCTGGAAGGCTGGCTGCCCCCACTCTTGTTGTTGCTCTTATTGTCACTCTGTGCCTGAGACAGGGCGGGGCCACAAGGGAACAGAGGCTTCACTGGATAAACAGCTTCCACTGAGCCCTGCACCTGGAAGGGGGCGGGGCAGCTCCCCCAGGTGCACACACCTGAGAATCAGCACAGCACGCCCCTCCCCCAGAAGACCAGCTGGAAAGACAGGGTAAGAGTAAGTTCTTGACCAAGTAGCGCTGGAAAGTTCCAGGGGAAGTGGAGGGATTTACAGTAAATTGAACCAGAGGATATCCCTCCTTGTTTTTTGTAATGTTTTTTTTTGTTGTTGTTGTTGATTTGTTTTGTTTTGTTTTTCTTCTTTTTTTCTTCCATTTTCCAGTACAACTTGTTTTTAGCCACTCTGCACTGAGCAAAATGACTAGAAAGAACTCACCACAAAAGTCAGAAACAGTACTCTCTGCCACAGAGTTACAGAATTTGGATTACAATTTGATGTCAGAAAGCCAATGCAGAAAGCACAGTTATAAAGCTACTGGTGGCTCTGGAAAAAAGAATAAAGGATTCAAGAGACTTCATGACTGCAGAATTTGGATCTAATCAGGTTGAAATTAAAAATGAATTAAATGAGATGCAATCCAAACAGGAGGTCCTAACAACAAGGGTTAATGAGGTAGAAGAATGAGTGAGTGACATAGAGGATAAGGTGATAGCAAGGAAAGAAGCTGAGGAAAAAAGAGAAAAACAATTAAAAGATCATGAGAAAAGGTTAAGGGAAACAAATGACAGCCTCAGAAGGAAAAATATACCTTTAATTGGGGTTCCAGAGGGCGCCAAAAGGGACAGAGGACCAGAAAGCATATTTGAATAAATCATGGCTGAAAACTTCCCTTATAAGGGGAGGGAAACAGGCATTCAGATCCAGGAGATAGACAGATCCCCCTATAAAATCAATAAAAACCCTTCAACATCCCGACATGTAATAGTGAAACTTGCAAATTCCAAAGATAAAGAGAAAATCCTTAAAGCAGCATGAGACAAGAGATCCCTAACTTATATTGGGCGAAGTATTAGGTTAACAGCAGACCTCTTCACAGAGACCTGCCAGGCCAGAAAGGGCTGGCAGGATATATTCAGGGTCCTAAATGAGAAGAACATGCAGCCAAGAATACTCTATCCAGCAAGGCTCTCATTCAAAATGGAAGGGGAGATAAAGAGCTTCAAAGACAGGCAGAAACTGAAAGAATATGTGACCACCAAACCACCTCTGCAAGAAATATTAAGAGGGACTCTAAAAGAAAGAGGAAGTCGAAAGAAACAATCCACAAAAACAGGGACTGAATAAGTATCATGATGACACTAAATTCATAATTTTCCATAGTAACTCTGAATGTGAATGGGCTTCATGACCCCATCAAAAGATGCAGGGTTTCAGACTGGATAAAAAACCAAGACCCATCTATTTGCTGTCTGCAAGAGACTCATTTTAGATGTAAGGACACCTCCAGCCATAAAATAAAAGGTTGGAAAACCATGTACCATTCAAATGGTCCTCAAAAGAAAGCAGGGGTAGCCATCTTCATATCAGATAAACTTTATCCCAAAGCCTGTAGTAAGAGATGAAGAGGGACACTATATCCTACTTAAAGGATCTATCCAACTAGACGACCTAACAATCATGAATATTTATGCCCCGAATGCGCTAGCTGCTGAGTAGATCAATCAATTAATAACCAAAGTAAAGACATACTTAATAATACACTTATACTGGGAGACTTCAACACATGCTTTCTGTAATCGACAGGTCTTCTAAGCACAACATCTCCAAAGAAACAAGAGCTTTAAATGATACACTGGACCAGATGGATTTCACAGATATTTACAGAACTTTACATCCAAATGCAACTGAATACACATTTTTCTCAAGTGCACATGGAACTTTCTCCAGAATAGAGCACATACTGGGTCACAAATCAGGTCTCAAGCGATATCAAAAGATGGGGATTGAATGGATTTGGGGGGTTGAAGTGGGGGAGGCGACTAGTGTTGCAGGCCATGCTGCCTGCGGGCCTGGCGGGGGTCGCTGTGTGTGGCTGTGGCCTCCTCAGGCACTGCTCCCACCCCAGGATGCTGGCGGGCTGCCATCGCGGAGACCCAGTGCCCTCTGTCGGGCGCAGGGAGGCCCGAGTCCCAGGGCTGTGGGGAAGACAGAGGCCCAGGGAGTGCTGCAGGTGCTGAGCATGATTGCAACATTTGACTACTTTGCTTGGATGGCTATTAGTTTTCTTTATCACCTTGACCCAGATCAGTATTATAGTCCATAAAAATGGCAGGAAATCTTCTGAAGACATCATCTTTGACTGTAAGGGCAAAATTACTACATCAAACGGGGTTGTCCCTTTATAATACATCTCATGGCTTCCATAAGGAAGAATTTTTTAAAAAAATCAACAGTTTCCTGGTGGATCCGTTGACCTTAAGAAGGAAGACAGTGGCATTGGTATTCTTACCCTGAACAACCCAAGTAAAATGAATGCTTTCTCAGGTTTTATGATGCTACAACTTCTGGAAAAAATGATTGAATTGGAAAATTGGACAGAGGGGAAAGGTCTCATTGTTTGTGTGGCAAAAAATACTTTCTCCTCAGGATCTGATCTGAATGCTGTGAAAGCACTAGCAACTCCAAAGGATGGAATGGCCTTATGTATGTTCATGCAAAACACCTTAACAAGATTTATGAGACTCCCTTTAATAAGTGTTGCACTGATTCAAGGTCAGGCATTAGGTGGAGGAACAGAGGTTACTACAGCATGTGATTTCAAGCTGATGACCACAGACAGCGAGACAAGATTAGTCCACAGGAAATGGGCATAGTACCCAGCTGGGGCAGTGCCACCCACCTGGTGGAGATCCTGGGCGCCAGGCAGGCCCTCAAGGTGCTAAGTGGAGCCGTCCACCTGAATGCGGTGAAAGCCCTGAGCATGGGGATGGTGGAAGAGGTCCTGCGCTCCTCCGACAAGGCCGACTGTCTGCAAGAGGCACAGGCTTGGCTAAGGCAGTTCACCAAGGGGCCTCCAGAAGTAATTAGAGCTTTGAAAAGATCGGTGTCTTCAGACAAAGAGCTCTGTTTGGAGGAGGCTTTACAGATCAAAAAAGATCTTGTAGGAAGGGTTTGGGGTGGACCTGCAAACAAAGAGGTGATTGCTAGGAAAAGAAAGCAAAATTTAATAAGTAGGGTGACAAAATACCAGGTACTACAGTAAAGCTCCAGTGGTAGACACTGATAGGCATTAAATCAGAATTACGTTGAAGGCTACGCTAGTGTTTGATTTTTAATAATTTTTTTAATTGCTGATTTACTGATCCAGTTTTCCATATATTTGGGTAATTATCAAGTAATCTGAAACATTTGGCTGAAAAATTCAACACTTTTGGCTTAAAAATTATCATCAGTTGCCACAGTAATTCTTACACTATAACCAAAGACCAGTTTTTAAAAGGAAACACCTTTCCACAAACCTATTCCTGGGTATCTTTTCATACTACTTTTTCTGTCTTACCTGGAAATAATTTACAAAAATAACTTACTGAAATTGGCACTACAGAACAAAAGTGGAGAGGAGTCAGGAACAGGATAAGAAGAGGTATGATTGGGGACCCCTGGGTGGCTCAGCGGTTTAGCACCACCTTAAGCCCAGGCCATGACCCCAGGGTTCTGGAATCGAGTCCCATATAGGGCTCCCTGCAGGGAGCCTGCTGCTCCCTCTGCCTGTGTCTCTGCCTCTCTCTCCCTCTCTGTCTTTCATGAATAAATAAAATCTTAAAAAAAAGAGGTATGATCAACCATTTTCTTCAGCTCTAACCAGAAGGGAGGTAATGAATATTTAGGGAGGGGCGCCTGGCTGGGCCAGTCATTGGGGCATGTGACTCTTGATCATGGGGTTGCTGAGTTTGACCCCCACAATGGGTGTAAGATCACTTAAACATAAATAAAAAATAAAATCTTTAAAGAAGGAAAAAAAACAGATGGGGATTGTCCCCTGCATATTTTCAGACCACAATGCTTTGAAACTTGAACTCAATCACAAGAAGAATTTTAGAAAGAATTAAACACGTGGAGGTTAAAGACCAACCTGCTAAAAGATGAAAGGGTCAAACAGGAAATTAGAGAAGAATTAAAAAGAGTCATGGAAACTAATGAGAATGAAGATACAACCACTCAAAATCTTTGGGATACAGCAAAAGCAGTCCTGAGAGGGAAATACACGGCAATACAAGCATCCCTCAAAAAATTGGAAAAAACTCAAATACAAAAGCTAACCTTGCACCTAAAGGAACTGAAGAAAGAACAGCAAATAAAACATGCACCAAGCATAAGAAGAAAGTTAGTAAAGATTCGAGCAGAACTCAATGAAATAGAGACCAGAAGAACTATAGAACAGATCAACAACACCAGGAGTTGGTTCTTTGAAGGAATTAATAAGATAGATAAACCATAAGCCAGCCGGATTAAAAACAAAAGAGAAAAGACTCAAATTAATAAAATCAAATGAAAAAGGAGAGATAACCAACAATACCAAGGAAATACAAAAGAATTTAAAAACATATTATGAAAAGTTATATGACAATAAATTAGGCAATCTAGAAGAAATGGACGCATTTCTGGAATACCACAAACTACCAAAAGGAACAGGAAGAAATAGAAAACCTGAACAGGCCAATAATCAGGGAGGATATTGAAGCAGTCATCAAAAATCTCCCAAGACACAAAAGTCCAGGGCCAGATGGTTTCCCAGGGGAATTCTATCAAAAGTTAAAAAAAGAAACAATACCAATTCTACTAAAGCTGTTCCGAAAGATAGAAAGGGATGGAATACTTCCAAACTTGTTCTATGAGGTCAGCATCATCTTAATTCCAAAACCAGACAAAGACCCCACCAAAAAGGAAAACTATAGACCAGTATCCCTGATGAACACAGATGCAAAAATTCTCAAAAAGATACTAGCCAATAGGATCCAACAGTACATTAAAATATTATTCACCATGACCAAGTGGGATTTATCCCCGGGATGCAAGACTGGTTCAACACTCACAAAGCAATCAATGTGATAGATTATATCAACAAGAGAAAAAACAAGAACCATATGATGTTCCCAATAGATGCAGATAAACGTTTGACAAAGTACAGCATCCATTCCTGATCAAAACTCTTCGAAGTGAAGAGATAGAGGGAACATTCCTCAGCATCTTCAAAGCCATCTACGAAAAGCCCACAGCAAATATCATTCTCAATGGGGAAACACTGAGAGCCTTTCCTCTAAGATCAGGAACAGAACAGGGATTTCCACTCTCTCCACTACTATTCAACATAGTACTAGAAGTCCTAGCCTCAGCAATCAGGCAACAAAAAGAAATGAAAGGCATTCAAATGGGCAAAGAAGAAGTCAAACTCTCCCTCTTCGCCGATGACATGATACTGTATGTAAAAAACCCAAAAGACTCCATCCCAAAATTGCTAGAACTCATACAGCAATTCGGCAGTGTGGCAGGATACAACATCAATGCCCAGAAATCAGTGGCATTTCTGTACACCAACAATGAGACTGAAGAAAGAGAAATTAAGGAGTCAATCCCATTTCCAATTGCTCCCAAAAGCATAAGGGACCTAGGAATAAACATAACCAAAGAGGTAAAGAATGTATACCCTAAAAACTACAGACCACTCCTGAAAGAAATTGAGGAAGACACAAAGAGATATAATATTATTCCCTGTTCGTAGATTTGAAGAATTAATATTGCAAAAATGTCAGTGTTACCCAGGGCAATTTACACATTTAATGCAATCCCTATCAAAATACCATGGGACTTTCTTCAGAGAGTTGGAACAAATTATCTTAAGATTTGTGTGGAATCAGAAAAGACCCCGAATAGCCAGGGGAAATTTAAAAAAGAAAACCATAGCTGGGGGCATCACAATGCCAGATCTCAGGTTGTACTACAAACTGTGGTCATCAAGACAGTGTGATTCTGGCATAAAAAGACACGTAGATCAATGGGACAGAATAGAGAACCCAGAAATGGGCACTGAACTCTATGGTCAACTAATATTCGACAAAGCAGGAAAGACTATCCACTGGAAAAAAAGACAATCTCTTCAATAAATGGTGCTGGGATAATTGGACATCCACCTGCAGAAGAATGAAACTAGACCATTTTCTTACACCATAGACAAAGGTAAACACAAGATGGATGAAAGATCTAAATGTGGCACAAGCATCCATCAAAATCCTAGTGGAGAACACAGGCAACACCCTTTTTGACCTTGGGCACAGCAACCTCTTGCAAGATACATCCATGAAGGCAAGGGAAACAAAAGCAAAAATGAATTGTTGGGACTTTATCAAGATAACAAGCTTCTGTACAGCCAAAGAAACAGTCAACAGAACTGAAAGACAACCTACAGAATGGGAGAAGATATTTGCAAATGACCTATCAGATAAAGGACTAGTATCCAAGATCTATAAAGAACTTATTAAACTCAACAGCAAAGAAACAAACAATCCAATCCTGAAATGGGCAAAAGACATGAACAGAAATCTCACAGAGGAAGACACACACATGGCCCACAAGCACATGAGAAGATGCTCCACATCACTTGCCATCAGGGCAATACAAATCAAAACCACAATGAGATACCACCTCACACCAGTGAGAATGGTGAAAATTAACAAGACAGAAAACAACAAATGTTGGAGAGGATGTGGAGAAAGGGGAACCCTCTTGCACTGTTGGTGGGAATGTGAACTGTTGCAGGCACTCTGGAAAACTGTGTGGAGGTTCCTTAAAGAGTTAAAAATAGAACTGCTGTATGACTCAGCAATTAAACTGCTGGGGATTTACCCCAAAGATACAGATGCAGTGAAATGTCGAGACACCTGAATCCCAATGTTTATAGCAACTGTGTCCACAGTAGCCAAACTGTGGAAGAAGCCTCCGTGTCCATCGAAAGATGAATGGATAAAGGTGTGGTATATGTGTAGAATGGAATATTACTCAGCCATTAGAAATGACAAATACCCACCATTTGCTTTGACGTGGATGGAACTGGACAGTATTATGCTGAGTGAAATAAGTCAATCAGAAAAGGACAAACATTATATGGTCTCATTCATTTGGGGAATATAAAAAATAGTGAAAGGGAATAAAGGGAAAGGAGAGGAAATAAGTGGGAAATATCAGTGAGGGTGACAGAGCATGAGAGACTCCTAACTCTGGGATACAAACAAGTGGTGTTATAAAGGGAGGTGGGCGGAGGGATGGGGTGATGGGTGATGGGCACTGAGGGGGCACTTGACGGGATGAGCACTGGGTGGTATGTTATATGTTGGTAAATTGAACTCCAATTAAAAAAAGTTCTGGCATCCAATAATTATCACAATTGTCTGAAATTTTTTATGTATTGTTTTAGGATTAAAGTAAAAATTACTTATGAAGCATGTTCTCTACACACACAAGAAATTTGGAATTATACTATAATGCTATTTGATCATTTAAAAACTTTTTATATTGAAAATTTTTAATTTTTTAAAAGTAAACCTTACAGTGATAGGAATATTCCATTCTGTGTACATGCTGCCTTACTTCAGCAGTTATCAATACATTACCAGTCTTCCTGCATTGATATATCCATTTTCTATATCCATTATGATTATTTTATAACAAATCTCAGATAATATAAAATATTACCCCTATAATTTACAGAATATATCTATAATAGATAGAAGCTCATTTTTAAGCAATACCTTAATAAGATTATAACTTTTAACACAATTAATAATAGTTCTTTAATATAATTAACTAATCAGGGCCTGTTTGTTTTCCTCTAGCAGTATAAAAATATTTTTAGAATGTATTTGTTTATACAAAGAACAGATTGGTGGTTGCCGGAGCAGAGAGAGGTTAGGGGACATAATATGTGAAGGGGATAAAAAAAATACAAACTTCCAGTTATAAAATAAGTCATGGGAATATAAAGTGCAGCATGGAGAGTGTAGTCAATAATTTTGACAAAATCAACTTTTAATGGTGACAGAAGGTAAACAGACTTATTGTGATCAATTTACAATATATACAAATGTTGAATGACGGTGTTTTATACTGAAACTATTATAACATTGTTTGGTCAATATACTTCTATAAGATTAATTTGTTTAGGTTAAGATTTAAAGTCCAAACAGTGCATTGGATTAATATCTTTGTTTGTTGTTGTTGTTATTTTTTTAATTTAAGTATAGTTGACATATAATGTTATATTTATTTTAGGTGTATAACAGAGTGATTCATGGACTCTATAGATCATGCTGTGCTCAGTATAAGTTGTAGCTACCATCTGTCACCATACAACACCATTACAGCACTAATGACTATATTCCCTATGCTGTACCTTTCATCCCTGTGACTTATTCATTGCATAACTGGATACCTGTACCTCCCACTCCTCTTCACCAATTTTGTTCGTCCCCCAGAACCCACCTCTAGCAACCACCAGTCTGTTTTCCATATTTATGGGTCTGCTTCTGCGTTTTTAGTCATCTGTTCATTTGTTCTGGTTTTTTTTTTTTTTGATGCAACATATAAATGAGATGTAATTATTTTAGTAACAAATGAAGATCCTTATTAATATTCATTATTTAGTAGGTGTTGCTAAATTGACTAGTTTTCACACCTTAACTATTTAGTTATCTTGCCAAATATGAAGTAAAATGTTTTCTTCATATTTTTCTGACAACATAGATTTCCACTATGAAAAGAACTCTTTCTTTATGCCATTTGTTGTGATGTATATTTTATTTCTGTTCAGATTTCTTTAGGTATTATATTACCTTCTTTTATTATTTATTTTTGCTTCCAGTTCCACATTATTTTGAATGCTGTAACTTTCCAACATATTTATAATCTAGTGAGATAATCCCTGTTCAATACCCCTGGTTTTATCCATTTTCCTGATATTTCTCATATTTGTTCTTAGAGATGCTAAGAATCATTTTGATCATTTAATGTAAAGAAATTACATTGTCCTAAATTTAAGTATTACTTAAATGAGCACTGACCTAATTGCAATGTTACATCTTCCATTCAGTTGTCTTCTTTCTAGAAATACAGGAGCTGGAGGTTAATGTCTGTAGTTGGTAATAGGAACAAATGAAATGAAACTTGGCTGAGGATTTTTTGTAAGTGAAGTTGGGATGGGTATTTTCAAATAGATAGAAGATAATGGTGTGTGGGTGGAAGTATAGATGCATAATAATGCAGGAGAAAAATGAAATTAATACCCATTAAAGCTAGAAGCACTCAGGTGTTTATGGACTACACAGAATTTAAAACTACACTTGTCAAACAAAACCATAATGCAGAGAAAATCCTATTCATCTGTCACTAGAAGAAGAATATTGAGTTATGTGCTATGTTTCTTTAACATGTTTGAAATCTGTTGGTGAATAAATTGGCTCCCTGTGTTTTTTATTTAGAAATATGGGGCAGCCTGGGTGGCTCAGCGGCTTAGCGCCGCTTTCAGCCCAGGTTGTGATCCTGGAGACCCAGGATCCAGTCCCACGTCAGGCTCCCTGCATGGCGCCTGCTTCTCCCTCTGCCTGTGTCTCTGCCTCTCTCTCTTTGTCTCTCATGAATAAATAAATAAAATCTTTTAAAAATTTTTAAAAAAGAAATGTGTATTCACTTTTTAGAAATATTTTCCCAGAGTTAATGCTGCATTTTTTCAGAACTACTTAATTTTCAAATAAGAACATTTTTAATGTTTAGAAGATTTTATTTATGTATCTGAGAGAGAGAGAGAGAGGAAACACAAGCAAGGGGAGGGGCAGAGGGAGAGGGAGAAGCAGGCTCCCCACTGAGTAGGAAGCCAGATGTGGGGCTCAGATTGGAGGACTCTGGGATCATGTCTTGAGCCTAAGGCAGACACTTAACCTACTGAGCCATCCAGGTACTCTAGAAATGCTGTTAATTTATTTGGGTAGCCATAAGGGAAACAAAATGAGTGATCTCTTATTTCACATTGAAGAATTATGGTCTAACATGCTTAAAATATATATTGTTCAACATCTAATTGGGATAAAATCATTTAAGTTGTTTTAACAATATCAAGAAACATTACTACGTAAGTCTAAAATGTGGAACATGTGCTTGAGGAAGGAATACGCTTGTTTGTAAATTCCATCAATCTTTTTTTCAAGTTGTTATTTATTGATTTATTCATGAGAAACACACAGAGAGAGGCAGACATAGGCAGAGGGAGAAGCAGACTCCCTGCCAGAAGCCTGATGTGGAACTCTATCCCAGGACCCCAGGATCACGACCTGAGTCGAAGGCAGACCCTCAACCACTGAGCCACTCAGGTGTCCTTCAAATTGTTATTTAAATTTCAGTTAGTAACTGTAGAGTGTATTATTGGTCTCCGGTATACAATATTGTGATTGAATCCTTCCATACAACACTTGTTTATCACAGCAAATGCACTCTTTAATCTCCATCTATTTAACCCATCCCCCTTCCCAACTCCCCTCCAGTAACCATTAGTTTGTTCTATATGTATATATATACATAATCTTTATTCATTCATCAGTCAATGGATGCTTGGGCTGTTTCCATAATCTGGCTATTGTAGATAATGCTGCTATAGACATCAGGTTACATGTATCCTTTTGAATTAGTATTTTTGTAATCTTTGGTTAAATACCTAGTACTACAATTTCTGGAATTGCATTTGCATTCCCATCAACAGCACAAGAGGGGGATCCCTGGGTGGCGCAGCGGTTTGGCGCCTGCCTTTGGCCCAGGGCGCAGTCCTGGAGACCCGGGATCAAATCCCACGTCGGGCTCCCGGTGCATGGAGCCTGCTTCTCCCTCTGCCTGTGTCTCTGCCTCTCTCTCTCTCTCTCTCTGTGTGACTATCATAAAAAAAAAAAAAAAAAAAAAAAAAAACCAGCACAAGAGGGTTTCACTTTCTTTCTCCACACCTGTTGTTTCTGATGTTACTGATTCTAGCCATTCTAACAGATGTGAGGTGATATCTCATTATGATTTTGATTTGTATTTCCTTGATGATCAGTGATGTAGAGAATGTTTTCATGTGTCTGTTGGTCATCTTTGTGTCTTTTTGGAAAAATGTTTGCACACATCTTCTACCTATCTTTTTTAAGATTTTATTTACTTATTCATGAGAGACACAGATTGAGAGAGAGAAAGAGGCAGAGACCCAGGCAGAGAGATAAGCAGGCTCTATGCAGGGAGCCCGACATGGGACTCCATCCCGGGTCTCCGGAATCCGGCCCTGGGCTGAAGGTGGCGCTAAACCGCTGAGCCACCGGGGCTGCCCTCTTTTACTTATTTTTAATTGGATTATTCATTTTGGGAGTGATGAGTTTTATAAGGTTTTTAAAATATATTTTGGATAATAACCCTTCATCAGATATGTCATTTGCAAATATCTTCTTCCATTCTGAAGGTTGCCTTTTAGTTTTGTTGATTGTTTTCTTTGTTGTAAAGAAGGTTTTTTTTTTTTTTTTTTTTTTTTTTTATCTTAATGAAGTCCTGATAGTTCATTTTTGCTTTTGTTTCCCTTGCTTCCAGAGGTATGCCTAGTAAGAAGTTGCTGCTGCTGAGGTCAAAGAGGTTGCCGCCTGTGTTTTCTTCTAGGATTTTCACGGTTTCCTGTCTCACATTTAGGTCTTTCATCCATTTTTAATTTATTTTTGTGTATAATGTAAGAAAGTGGCCCCATTTCATTCTTTTTCATATTGCTGTCCAGTTTTCCCAACACTATTTGGTAAAGAAACAATCTTTTTCCCATTGGATAGTCTTTCCTGTTTGGTTGAAGATTAATTCACCATATAGATGTGGGTTCATTTCTGTGTTTTCTATTCTGTTTTATTGATCTATCTCTCTGTTTTTGTACCAGTACCACACTGTTTTGATCACTACAGCTTTATAATATAACAAAGTCTGGAATTATGATACCTTGAGATTTGCTTTTTCTTTTCAAGGTTGGTTTGCCTACTGGAGATCTTCTGTGGTTCCCTACAAAATTTAGGATTGTTTGTTCTAGTTCTGTGAAAAATGCTGTGGGTATTTTCATAGGGATTGTATGAAATGTGTAAATTGCTTTGAGCATTATGGACATTTTAACAATATTTGTTCTAATACATAAGTATGGAAGATAATTCTGTTTATTTGTGTTGTCTTCAATTTCTTTCATCAGTATTTTTTATTGTTTCTCAGAGTACAAGTCTTCTTTGATTAGGTTTATTCCCAGATATCTCATTGTATTTGGTGCAATTGTAAATAAGATTGTTTTCTTAATTTCTCTTTCTGCTGCCTCAGTATTTGTGTATGGAATTACAACATTTTTCTGTATATTAACTTTATTTTTTATTTAATTTTATTTTTTAAAGATTTTATTTGTTTATTCATGAGAGACAGAGACAGAGAGAGAAAGAGGTGGAGACACAGGCAGAGGGAGAAGCAGGCTCCATGCAGGGACCCTGATGTGGGACTCGATCCCCGGACTTGATCCCAGGACTCCAGGATCATGCCCTGAGCTGAAGGCAGAGGCTTAACCACTGAGCCACCCAGGCATCCCATGTATATTAATTTTATACCCTGTGATTTTACTGAAATCATTTATCAGTTCTAGTAACTGTTTAGTGGAGTGTTTATGGCTTTCTATATATAGTGTCATATCATCTGCAAATGGTGAAAGTTTACTTCTTCCTTACGAGTTTGGGTAACTTTTATTTCTTTTTGTTGTCTGATTGCTATGGCTACAACTTCCAGTATTGTGCTAAACAACAATACTGAGAGTGGATATCCCTGTCTTGTTCCTGACCATAAAGGGAAAGCTCTTAGCTTTCCCCATTGAAGAGGACATTAGCTCTGGGTTTTTCATTTATGGCTTTTATTATGTTGAGCTATGTTTCCTCTATCCCTACTTTGTTGATGGTTTTTTTATCATAAATGGATGTTGTACTTTGTCAAATGCTTTTTCTGCATGTATTGAAATGATCATAAGGTTCTGATTCTTTCTTTTATTAATATGGAGTATCACATTGATTGATTTGTGGATATTGCACCATACGAATAAATCCAACCAGATCCTGGTAAATGATTTCTTTGATGTATTGTTGAATTCGGTTTGCTAATATTTTGGGGGAAATTTTGGCATTCATATTCATCAGGGATATTGCTTGTAGTTCTCTTTTTTTGTGAAATCTATCTGGTTTTGTCATGAGTGTAATGCTGGCCTAATAAAACGAACTTGGGAGTTGTCTTTCCTATTGTATTTTTCAGATTAGTTTGAGAAGAATAGATTTTAACTATTCTTTAAAGGTTTCATGAAATTTGTGAAGTTATCTGGCTTTGGACTTTTGTTTCTTTTTTTTTTAATTTATTTTTTATTGGTGTTCAATTTACTAACATACAGAATAACCCCCAGTGCCCGTCACCCATTCTCCCCCACCCCCCGCCCTCCTCCCCTTCTACCACCCCTAGTTCATTTCCCAGAGTTAGCAGTTTTTACGTTCTGTCTCCCTTTCTGATATTTCCCACACATTTCTTCTCCCTTCCCTTATATTCCCTTTCACTATTATTTACATTCCCCAAATGAATGAGAACATATAATGTTTGTCCTTCTCCGACTGGCTTACTTCACTCAGCATAATACCCTCCAGTTCCATCCACGTTGAAGCAAATGGTGGGTATTTGTCATTTCTAATAGCTGAGTAATATTCCATTGTATACATAAACCACATCTTCTTTATCCATTCATCTTTCGTTGGACACCGAGGCTCCTTCCACAGTTTGGCTATCGTGGCCATTGCTGCTAGAAACATCGGGGTGCAGGTGTCCCGGCGTTTCATTGCATTTGTATCTTTGGGGTAAATCCCCAACAGTGCAATTGCTGGGTCGTAGGGCAGGTCTATTTTTAACTGTTTCAGGAACCTCCACACAGTTTTCCAGAGTGGCTGCACCAGTTCACATTCCTACCAACAGTGTATGAGGGTTCCCTTTTCTCCGCATCCTCTCCAACATTTGTTGTTTCCCGCCTTGTTAATTTTCCCCATTCTCACTGGTGTGAGGTGGTATCTCATTGTGGTTTTGATTTGTATTTCCCTGATGGCAAGTGATGCAGAGCATTTTCTCATATGCATGTTGGCCATGTCTATGTCTTCCTCTGTGAGATTTCTGTTCATGTCTTTTGCCCATTTCATGATTGGATTGTTTGTTTCTTTGGTGTTGAGTTTAATAAGTTCTTTATAGATCTTGGAAACTAGCCCTTTATCTGATACGTCATTTGCAAATATCTTCTCCCATTTTGTAGGTTGTCTTTGAGTTTTGTTGACTGTATCCTTTGCTGTGCAAAAGCTTCTTATCTTGATAAAGTCCCAATAGTTCATTTTTGCTTTTGTTTCTTTTGCCTTCATGGATGTATCTTGCAAGAAGTTACTATGGCCGAGTTCAAAAAGGGTGTTGCCTGTGTTCTTCTCTAGGATTTTGATGGAATCTTGTCTCACATTTAGATCTTTCATCCATTTTGAGTTTATCTTTGTGTATGGTGAAAGAGAGTGGTCTAGTTTCATTCTTCTGCATGTGGATGTCCAATTTTCCCAGCACCATTTATTGAAGAGACTGTCTTTCTTCCAATGGATAGTCTTTCCTCCTTTATCGAATATTAGTTGCCCATAAAGTTCAGGGTCCACTTCTGGATTCTCTATTCTGTTCCACTGATCTATGTGTCTGTTTTTGTGCCAGTACCACACTGTCTTGATGACCACAGCTTTGTAGTACAACCTGAAATCTGGCATTGTGATGCCCCCAGCTCTGGTTTTCTTTTTGAATATTCCCCTGGCTATTCGGGGTCTTTTCTGATTCCACACAAATCTTAAAATAATTTGTTCTAACTCTCTGAAGAAAGTCCATGGTATTTTGATAGGGATTGCATTAAACGTGTATATTGCCCTGGGTAACATTGACATTCTCACAATATTAATTCTGCCAATCCATGAGCATGAAATATTTTTCCATCTCTTTGTGTCTTCCTCAATTTCTTTTAGAAGTGTTCTCTAGTTTTTAGGGTATAGATCCTTTACATCTTTGGTTAGGTTTATTCCTAGGTATCTTATGCTTTTGGGTGCAATTGTAAATGGGATTGACTCCTTAATTTCTCTTTCTTCAGTCTCATTGTTAGTGTATAGAAATGCCACTGACTTCTGGGCATTGATTTTGTATCCTGCCACGCTACCGAATTGCTGTATGAGTTCTAGCAATCTTGGGGTGGAGACTTTTGGGTTTTCTATGTAGAGTATCATGTCATCAGCGAAGAGGGAGAGTTTGACTTCTTTGCCAATTTGAATGCCTTTAATGTCTTTTTGTTGTCTGATTGCTGAGGCTAGGACTTCCAGTACTATGTTGAACAGCAGTGGTGAGAGTGGACATCCCTGTCTTGTTCCTGATCTTAGGGGAAAGGCTCCCAGTGCTTCCCCATTGAGAATGATATTTGCTGTGGGCTTTTCATAGATGGCTTTTAAGATGTCGAGGAATGTTCCCTCTATCCCTACACTCTGAAGAGTTTTGATCAGGAGTGGATGCTGTATTTTGTCAAATGCTTTCTCTGCATCCAATGAGAGGATCATATGGTTCTTGGTTTTTCTCTTGCTGATATGATGAATCACATTGATTGTTTTACGGGTGTTGAACCAGCCTTGTGTCCCAGGGATAAATCCTACTTGGTCATGGTGAATAATTTTCTTAATGTACTGTTGGATCCTATTGGCCAGTATCTTGTTGAGAATTTTTGCATCCATGTTCATCAGGGATATTGGTCTTTAATTCTCCTTTTTGGTGGGGTCTTTGTCTGGTTTTGGAATTAAGGTGATGCTGGCCTCATAGAACGAATTTGGAAGTACTCCATCTCTTTCTATCTTTCCAAACAGCTTTAGGAGAATAGGTATGATTTCTTCTTTAAACGTTTGATAAAATTCCCCTGGGAAGCCATCTGGCCCTGGACTCTTGTGTCTTGGGAGGTTTTTGATGACTGCTTCAATTTCCTCCCTGGTTATTGGCCTGTTCATGTTTTCGATTTCTTCCTGTTCCAGTTTTGGTAGTTTGTGGCTTTCCAGGAATGCGTCCATTTCTTCCAGATTGCCTAATTTATTGGCGTATAGCTGTTCATAATATGTTTTTAAAATCGTTTGTATTTCCTTGGTGTTGGTAGTGATCTCTCCTTTCTCATTCATGATTTTATTAATTTGAGTCTTCTCTCTCTTCTTTTTAATAAGGCTGGCTAATGGTTTATCTATCTTATTAATTCTTTCAAAGAACCAACTCCTGGTTCTGTTGATCTGTTCCACAGTTCTTCTGGTCTCTATTTCGTTGAGTTCTGGTCGAATCTTTATTAACTCCCTTCTTCTCTTGGGTGTAGGATCTATTTGCTGTTTTTTCTCTAGCTCCTTTATGTGTAAGGTGAGCTTTTGTATTTGAGTTCTTTCCAGTTTTGAATGGATGCTTGTATTGCGATGTATTTCATCCTTAGGACTGCTTTTGCTGCATCCCAAAGATTTTGAACGGTTGTATCTTCATTCTCATTAGTCCATGAATCTTTTTAATTCTTCCTTAATTTCCTGGTTGACCCTTTCATCTTTTAGCAGGATGGTCCTTAACCTCCACGTGTTTGAGGTCCTTCCAAACTTCTTGTTGTGATTCAGTTCTAATTTCAAGGCATTATGGTCTGAGAATATGCAGGGGACAATCCCAATCTTTTGGTATCGGTTCAGACCCGATTTGTGACCCAATATGTGGTCTATTCTGGAGAAAGTTCCATGTGCGTTTGAGAAAAACGTGTATTCAGTTGAGGTTGGATGTAAAGTTCTGTAGATATCTGTGAAATCCATCTGGTCCAGTGTATCATTTAAAGCTCTCGTTTCTTTGGAGATGTTGTGCTTAGAAGACCTATCGAGTATAGAAAGAGCTAGATTGAAGTCACCAAGTATAAGTGTATTATTATCTAAGTATTTCTTTACTTTGGTTAATAATTGATTGATATATTTGGCAGCTCCCACATTCGGGGCATATATATTGAGGATTGTTAAGTCCTCTTGTTGAATAGATCCTTTAAGTATGATACAGTGTCCCTCTTCATCTCTCACTACAGTCTTTGGGGTAAATTTTAGTTTATCTGATATAAGGATGGCTACCCCTGCTTTCTTTTGAGGACCGTTCGAATGGTAAATGGTTCTCCAACCTTTTATTTTCAGGCTGTAGGTGTCCTTCTGTCTCAAATGAGTCTCTTGTAGACAGCAAATAGATGGGTCCTGCTTTTTTATCCAGTCTGAAACCCTGCGCCTTTTGATGGGGTCATTAAGCCCGTTCACATTCAGAGTTACTATTGAGAGATACGAGTTTAGTGTCTTCATGATATCTATTCAGTCCTTGTTTTTGTGGACTGTTCCACTGAACTTCTTCTTAAAGGGGAATTTACGAGTCCCCCTTAAAATTTCTTGCAGAGCTGGTTTGGAGGTCACATATTCTTTTAGTTGCTGCCTGTCTTGGAAGCTCTTTATCTCTCCTTCCATTTTGAATGAGAGCCTTGCTGGATAAAGTATTCTTGGTTGCATGTTCTTCTCATTTAGGACCCTGAATATATCCTGCCAGCCCTTTCTGGCCTGCCAGGTCTCTGTGGAGAGGTCTGCTGTTACCCTAATACTCCTCCCCATAAAAGTCCGGGATTTCTTGTCTCTTGCTGCTTTAAGGATCTTCTCTTTATCTTTGGAATTTGCAAGCTTCACTATTAAATGTCGAGGTGTTGAACGGTTTTTATTGATTTTAAGGGGGGATCTCTCTATTTCCTGGATCTGAATGTCTGTTTCCCTTCCCAGATTAGGAAAGTTTTCAGCTAGAATTTGTTCAAATACATATTCTGACCCTCTGGCCCTTTCGGAGCCCTCGGGAACCCCAATTAAACGTAGGTTTTTCTTTCTCTGGCTGTCGTTTATTTCCCTTAATCTATCTTCATGGTCTTTTAATTGTTTGTCTCTTTTTTCCTCAGTTTCCCTCTTTGCTATCAACTTGTCTTCTATGTCACTCACTCGTTCTTCCACCTCGTTAACCCTCGTCGTTAGGACTTCTAGTTTGGATTGCATCTCATTCAATTGATTTTTAATTTCTGCCTGATTAGCACTAAATTCTGCAGTCATGAAGTCTCTTGAGTCCTTTATACCTTTTTCTAGAGCCACCAGTAGCTGTATAATAGTGCTTCTGAATTGGCTTTCTGACATTGAATTGTAATCCAGATTTTGTAACTCTGTGGGAGAGAGGACTGTTTCTGATTCTTTCTTTTGAGGTGAGGTTTTCCTTCTATTCATTTTGCTCAGTGCAGAGTGGCCAAAAGCAAGTTGTATTGGGAAAAAGAGAAAAAGAGAGGAGAGAAAGAAGGAAAGAAAAGAGAAAGGGAAAAAAAAGGGAAGAAAAAAAACGAAAAAAAAAAGAAGAAAAAGAGAAAGAAAAAGAAAGGAGAAAAAAAGGGGGGTGGGGGAAGGAAACGAATCAAAAAGCAAAAAAAAAAAAAAAAAAAAAAAAGAACCACGGGGGGAGTATCTTCTGATTCTGTGTACTGTAAGTCCCTTGGCTTCTCCTGTAAGTTGTCAGTCTAGCTGGTGTTCTGGGGGAGGGGCCTGTTGTGCTGATTTTCAGGTGTTATCAGTTGGGGGAGCTGCTGTGCCCCTGCCTGGTGCAGGGCTCAGTGGGGGTTGTTTACCCCGTGAGGCCGCAGGAGGAACAGCCCCAGGGGCGGGGCCAGCTCTGGAAACCTGGATTCAGCTCCGGCAGGAACTCCGTCTGCAGGGCCTGGAGGCTCCGGGGTGGGGCCGCTGATCTGCTCAGCTCGGGGCAGGAGCGTCCTCGCTGTCCTGGGCCCTCCCGGCCTCTGCCTGTCCCGGGGGAGGCTGGATCCTGGGCTGTGTCCCGGCGCCCTGTGCTCCGGAGCCTGCGCTGGTGGATTCGCGCTCCCGGGCCGCGCAACCCCCTCCGCGTAGCTGCCGCCCGAGCCCCCCGAGCGGAGCCTCTTCCTCCGCCCGAGCCCCTCCGAGCTGCTCCCGGGGCCGCGCAGCCCCCTCCGTGGAGCCGCCCCCGAGCCCCTCCGAGCTGCTCCGGGTCCCGCCGTGCGCGCTGCAGCCCTTAGGGAGCTCGGCGCACTCTCCTGGGTGTGCAGTTGCTCTGTTACTGTCCCAGGGAGCCCGAGGGCATCCCCGCCCTCCTGGGGTCCTGTTCCAACTCCCTGCGAGCCCCTTTCCTCCCGGGAAGGTCGGTGCAGCTCCTGCTCCTCCGGGACGGGGCTCTCCTGTCCTGGGGACACTCGCCCCGGCCTCAGCCCGGCTCCTCGCGGGGCCCCTCCCCCTTGGAGGCCTTTTGTTTCTTTATTTCTTTTTCCCCGTCTTCCTACCTTGATAGATGCGCGAACTCTTCTCACTGTAGCATTCCAGCTGGTCTCTCTTTAAATCTCAGGCCGAATTGATAGATTTTCAGGATAATTTGAAGGTTTTCTAGGTAATTTGGTGGAGACAGGTGATTTGGAGACCCTACTCTTCTGCAATCTTGCTCATCCCCCCCTTTTGTTTCTTTTTTAAAGATTTTTTTTATTTATAAGAGACACAGAAAAAGAGGCAGCGACATAGGCAGAGAGAGAAGCTGGTGCCTCACAAGGAGCCCAAAGTGGAATTCGATCCCAGGACCCTGGGATCACACCCTGAGCCAAAGGCAGAAAAGCTCAACCTCTGAGCCACCCAGGCATTCCTGGACCTTTTTTTCTTGAGTTTTTTGATAACTGATTCAAATTTTGCTGGTTATTCAAAATTTCTATTCCTATTTCAGTTTTGATAGTTTATATATTTCTAGGAATTTATCTATTTCTTCCACATTGCCCAATTTATTGATATATAATTGTTCTTAACATTCTTAGAATGTTGGTAGCAACATTCTTAGGTGTTGGTAGCAACCTTTCCTCTTTCATTTGTGATTTTATTTATTTGGGTCCTTTCTTTTATCTTTTTGATAAGTCTAGCTAAGATTTTATCAAATTTATTAGTTTTTTCAAAGATCCAGCTACTGGTTTCATTATCTGTTCTATCATGTTTTTTAGTTTCTATATATTTTATTTCTGTGCTAATGTTTATTTTTTCTTCTTCCATCTGCTGGCTTTAGGCTTTGTTCTTTTTCTAGCTCCTTTAGGTGTTAAGTGAGGTTGTTTATTTGACTGTTTTTTTTCTTCTTATGGTACGTCTGTATTGCTATATACTTCCCTATTAGGACAGCCTTATTTCATCCAAATGATTTTGGACCATTCTGTTTTCATTTCCATTTGTTTCCATGTATTTTCTTTTGTTTCTTCTTTGATTTCCTGGTTGATCTATTTATTGTGTAATAATATGATGCTTAACCTCCATGTATTTGTGTTTATTCCACATTTTTTTCTTGTGGTTGACTGCAATTTTCATAGCATTGTGGTCAGAAAATATACATGGAATGATCTCATTCTTTTTGTATTTGTCTGATTTGTGAAATCTATTGTTTTCTTGTTGATTTCTTCTTAGATGATCTCTCTGTTAATGTAAGTGAGATGTTAATGTCCCCTACTATTACTGTATTATTATCAATGAGTTCCTTTAAGTTTGTCATTAATTGTGCTCCTAATCCAGGAGCATAAATGTTATAATTGTTAAATCTTCTTGGTGGATAATCCCCTTTATTATGATATAGTGCCATTTTCATCTCTTGTTACACTGTTTTAACGTCTAATTTGTTTCATATATGTGTTGGTACTCTGGCTTTCTTCTGATATCCATTTGCATGATCAGTGGTTCTCCATATCCTCAGTTTCAGTCTATAGGCTTCTTTAGGTCTATATGAGTCTCTTGTGGGCAGCATATAGATGGGTCTTGTTTTTGTTGTCATTGCTGTTGTTTATTCATTCTGGTACCCTATGTCTTTTTTTTTTATTTATTTATGATAGTCACAGAGAGAGAGAGAGAGAGAGGCAGAGACATAGGCAGAGGGAGAAGGAGGCTCCATGCACCAGGAGCCCGACGTGGGATTCGATCCTGGGTCTCCAGGATCGCGCCCTGGGCCAAAGGCAGGCGCCAAACCGCTGCGCCACCCAGGGATCCCCCTATGTCTTTTGATTGGAGCATTTAGGCTATTTACATTCATAGTAATTATTGATAGATATGTATCTAGTGCCGTTTTATTACTTATTTTGTCATTGTTTCTGGAGATTTTCTCTGATCCTTTCTTGCCTTTGTCACTTTGGGTCTTTTCTTTACACCAAAGAGAACCCTTTAATATTTTTTGTATGGTTGGTTTAGTAGTCACATACTCTTTTAGTTACGTTTGGGAAACTCTTTATCTCTCCTTCTATTCTGCATGATAGTCTTGTTGGATAGAGTATTCTTGGCTGCAGGTTTTTCCCATTTAGCAATTTGAATATATCATGTCACTCCCTTCTGGCTTGCCAAGTTTATATTGAGAAATCTGTAGCTAGCCTTATGGGTCTTCCTTTGTAATTTAAGGGCTTCTTTTATCTTGCTGCTTTTAAGATTTTTAAAAATCATTATATTTTGCCAATTTAATTATAATATGTCTTGGCTTTGGCCTGATTTTGTTGATTTTGATGGGAGTTCTCTGTGCTTCCTAAAATCCAGATGTCTGTTTCCTTCCCCAGATTATGGAAATTTTCTATTATTATTCCTTGAAATAAATGTTTTGCCTTTTCTCTTTCTCTTATTTTACTGGGAGTCCTATAATATGAATGTTATTATGATTTATGGAGTCACTGAGTTTCCTTAGTGTATCTTTGTGTTGCATAGTTCTTCTTTCTCTCTTTTGTTCAGATTTATAATTTTCCATTATTTTGTTTTGTAGGTCCCTCATTCATTCCCCTGTTTCTTCTATCCTGCTAGGGTTTTTGTTGTTGTTGTTGGGGTTTTGTTTGTTTGTTTGTTTGTTTTGCTTCGAGCCTCTTTCTAATCTCATTTATTGCATTCTTGATCTCTCATTGATTATTCTTTTATTCTTTTATCTCTGTGGTAAGGTTCTCACTGATGTGTTCTATTCTTTTATCAAGCCCAGTGAGTATGCTTATGATTGTTGCTTTAAATTGCCCATTAGGAATTTCTTAAAATATCTTTTTCACTTAAATCTCTAGCCAACACCTTATCTTGTTCTCTCATTTGTGATAAACTCCTCTGTCTTTTCATTTTGTCTAAATCTATGCCTTTTTCTCTAAGTTAGAAAAGCCACTTATTTCTCCTGCTCTTGAAAGTTGTGAATTTATGAAAAAGAGGTCTTGTAGCACCCACAACCTGGCACTTCAGGGAGTGTTTCTGGTGTATGCTGAGTGCATTCTGCTTTTGTGTTTGGGCTGCTCTATCCTTCAGGCCAGTCATCTGCAGAGGCTCTCCTTGCCTGTTGTGGGCAGTGGTTGGCCATTGGCCTGAACTGTGGAGAGTTTTAATGAGGTGTGCCTTATTTTGCTTGCAAAATGAGGCTTTTCATCATGTCCAATGGAACTGAAGCCCTACAAACCTCTCTGATCTGGAGATGTGTTGTTAGCACAGGTTTGTGCTGGTCTTCTGGAGAAGGAACCTACTACACTGGGACTGAGGCAAGCTTGACTGAGAAGGGCAGTCTTGCCATTGTGCAGTAGTGTGGGGTGTGGTATAAGCAAGTTAGTTTCTCACAGGTTGTTCTGTGTTATCCTAAGGGTGGCAGATTGAAAAGGCACCATCCAGCTACTTTGTACCCGGAAAGGTATCTCTATGAATGCTGTTTCTCAGGGATACACTCTGAGAAGATTGAATAATCTCCTCATAGTGTGCCAGAGATGTTCTTCAAATAGCCATTTCCATGCCATCTGCCCCCAGGTTGTTTGCCTTCCTTCTCTTGAGGTGTAGGGTGGTGCCCTCCAGGCTTTATGCCAGCCAAGTACGCTGACCTATAAAACTTTAGTCTTTAAGCTACACTGGTTGTGAGAACTCACAAAATCAAGCCCTTCTTGTTTTCCAAGTCAATACCTTTTGAGAAAAATTCTCCTTGTGTGTTTCTCTGTGTGATCCTCCCTCCTACCCTTCTCTGTGACCATGGCTCCCTCCTCTCTGTAACAACCCCAGTTTATTTCTCCTCTAAGTCAGGTCTCCCCATTTCTTACCTTCTTCAGTATGACCTTTTATCTCCCTTTAGTTGTGGAGTTTGTTCTGTCAGTTTTCACATCAACTTCTGAAGTATTTAGTATGATTTGATAGGTATCTAGTTGTGTTTGTGGGACAAAATGAGCATAGGGTCTTCCTGCTCTATTGCCATCATCCTTCTAATCCTAAATGACATTAATTTACAAGGTCATCTTTCTGCTTTGGAATTCTTACACTCTAGGTTTCTAAGAACATACTATACAAATGTAAAATTCTACAATCCTGCCCCCTCAGATGTATGGAAATGCACATTTTATATTAAGAACTTGCTAGCACTTTTATATATATCTATATCTATCCATCATCCATTGAGACTAACAATGATGCAACTGCTTACACTAATTACTTGTGTGTTAAATCCAAAGATCAGATGGAAGCTTCTAATTTGCAGATATAACCTTTGTGGGTTTTTTTGATGTTTTATTGAATTCTCCATGCATGTTTAGTCAGTAACACTCCAAAAATTAATTTCATTTTGTTGTTGCTTAGTTGAATGACTGGATTTATATAGAAAGATATTTTTAAATAATAAATTTATTTTTTATTGGTGTTCAATTTGCCAACATACAGAATAACACCCAGTGCTCATCCCATCAAGTGCCCCCCTCAGTGCCCATCACCTAGTCACCCCCACCCCCCGCCCTCCTCCCCTTCCACTACCCCTAGTTCGTTTCCCAGAGTTAGGAGTCTTTATGTTCTGTCTCCCTTTCTGATATTTCCTACCCATTTCTTCTCCCTTCCCTTCTATTCCCTTTCACTATTATTTATATTCCCCAAATGAATGAGACCATATAATGTTTGTCCTTCTCCAATCGACTTATTTCACTCAGCATCATACCCTCCAGTTACATCCACGTTGAAGCAAACGGTGGGTATTTGTCATTTCTAATGGCTGAGTAACATTCCATTGTATACATAAACCACATCTTCTTTATCCATTCATCTTTTGATGGACACCGAGGCTCCTTCCACAGTTTGGCTATTGTGGACACTGCTGCTAGAAACATCGGGGTGCAGGTGTCCCGGCGTTTCATTGCATCAGTATCTTTGGGGAAAAATCCCCAACAGTGCAATTGCTGGTTCATAGGGCAGGTCTATTTTTAACTCTTTGAGGAACCTCCACACAGTTTTCCTGAGTGGCCTCACCAGTTCACATTCCCACCAACAGTGCAAGAGGGTTCCCTTTTCTCCACATCCTCTCCAACATTTGTTGTTTCCTGCTTTGTTAATATTCCCCATTCTCACTGGTGTGAGTTGGTATCTCATTGTGGTTTTGATTTGTATTTCCCTGATGGCAAGTGATGTGGACCATTTTCTCATATGCTTGTTGACCATGTCTATGTCTTCCTCTGTGAGATTTCTCTTCATGTCTTTTGCCCATTTCAGGATTGGATTGTTTGTTTCTTTGCTGTTGAGTTTCATAAGTTCTTTATAGATTTTGGATACTAGCCTTTTATCTGATACGTCATTTGCAAATATCCTCTCCCATTCTGTAGGTTGTCTTTCAGTTTTGTTGACTGTATCCTTTGCTGTGCAAAACTTCTTATCTTGATGAAGTCCCAATAGTTCATTTTTCCTTTTGTTTCTTTTGCCTTTGTAGATGTATCTTGCAAGAAGTTACTGTGGCCGAGTTCAAAAAGGGTGTTGTCTGTGTTATCCTCTAGGATTTTGATGGAATCTTGTCTCACATTCAGATATAACCTTTGAATTCCCAGTGCATTCATTTTTTAGGCTATTTCTTATCAATCATTTGGTTAAGTGTCAATTTGGAGCAGAGTCTTCTTAACATATTGAAAAGAATATTTGAAGGAAATGACAAGGGAAAGGGAATTTTTATGTGGCTGAACATAGTACAGAAAAGAAGTTGCTGGCATTTTTTCATTATTATCAAAGACATCTGAGAGCTACTATAGAGAAAAAGGAATATAGAAGAATCTAAAGATATCACTAGGAAGTAAAGTTTTAAGAGGAAATTTTGGAAATAAAATTATTTGTACACTTAAATGACCTAATGCATTGTTTGTTATTTCTATTGCTCATTGAAAATATTTGATTTATATGTGACAAAATTAATCTAATATGAAGAAACAAAATCTGTTAACCCTATTCACAAACTCTAAAATTCTTAATTCAAATAATTCTAGGTGTCATATTTGGGATGTAGTTGACTCATAAAATTCTATGTCAGTCTTATCTCCTAATGTCAAACTTATACACCAGCTAGTGATTTTTCTACAAGTGGTTGACATAGTACATATGTTTTGATAACTTTTGCCTTGGTAACATAGACTAGAAATGTATGAAGTGCTTAAGATGTTCAATGACTTAGACATGAAGTGGAATCTAACTATCTTCTCTGAAAGGTATGGAATAAAATAAATCATTCTTTGTTTTCTAGCACTAAAAGCAATGTGTAGTTTCTACCAAATCCAATATGAAAATAGATTTTCATAAACTGGCTCTGAAATTGTGAAGTTTTTGCAAGATTTAAGAAAATCCAGGGTTTATATAAATTGTAAGAACCAGTGCTACTTAATTAATAGAACTATACCATAAAATGCCTTTTGGGAAGAAAAAAGATGACACTCAGATTATAATGGGAATTTTTCAATGTTGAACTACTTTTCATTATGAAATAATGAGATAAGCCACAGCAGGCAGAGCCAGTACCGATGACTGCACTGAAAAGAAAAGTGAATCAGACACAACAGCAGAGAGTAAGCAACATATGTAGGATACAGTTCTAAAGGGCAAGGGGACACTACACTGCATGACACTTCATGGCATCTCCTTCACAGTGTCAGTATTTTCAAAAGCAGAAGATATAACTGACTTATTTAATAAACAGAAACAGACCCAGAGAGCAGACAAAATGAGAAGATGGAGAAATTTATCCCAAACGAAAGAAGAGGTGAAGGCCACATCCAGAGATCTAATGGAAACAAACATATATAACATGACTGTTAGAGAACTTAAAGAAATGATGAAAGGATGCTCACTGAACTTGAAAAAGGAGTGGAAGACATGAGTGAGACCTTTAACACAGGTAAGGAATAATAAAGCAGAGATAAAAGACTCAGTAAATGAAATAAGAAATATCAGACTTAGAGAAATTACAGAAAATGAGCATAGGTCTATGGAAATCAACTAGAGAAAAAGTAATAACATTTGAATTATAGGATTCTGAGAAGAAAAGAGAGAAAAGGGGGCAGAAAATTTATTTGAAGAAATGATAATTGAAAAAAAAATCTTTAACCCGAGGAAGGAAACAGATCCAGATCTAGGAGGCCCAGAGAATTCCCATGAAAATCAGCAAAAGCAGACCAACACCAGGACATTTTGTAATTAAACTTGCAAAACCTAGTAATAAAAATTCTTAAAATTTTAAACGATAAATTAACTGAATACAAAATGCTGGGGTTTTTTTTCTTTCATCATGTTGAATATTTCATTCCACTCATTCTTGCTTTCATGTGTTCTGATGAGAAATCCATGGAAATCTTCTACTTGTCACTCTGTCTATAAAGCATTTTATTTCTGATTACCTTTAAGATTTTGTCTTCTTGGGATCCCTGAGTGGCTCAGCAGTTTAACGCCTGCGTTTGGCCCAGGGCGTGATCCTGGAGACCCAGAATTGAGTCCCACGTCGGGCTTCCTGCATGGAGCCTGCTTCTCCCTCTGCCTGTGTCTCTGCGCCTCTCTCTCTCTGTGTCTCTTATAAATAAATAAAAAATATTACAAAAAAATGATTTTGTCTTCTTGGGTTTTCTACAGCTTGAATAAAATATGCCTACGTGTATTTTTAAATATGTATTATGCATAGTGTTTTCTGAGCTTTCTGGGTTTGTGGTTTGGTGTGTAGAAAATCATTACCTGTTACTACCTCAAACATTTACTTTATTTTTTAATATTTTATTTATTTATTCATGAGAGACACACAGAGAGAGGCAGAGACACAGACAGAGGGAGAAGGAGACTCCATACACGGAGCCTGATGCTGGACTCAATCCAAGGACCCAGGGATCATGACCTGAGCCAAGGCAGATGCTCAACCATGGAGCCACCCAGGCACCCTCACACATTTATTTTAATCTTGTCTGTATTTCTCCTCCTTTTGGAATTCCCATTACATGTTGTATCTTTTGTTATTTCCCCATGGTTTTGGATGCATTGTTCTTTTTAAAACTATTTTCTTCTTTGCATTTAACTTTCAGAAGTTTCTACTGGCTTGTCTTCATATTTGCTGATTCTTTCCTCAGCAATATCCAGTCTACTGATGAGCTCATAAAAGCATTCTTCATTTCTCTAACAGTGATTTTGTCTTTAATACTTCACTTTCATTCTTTCTTAGCATTTAAGTCTCTCTGCTTCTGGTACCCATCTTTTCTAGCATGTTACCTACATTTTTCATAGTACCTTTAACTCATTAATCAAGTAATTTAAAACTACCACTTGATAATTCCAACATCTTTGTCATATCTGAGTTTGTATTTAATAAGTGTTATTTATTTACTGAATGTGTTTTGCTATATCTGGTAATATTCTGTTTGAAACCAGACATGTATCAGGGAGAGAGGTTAAGATGGTAGAATAATAGGAGGATCTTAGGGTTGCCTTGTCCCTCAAATATAATTTGATAACTATAAAATCATTCTGAATACCCAAGAAATGGACCTGAGGATTGAAAGAATAAACTGCACAAGTAGAGGGAGTGAAGGGGCCACATCAAGGAAGGTAGGAAGTGCTGAGAGGAGGTTTAGGGAAGAAACAGGTCAGGGTTGCTGTGGAGGAGAGGGAGCCCTGGTCATGGAGAAAGGCAAGAGGGAAAAAGTGGAGTACACATGGATACACACAAAGAGAACACTTCCCCAAAGCCATTGTCTGGGAAAGGATAAGGGCTGATTTTCATGCATGTTTGAAATCAGCAGGGCTCAATGACTGGAGTTTTGGAGGCTGGTGGTCTTGACTAGGATAAAGCCCTGAAGATGCTGCCCTATTCCTGGCTAGAAGGCACACAAGAAACCTGGGGGCAGACTGCATGATCTGAGGATCATCTAAGGTACATTGGGAGAGAGTTTGTTCTACTTGGAGCACATCTGTATAAGATGGCATTTGCAGAATGCTTCTCTGAAGACAAAAGAGCCAGTGGGTACCATTTCCTTCCCCCTCCCAGAGATACCTGCTGAGTGCAGCTAACCAAGATACTGGGTGTATTGCCTGCTTTCCTCCAAATCCCATGCCTCTACACTCTGGCACAACTGTCCTTCTGGGTCAAACCTGCATCAGTCCCAGAGTGGTGATACCCACCTTAGAAGAATAATTCAGGTCCCTGTCACTACAGGTCCCTAAAGTTTGAGTTTTAAATGTCATTAGGCTTGGCTGAGTTGGAGCTAAAGTGCACTGTCTTGCTCCAGGCAGGAAGCAAACCAGAGACAGAAAGTATGAAAACAGTGATCCAAAACACACCTGGGATTCAAGAAGGGAAGTACTCCACTCTTCTGGGAGTACTTCTCTGAGAGTAGCAAGAACAAAATCCCCTTTCCAGGGTCAAAGATGTTGGTAGTGCCATTTCTCTCCCCACCTCTCAACATAAGTAAGCTTTAGTAAACAGTACCAACAATGACTGGTTAAATTAGTTACACTAAGTCCTGTCCCCTCAATCTGCTGATATTGACTTTCTTTGACAAGAATGCCTAGGACCCAATGCATCAGGCCCCTTCCCCAGAAGAACAGCAGAAAACCCCAAACGCACTACATCTACTGACCATAGACTTCTGTAAGACTTCAATTCTAGTAGAAGGAACATTAGTTCTCATTTATCAAGCAGACCAAAGCACATCTAGTAGAAACTCACAACACTATGGCCAAAGTCCAAACAGTGCCCACTGCAGGTGAGGAGAAACTCTGCAAATGACCGACCTGAGGGATAGAGCAGCAAAAATACAGCAGCAGAGTATATGCAGCACATAATAGACACTCTCTGAAGGGCCTAGAAACTAAATGATCTCTTCATAAAGCCATTATTATTATAAGCAGGAAACATAACAGGTTTCCTAACACAGAGAAGAAGACAGAGACCTAGACAAAATTCCAATATGGAGGAATTCTTCCCAAAAGAATGAACAAGAAAAGGTGATGGCCACAGATCAAATTGAAACAGATTTAATATGCCTGATCCAGAACTTAAAGCAACAATCATAAGGATATTTATTGGGCTTGAGAAAAGCATGGAAAATATCAGGGAGACCATTACAACAGAGATAAAAGAGTTAAAAAACAATCAGGCAGAAATGAAAAATGCAGTAAGTGAGATTCAAAATAGACTGGATGTAATGACCACAGGACAGAAGAAGCAGAGATTGAATAAGTGATATAGAAGATAGTAATATGGAAAATAATGAAGCAGAATAAAAGAGAGAAAGAATTATGGAACATGAGAGTAGAATTAGGGAACTTAGTGACTTCATGAAGTGTAATATTTATATCATAAGAGTCCCAGAAGAATAGAGAGAAAAGGGGGCAAAAAATTTGTTTGAGGAAAACTCCCTAATCTGGGAAGGAAACAGACATCCAAGGAGACACAGATGACTCTAGGAGACACAGATGACTCCCCTCAAAATCAACAAAAGCAAGCCAACATCAAGACAAATGGTAAATTTGCAAATTTTAGTGGTAAAGAAAAAATCCTAAAAGCAGCCAGGGTTAGAGGTTCCAAATTTACAAGGGAAGATAAATAAATTTAGCAGTCGATATCTCCACAGAAGCTTGGCAAGGCAGAAGAGGAAAGCATGATATATTAAATGTGCTGAAAGGGAAAAATCTATAGCCAAAATACGCTATCTAGCAAGGCTACATTCAGAAGAGAAAGAGAGATAAAAAGTGTCCCAGACAAACACAAACTAAAGGAGTTCATGACCAGTAAAAACAGACCTGCAAACAATATTAAAGGGGACTCTGAGTGGGAAGGAAAGATCAAAAGTGACAAAGAATAAAAAGGAATAAAGAAAATCTCCAGAAATAATAAAACAAATAATTAAAAAGGCGTTAAGTATATATTTATCTACTTCTGCTCTAATCCTTATTATTTCCCTTCTTTTGCTGGCCTTAGACTCTGTTTGTTGTTCTTTTACTACTTCCTTCAGTTGTAAGGTTACATTGTTTGAGTTTTCATGGCTTCTTGAGCTAGGTCTGTATTGCTATGTACTTCTTATAAATGTTTCTACTGCATCTCCAATGTTCTGGACTGTCATGTTTTCATTTTCTTTTTTTAACAGATTTTATTTATTTATTCATGAGAGACACACAGAGAGAGAGAGAGAGAGAGGCAGAGACACAGACAGAGGGAGAAGCATGCTCCATGCAGGGAGCCCGACGTGGTACTGGATCCCGGGAATCCAGGATCACGCCCTGAGTCAAAGGCAGGCACTAAACTGCTGAGCCACTCAGGAATCCCCTCATGTTTTCATTTTCATCTATTTCCATTTATTTATTTATTTATTTATTTATTTATTTATTTATTTATTCATTCATTCGTTCATTCATTCATTCATTTTTTCTTTCTTTCTTTCTTTCTTTCTTTCTTTCTTTGATTTTCTGGTTGACCCATTCATTTTTTTTACTAGCATGTTGTTTAACCTCCATGTATTTGTGATCGTTCCAGACTTTTTTTGTATGTGTGTTTGACTTCAAGTTTCACAGTGTTGTGGTCTGAAAATATGCATGGTATGATCTCAATATTTTTGTGTCAGTGGAGACCTGATTTGTGACCTAGTATGTGATCTATTCAGGAGAATGTCCCATGTGCAACTGAAAAAAATATTCTACTGCTTTAGCATGAATCATTCTGAATATATCTGTTAAGTCCATCTGGTCCATTGTGTTATTCAAAATAATTGTTTCCTGTTGATTTTCTGCTTAGATGATCTGTCTCTTGTAGTAAATAGGGTGTTAAAGTCTCCTACTATTATTGTATTTTTATCAATGATTTCTTTTATATTTGTTTTTAATTATTGTATACATTTGGGTGCTTCCATATCGGGTGCATAAGTATTTACAATTGTTAGATCTGCTTGTTGGATAGACCCCCTTTTTATAATATAATGCCCTTCTTTATCTCTTGTTACAGTTTGGTTTAAAACTGAGTTTATCTGATATAAGTATGACTACTCTGGCTTTCTTCTGAAGGCCTTCTGCATAATTAATGTCTCTCCATCTCTCACTTTCAATTTGCAGGTGTCTTTAGGTCTAAAGTGAGTTTCTTGTAAGTGGTATATAGATAGGTTTTGTTTTATTTTTTAAAGATTTTACTTATTTTTTCATAAGAGATAAAGAGAGAGAGCAGAGACATAGGCAGAGGGAGAAGCAGGCTCCCTGCTGGGAGCCTGATGAGGGACTCTATCCTGGGACCCCCGGATCATGTTCTGAGCCAAAGGCAGATGCTCAACCCCTGAGCCAGCCCAGGAGTTCTGATAGTTTTTTTTAATCCATTATGATGCTATATGTCTTTTGATTGGAGCATTTAGTCCATTTACATTCATAGCAATTATTGATTGATATAGAAACTAAAAGAGAAAACAAGAAAAACATTAAAACAGATCCATGAAACCAAGAATTAATAAAATCGATAAGCTCCTGGCAGAGCTTATCAAAAAGAAAAGAGAAAGGACCCAAACAAATGAAATCACAAATGAGAGAGAGAGAGAGATCACAACCAACATCACAGAAATACAAATAATTCTAAGAGAATACTGGGAAAAATTATATGCCAATAAATTGGACATTTTGAAAGAAATGACACATTCCTGGAAGTATAAACTACCAAAATTGAAACACGAAGAAATGCAAAATATGAACAGACTAATAACCAGCAAATAGATTAAATCAGTAGTCAAAAGTCTCCCCCAAAAAAAGTCCAGTGCCAGATGGCTTTACAGGGGGAATTGTACCAAGCATTTAAAGAGCAGTTAATGAGTATTCTTCTCAAACTATTAAAAAAAATAGTAATAGAAGAAAAACTTTCAAACTCATTCCAGAAGACCAGCATTACCTTGATTCCAAAACCAAAGACTCCACTTAAAAAAGAGAACTATGGGCCAATATCCCTGATAAATATGAATGCAAAAGTTCTCACCAACCTATTAGCCAATCTAATCCAACAGTACATTAAAAGAATCATTCACTTCGATCAAGTAGGTTTTATTTCTGGGCTGCAGTGGTGGCTCAATATGCACAAATCAATCAATGTGATGCGCCACATTAATTAAAGAAAGGATAAAAAGCAAAACTGAGAGCTTTTCCTCTATGTTCAGGAATAAGACAGAGGTGTCCACTCTCACCACTTCTATTTAACATAGTATTGGAAGTCCAGCTCCAACAATCAGACAACAAAAAGAAATGAAAGGCATCCAAATCCATAAGGAAGAAGTCAAATTTTTACTATTTGCAGATGGCATAATACTCTATATAGAAAACCACAAAAACTTCATCAAAAACCAGCCAGAACTGATTCACAAATTTGGTATAGTGTCAGGATCCAAAATTAATGTACAGAAATCTATTGCATTTCTATACACCAATAATGAAACAGCAGAAAGAGAAATCAAGAAATTAATCCCATTTACAATTATACCAAAACCCATAAGATACTTAGGAATATACCTGACAAAAGTGGTAAAATGCCTTTATCCTGAAAACTATAAAACGATGAAAAAATTGAAGATGACAAGAAGAAATTGAAAAACACTCCATGTTCATAAATTGAAAGAAAAAATATTGTTGAAATGTGTCTACTACCCAAAGCAATCTACACATTTCATGCAATCCCTATCAAAATATCATCAGCATTTTTCACAGAGCTAGAAAAAACAATCCTAAAATTTGTATGGAACTACAAATGACCCCAAATATGCTCAGCAAATTTGAAAAGGAAAAGCAAAGCTATAGGCATCACAATTCCATACTTCAAGTTATATTACCAAGCTGTAGTGATCAAAACAGTATGGTATTGGCATAAAAACAGAAACATAGATCAATGATACAATAGAAAACCAGAAATGAACCCACAGGTATATGATCAACGAATCTTCCACAAAGCAGGAAAGAATATCCAATGTGAAAAAGACAGTCTCTTCAACAAATGGTGTTGGGAAAACTGGACAGCAACATGAAAAATAATGAAACTGGACCACTTCCTTACACTGTGCACAAAAAACAAATTCAAAATGGATAAAATAACTAATTGTGATCCTGGAAACATCAAAATCTTAGAGAGGAACACAGGCCATAATCTCTCTGACATAGGGTATGGCAACTTCTTAGATATGTCTCTTGAGGCAAGGGAAACAAAAGCAAAAATAACCTATTGGGATTTATTCAAATTAAAATCTTCTGCACAGTGAAGGAAACAATCAACAAAACTAAAAGGCAGCCTACAGAATCAGAGAAGACATTTGCAAATGACCTACATGATAAAGGGCTATAATCCAAAATATATAAAGAAATTATAAAACTGAACACCCTAAAATAAATAATCAAATTAAAATATGGGCAGGATGCATGAATGGACATTTTTCCAAAGACATACAGTTGGCTAACAGACACTTGAAAAGATTCAACATCGCTGTTCATCAGGGCAATATAAATCAAAACTACAATGACATAAGACCTCATACCAGTCAGAACAGCTAAAATTAACAACACAGGAATCAACAGGTGTTAGTAAGGATGCAGAGAAAGGGAACCCTGTTTCCACTGTTGGTGGGAATGCAACTGGTGCAGCTGTTCTGGAAAACACTATGGAGCTTCCTCAAAAAGTCAAAAATAGGACTACCTTTAGATCTAGCAATTGCACTACTAGGGATTTACCCATAGAGTACAAAAATAATAATTCAAAGGGATACAGTCACCCTAATGTTTGTAGCAGCATTAGCAACAATAGCCAAATTAAGTAAAAAGCCCACATGTGCATCAACTGATGAATGTATAAAGAAGAGATGGCACAAGTATATACAACAGAATATTACTTAGCCATAAAAAATAACGAGATTTGCCATTCACAACAATGCGGATGGAGCTAAAGAATATTATGCTAAGCGAAATAATTCAGAAAAAGATAAATACCATATGATTTAATTCATTTGTGGAATTTAAGAAATAAAACTGATGAACATGGGTGCAAAAAAGAGGTGAAGCAGACTTTTAACTAAAGAGAACATACTGAGAGTTATTGGAGAGGAGATGGGTGGGGGTTGTTTTAAATGGATGGTGGGTTAAGGACACTTGTGATGAGCACTGCTTGTTTTATGTAAGTGATGATTACTAAATTGTACATCTGAAATTAATATTACACTGTATGTTAACTAACTGGAATTTAAATAAAACCTTGAAAAAATCCATACACGTTTCAGGTATTAGAAACTGAATAGATGTCGTGCATGATGGTTTATTCATTTGGCTAGGAGTTAGACTTGTTTAATTTTGGCTGTAGCTAGAGATGCCAATGTCTTCAAATTCCTCTAATATCATTTGGTCTCCTGTCTTGATTTTGGACTACTCCTCCGAGAACATCTGAATTTTATAGTTCTTTCTGTTCTGTGATTATACTGGAGCTGTTATGTGGTGGTAATATGTGAAAGAAGGGTAACATTTTATTACATTATGATTAAATCTCAGTCTTTTAATAGACATGTGCCCTTATGAGTTGACATTCAAATTCATTTCTTGGCTTTTCTCCTCTTTGGTGAGCAGCATGCTTTGGATGTATGTCAGAATGGTCACTCTTCTCTCCTCCACATGAGAAACAAGAGGGATCTTTCTTAACTCATTACCATGAAAATCCCATGGGATTTCTAGGTTTGCATGGAATGGAGACATCCCTTAGAGTGTGACTCCCAGGATTTTTTCATTCTCAATGCTAGTTCATAGTCAGCCTCCTGAAATTCATCAAAATTATTTTTTCAGTGTGTTCAGACATTTCTTGTACAAGAACAGAAGGGAAAACTTAAAGCAATTCATGTCAGAATTGAAACTAAAATATAATTTCTTTATTCACTATGCAGTGCATTCTTCTTGGGATGGATCTATTTAGGAAGCTTGTATGAGTGAGGAAACAAGAAGATGATTTAAACGATCAGATATTCTCCTGATGTGAAGGACATGTAAAAGTGTGATTTTTTTAGACTCAGGAAACTAGAATGAGGACAGGTGGAGTCTATTTTTCCCTGATTAATTACTAATAACTATTAATAATTTATAGACAAAATGTGCATATAATCCTATAATATAGATATATAATTGATATAATTAATATAGTAATTATTAATTTCCTGTAAATGTTACATGTTCACATTACTTCTGATTTGGTGTCATCTCCATAGTTTCTCAAGACTTCATGTTTAATGGAGTCCAGGAAAGCTTCAACTACTACTATTTAATCCTTTTCTTGTTGTAGCAAATAAGTTGTCACTGGTTTTGTATTTCAGGCTATCCCACCTACTTTCCAGGGTTTACTGACATCTTTAGCCACAGGAATTATGTCTTCTTGTAGTCTACTTACTTGACTGTCAATGATTTTGGTAGTCTTTCTACAGATTTGCCATTGGAATTTGAGATATCTTTTAGTTGTTTTGTAAATGAAGTTTGTTTTCCTGTTTTTCACTCTTCTTCTTTGCACTGATTTATAAGGAAAAAGGGGGCAAATGCCATTTCTAGCTATAAGCATGTCCATACACTTTTCATTGGTCTTGAAAACATAATGGGAACTGGCTTTAGAAGTATAGGGTTGAAGAGGCTATAGTGTTGGGGCTCAATTTTTTTTTTTGCATTTGTTTGCTTTTCTATTCAAGTTTCATTTAGAGTAGTTGCAAATGCTCAGCACATACAGGGATAAAATGTTTCTGCTACATCAATACGTTTCTTTACATATTGCTTTCCTTATATAGTAAGACTATGTACAGTAATTTAGTAAATTGAAAGGTCCATACATTTGTGGCTTTATGCATACTTTTAATAATTAGAATACCAAATTAATAATTGGTAATTAGGAATGTAGTACAAAAACCAAATGGAAGCAGTTATGGAAAGCAGTATATTTGTAAGTTAGTTTCAAATATAACCTCATTGATGTTCATAAGAATAGACAGTATAATCAAAGGTACATATCCAATATGCTTATGATTTATTTTCATAAGTATTTTTGTTTTAAAGTGGTATTTACTTTTCTGTATCCTTTTAATTTATTATAAATTTCTAAGATGCATAAATATGTAAGTTTTTTTGAAAAAAAAGTAACTGAGCTTTTTCTTTTGTCCCTTTGTGAAAAATGATACTGATTAAATACATTTTAACTTTAAAGGAGAAATTCTTGCATTTAAAGGTAAGTCTTCATGAAAGTATTTAGAGAAGTACATTTGACAGATTAAAATCCATTCAAGGGATCTCTGGGTAGCGCAGTGGTTTGGCGCCTGCCTTTGGCCCAGGGCGCGATCCTGGAGACCCGGGATCGAATCCCACGTCGGGATCCCGGTGCATGGAGCCTGCTTCTCCCTCTGCCTGTGTCTCTGCCTCTCTCTCTCTCTCTCTCTCTCTCTCTCTGTGACTATCATTTAAAAATATTAAAATCCATTCAAAAATAGCAAATGTCACAGTATCCTTATTGAGTACCAGACTTTTCATCTAATCAAATACAACCTTCAAATTGTAGATTTTTCCTATAGAGAATTTCAGGATGGAATAATTTAAATATAATATTATTTTCTCCTAGGAACAATTTCATAATATGAAATTGTATTACTGGTGAAGGGTACAATAACCATACTTTTTATAAATGTATTAAATCAATTATCAGTGATGCTTGTATAATGTAAGGTTTAAGTTTTTGAATGATTTACAAATCCATTCAGCAGTTAATTACAATAATAAATTACATTTATTTTTGTTTATGTGATCTCATTAAATACAATAATCATTTAAATACATACATCTTTTTCATCTATCAAAAGTTTTTATACAATTTACCACTCTTTGTAAGAAATACTGTATTCCTTTCTGTGGTATTTTACTTTCCTGCTTTTCCTTTTATCCTTTTGACTACTTCTTTGAAAGTACTACTTTGTTAGTACCTCTTTCTCTAACAGATCATAAATATTGGAGTTCCTTAGAGCTTCCTTTCATTTACCACCCACATCCATTCCATCATCATTGATTTATTCTGCCACTCAAATATATATGTCAAAATACATTTCCCCATTTTTTTTCTTTGTCTCTAATTCCTTCATCTAACTGCCTGCTTTTTCTTCAGTCTTATCCTCAGTGGCTGCTTCAGTTAGCTATTGCTGGGTAGCAAACTATTCCACATCTTAGTGGCTTAAAAACACACTGAAATATTACTTGTGAATCTGAGTGGAATGGGCAGTTCTTTGACCATTCTTATCTGGTCTCACTTGTGCAGTTACAGTTAGGTGGCAGCTGTAATGGCTGTAAGGTCTAAGATTATATCACACAGATTTTGCAGTTGGTGCTAGCAGATGGTTGGGGCACCTCATTTCTCATCCATATGCTCTCTTATCTTCCAATATGTTGAATCAGATTCTTCAAAAGATCGTTTCTCAAGACAGCATTCTAAGAGGGCAAGAGCAAAATTTCAAAGCCCCAATATAGCACCATGACATCATGCAGTTCAACCACTTTAAATATTATCAATATGCTATTGACAACTGAATTTTTATCTTTATCATTAACCTCTTTCTGATCTCTAAACTTGTATATCCAACTGCCTACTCACCATATCTACTTGGATGTGTAATAAATACTTCAAACTTAAAATAATAGAAATATTGATTTCCCCAACCTATACTTCCATCAACATTATATATATTTAGAAAATGTATTCATTTGGCAAATATTAATTGAAAATCTCTTCTGCTAGATGTTATTTTAGACAATGGATACAATAGTGGACAACACAGACAACATTCATGGTTTCGTGGGGTATATATTCTAGTGGCAAGGTCAACAAATAAAATGTCAGCAAATAAGTTCTAAGAAGGAAAATAAAGTAAGAAAAGGGATAAAGAGTGATGAAAATTGCTGTTTAGTGGGACTCCTAGGTGGCTCAGTGGTTGAGCATCTGCCTTTGGCCCAGGACGTATCCTAGAGTCCTGGGATTTAGTCCCACATCAGTCTCCCTGCATGGAGCCTGCTTCTCTCTCTGCCTATGTCTCTGCCTCTCTCTTTGTGTCTCTCATGAATAAATAAATAAAATCTTTTAAAAAGGAAAATTGCTATTTAGTATAGGGAGGTCAGGAAAAACCTTTCTGATTAGATGACATCTGAATAGAGTCCAAAATGAAGTAAGGGAGTGAGCAATGTGTGCACAGATGAAATTATGTAATGGGCATCACCCAGTAGTTCAAGTTCCAAACTTATAAATTTTTTTTTGATTCTTTGTATTCCTTCACTACTCTTTAAAATGAGAGCTAATTACTCAGCCATTAGAAACTACAAATATCCACCATTTGCTTCGATGTGGATAGAACTGGAGGGTATTATGCTGAGTGAAATAAGTCAATCAGAGAAGGACAAACATTATATGGTCTCATTCGTTTGGGGAATATAAATAATAGTGAAAGGGAATAAAGGGGAAAGGAGAAAAAATAAGTGGGAAATATCAGAAAGGGAGACAGAACATGGAAAACTCCTAACTCTGGGAAACGAATTAAGAGTGGTAGAAGGGGACAAGGGCGGGGGTGGGGGTGACTGGGTGACGGGCACTGAGGTGTGCACTTGACGGGATGAGCCCTGGGTGTTATTCTGTATGTTGGCAAATTGAACACCAATAAAAAAAATAAATTTATTATTAAAAAATAAATAAATAAAATAAAATGAGAGCTAATTGAATTGACTTTAATTTTAAAATATACCCCATATTACTCTACTTGTTTCTAGTTCAATTGCTATCATTTTGTTCTAAGTTATTATTTATCCTCGTGCACCAAATTGTTTAACTGATATGTTCCTCTCAATGCATTTCACCTTGCCGCTATAATGATCTTTTAAAACTTTAAATCAAATGATATGACTCCTCTGCTTAAATTTGACTTCCAATTACATTTGGAATACAAAACAAAATCTTTAATCTGGTCCAAAGTGTCTCACAATCTGACTCTTGTTTACTACCGTAAGTCCATCATGTTTCATTTATCCCTCGGTTTCTAACTTCAACAATTTTGTTCTTCAAATTTAGTCTTAACGCTGCAGGGCATGAAATTGGCTTGAGGTCATACACACCCTTCTCCTTTCTCCATGTAACTACTAACTCATGCTTCAGGTCTCAGCTCAAATATCACTTCTTTTCTGCAGTCACTAGATTATCATAGTGCATTGTACTTTTGAGATCACAACTTTTATAACATTTTATTGATATTAGTGGTTTAACTTTCTAGCTTTTCTGTTGGACACTAAGCTCAGTGATGTTAGGTAATATATTTGTTGTGTTTATCATAACACTTATTTTATTATATGTATATAATAAGCATGTATATTATATACATATAATAAAATAGATATAATAAACTATAATATATATGTATCCCTATTTTCCCTAACTAAAAGCTGTTCTCTGCATCCAGAGACCACATCAGCTTGTTCATCTCTATTTGCCCCTAACCCTTAAAAAGTTCTAGAATATAATAAGCACATAGGAAAATGTTTTCAAATTTGTGCTTGTATTTTCAAAATACACACAGAAAAGTGAACTATCTTCTATGTATTCAACTCAATAGATTATACCCACTGAATTCACTTATGTAACCAGCATCCTGATTCAGAAACATAGTACCAATACCCTAGAAATTGACTTCTGCTCATCTACCTATCATTACCCATGTTTCAGGGTAACCACTATCCTGATATCTACAAATAAAAATTAGTTTTGTTGTTTTTGTACTTTATATAATTGGAAAGTACAGTAGGCACTATTTTGTGTCTAGATTCCTTCACTCAGAATTACATTTGTAAGATTTATCCATGTTACTTGGATGCAGTTTTTATTTATGATTTCTATGTGATATTCTGTGAATATACCAATATTAATTCATTCTACTATTTATAAACAACTTCAAGTTTGAAGATTTTACAAATAGTGCTGCCATAGACTTTCTAATTCATGTTCTTTAGTGAGCAAAATGTAGGCATTTCCATTAATTACATGTTAAAGTGCCAAAGTAAAATTGCTGGATTAGAGTAGGCATATGTTCAGTGTTAGTAGGTACTACCAAACAATTTTCCAAAGCTGTTGCACCAATTTTACTTCCAACAGAGTAAGATCATTATAGTTGTTTTATATATCCTAGCCAACATATATTTTATATTTTTTCATTTTAGTTATTTTGGTGGATTTGTAGGGTATTTTATTGTGCTTTTAATTAGGATTTTTCCTGATAGCTGAAAAGCATCAGCACATCTTCTTAATAATTGTTTAGATACCCTCTTTTGTGAATTGCCTATTCAAGTCTTCTTCCCATGTTTCTATTTAATTTGTTTTGTTCTTCCCATGTTTTGTCATAAATCACATTTTAGTAAATGTATAGATTTATTTCTGAACTTTCTCTTCTGTCTTATTGATCAGTGTTTTTTGTTTGCAATAATAAATATTTGTTGAATACATGAGTGCATGCAAGGCTTATTTGCACAACATGTATAAGTATAAAACATCAAGGAAACAATAGGGATTCATGAAAAATTTGGCTTATTTGATAACCAAAAGTAATAGGAAGTATCTCGTTAGTTATATCCACCAAAAAATGTCTTACACTTGTGTGATAAAATTTGTCAATGTAAGTAATACCATCTGTACATTCAATAATTTTGACAAATATGAATCAAAGTCCATGAAATTTTACACTGACATCTTCCTTCTATTTTTGGTCATAAATTATTAGTTGTACTTTTCTCTCAACTTAAAAAGCTCCAAAATCTCATCGCTTTAAGGGCTTATAGGGTATAAAATAATAGCATTATTCTTTGATGTTCACATTGTGTATATGCATCATTTGTGTATTGATATGCAAAAGAAATCAAGCATAAAGAATTAATCCTGTGAGGATTATTTTTAAAAATTACTTATTGACATTTAGTCAACAGAGTTTTAGTTTTTATTTTAGGTGAATCAATGTGGTCAGTGTGCACTTGATTTATTTATTCCTTCTACAAATATTTGTTCAACACCTACTTTGCTCCGTCCCTGGCAATTCAACATTAAGTGAGATAGACAAGGTTCTTATCTTTTCATTGTGTATATTCTAGTGTTGAAGGAAGACAGACAATAAATAAAAATACAAACCAACAAGCTCAAATAACAGGAGGAGTAGCAAAGAATATGTACTATACATAGATTTTTTAAAAGAATAATACAAGTGTCTTGTTTGCTCTTTAGATTAACTGGTTAGAAAGGCCTCTTTAACATTATATTTAAGCTGAGATATGAAGAATGGGAAGCATCCAGGTGTAGTAGGTTTGAGGAAAGGGGGAGGGTTTGATATATTCTAGGCAGAAGTAAACAACTAATGATAAGTCCTTCATTTGTTCATGTAACAAAATAAGCCCAGTGTGGCTGGGCCATGGTAAGTGACAGTAGAGTGATATGAGATGAGCTCATGGACATGGTCAGAAAAAAGATCATTTAACACTTTGCAAGCCAAAAGGACTTTAGATTTTAAGTTTGATAAGAAGTCCAGAAAAAATTGAACTGAAAAATGACATGAATGCAGAAGACAGACAGGCATTCCTGATGAACTGACATGAAACAGTTTTTTGGAGAAAAGGAAAAATTCTGTATCCCACTTGCACTTGGGAAAGAGTTTTAAAACTCAATACTGTTGAGAGAATTTGAGATTGATGAATGTGACAGAGTTAGAAAAGAGTTCTCCTCACACAAGGAACTCTGCCTACAACTTAACCTTTTAAATCTTTTCAACACTGCTGGAGGAGTAAAGTTTCTAAAATACTAATCTGAGCATGACATTTCCTTACTTTAGTCCCTATTGGCTTCAATAATTTTCAAGGACCATGTCTTTTCAAGCATTCTTTCTCAATCCATTACTCTCTTTTCACTCCACATATACAGGCTTACTTATAATTTCTTATGTTATCTTGAACTTCTCTTCCTTTGCCTGAAGTTTTTAGTACTCCTGCTTTTAACTTAGCACAAGTGAAAGCCTTTTCTGACCACCTCTATTTCTAAGAATGATAGCCACTATATTTAATACACAGTATGGCACAAGCACCAAGCCAATCAGAATAGATGCTGGCTATACAGATAATATTTTTAAAGCCATCAAAATAGGTCCTGACAAGGGTGCCTGGCTGGTTCAGCCATTTCAGCATCCACCTCTTGATTTTGGCTCAGGTCATGATCTCGGGTTGTGGGATCAAACCCCACATTGGGCTCTGTGCTCAGTGCAAAGTCTTCTTGAGATTCTCTCTCTCTCTTTTCCCCTCTCCCTGTTCTCTCACTCTCAAACAAACAAATAAATAGAATAGTTTTTAAAAATAAGTCCTGATACCTAATAAGCACTGTATCACTATTTGCTGTTATTATTATATGAAGAAAAAGTCAAAATACTTGATTGTTATTAGCTTGTGGGCAATTTTCTCTTGGAATTTTCTGTTATTTTAATATAACATTCATTTTGCAGTATGAATTAATAGATGAATCACATAAATGTGTCAAGCCTTTCATAAAGAGTGGGGATGGGATGAAAAGAAGAGGGATTTAAAATCAGTGGTTAGATAGAGGGAGTGTTGTGTTAGATTATGTGGCTTGAATTGTCAAATGATGAGTTTGGATTTGATTCACTGAATGACAGAATATCACTGTAAGAATGTGGTCACAGAGGATTACAAGTTATAAGTGATGCTTGAAAAGACAAATTTGACAGTGATATGGAGAGTGTAACCAAGGGCAAAGATACTTAAGACTATGAATTTAGTTTGGAGATTATTGTAATCTGGCAAACAAGACAAGAATACTGGAAACCAGAATTGAGAAAAAAAAATCCTAAATCTGATTGCTACTAGAAACCATGCTTCCATAGTAGAAAGTGAGAATAGAAGAAAGTTGAAAGACAAACAAGGAAACAGTCAAATAGAATAGCAATTTTTATGTGCCTATCTATGCTAGTTAACCACACAGAAGCTTTTTTCCCTGGCCCAGAGCTAAATAATTGTACTGAGAATGAAGTAAAGATTAAGAGGAAATAGCTGACATAATCATCTAAACAAAGCTAAAGGTCATCACTGTGAAAAAGATTACAGTTTTCCATATACATATCTATATATGTCTTTGATCACACACAAAATGGCAATATCTACAAGTTATATGGTGTGTTTTGTGTTGAATTCTATCAGTGAAAAAGTGAAACTGAGAATTTGATAAAAACTAGAAATATATCATTTCTGGATAGGTACCTTAGGCTCCTGAAATTGTTGGAACTAACTTTTAAGAATGTTATATGTTATTTATAAACCCTAAGTGAGTTAGTTAATAAATCCAATCCGGTATTCAGTTTTATAAGTTGATAGTTTCTCTGGAAACCAGGTACTGGAATTTTCATTGCAAAGTAAAATTTTCTTAGTGTACATAAATTACTTAGATCAGACAGTAGAGAAGAAATACCCTTAAGTATATCTAGATGTTTGAAATGAAGTCTAATCAGCTGCCAGAGAGCAGAAGCCTTTATAAAAGTGCTGGAATGTTCAGTTAATTTCACCAAATGAATGCATCAAATAGTCTCTTTGGACAGGGCTCATAAAAGAGGGAACAAACTTAGTGAACTGACTCTTCACAATTTCTTAAGGCTAAATGATTGACAAATGGTGGACGTAGTTGCAAAAAATTGCAGAATCACAGCTGACAACATTCTTTACACTTGAAGTTGTTGAAATTCAATCTAAACTGAAAAAAATGATTATGAGCATATAGCTTCTCCATGAATTTATCAAATAATGGATTTTTTTTAATCCATTTCTGTTCATTTTTTTGTAAACATCGGTTTTCTTCCTAGTAAACTTTCCTAGTAAACACTCTTGGCCAGTTGGTGGTGATGTGATGCCAACATGTAAGAGTTGTTTTGCAATATATTTGAGAAACAAGTTCGGGATGTAGCAATATAATAATCAACCATTATAACTTGATGAATATTCTATTTCTAAGGAGTCTGTGTTTCCTTCAGGCCCCCAGTATTTAACAATGAATGTTGGCAGTAGCTATGAAACAGTGCTCTTTGATATACTTAAATATCCTGAAAGAAGCTTTTTTTAAGGCCTGGAAAGACATTTGCATATGGCAGAATTAAAAGTCTGAAAAGAGAATCTAGATTTAGTATTGGTAGTTCAGATTTACCCCTATTGTAGGCATTTCTATGCTTCTGGGAAGAATTCCAGAATGACCAATTATATCAAAATATGTTTTACATACAGGAAGGCATAGAGTGCAGAATCCCAAGATGTGTATTAAATCCTTGCCCTCCTTCCTTCTGAGTACTTCTAAAATAAATTAACTTAAACTTCTAGAAAATGGAAAGAGAAAAGTTATCACCCAGTTGTGGGGCAGTGAAATACCCTCTTCACTTATGAAGACAAGGCATCAGGACAGTGAACTATTATCTTGCTGATGTTTGCCACTGGTCAAACTAGAAAGTGAAAGAAATTCTTCTTGTACAAGAGAAAAAACCCAAATATCAAAACCCCCAAATAAACATATGAACCCATTATATTAGAAACATATGGCAAGATGGCAGAGGAGTAGTGTCCACAAGTCACCTGTCCCCACCAACTTATCTAGAAAACTTTCAAATCATCCTGAAAACCCATGAATTCAACCTGACATTTACAGAGAAATCAGCTGGAATGCTACAGAGAGAAGAGTTTTCCATTCTAACAAGTACAACACATTTTTAGCCACTCTGCAATGAACAAAATGACTAGAAAGAAGAACTCACCACAAAAGAAAGAATCAGGAACAGTACTCTATGCCACAGAGTTACAGAATTTGGATTAAAATTCAAAGTTAGAAAGCCAATTCAGAAGCACAATTTTAAAGCTACTGGTCGCTCTGGAAAAAAAAGCATAAAGGATTCAAGAGACTTCATGACTGCAGAATTGAGATATAATCAGGCTAAATTTGAAAATTAACTGAGATGCAATCCAAACTGGAGGTCCTAATGATGAAGGTTAATGAGGTAGAAGAAAAAGTGAGTGGCATAGAAGACAAAGTGATGGCAAGGAAGGAAGCTGAGGATAAAAGCAAAAAAACAAAAGACCATGAGGAAAGGTAAAGGGAAATAAATGACAGCCTCAGAAGGAAAATTCAACCTATAATAGGGGTTCCAGAGGGCCCCCAAAGGGACAAAGAACCAGAAAGCATATTTGAACAAATCATAGCTGAGAACTTCCATAACTTGATGAGGGAAACAGGCATTCAGATCCAGAAATAGAGTGGTACCCCCCCTGAAACAAATAAAAACTGTTCAACACCTCGACATTTCATAGTGAAACTTACAAATACCAAAGATAAAGAGAAGATCCTTAAAGCAGCAAGAGACAAGAGATCCCGAACAAATAGGGGCAGAAATATTAGATTAACAGCAGAACTCTCCACAGAGACATGGCAGGCCTGAAAGGGATGGCAGGATATATTCAGGGTCCTAAATGAGAAAAACAAGAAGCCAAGAATACTTTATCCAGCAAGGCTCTCATTCAGAATAAAAGAAGAGATAAAGAGCTTCCAAGATAGGCAGAAACTGAAAGAATATGTGACCACTAAACCAGCTCTGCAAGAAATATTAATATTCTGAATGTGAGTGGGCTAAAGAATTCCATAAAAAGGCACAGGGATTCAGACTGGATGAAAAAGCAAGACCCATCTATTTGCTGTCTATTAGAGACTCATTTTAAACATAAGGACACCTACAGCCTGAAAATGAAAGGTTGGAGAACCATTTACCATGCAAATGCTCCTCAAAAGAAAGTAGGGGTAGCCATCCTCATACCAGATAAATTAAATTTTATCCCAAACACTGTAGTAAGAGATGAAGAGGGATACTATATCATAATCAAAGGATCTATCCAACAAGAGGACCTAAACCATGAATATTTATGCCCCTCATGTGGGAGCTACCAAGTATATCAATCAATTAATAAAAAGAGTAAAGACATACTTAGATAATAATACACTTATACTGGGAGACTACAACACAGCGTTTTCTGCAAATGACAGATTTTCTAAGCACAACATCTCCAAAGAAACAAGAGCTTTAAATGATACACTGGACCATATGGATTTCACAAATATTTACAGAACTCTATATCTGATTGCAACTTAATACATTCTTCTCAACTGCACATGGAACTTTCTCCAGAATAGAACACATACTGGATCACAAATCAGGTCTCAACCAATACCAAAAGGTTGGGATGGTATTCTGTATATTTTCAGACCATAATGCTTTGAACTTGAACTCAATTACAAGAAGAAATTTGGAAGAAACTCAAACACATAGAGGTTAGAGACCATCCTGCTAAAAGATGAAAGGGTAAACCAGGAACTTGGAGAAAATTAAAAAGATTCATGGAAAGTAATAAGAATGAAGATACAACCATTGAAAATCTTTGGGATACAGCAAAAGAAGTCGTAAGAGGGAAATAGATCTCAATACAAGCCTCCCTCAAAAATTGGAAAAAACTCAAATTACAGAAGCTAGCCTTGCACCTAGAGGAACAGAAAAAAGAAAAGCAAATAAAACCTACACCAAGCAGAAGAGAGTTAATAAAGATTGGAGCAGAACTCAATGAAATAGAGACCAGAAGAACTGTAGAGCACATTAACAAAACCAGGAGTTGGTTAATTCAAAGAATTAATAATACAGATAAACCATTAGCGAGCCTTATTAGAAACAAAAGAGAATACACTCAAATTAAAGAAATCCACAAATGAAAAATGAGAGATCACAACCAATACCAAGGAAATACAAATGAATTTGAAAACATATTATGAGCAGCAATACACCAATAAATTCAGCAATCTAAAAGAAATGGACACATATCTGGACAACCACAAATGACCAAACCTGGAACAGGAAGAAATAGGAAACCTGAACAGGCAAATAACCAGGAGGAAATTGAAGCAGTCATCAAAAACCTCCAAAGACACAAAAGTCCAGGGCCAGAGGGCTTCTCAGGGGAATTCTATCAAATTTTTAAAGAAGAAACAATACCTATTCTACTAAAGCTGTTCTGAAAGATAGAAAGGGACAGAATAATTCCAATCTAGTTTTATGAGGCCAGCATCACCTTAATTGCAAAACCAGACCAAGACCCCACCAAAAAGGAGAATTATAGACCAGTATCACTGATGATCACAAATGCAAAATTCTCAACAAGATATTACCCAATAGGATCCAACAAGACATTAAGATTATTCACCATGACCAAGTGGTATTTAACCCTGAGATGCAAGGCTGGTTCAACACTCCTAAAACAATCAATGTGATTCATCATATCAGCAACAGAAAAAAACTAGAACCATAAGAACCTCTCAATAGATGCAGAAAAAGCATTTGAAAAACTACAGCATTCATTCCTGATCAAAACTCTTGGTAGGGAGAGAGGGAACATTCCTCAGCATCTTCAAAGCCATCTAAAAAGCCCACAGCATATATCATTCTCAAAGGGGAAACACTAGGAGCCGTTCGCCTATGATTAGGAACAAGACAGGGATGTCCAGTCTCATCACTGCTATTCAACATAGTACTAGAAGTCCTAGCCTCATCAATCAGACAACAAAAAGAAATAAAAGGCATTCAAATTGGCAAAGAACTCAAACTCTCCCTCTTTGCAGATGACATGACACTGTACTTAGAAAACCCAAAAGCCTCCACCCCAAGATTGCTAGAACTCATAGAGCAATTTGGCAGTGTGGCAGGATACAAAATCAATGCCCAGAAGTCAGTGGATTTCTATACACTAGCAATGAGATTGAAAAAAGAGAAATTAAGGAGTCAATCCCATTTACAATTGCACCCAAGAGCAGAAGATACCTGGGAATAAACCTAACCAAAGAGGTAAAGGATCTATACCCTAAAAACTAGAGAACACTTCTAAAAGAAATTGAGGAAGACACAAAGAGATGGGAAAATATTCTATGCTCATGGATTGGCAGAATTAATATTGTGAAAATGTCAATGTTACCCAGGGCAATTTACAAGTTTAATGCAATCCCTCCCAAAATACCATGGACTTTCTTCAGAGAGTTACAACAAATTATTTTAAGATTTGTGTGGAATCACAAAAGACCCCAAATAGCCAGGGGAATTTTAAAAAAGAAAACCACAGCTGGGGGCATCACAATGCCAGATTTCAGGTTGTACTATAAAGCTGTGGTCATCAAGACAGTGTGGTACTGGCACAAAAACAGACACATAGTTTAATGGAACAGAATAGAGAACCCAGAAGTGGACCCTCAACTTTACAGTCAACTAATATTCGATAAAGGAGGAAAGACTATCCATTGAAAGAAAGACAGTCTCTTCAATAAATGGTGCTAGGAAAATTGGACATCCACATGCAGAAGAATGAAACTAGACCACTCTCTTTCACCATACACAAAGATAAACTCAAAATGGATGAAAGATCTAAATGTGAGACAAGATTCCATCAAAATCCTAGAGGAGAACACAGGCAACACCGTTTTTGAACTCGGCCACAGTAACTTCTTGCAAGATAAGTCCATGAAGGCAAGAGAAAAAAAAGCAAAAATGAACTATTGGGACTTCATCAAGATAAGAAGCTTTTGCACAGCAAAGGATACAGTCAACAAAACTAAAAGACAACCTACAGAATGGGAGAAGATATTTGCAAATGACCTATCAGATAAAGGGCTGGTGTCCAAGATCTTTAAAGAACTTATGAAACTCAACAGCAAAAAAACAAACAATCCAATCATGAAATGGGCAAAAGACATGAACAGAAATCTCACAGAGGAAGACATAGACATGGCCAACATGCACATGAGAAAATGCTCTGCATGACTTGCCATCAGGGAAATACAAATCCAAACCACAATGAGATACCACCTCACACCAGTGAGAATGGGGAAAATTAACAAGGCAGGAAACCACAAATGTTGGAGAGGATGGGGAGAAAAGGGAACTCTCATACACTGTTGGTGGGAATGTGAACTGGTGCAGCCACTCTGGAAAACTGTGTGGGAGTTCCTCAGAGAGTTAAAAATAAACCTGCCCAGCAATTGCACTGTTGGGGATTTACCCCAAAGATACAGACGCAATGAAATGCCAGGACACCTGCACCCCGAAGTTTCTAGCAGCAATGTCCACAATAGCCAAACTGTGGAAGGAGCCTCGGTGTCCATCGAAAGATGAATGGACAAAGAAGATGTGGTTTATGTATACAATGGAATATTACTCAGCCATTAGAAACGACACATACCCACCATTTACTTCGACGTGGATGGAACTGGGGGGTATTATGCTGAGTGAAGTAAGTCAATCAGAGAAGGACAAGCATTATATGTTCTCATTCATTTGGGGAATATAAATAATAGTGAAAGGGAATAGAAGGGAAGGGAGAAGAAATGTGTGGGAAATATCAGAAAGGGAGACAGAACATAAAGACTCCTAACTCTGGGAAATGAACTAGGGGTGGTAGAAGGGGAGGAAGGCGGTGGGGAGGGGTGAATGTGTGACAGGCACTGGGGGGGCACTTGACAGGTTGAGCACTGGGTGTTATTCTGTATGTTGGTAAATTGAACACCAATAAATAATAAATTTATTTAAAAAAAAAGATCTAATTGTGAAACAAGATTCCATCAAAATCCTAGAGGAGAAAACAGGCAACACCCTTTTTGAACTTGGCCACAGTAACTTCTTGAAATAAGTCCATGAAGGCAAGAGAAAAAAAAGCAAAAATGAACTATTGGGACTTCATCAAGATAAGAAACTTTTGCACAGCAAAAGAAACAGTCAACAAAACTAAAAGACAACCTACAGAATGGGAGAAGATATTTGCAAATGACATATCAGATAAAGGGCTAGTATCCAAGATCTATAAAGAACTTATGAAACTCAGCATCAAAGAAACAAACAATCTAATCATGAAATGGGCAAAAGACATGAACAGAAATCTCCCACAGGAAGACATAGACATGGCCAACACGCATATGAGAAAATGCTTCGTATCACTGGCCATCAGGGAAATACAAATCAAAACCACAATGAGATACTATCTCACACCAGTGAGAATGGGGAATATTAACAAGGCAGGAAACAACAAATGTTGGAGAGGATGTGGAGAAAGGAGAACCCTTCTCCACTGTTTGTGGGAATGTGAACTGGTGTAGCTACTCTGGAAAGCTGTGTGGACATTCCTCAAAGAGTTAAAGATAGATCTGGCCTATGACCCAGCAATTGCACTCCTGGTGATTTACTCCAAAGGTACAGATACAATGAAACGCGGGACACCTACACCCCGATATTTATAGCAGCAATGTCCACAATAGCCAAACTGTGGATGGAGCCTTGGTGTCCATCAAAAGATGAATGGATAAGGAAGATGTGGTATATGTATACAATGGAATATGACTCAGCCATTAGAAAGGACAAATACCCACCATTTGCTTCGACGTGGATGGAACTGGAGGGTATTATGCTGAGTGAAATAAGTCAATCGGAGAAGGACAAACATTATATGGTCTCATTCATTTGGGGAATATAAAAAAAAGTGAAAGGGAATAAAGGGGAAAGGAAAAAAATGAGTATCAGAATGGGAGACAGAACATGAGAGAACATGAGAGACTCCTAACTCTGGGAAATGAACTAGGGGTGGTAGAAGGGGAGGTCGGCGGTGGGTGGGTGTGACTGGGTGATGGGCACTGAGGGGTGCACTTGATGGGATGAACACTGGGTGTTATTCTATATGTTGGCAAATTGACCACCAATAAAAATAAATTTATAGGACATTTTTAAAAATTTAAAAAAAATAAAAAATTAATAAATAATAAAATGTATGCTTCCTAATAATTTTTAAAATTTAAATTATATTTGTTCTAATATGCTTCTGACTTGACCTGTTGTTGCCCACAATCAGAAAAAAAAAGTTTTATATCACTGAAGTAATACTATATTTATTATTTGACACACATAGCATGTTACAACTGGAACTGTAAAAATGTGATTTTCCTTCCCTCTCCAAACTGTTTCATTTGTGAATATTGTTCAGTGTGTGCAGTAGGTGGAATATGACCAAGAAAAATATAGGTTTTGGGTCAAGTGTTTCTATGATGCTGACTCTGGGGCATCTGACTTTTGGCACACTTCAATGTTCTTTACAAACACTGTATCGGTGGAGAACAGGAACAAATTACATGCCTGGGTTCCACTGATAATGTGACCCCTATATGAGTTTGCCTGTGACTGAAATTCTTCCCTGGGGATGTGGGATTTTCATTGCATATCTTGGAAAATTGAGATGTTTGGTGTGGTAAACTAAATTCTAATATAATTCTTAAGGCTTAATGTATATATCCTCTATGATTTCCACCCCCTTAAGTATGAGCAGGAACTGGGAATGGGATATCACTATCATGATTAGGCTACTAACCAGTTGACTTACAGCTAATCATGAGGGAGATTATCCTAGGTAGGTGTGGTGTAATCCCATGGGCTCTTCAAAAAGGGACTAAGTCACTCCTGAAAAGATTCTACTCCAAACCTTGAAGAAGCCAGCCACCATGAGTTTGATAGCCATAGCCAGAAGGAACTGAACTCTGTCAGCAACCAGTGAGCTTGAAGCAGGAACTTGAGCCCCAGATGAGATCACAGCCCCAGCCAACACCTTGATTTCATTCTGGTGAGATGCTAAGCAGATGACCCAACTAAGCTGTTCCTGGCTCCTGACCAGTGGAAATGGTATTTCTTTAAAACCGTTAATTTTGTGGTAATTTGTTATACAGCAATTAAAAAAAAACTAATAGTATTGGTTTTTCTGTTCCAGAATGGAACAAAATTTATGGATTTGTCACCATTTCTTAGACCTAAAACAGATCACTTTTCTTGGCTTTCAGCATTGTTGTTCTAAGCATCACATGCTTAAAGTGTGACAGAGCCAATTACCATGCATAAAAAAACCAGGAAGGGTATGTAGAATGAGCAGAAGGTACCAGAAAGGAAGTGAATGGGAGTGGCTTTTCAGCACTTAAAAAAATGAATGGCATCCCATGCGGAAAGGAAGGATTGACTAGAATATATAGCAGGGAGGGGTAGCAAAAGTTAAACACATTTTTTACAAAGCAGTATAAAGAGCAGTGTTTTCAAGCTCTGGATAGTGACCAACTAATGAATTGTAAAATTAATTGAGTAGGTTGCAACTAGCAATGCAAGATATAATAGACTGGTCTATACTAGAAAATAAGCAAATCTTGTTTGGTACTTTTTTTAAAAGTAATAAACTAGTGTCATGGGGATACATAAATGCCTTCTCAGAAAATGGTGAGGCAAGAAAATCAGGATCTAGAAACTGACCTGAAGTAGGGACCACACAGGGCAGAACAGGATGTAACATATATTGGCACAGTTTTCTCATGGCTCAAGTTCCCTAAGATTTCATTGACCACACATATTGTGGCCCTAGTGGGTCTGAGAAAATGGCTGGATCTGAGAAAATGGGGAAACTTTTTTCATAAACTAAATTTTTATCTATGGGACTTACCTCACTTTTCTGAAATAATTTATCCTGACAGTCATGTATTTTGCTTTGAAGAGACTGTTTATATATCCATGTTCTATTAGTTCTTGGACAAAATAACTGAAAACAGACACATCCTTATGTGGGGAAATAGTGTCTTCTGTTTTCAGGGACTCCATGAAACTCATTTCCCGATAATTCCCTAGGTGCTAAATAGTGGGCTAGCCACTTTATAGATTCTAACTTGGTTAATTCTTACAACAAGCAAGTAAGGCAAACATTATTTTCATTTTGTAGATGAAAAACTAAGACGCAGAGTGGTTAAATAACTAGAACAAAGTCAGTTAGTAAACTGCAAAGCTGGGATATTCTATTAGTTAAGGCTCTGTGGAGAAACAAAACCAATAGAATGTGCATATTTCGAGAAGTGATTTATGATAAGGAATTGGCTCAGGCAATTATAATGGCTTGCTAGTCTAAATCTACAGTGTGAGCTGGCAGTTATTGAGATCCTGAAGAGCCAATGGTACAGATAAAGTCCAGAAACAGTCTTCTGGAGAATTCTTTCTTGCTCTGGGAGGGTTTTGTTGTTGTTCTATTCAAGCTTACAACTGATTGGATGAGGTACATAAACATAACGAAAGGCAGTATACTTACTCAAAACCCAATGATTTAAATGTTAATGTCATCCAAAAACAACTTTCAAGTTCACACAGAAAATTAACCATCACAGATATGAACCCAGGAAGTCTGATTATGCAGAGCTCTGAATACTTTTGAACATTTAACATAAAAATGTTTATTATTATTTCCAGTTATTTAAACCTCATAACAATCTTATGAGGGGAGTACTATTATTATCCTTATTTTACAAATGAAGAGAATGAGGCTCAAAGAGATAAGAATTTTGCATGCAGTTACACAGCATGTAAATGTTAGAACTAGAATTTGAATATAGATATTACCCATCTTTGCTTTTACAAAAGACCTACATTAGTATGGTAACAGCTTTTTTCTGTAAAAGTGAAAATCCTCTCAGATTTACTTTGGCTAGCAAAACCAGGTATTAATGCAAATCTTTCTTAAAGATGAAGTGGCTTAATGCAAACTTTTGGAATACAGAGGATACTCTTTGCTTTATACAATATAAAAAAGGTTTATGAAACCTTTCAGCTTATGAAAGATTGCACAGAGATGTTCTAAATTTGAATAGTGGGAGAAACTGTAGAGGTTTTATAAATAAAAATCTTGCTTTTTCTCTTTTACCATACCATGTCCAAGGTAATTTGAAGTGATTGGGATTTTTTTAATAAGGAGTGGTAGAAAATATGTTATATAAATAATCTGATGATTTTACTAAAATTACATGACCATATTTATATTTATATATAATATAATTATATTTATGCCACATATATACTAATATTATATATTTATACCACTCTGTTTTTCCTTTGAAAACACATGTTCTTTGGTATACTCTGGAGATCATAATTAAAATTAATATGTGAGCATGTATCTGTTAATCTTCTAGAAGTTACACATGTGCTATGTTTATCCTCATTTTATTTTTTTAATTTAAATTCAATTAATTAAATATAGTGTATTATTAGTTTCAGAGGTAGAGTTCAGTGATTTGTCAGTCTTATATAATATCCAGTGCTCATTATATCACGTGCTCGCCTTAATGTCCAAAAAAATATGGAATGCTTCATGAATTTGCATGTCATCCTTGCACAGGGGCCATGCTAGTCTCCTTTATATTGTTCCAATTTCAGTATATGTGCTTCCAAAGTGAGCACTGTCCTCATTTTACAGATGAAGAAATGAGACAGTGATGTGTATGGCAGAGCCAGGACTCAAATCCAGGCAGTCTTATTTTGGATCCTGGCCTTTTCACCTTTATAATGTACTACCTGTGTTAATAACATGCAATTTTGCAGAATTACTACTACTAGTAAGCATAGAAAAATTCAGGACATGGTATTTTCAACACATCTGTGAAAGGTATAGAGCCATAAATAAGGTAAAAATAAAAGCAGTTAGGGAAGTTTCAAAAATATAACTAAGGTTCATAGGCAAAAAAAAGAACAAAAGAAAAGGAAAAAAGAGAGAGGGAGAGGGAGGGAGGGAGGAAGGAAGGAAGGAAGAAAGAAGGAAGGAAAGAAGGAAGGGTAAATTTATGTGAATGTAATTTTAGATATTAATTCCATATTTCTAATTGATGATGAAAGAGTGGATGTCCCAGTTCTGGAGACATTTAAAATTGCATAGTGCATTAGACGATATAACTTGTCAGGGAGCAATAATTCCTGTCCCCTCAAAGACTTTTGTAGCTGGACTAAGAATCAAATTGACATGAGACAGATTAAGAGAAAAAAAATCAAATGTAATAGGTGTACATACAGGGAATCCACATAGACACGGAAATTCTAAAGACAGGCAAAATGAGGTATAGATGTCATTCTGTACTAAGAAGAAGAGGGTAAGGGAATGGGATTTCAGAGGAAAGGAATGCATCTCACAGGGTGATAAGAACAGATGTTTGGTAATTAGATGTTTGTTTTTCCTACCATACAGATGGGTCACCCAGGTAAAATTTATCTCAGTTAATAACCCTTATTCTGGGAAAGACTCCCAATTTATATTCTTCTATGTAGTTAAAAGGGAGGAGGCAGACATTTCTTTTGAGCCTGCAGGGTCTCAAGTGCTTTCAGCTCAAAATAATCCACATTCCAAAGTACACGTTATGGGTGGAGGACCTGTCCTGAACCCCTTTAGTATCGCCATTTGTTTCTTTTTATTTTTTTATTTTTCATTTTTTTAATAAATTTATTTTTTATTGGTGTTCAATTTGCCAACATATAGAATAACACCCAGTGCTCATCCCCTTAAGTGCCCCCCTCAGTGCCCATCACCCAGTCACCCCTACCCCCTGCCCACCTCCCCTTCCACCACCCCTAGTTCGTTTCCCAGAATTAGGAGTCTCTCATGTTCTGTCTCCCTTTCTGATATTTCCCACTAATTTTTTCTCCTTTCCCCTTTATTCCCTTTTACTATTTTTTTATATTCCCCAAATGAATGAGACCATATAATGTTTGTCCTTCTCCAATTGACTTATTTCACTCAGCATAATACCCTCCAGTTCCATCCATGTCAAAGCAAATGGTGGGTATTTGTCCTTTCTAATGGCTGAGTAATATTCCATTGTATACATATGCCACATCTTTATCCACTCATCTTTCGATGGACACCAAGGCTCCTTCCACAGTTTGGCTATTGTGGACATTGCTGCTAGAAACATCGGGGTGCAGGTATCCCGGCATTTCATTGTATCTGTATCTTTGGAGTAAATCCCCAGTAGTGCAATTGCTAGGTCATAGGGCGGATCTATTTTTAACTCTTTGAGGAATGTCCACACAGTTTTCCAGAGTGGCTGCACCAGTTCCCATTCCCACCAACAGTGCAGGAGGGCTCCCCTTTCTCCACATCCTCTCCAACATTTGTTGTTTCCTGCCTTGTTAATTTTCCCCATTCTCACTGGTGTGAGGTGGTATCTCATGGTGGTTTTGATTTGTATTTCCCTGATGGCCAGTGATGCGGAGCATTTTCTCATGTGCTTTTTGGCCATGTCTATGTCTTCCTCTGTGAGATTTCTGTTCATGTCTTTTGCCCATTTCATGATTGGATTGTTTGTTTCTTTACTGTTGAGTTTAATAAGTTCTTTATAGATCATAAAGAACTTGTTCCTTTTTAGATTTTTATTTATTTATTCATGAGAGATGCACAGAGGCAGAGACATAGGCAGAAGAGAAGTAGGCTCCCCAAAGGAGCATGATGTGGGACTCAATGCCAAGACTGCAGGATCACACCCTGAGCCGAATGCAGATGCTCAACCATTGAGCCACACAGGCACACACCCCCAGTACCCCCATTTGAAACATCCTTGGGGGTTTTACATATTAAAAGTTGAGCTGATAGGTGGTTTCATTTCTTTGATCTAATCCCTTAGTTCTTTTTTTTTAATCCGTTAGTTCTGATAATAGGTCAGTTCAGTCAAACTCATTTGAGGAGATTATGATGCTGGTTTATTTTCAAAATTAGGCCTATGGTTCAAAGAAATCAGGTGTTGAATCATGTTCCATTTCTATGGAAACAAAAGAAAATCGGTTGTTAATGTTTGGATCAAATGTTAACCCACTTTCTGAGTTCTGAGTGTAGCCAGTTGATAATGCTTGTAGATGTCAAACTTGAAATATCTTCAGATAGAGAGAAGACAGCTAGGGGCAACCTGATTGGTCTTCCTGGTTTATAGTTTAAATGTCTCTCGTGGTCTTTTGAGTGGGTCATAGAGCAATAGCACAAAGATTGTCTATGCATGAGCTATTATGGTTATTTCTTTATATATAAAGTCATTTATATTTAGTTTGCAGAACTTTGGGAAAAAGAGATATTTTAGTTCTCAAATTATTTCAAGTCAGTAGCCTAATATGTGGTCTATTCTGGAGAATTTTTCTTGTACACTTGAAAAAACTGTGTATTCTGCTGTTTTAGAATGGGTTATTCTGAATATATCTGTCAAATCCATCTGTTCCAGTGTTTCATTCAAAGCCACTATTTCCTTGTAGAGTTTCTGTTTGGACTATCTTTCCATTGATGTAAGTTGTATGTTAGGTCCTTACTGCTATGGAATTAGTATTGATTTCTTCTTTTCTATTTGCTATTAACTACTTTAAGTATTGAGGTGCACCCAGGTTGGGTGTATAAATATTTATAATTGTTTAATCTTCTTGTTGGTTTGTTCTCTTTATTATATACTCTTTGTCTTTGTCTCTTATTACCATCTTTGTTTTCAAGTCTATTTTGTCCAAAATAAGTATTGCTACAATAATTTTTTTTACAAACTTTTGCATGATGGGATGCTTCTCCATTCTTTTACTTTCAATCTGCATGTGTCTTTAGGTTTGATATGAGTAGGCAGCATAGAGATGAGTCTTGTTTGTTTGTGTGTTTTTTTTAAATCTCTTCTGTCATCCTATGTGATTTGTTTGGAGCATTTAATGCACTTAAATTCAAAGTAATTATTGATAATATGTCTTTATTACCATTTTGTTTCTGATTTTCTGGTTGTTTTGTAGTTTTCTTTGTTACTATCTTGCTCTCTTCTTTAATGATTAGTTGGTTTTCTTTAGTGATATACTTGGATTATTTTCTCTTTATCTTTCACATATCTATCATTGATTTTTGATTTCTGGTTACCATTTGGTTTGTATATAACATTTCATATAGCAGTATATATTAAGGTGATGGTCACTTAAGTTTGTACCCATCCATTACTCTTCTCTACATTTGAGGTATATGGTTTCATACTTTATTTCCTTTTATTTTGAGAGTCTCTTGACTTATATTTATAGATATACTTATTTTTGATGATTTTGTGTTTCTTACTTTTCTTACTTATGCTTATGGTCTTTCCTTTCCACTTAATGAGTCCCCTTTAACATTTCTTGTAGGGCTACTTTATTAGTCACTAATTCCTTTAATTTTTGTTAATCTGAGAAGCTATTAATGTCTCTTTGTATTCTGAATGATAGCCTTGCTGATTAGAGTATACTGGCCTGCAGATATTTTCCCTTTCATCACTTTGAATATGTCATGCCAGACCCTTCTGGCCTGTAAAATTTCTGCTGAAAAATTTGCTGATGGTGGGAATACAAATTGCTGTGACCATTATGGAGAACAATATAGAGATCCCTCAAAAATTAAAAAAAAATACAGTTACTATATGATCAAACAATCCCAGTTCTGGGTATATATTCAAAGGAAATGAAATCAGGATCTCAAAAAGATACTGCACACCCATGATCATAGCCAAGATATAGAATCCAAGCAAGTATCCATCAATAGGTGAATGGATAAAGAATATATGGTATATGCATACAAAGTAATACTATTCAGCCTTAGAAAAAAGGAAATCCTGAAACTTATGGCAACATGGATGAACCTGGAGGACATCCTGCTTAGTAAAATAAGCCAGTCATAGAAGAACAATACTGCATGATCCCACTTATATGAGAAATCTAAAATAGACTCATAGAAACAGAGAGTGCAGTGGTGTTCACCAATCACTGTGGTGGGGGGGCATGGGGAGGTATTATTCAAAGGATATAAAGTTTCATGTATACAAAATTAATCAGTTCTAGAGAGCTGCTATACAGTATAAAGCCTATGGTTAAAAAAAAAAGCCTATGGTTAACAATACCAAATTATATACTAAATATTTGCTGAGAGTGTATCTTATGTTGTATTATCAGTAATAATGATAATTATAAAGGGGCAGTAGGAATCTTTTGGTGGTAATGGAAATGTTCATGGCATAGATTGTGGTGATTGTTTCACGGATGTGTACTTATCTCCAAACTCATCAAGTTGTATACATTAAATATGTATGACTTTTTATATGTCAATCATAAATAAGTTTAAAATTGGAAAAAATATGCTGATATCCTTGTGGGGTTTCATTTGTATGTAACTATCTTCTTTTGTTTTGCTTCTTTTAAATTTTTCTCTTTATCACTACCTTTACCATTTTTTTAAAAGATTTATTTATTTTAGATAAAGAGAGACACAGAGAGAGAGGGAGGAACAGAGGAAGAGAGAATCTAAATCAGACTCCTTGCTGAGCATGGAGCCTGACTCAGGACTCAATCTCAGGGCCCTGAAAATTATGACCTGACTTGAAATTGACTCGGCTGCTTAACCAATCGAATCACCCAGGCACTCCTACTTTTTCCATTTTAATTACTACGTATCTTGGTGTGGACCTCCTTGGGTTGATTTTATTGGGAGCTCTCTGTGCCTCCTGAATCTGGATTTCTGCTTCCTTTTCCAGATTTGGGAAGTTTTCACCTATAATTTCTTTAAAGAAATTTTTTGCCCCATGTTCTTTTTCTTATTCTTTTGGTATCCCTATAATACTAATGTTATTATGTTTGTAGTTGTCACTGAGTTTTCCACGTCTATTTTCATTGTGCATATTTTTTGTTTCTCTCAACCTACTCAGCTTGTATGTTTTCCACTACTATGCCTTCCAGGTGGCTGATTTGATCTGTTTGCTTTACTCTATCTAGTGTATCTTTAATTTCATTTATTGTGTTCTTCATCTATGACTGGTTCTTTTTTTTATCTCAGAGTTAGTGGTCTCATTGATGTCCTCTACTATTAAGTCCAGTGATAATCTTTATGGTTGATCATAAGTTTAAGTTTGCTCTTAGGCATATTACTTAACTCTGCTTTGCTTGGGTCTCTTGCAGTTATTTTGTTCTGTTCTTTCATTTGGGACATATTCTTCTCTTTTCATTTGTAACTTTCTGTGTCTACTTCAATGTGTTAGGAAAGACAATTCTCTTGAGCTCTTGAAAATAATGGCTTTATGAAGTGGTCCTGCATTGCCTTCCAGTGTGTGTCCTTTATTTACCAGAACCTAACCTTTTAGGAGTGGTTCCTACCGTGCTGTATATTCACTGCAGTTGTAGCTGAGCCACTCTTTCTTTCAGTTAAAAATTTTTTTCCACTTACTGTTTTATCTTCTTTTTTTAATCTGGATCGTCTGTTTTATGTATATTTTTTATTGGAATTTAATTTGTCAACATATAGCATAACACCCAGGGCTCATCCTGTTAAGTACCTCCCTCACTGCCCATCACCCAGTCACACCAACCCCCCGCCCACCTCCATTTCCACCAACCATTGTTCATTTCCCAGAGTTAGGTGTCTCTCATGTTCAGTCCCCCTCACTGATATTTCCTATTCATTTTCTCTGCTTTCCATTTTATTCCCTTTCACTATTTTTATATGCCCCAAATGAATGAAACCATACACTGTTTGTCCTTCTCTGATTGACTTATTTCACTCAGCATAATACCCTACAGTTCCATCCACGTTGAATCAAATGGTGGGTGTCTGTCATTTCTAATGGCTGATTAGTATTCCATTGTACACATATACCACTCCTTTTTTATCCATTATCTTTCGATGGACACTGACGATACTTCCACAGCTTATCTATTATGGACATTGCTGATATAAAAGTTGGGGTGCAGGTGTCCTGCCATTTCACTGCATCTGTATCTTTGCGGTGAATCCCCAGCAGTATAATTGTTGGGTCATAGGGCAGATCTATTTTTAACTCTTTGAGGAACCTCCAAACAGTTTTCCAGAGTGGCTGTAGCAGTTCACATTCCTACCAACAGTGCAAGAGGGTTCCCCTTTCTCCACATCCTCTCAAACATTTGTTGTCTCCTGTCTCGCTAATTTTCACCATTCTCACTGGAGTGAAGTGGTATCTCATTGTGCTTTTGATTTGTATTTCGAGATGGCAATGATGTGGAGCATTTTCTCAGGTGCTTGTGGGCCATGTGTATGTCTTTTTGGTGACATTTCTGTTCATGTTTTTGCGCATTTAATGATTGGATTGTTTGTTTCTTTGCTGTTGAGTTGAATAAGTTCTTTAAGGATCTTGGATCATGGCCCTTTATCTGATAGGTCATTTGCAAATATCTTCTCCCATTATGTAGGTGGTTTTTCAGTTTTGTTGGCTGTTTCCTTTGCTGTGCAGAAGGTTTTTATCTTGAAGTTCCAATAGATCATTTTTGCTTTTCCTTCCTTTGCCTTCATAGATGTGTCTTGGAAAAAGCTGCTGTGGCCAAGCTCAAAGGGTATTTCCTGTGTTCTCCTCTAGGATTTTGATGGATTCTTGTCCCACATTTAGATCTTTCATCCATCTTGAGTTTATCTTTGTGTATGGTATAAGAGAATGGTCTAGTTTCATTCTTCTGCATGTGGATGTCCAATTTTCCCCACACCATTTATTGAAGTGACTGTCCTTTTTTCCAATGCATAGTCTTTCCTGCTTTGTCAAGTATTAGTTGTCCATTGGGTTTAGGGCCCATTTCTGGGTTCTCTATTCTACTACACTGATCTATGTGTCTGATTTTGTACCACTCCCAAGCTGTCTTTTTTTAAAATTCTTTTTATTGTAGTTCAATTTGCCAACATATAGGATAAGACCAAGGCCTCTACCTGCCAAATGTCCCCCTCAGTGCCCATGACCCAGTCACCCCAACCCCTGCCCACCTCCCTTTCCACTACCCCTTGTTCGTTTCCCAGAGTTAAGTGTATCTCATGTTTGTCACCCTCACTGATATTTTCACTCCTTTCCCTTATTCTTAACATTTTGAGGAACCTCCACACAGTTTTCCAGAGTGGCTACACCATTTCACATTCTCACCAACAGTGCAAGAGGGCTCCCCTTTCTCCACATCCTCTGCAACATGTGTTGTCTCCTGTCTTGTTAATTTTCACCATTCTCACTGGTGTGAGGTGGTATCTCATGGTGGTTTTGATTTGTATTTCCCTGATGGCCAGTGAGGTGGAACATTTTCTCATGTGCTTGTTGGCCGTGTCGATGTCTTCCTCTGTGAAAATTCTGTTCATGTCTTCTGCCTGTTTCATGATTGGATTGCTTGTTTCTTTGCTGTTGCGTTTCATAAGTTCTTTATGGATACTGAATACTTGCCCTTCATCTGATAGGTCATTTTCACATATCTTCTCCCATTCTGTAGGTTGTCCTTTAGTTTTGTGGACTGTTTCTTTGGCTGTACAGAAGCGTGTTATCTTTTTTTTTTTTAAATTTTTATTTATTTATGATAGTCACAGAGAGAGAGAGAGAGAGGCAGAGACACAGGCAGAGGGAGAAGCAGGCTCCATGCACCGGGAGCCCGACGTGGGATTCGATCCCGGGTCTCCAGGATCGCGCCCTGGGCCAAAGGCAGGCGCCAAACCGCTGCGCCACCCAGGGATCCCCAGAAGCGTGTTATCTTGATGAAGTCCCAGTAAGTCATTTTTCCTTTTGTTTCCCTTGCCTCCATGGATGTATCTTGCAAGAAGTTGCTGTGGCCAAGTGAAAAGAGGGTGTTGCCTGTGTTCTCCTCTAGGATTTTGAAGGATTCTTCTCTCACATTTAGATCTTTCATCCATTTTGAGTTTATCTTTGTGTATGGTGTAAGATAATGGTCTAGTTTAATTCTTCTACGCGTGGCTGTCCAATTTTCCCAGCACCATTTATTGAAGAGACTGTCTTTTTTCCAGTGGATAGTCTTTCCTGCTTTGTCAAATATTAGTTGACCATAAAGTTGAGGGTCCAGTTCTGGATTTCTATTCTGTTCCATTGATGTATGTGTCTGATTTTGTGCCAGTACCACACTGTTTTGATGACCACAACTTTGTAGTACAACCTGAAATATAGCATTCTGATGCCCCCAGAAATGTTTTTTTTTTTTAGTATTCCCCTGACTCTTCAGGGTCTTTTCTGATTCAACAAAATTCATTTTTCTAATTTACTTTTTATTGGTGTTCAAATGGCCAACATATAAAAAGCACCCAGTGTGATAACACACAATCGTTAAGATAATTTGTTCCAACTCTCTGAAGAAAGTCTATGGTGTTTTGATAGGGATTGCATAAATGTGTAAATGGCCCTGGAGAGCATAGACATTATCAAAATATTTTTCTTCCAATCCATGAGCATGCAATATTGTTCCATCTTCTTGTGTCTTCCTCAATTTGTTTCACAAGTGTTCTGTAGTTTTTAGAGTATAAATCCTTTACCTCTTTGGTTAGGTTTATTCCTAGGTATCTTATGCTTTTGGGTACAATTGTAAATGGGATCGACTCCTTAATTTCTCTTTCTTCAGTCCCCTTGCTAGTGGATACAAATGCCACTGATTTCCGGGCACTGATTTTGTATTCTGCCATACTGCCGAATTGCTGTTTGAGTTCTAGCAATCTTGGTGTGGAGTCTTGTGGGTTTTTCTACGTACAGTATCATGTCATCTGCAAAGAGGGAGAGTTTGTCTACTTCTTTGCCAATTGGAATGCATTTTATTTTTTTGTGTTGTCTGATTGCTGAGCCTAGGACTCTAATATTATGTTGAATGGCAGTGATGACAGTGGACATCACTGTCTTGTTCCTGATCTTAGGGGAAAGGCTCCCAGTGTTTTCCCACTGAGAATTATATTTGCTGTGGGCTTCTCACAGATGGCTTTTACGATCCTGAGGAATGTTCCCTCTATCCCTACCCTCTGAAGAGTTTTTTTAAATAATAAATTTATTTTTTATTAGTGTTCAATTTGCCAACATACAGAATAACACTCAGTGATCATCCCGTCAAGTGCCTTCCCCCCCCCAGTGCCCGTCACCCATTCACCCCCACCCACCGCCCTCCTCCCCTTCCACTACCCCTAGTTCATTTCCCAGAGTTAGGAGTCTTTATGTTCTGTCTCCCTTCCTGATATTTCCTACCCATTTCTTCTCCATTCCCTTCTATTCCCTTTCACTATTATTTATATTCCCCAAATGAATGAGAACATATAATGTTTGTCCTTCTCCGATTGACTTACTTCACTCAGTTATACGCCAATAAATTAGGCAATCTAGAAGAAATGGACACATTTCTGGAATACCTCAAACTACCAAAACTGGAACAGGAAGAAATAGAAAACCTGAACAGGCTGATAACCAAGGAGGAAATAGTAGCAGTAATCAAAAGCCTCAAAACACAAGAGTTTGGGGCCAGATGGCTTCCCAAGAGAATTCTACAAAAAGTTTAAAGGAGAAACAATATCTATTCTATGAAAGTTGTTCTGAAAGATATAAAGAGATGGAATACTTCCAAACTCGTTCTATGAGGCCAGCATCACAGTAATTCCAAAAGCAAAGACCCACCAAAAGGAAGAATTATAGACCAATATCCCTGATAAACACAGATGCAAAAATTCTCAACAAGATACTAGCCAACAAGGCAGCCCAGGTGGCTCAGCGGCTTAGCACCGCCTTCAGCCCAGGGTCTGATCCTGGAGACCTGGGATCGAGTCCCATGTCGGGCTCCCTGCATGGAGCCTGCTTCTCCTCTGCTGCAATCTCGCTCTCTCTGTCTCTGTCTCTGTCTCTCTCTCCCCCCCCCACATTAATAAATAATAAATAAATAGAATCTTTAAAAAAAAAGATACTAGCCAATAGGTTCCAACAGTACATTAAGAACATTATTCACGATGACCAAGTGGGATTTATCCCCTGGATGCAAGGCTGGTTAAACACTTTCAAAGCAATCAATGCGATAAATCATATCAACAAGAGAAAAAACAAGAACCATAGGATCCTCTCAATAGATGCAGAGAAAGCATTTGACAAAATACAGCATCCATTCCTGATCAAAACTCTTCAGGGGATCCCTGGGTGGTGCAGTGGTTTGGCGCCTGCCTTTGGCCCGGGGCGCGATCCTGGAGACCTGGGATCGAATCCCACATCAGGCTCCCGGTGCATGGAGCCTGCTTCTCCCTCTGCCTGTGTCTCTGCCTCTCTCTCTCTCTCTCTGTGACTATCATAAATAAAAAAAAAAAAAACTCTTCAGAGTGTAGGGATAGAGGGAACATTCTTCAGCATCTTAAAAGCCATCTACGAAAACCCCACAGCAAATATGATTTTCAATGGGGAAACACCTAAAGCCTTTCCTCTTAGATCAGGAACACGACAGGAACGTCCACTCTCACCAGTGTTATTCAAAATAGTACTAGGAGTCCTAGCCTGCGTGATCAGGCAACAAAAAGAAATAAAAAGCATTCAAATTGGCAAAAACGAAGTCAAACTCTCCCTCCTTGCAGATGACATGATACTGTACATATAGAACCCAAAAGACTCCACCCCAAGATTTCTAGAACTCATACAGCAATTTGGCAGTGTGGCAGGATACAAAATCAATGCCAGAAATCAGTGGCATTTCTCTTCATTAACAATGAGACTGAAGAAAGAGAAATGAAGGAATCAATCCCATACTACAGAACACTTTTGAAAGAAATTGAGGAAGACACAAAGAGATGGAAAAATATTCCATGCTAATCAAATGGAAGAATTAATATTGCGAAAATGTCAATGCTAACCCAAGTCAATTTACAGATTTAATGCAATCCCTATGAAAATATCATGGGCTCTCTTCAGAAAGTTGGAAGAAATCATCTTAAGGTTTATGTGAAATCAGAAAAGACCCCAAATAGCCAGGGGAATATTGAAAAGAAACCCAGAACTGGGAGCGTCACTATGCCAGATTTCAGGTTCTACTACAAAGCTTTGGTCATCAAGAAGGTGTGGTACTGGCACAAAAACAGACACATAGATTAATGGAACAGAATAGAGAATCCAGAAATGGCCCCTCAACTCTGTGGCCAACTAATAGTCGACAAAGGAGGAAAGACTATCCACTGGACAAAAAAACAGTCTCTTCAATAAATGGTGCTGGGAAAATTGGACATCCACATGCTGAAGAGTGAAACTAGATCATTCCCTTACACCATACACAAAGATAAACTCAAAATGGATGAAAAATCTAAATGTGAGACAAGAATCCATCAAAATCCTAGAGAACACAAGCAACACCCTTTTTGTACTTGGCCACAGCAACTTCTTGCATGATACATCTATGAATGCTAGGGTAGGTATCCCTGGGTGGCTCAGCGGTTTAGCACTTGCCTTTGGACCAGTGGGTGATCCTGGATACCCAGGATCGAGTCCCACATTGGGTTCCCTGCATGGATCCTGCTTCTCCCTCTGCCTGTGTCTCTGTCTCTGTCTCTCTCTCTCGGTGTCTCTCATGAATAAATAACTAAAATCTTAAAAGAAAAGAAATAGAAAAAAGTTGTTCAACATCATGGGTCATTGGGTAAATGAAAATCAAATTTATAATTATATATCCCTTTGCACCCACTAGAATGGCTTAGAAAAACAGTAACTTATATTTGTGAGGATGTAGCTATGTCGGATATCATTCACTGATATTGAGAATTGAAATTTTACAGCCAGATTGGAAAATGTCTGACAGTTTCTCAAAAATTTAGTTGACATATGACCCAACAATTGCATTATTCAAGAGAAATGAATACATACATCCACACAAAACCTTGCATAGAAATGTTGAAAGTAGCGTTATTCATAATAGTCAAAAAGTGGAAACAGCTCAAATGTTTATTAATTAAAGAATGGATTTAAAAAGTATATTTTTACAATGAAATGTTATTTAACAAAACAAAAATACAGTTCTGATACATGCTATAACATGGACAAAACTTGAAAACCTTATGCTAATTGAAGGATGATAAAAAAGAACACCTACTATATGATTTCATTATATAAAATTCCTAAAATGGGCAAATCTATGGAGAGATAAAGGAAGTTAGTTGTTGCCTGAAACTATGAGTGGTGTGGTAAAATAGCAGTGATTGCTAACAGGTATGGGCTTTCTTTACAGGATGATAAAATGTTCTAAAATTAGATTGTGGTGATAGTTGCTCAACTCCATGAATATACTAAAAAAAACACTGAATTGGGATGCCAGGGTGGCTCAGTCAGTCAAGTGTCTGCCTTCAGCTCAGGTCATGATCCCAGAGTCCTGGGGTAGATCCCCACATCTGGCTCCCTGCTCAGTGGGAACTCTGCTTCTCCCTTTGCTCCTCCTTCACACTCATTCTCTCCCTGTCTCTCTCTGTCTCAATCTCTCACTTTCCTTGTCTGAAATAAATAAATAAATCTTTAAAGAAACACTGAATTGTACACTTTAAATTGGAAAGTATAAGGTGTATGAATTTCATCTGAATAAAGCTATTTATTTAAATTTTTTTTTTTAGATTTTTCCCAAGTTTTCTGTTAGTGAAAAACCAGCTTCTCACTAGTCTTTCTTCAGGAAAGCTATTACATCAGGATAAGGGGCTTATCACTCATTAATTTATTTTCTCCAAAAACCTGGATAAATTAGGAGGAATCTTCCTACTTTTGGCTCAATTATTTTGTTTCCTATGAAGACAAGTTTAATCAGTAAGAACATTATTCTGGCTGAGCCCTGGTCACCGGTGCCAACTAATTTTTTTTTACTCCTGAGTATTCTCATTATCTAAATTCTTAACGTTAGTGCAGTCTCAGCCTCTGATCTTTTTAAGCAATCAAAAAAATCTGCTAATACTTTTTCTATAAGTTTGCTAAAACCTTTTAATTCCAACCTCTGAAGTTCAGATAATCACAAAAAGAACTGTAAGCAATATCCATTAGTGAGTCACAAAATAGAATGCTAAGGAGTAGAAGTTGTAGGGAGGCTTATAAAGATAGATTTCTAAAATTTTGAGCTTTTTGCTTAGTTTTAATGAAAGAAACCTCTTTAAGTGGGCTAGATGAACCTGTGTTGAAGAGTCAGGCATGTAATGAATGAGGCTTGGATTAGATGATTTTTCAAACATCTCCAAAACTGAGACTGTGCTAGATTTCTGGCCATTTGTCCCCACTTATTTTCACTATATACATGAGCAAATATTTAGTGCAAGTTGCCCTTAAGATGCACAACAAATGCAGGTAGCATGCACTCAAAAAATACTTGGTGATGGGTTGATTGAATCAGAGTGAATTCAATAAACACTAAGGTTTTATATAGAGTTCTTAGATAATTACTTCGGGTTTTATTTTTGATTTGACTTTGAGCACCAGGTTTTAAAATGTCACTTCACCAACAACCAGTCTGTCAACCATACATCTCTTTATTCTTTCTTTAAATGATTATTTTCACGTCTCGAAACCTGTTTTTTCACCATTGAAGAAAAAAACTCTCTCCATTAGAGAGATTCTGCCAGGTAATGAAACTAGGGAGGAGCTTACATTTCACCCTACAGATAGGATCAGCTATATACAAATTGTCACTGCATTTCTTGTCTTTATGTATATATGTCTCTTTGTCTTACACACACACACACACACACACACACACACACACAATTTTTCTTATAGCACTTCAATTTGTGTCCTTGTGCACTTTATTCTGGAGAAGTAATTTTTCTTTTAATTCTGAAGTGTAAAAATAATTCCTCAGAGGGTATCACCCAAACATATCCCCATTTCCTCAAATTGCAAGAAACATTGGAGTTAAAGTACTGACAGAGGGGCATGATATTGTGAAATGATTCAGGTACTATAAACATTAAATATTTGGAGGCCTTTATCTAGGGCCAACATATGGTTGATGAATCTATTTTCTTATAGTAGTTTAGCTAAGTTTTTATTAATGGAAAAAATGCATACACATGGATAAAACTGAGGTCCATATTTTTCACTGAAAGTTTATTGAGGAAATATTGTCACCAAAACTTCTGAAAACAATTGCTAATCTGAAGAATTCATGCTCTGCAGCCACTAGGTGAAAATCACACTCCCTCATTTATGTGTAAATAAAAGGGAAATAACCACAAAACTAAGAACACCTGTAGGCTGTGATTTAACAGGAGTGCTGATTAAACTAAATTGCTTCATAGATTTTGTTTGACTTTAAAATCAACTACAACAATACAGTTGTTTTACATTTTGGAAAGACTTTGACAAGGTGAAGTTTTTCCCTAATCCAAAGTAAAATGTGCAGAGTAGAACTTCTAAACTTCATTATTTCTCATTCTAGTAAAAATACAACAAAATCATTAAATGTTGGAGCTGAGACGGGCATGAGAGGTCATTTAGTCCATCGGTACCCAATTACTAGTCTCAGAATGGATTCATACATATCATCCAACTTTTTAAAAGTAGCCAGTCCCCAAAGCCCCATACTATGACAAACTGATTCACTTAGTTTATGCTAGTATTGAAAAATCTGTATTTTAAAATAAGATTCTTGAGATGATTCTGGCATACACACAGGTTTGAGAAATGCTAATTTGTTCTAAAATGGAATAATCTATGACATACATACTCTCCTGAAAAACCAACCAGAAAAATCTCTCAAAAACATAAATGTGCATGTAAACAATTACATATTTATATATATATATAACTTATGATTTAAGTTTGTAAAAATGGATAAGTAGACAGATGATAGATACTTAGATGATAGATAGATAGATAGATAGATAGATAGATAGATAGATAGATAGATAGAATCAGAGAGCCATTGAGAAAACCAGAACTTCAGGGGATAAGATTCTAGAAAAGAAGGATTCACATAGAGGTGAGGTGACATTCTACATCTATCTATCTATCTATCTATCTATCTATCTATCTATCTATCATCTATCTATCTATCTATCTATATTTGCCATTAGATATTTGCTAATACTGGACACAAGGCAAAAAGGCTGAGATTCTGGACCTCCATTCTCCTATCCCTTACCCATGTAAAGAACTTCTACTATGAGCCACAAACCAAAACAGAACAGCCAAATTATTTGTAATTTCATTGGGTTATAGACAGAAAAGTGAAGACCTGAGGATCCAGGTTCCCACTGAGAATTGGATTGGGCTGGTTTACCCATAATATTTGCCAAATTCTGAGATTGTGTGGAGGAAGAGGATAATTAAGTATTTAAGCAGAAAGCATCTGGAAAACCAGTCTAGAGATTTTAACAATCTTATGGTGCTGTGGAAACAAATACCTGCGGGTAAATGTTCTCAGTCAACTCCCATTCTTCTGTTATGACCACAAGTGGGCTATGTTGGAGGATAAGTGAGTTAGAAGCAGTTGAATCTTACATATATGCAACATAGTCCTAAGGCAGCTCATTTTTTAAAAAATTTAACCTTTTCCCAATATGTCTTTCAAGAAAATAAATGAACTCTTTCAAAAGTTAGAGTGTGTCATTCAGATAATCTACAAGTGAGACATACGGAATAGAATGGGATCATTAGGAACAAGTAAAAAAAAATGACAGCTTATACAGTGATTCTGGAGTACTGTGCTTTGATTTAGACTATAGCATTATCATATATTCTAGTAAACTTCAAAGTGGGCATTGGTTGATAACTCACTGGTGGGAAGGATGTAGATATTAAAACTTCTATTTATTTTCTAAACTCATTTTTAAAGAATTCCTATTGTTATACTTATTATAATATATACAAAACCATACATGGTAGTACATGAATGTACATAAATGAAAAACAAATATTGGGGTGTAAATGCATTAACAGAAAGGAATTTTTTAATATGTATTTTTTATTAGAGTTTGATTTCCTGACATATAACACTCAATGCTCATCCCATTAAGTGCCCCCCTCAGTGCCCCTCAACCAGTCACCCCATTCTCCCGCTTACCTTCCTTTCCACTACCTTTTGCTTGTTTCCCAGAGTTAGGAGTCTCTCATGTTTTGTCACCCTCTCTGATTTTTCCCCACTCATTTTCTCTCCTTTCCCCTATAATCCCTTTCACTATTTTTATATTCCCCATATGAGTGAAACCATAAAATGATTGTCCTTCTCTAATTGATTTACTTCACTCCACATAATACCCTCCAGTTCCATCCACATCGGAGCAAATAGTGGGTATTCGTCATTTCTAATGGCCGAGTAATATCCCATTGTATATATATACCACATCTTCTTTATCCGTTCATCTTTCAATGGACACTGAGGCTCCTTCCACAGGTTAGCTATTGTGGACATTGCTGCTATAAACATTGGGGTGCAGGTGTCTCCATTTTTCACTGCATCAGTGTCTTTGGGGTAAATCCCAAGCAGTGCAATTGCTGGGTCATAGGGTAGCTCTATTTTTAACTCTTTGAGGAACCTCCACATAGTTTTCCAGAGTGGCTGTACCAGTTCACATTCCTACTAACAGTGCAAGAGGGTTCCAAAAAGGGTTTTTTTTTTTTTTAAAAAAAAGGGTTTTTTTTTTAATAAAAGAGGTATATGATAATACTATAGTCATGGCCTATTCTATAAATGGAAGTGGTGGCTTGGACATTAAATATCACCACATTGACTTCCTGATAAATTATTATTTTGTTCTATAATATCATCTGAAACTATATCTTTTGAAGAAATGTAGTCATGGGTTCTTTCATTATACCAGATGCTAAACAAATTATAGAAAACATGTGGCAAAGACTATTTTCAATGGCATATTGGTCCAAAAGAAAAATGATCAAGTGAGAAAAATTTGTTATATAGGAGCACATTTCTGTGTTTTCTAAGCCTTCTTTCATCTAAAGTCCTTCCTACCAACAAACACAATCATTTTCATCACTTTTCTAAGCATTCTTCCCCTCTCTTTTTTTCCCCCACTCATTTCTGGTCAGCCATTGAAGAACACACTTCAAAGCTTTTTTCTTCCCATCAAACCAATAAAAACCCCACAGTCTCTCAATTTTTACTTTATAGCTAATTTCAAGTGTTTTCTACTTAAGGGGATATACTTTTCATTTACTAATAAAATATGAAGCATGAATGGCTTAAATTCCAGTTACTAATTTTTTTTTTCCAGTTACTAATTTTTAAATGTTTTATAAAAGTTTGTTAACACAGTATAGTGTAAAGACATAAACCTTGGAGTCAGAATGATCTTTATTAAATTTCCTTTCCTCTCACTTCTAAATTTGAGTAAGGGTCAGGGGAGGGGCAGAGGGAGAGAGAGTATAAAGCAGACTCTATGTAGAGCATGAAGCCTGAAGTAGGGCTTGATCTCACAACCCTGAGATCAAGATCCCAAGGTCATGACCTGAGCAGAATGGTTAATTGCCTATACCACCTAGGCAACATTCAAAGAGCTAACATTCTTGTACATAAGCTAAGAATTACACATATGGAAAAATTATATACAGGGCACAAGGTAGGTTATAATCAAATGCTAATTCTCTATATATGTGGACTCCTCTATAGGAAGATTAGATTACTAAGGAGGCAGGCTACTCAATTCGTACTTCATGGAAATACCTGTAGACAGTCATCACCTTTATTCCTGTGCTTCCATGGCAGTAACTGAGAGAGCTGGATTTGTGGCTGTTGATCTGGGAAAGAACTGGTGAAAGGGGGTAAAATCCTTTTTTGTTTCCAATAGAAAGCCCCCCATTGTGATAGCTTCAGGCTGGATTACTGAAAAACTTATGTGAGCCACACTAATGAACTGACAGGAAGGAGAAAAGGAAAGGCAGTCCTTTCCATTAGCGAGCATGCTGTGGAAATATGAAATCTTTTACCTACAAGCTGTTGTCAATGGACACTTATGTGCAAGCATTCATGTCTGCAACAGCCAGACTAGAGAAGCAGATATAAGTAAAAATGAGTTTTAAGTCAGTCAGATCAGGGCCAAATTAAAATTCTCCCATTTCTTTATTGTGTGATTTGGGTAATGTTAAATATATTCAGTTCAACATCCTTGCTTGTAAAAAATATCTAATGATGGCACCTACCTCACAGGTGTATTGTGAGGGTAAAGCAAGGTATATACAAACACACACACCATCACTATCATCATCTAGCCCAATAACTGACGTATTGTAGATGCTCACTAAACACAGTAAGCATGACTCATATGTTTTGTGCGCGCGCACGTGTGTGTGTGTGTGTGTGTGTTTAGGGGGAAGAAAAATTATTGAGATGGAAGGCCCAAATACAGGGTTTTGGACAATTTGTCCCTGAAAAATAAGTTCAATTTGCTCCTTCCATTCACTGAAGTAAAAGAAAACAAGCTGTTCTCAATTGTATTTAAGTATTTGCCATTTTCAAAATGTCTCTGCTTTTCCCTTTTTTTTTTTTTTTTTTGCTTTTCCCTTTTTTATCTGAAGATTAGTGCACTTTTCTTTCTGAAGTGATATTTGCCATTCAACATTCCTAATTTGACTGTCTCAAATATAAATTATATAAGAACAAAAAAAAAAAAGAAGTCCACTGTGACCATTTGTGCATGTAGTATGTGGACTGTGGAAGGGCTTCTAAAATATACTGGGAATCTTTCAAATGGCTCTCCTTATGTAAACAGTAAGTGGTGCTAACTAATGGGCTCATCTATGACTTACAATTCTCTAGACAGCACCACCCCATTTCCAGTTTCTGTTATCTGTGAATTACTAGCTAGGAGCAGGATAATGAGTCTCTTGCCTCACACTATCTCTTTTAAAAAGAAAACTATGAGAGTATGCTAAGTTTTGATTATATTCTTTTTAAATGAATGTGTCTATTTCTTTCTTTTCTCTTTTGCTTTCTTGTTTTCTGCTAATGATTTCTTTCCTTTATAAAGCACCTTATCTCTGGTTATTTTTACTCAAGCTGCAGGCACAGTTTTTTGACTAGAGTTCTTTCTATCTTAAAGTGAAGAAGAGACAAGATTTACAGCTCATCTACTCAAATGGACTCAGGAGTATTTTGTTGGCTGGCGGTGGCTGTTAAATGGAAAAAGAAATTTTAAAAACATTGTTTGACAGAGTGTTGGGCTGGAGAGACTGGGGACCTCAAAACGGTGGATCCCAGGCCAGCAACCTCCCAGTAATGCTGCCCTGCCACCCTACCCTAATTTAGCTTACTAGATCTGTAATCCTTGCCCTAATCGGAATGCTGCCCTGCCCCCATCTTCCCCACTGAAAACTGACCCCCCTGCGGTTTGCCTGGGGGCGACTTCCCTGACTGGAGCCTTTCTGAGTCAGGGAACCTCAGTTGGCAGGGGAGCGCTCCCCATTAAAGCACTCTCAGACCTAACGCCTGGCTCTGCTGTCTTTAATTTTCTCTGCTGATCATTAAAAGAAAAGTGGGCACTTGACGGGATGAGCACTGGGTGTTATTCTATATGTTGGCAAATTGAACACCAATAAAAAATAAATTTATTAAAAAAAGAAAACCTAACATTTGGTGCCGAAACCTGGGAGGAGATTAAGGCCTCACCCCAGGAGAGGGCCTCTCTCCTCTTGCCACTCGAACCAGTCAGGACCACCAACGAGGTTCCTCCTCTTTCGTGAACCACTGGGTGAGTTCCCCTGTCCTCAGTCTTCCACTGCTCTGCCAAAACCGGGATCTCGTCAGAGCTCCATCTGGCTCCGAGGCAATAGGGAGACGTCCTTCTCCCCCCTGGAGGTCCCCACCCCACTTGGTCACAGAGCGATTGGGAGATGTCTTTCTCCCCCTGGTGGCCTCCATTTCCATTCCGTAATCCAGGGCCGAACTGGGACGCCAGATTTCAACCTTGGGATTACCTGACTGAGACCATGGTTTCCACCCAGTCCAAGATTGACCCCAAAACTCCATTAGGCTGTCTACTGGCTAACCTTGAAGTTCGGGGATATTCTCACGATCTGAGGAGGTGTTGCCTTATCCATTATTGTACTGTAGCCTGGCCTCAATACCCAATCAGTCCCAATGGCCTCCAGAAGGAACTTTCAATTATCAAATTCTTATAGATCTTGATAATCTTTGCGGGCGCCCAGGCAAATGGCTTGAGGTTCCTTATATACAAGCTTTCTGGGATTTTCGCATCCGCCCCTCCCTCTGCTCCCAGTGCTCTACCACCCAGGTCCTTTTGGCAGGGGCGGCGCTCCCTCCCTCCCCTCCACCTATTCCCTCAGCTCCAAAAGCCCCCAATCCTTTCCGTCTTCCCCTCCTTGGAGTCTCCTGAGACCTTGGCCTGTCCACCTACTAAGGGGATGCCAGCGCTCCCCAGTCCCTATCTGAAACCCCCTGCTCCCTCTCCTCCTACCTCCCAACCACACACCTCTTTACCTGTTCCCGACCCCCAACCTTCACCCCCTACCTCCCCTCCAATCTCCACGTGCACCAGATCCCACTAGGCCTCCTCCTCCCCTGATCTGGTCTGCCCCGGGGAGGGGTTATTCTTCGGGTCCACACCTTTCTCACTCCAGGACCTTTCCCAAATTAAAAAGCGGCTGGGCTCTTACTCTGCTAACCTGCGAAACTATACAAAGGAATTCCAATATTTGGCCCAGGCATATGACTTGACTTGGCATGATTTGCATGTTTCCAGACCACCACCCTTACACTAAAGGAGAGGGAGCGTATTCAGGCTGCTGCCCAAGAACACGCCAACTGGGTCCATTTAACCAATGCTACTATGCGGGTCGGTGCTCAGGCAGTTCCTGCCATTGGTCCTGGACGGGATTATCAGACTGGCCAGGAGGACCGCCGATGCCACAATCACATATCCATTGTCTCATTGCTGGCACATGGCCTCTAAACAAGGCTGTCAACTATGACAAACTCTGGGAAGTCATTCAGAACCCAGATGAAAACCCTGCAGTTTTCCTTAATAGGCTCACTGAGGCTTTAACCCAGTACACTGACCTGGACCCTGCCTCCCTGGCCAGGGCTACTGTCTTGGCGACCCATTGTATCTCTCAGTCCTCCCTCGATATCTGTAAAAAATTAAAGAAGGCTGAGAACGGTCCTCAAACTTCCATTCCCGACTGGTGAAAATGGCATTTAAGGTCTTTAACACCTGAGAGGAAGTGGCTGAACTTAAGAGGCAGGCTAGACTCCAGCAGAAGGTCCAACTCCAGACCCAAGCCTCTCCAGGAGCCAGCAGAAAGGGGGAACCAACCGCACCCCACCTGGGGCTTGCTTCAAATGAGGAACCGAGGGAAACTGGGCCCATCAATGTCCCAATCCCAAGGAGCCAACGCGGCCATGCCCTCAATGTCAAATGATGGGCCACTGGAAATCCAACTGCCTTGGTCTCGGAGGATCCTCGGTGCCTCCACATGGAGGAAACCCTGAGCCAGTAAGTCCAGCCTTCCAACTACTCAGATTGGATGATGACTGACAGGGCCCAGACTTGGACACCCTCCTAACCCAGACTCGGACACCCCCTAACCCAGGCCGAGCCCAGGGTCCTGCTCCAGGTAGCGGGTAAGTCCTTTTGGACACAGGGGCTACCTACTCTGTTTTGCCTTCCTACTCAGGTGCCAGTTTCCCCTCTCCAGTAGCAGTGATGGGAATTGATGGCACCTCCTCTATTCCACGGACTACCCCACTCTTCTCTTGCAGCCTGGATGGGTTCCCCCTCTCACATTCCTTTCCTTATAATTCCTTCCTGTCCAGCTCCTCTCCTCAGCTGGATATCCTACACAAACTCAAGGTCACCATTCGTCTTTCTCCCTCACCTCCCGGTGCAAGGCTATAATTGGAGCCAACTGGGGCTGGCCCACCTGGAGATGGAGACTTTAAGGAATATTACCAAGCAGCTGCTGAAACTCCCTTTGTTTCAGGTGAAATTACCTGTCTTATCAGGCCCAACATGGACTGCCTGTTCCCCCTTGTTGACGGGAAAACATGGTGTCTGCTCCTCTGTCAGAGCTGATGAGCTCTAGAACCGGGAATCCTTTCTCTGCCTCTGGCAGCACCTCCCCTCTTCTGCCTCCCCTTCTCCCTCCCCCTCCTCCTGTTTCTGCAGTGCCCCAGGTATGGCCTGCATAGCTGGCTTCTAGGCCATCCTCGGTGCCTCAGGCGCAGTGGCTCCTTCTCCCCTCACTGTCCAGGAGCAAGAAGACCGCCAATTACTTAACACTGCCCACTCCAGATTCTCCCACCAGTGTCTCAGGTAAAAGTTGACAATAGGAAGCAATTTGATTGACTTTAAGTGGATCCAGGTGGGACATAGTAGGTACTTAAACTAAATTTGTTGGTTTAACTAAGATAGGTCTTGAAAATTATCACTGCTAAACCTGAAACTTTTATTCTATTGAGGTTTACTGAAGGTCATATAAGCTATGTTGTCTCTTTACAATTTTTAAGTAAAAAAAAATGGCTAAAATGATGGTTAATTGTCTGTTTCCAATTTTTCATAAGTAATTGTTAAGATACCTTTCAAAGTCTTTGGTAACCTGAAACCTCCAAGTTATGCTTGGATGATAAATGGGATTAAATTTATTGGACATATAGGTCTTTTCCAAACAGGATAAAGTGCTGAAATGCTGATTAATGGACATCACTTTATGCTTTTGACTTCTGATTGCAAAAGAACTAGGGATATTCGAATCTGTTGGTGAACATGCTTTGTACTTAACTGTTTCATAAATTTGCCATCTAAAGAGTTCTGGTGTGACAGTTCAAAATCGGTTACTCGTTAGTTTTCACTGGAGACTAAGGTTTCTAAGAGGGAAAAACTCTGCTAAATATAATTAAGACTGATGGGAATAAGAGAAGCAACTCTGTATGTAGAAAAGTAAGAGATGTATAAGAAAAATATAAGGAATGGGAATAAGTTTTTGTTCAAGGTAAAAGAAAGCAATTTTGTCCTAAATGAGACTGGAAAGAAATGGCTTGGGACAAATTCTGAATGCAAAGGAAGGTGTGGAAGGTTTGTGAAGGGAAATCCTTGGAAAGGAATTTTAGGTGTGGTCAGGACAGACTAAGATCGAAGTGAAAGTACAAAGTACAGGGTATAAGATTGAAAGTCTACTTTCTTCAATGTGGATGGAACTGGAGGGTATTATGCTGAGTGAAATAAGTCAATTGGAGAAGGACAAACATTTTATGTTCTCATTCATTTGGGGAATATAAATAACAGTGAAAGGGAATAGAAGGGAAGGGAGAAGAAATGGGTAGGAAATATCAGAAAGGGAGACAGAACATAAAGACTCCTAATTCGGGGCAGCCCCAGTGGCCCAGCGGTTTAGTGCCGCTTGCAGCCCGGGGTGTGATCCTGGAGTCCTGGGATCGAGTCCCACATCGGGCTCCCTGCATGGAGCCTGCTTCTCCCTCTGCCTGTGTCTCTGCCTCTCTCTCTCGCTCTGTGTCTCTCATGAATAAATAAAAAACAAAATCTTTAAAAAAAAAAGACTCCTAACTCTGGGAAACAAACTAGGGGTGGTGGAAGGGGAGGAGGGCGGGGGGTGGGGGTGATGGGTGACGGGCACTGAGGGGGGCACTTGACGGGATGAGCACTGGGTGTTATTCTGTATGTTGGCAAATTAAACACCAATAAAAAATAAATTTGTTATTAAATAAATAAAATAAATAAAATAAAATAAAATAAATAAAATAAAATAAAATAAAATAAAATAAAATAAAATAAAATAAAATAAAATAGCTTTCTTGATTTGCTGGTCTGCTCTTGATAAGAAAATCTAGAGTTGTTTTTTCTTTGCCAGCCCAGAAAAAGTTTCTATGTTTTGCCTTTATCAGGTCTTTAATCCTATTTAGGTGTGCTTTAAAACTTTCTAAGGTTTTAACAAACTTCTCCAAACCGCCCTAAGTAACCAAACTCATACCATACACACACAGGAAAAACTTCTCCAAACCAACCTACAGGCTAACCCAGCTCAGGACCAGGCCCCATTGGATAAAACTTATTCAACAAGGCACTTCCCTCGCCAACCTTTCTGGCATGGGCAATCTGTCCCACTGCTTTATCTGTGTCGCCTTAGGCAAAGCCCCCCTGGTGGGTGTTCCCCTCTGCAAGGCATTTAACTACACCAACCCCACACCCACACCTCTGAGACATTATCCCTCTCTCCATGACATTCCCTTATTCACTGACCCTCTCAACCACCAATTCCCTTCTTTGTTATTCCACCCCTAACTTTTCCCTCTGCAACATCACCCGGTCAAATATCACCTCCCATAATGTCCCTACCAGCGGCTTCTTTTGGTGTAATGTGCCATTTCTAAATCTCTTAATATCTCTGCCTCTCTCCTCTGTCTGCCTGTCTCCCTAGTTCCACAGTTAACTATCTATAGTCAGCCAGAGGTAGCCCTCCTCACCCACACTCCACAAAAGCAGAAACAAGTAATCTTTTTCCCACTAGTTGTCGGGGTCTCCCTGGCCTCAATCCTGGTGGTCATGGGATTGGGCACAGGGGCCTTAATTCACTCTGTAGTTTCCACCAGGGACCTATCGGAAAGGCTTCAAATGGCCATTGAGGCTTGGGCAGAGTCTCCGGCCTCCCTACAATGCCAAATAACCTCGGTGGCCCACCTGGCTCTTCAGAACCGATGTGTCTTGGACCTCCTTATAGCCGAAAAAGGAGGAACTTGCATGTTCCTCAACGAAGAGTGCTGCTACTACATCAATGAAACAGGTGTAGTCGAGACCAATCTCCATACCCTCGCCAAAGTTTGTGAGTCTCTCCAAAACCGGTACCACCCCGGTGGCCCAAATATACCCCAATGGTGGCAGACCCCACTAACCAACCACATGGCTCCTCCCCTTTCTAAGCCCACTCCTAATCACTGGCATATTATTAATGGTGGCCCCTTGTGTTCTCCGATTCATCCAGGAACGAATTTGCAAAATGTCTCGGTTAGTCAACCAACTCCTTTTACACTCCTTCGTTCACCTGCCCACCTCCGACATGCCCCATTACACCCGTATATCAGCAGGAAGCAGCCAGATCTGAATCGTCGCCCCATTATAATGTAACAAAAAGATCGGAATGTTGGGCTGGTGAGACTGAGGACCTCAAAATGGCCGACCCCAGGCCAGCAACCTCCCAATAATGTCGCCCTGCTGACCTACCCTAACTTAGCTTACAAAGACCTGTAACCCTTGCCCTAACTGGAATGCCACCCCACCCCCATCTTCCCACCAAAAACTCTTTATAGACCCCCTGCGGTTTGCCTGGGTGCCACTTCCCTGCCTGGAACCTGAGTCACGGAACCTCACCCCGGAGCGCTCCCCATTGAAGCACTCTCGAACCTACTGCCTGGCTCTGCTGTCTTTAATTTTCTCCACCGATCATTAAAAGAAAACCTAACACAGAGTTCTTTTATTTATGCTTCATTTCTTGAATAGTGGCAGATTTCTTTCCACTTCTCATGTTCCCACTTCCTGACCCTTGCTTCATTGAACAGGCTTTTCAGCCAATTTCATGTGGAGGCTTTCTTAAGAAGCTTAGAGATAGAAAGGGATAATGTACAAACTTCATTACATTTCTCATTTTTTTGTGCCTCTCCTACACATCTTGAGTCTGTATCCTGGGAAATATACAGTGGTAAAAATGAAAATGATTCACTCTAAAAATTCTGACAGGATTGCTTTGAAATTTTGTGTGTTCTCAAATGGACATATATTGATGAAGTCAGGAGGTCTCCGAGCTCTTCACATCCTCTCTGCATCCTCTTCATGCTTCTTGCTTCTGTTGCCTTGGTCCTAATTCCTCTAACTACATACAATCATCTTTCAATTCTCAATCTCCTTCTCCTCCCAGGCTGCTGCATTGCTAAAAGCAGAGACAGAAGCCAAACACAAAGGAAAAGATGGGAAACATGCATGTCTGGTGGCATTCTAAAACAAGAATGTATGTTTGGAGAGCACCCATTATTTTCTATGAGCTATGGATCTGTTCCTTCATTTTATCTTTTCCTTTGATAAGAGTTACCAAGTGGTAGCTGTATAAAAAAAATAAAGCATGGACCTAAAAATTATTAATTAGATACTCTTTTAGGTTATGTAAGCACTGTACCTATTAAAATAATAACTTTTCTGGAGCACCTAACATAACTATGAAGAAAATGTTACTATTTCCATTTTGTAAACTGGAAAACTGATGCTAAGAATGCTTATATAAATTGCCGAAGATAAAATAGATAAGTAGCATTACTGTGATTTAAGTTCACTTCTATTTTACTACAGAGTCAGAGCCCACCAAGATTATGGATTGTTCTTAAACTAAGCTACTCAAGATCAAACCACTTCTTAACAGCACCTATCCCGGCTGCTTTACTTGCTTACACTAAGCAGCACCTCCCTGTGCTCTGGTGGGACTTCCCTTCTCAGTCAAGCTTGCATCAGTCCCATTTCAGTGGGTTCCTTCCCCAGAAAATCAGCACAAGCCCCTAAAACCTGTAGTTTTAAATGTCAGTGGTCTTGGCTGAGATAGAGACAAGGGGTCACTAAAATGTTCCTGGAGAGAAGGTAGGTAAACAACTCCAGGGAAGACAGCCTGGAGAGAGCATTCTGAAAAATGCCTGGGGCACACAGGGGAGGTTATTTGCTATTCTAGGAGCACATCCCTAAGAGGCAGTATTCTGAGAGACAACTCTCCAGAAACAAAGTTGCTGGCTGGCAACTGTTGTGCCCAAGATTGCGAATCTGAGAAACCACCAAGGAGCCGACACTGATGCAAGTGCACGGGGGTTTATTAGCAAGCTCGAGCTTGGGTCCAAGTATACCCGACACAGCAGAGCAGGGACTTGGACCCCAAAGTGGGTTATAGCTGGGTTTTTTATAGGCTGGTCTAGGGGATTTTCAGAAGAGGTGGAGGAATTTCTCAAGTTCTGCTTACATTCTGATATGGGGCTTTCAAGGGCATTGAGCTCTGTTCTCATTCTAATATGGGACTTTTTTTACCATGGGCATGGGCTCTGTTGTCTTTCTGATATGGGATTCCCTGCCGAGGACATTCTGCAGTTTTTCCTGTAAAGTTCAGCTCTTATTCAAAGGGGCCTAAGATGGCTGTACTTGTGCTAATGCTAAACTTGAGGTGGAATGGCCTTAATTTTTCTCGGCCTCCACATTTCCCCCTCTCAGAGGAACCTAAGGAAGGACCCAATAATGGGTCCAGGTTGGTCTCAGAGTGAGCCAGTGGAAATGATTAAACCATGATTCAAATCAACCTTGTTGCTGTTCTCACTCCCGTTTATGTCTAGCCAAACCTTTTCTGACTTTTGCCATAGATTCCTGGACTATTCCTGAGTGGTCAGTAAAGAAGCAACACTCCTCATTTGGGGCAACACATAACCACCCCGCCCTTGCTTGCAAAAGCCTCTCTACAGTTAAGATGCTCCCATCTGGGGATCCCTGGGTGGCGCAGCGGTTTAGCGCCTGCCTTTGGCCCAGGGCGCGATCCTGGAGACCCGGGATCGAGTCCCATGTCGGGCTCCCGGTGCATGGAGCCTGCTTCTCCCTCTGCCTGTGTCTCTGCCTCTCTCTCTCTCTCTCTCTCTCTGTGTGTGACTATCATAAATAAATAAAAAATTAAAAAAAAAAAAAGATGCTCCCATCTTTTTAACCCTTAAAAGACTTTAAAAGCAAGGCTGAATTGGGTACACATTTTTAAATGGCTAATGGGGAAGCAACATTAGTGGGGTAAGTGAGAATGGGACAGTCTTAGCTTTAGGGGATTGTCCTTGTCTGGTTGGCCTTTCCATTCTGGAACAAAGCCCTTGAGAATGGCATGTGGATCAGCTGGCCAGACGTGGGTGTAGTGGACCCAGGGAGTAATCCTGTAGACCTTGAGAGCAGCAGGAGAGGTCAGGATCACGATGTAGGGTCCCTTCCAGCAAGGTTGAAGTGTCTGGTGTTGGTATCACTGCATGTACACCCAGTCATCTGGCCGGTATTGATGGGGGCCCAGGGGTGGCCCAGTCTCATAGAGGGCCCTCAGCTTAGGCCACACCTGCTCATGGATTCGTTGTGACATTTGGAGGGAGAAAAGGAGTTGGTAATCATCAAACTCAGCAAGCACCTCAGGTTTTAAATTGGGGATAATAGGTGGAGGAATACCGATCATGATCTCGTAGGGAGTCAGTCCCATCTTATATGGGATGTTCCTCACCCTATATAGGGTGAAGGGGAGGAGAGTCACCCAGTCCCCGCCAGTCTCCAGGGCCAGTTTACTTAAGGTCTCCTTTAATGTTCTGTTCATCCTCTCTACCTGTCCTGAGCTTTGGGGCCTATATGCACAATGTAATTTCCAATCTGCCCCAAGTACTAGTGCCACTCCCCGTGTTACCTTAGAGATGAATCCTGGGCCATTGTCTGATCCAGTCTTAACAGGAAAACCATACCTCAGTAAGATGTCTTCCAGCAGTTTCTTGGTCACAGTCTGTGCTGTTTCATGTTTGGTGGGAAATGCCTCTGTTCATCCTGGCAGACAGTTTGAGGCTGTGGGATCCTTAAGACGGTTTCCTTCCGTTCATCCATCAACCATCTTGGTCCATCCTTTAATTTGTACCCAAGGTAGCTGACCTCTGCTCTGCATATCTGGGCTTTTATAGCTGAGGCCCGATATCCTAGAGCCGCTATGATTTGGAGCAAGTCCCTGGTGCTTCGTAGGCATGTGTCCTGGTCCTCCACCACCAACAGGATATCAAATGAGCGTGCTCGGAACGGAACTCACCCAAGTCTTCGTGTAAGGCCTCATCGAAGATGGTCGGTGAATTTTTGAATCCTTGTGGTAGTTGAGTCCAGGTGAGCTGGCCATTGATGCCTTTCTCAGGGTCCATCCATTCAAAGGCGAAGAGGTCTTGGCTTTTGGGTGCTAAAGGCAGGCTGAAAAAGGCATCTTTTAAATAGAGGAGGGTGTATGGGTTTGGGACCGTAGGGTGCATATCCTCTACTCGCCGGTTGACTTCCCCTAAGTCCTGGACTGGCCTGTAATTGTTAGAGTGCGGTTTCTGAACTGGCAACAAGGGAGTGTTCCGAGCCGATTGGCAAGGCCTCAATATGCCCGACTCCAGTAGTCGCCATATGTGGGGTGTGATTCCTCCACACCCTACGAGAGGCATGGGGTATTGGCGGACCCTGACAGGGTGTGCCCCCAGCTTTAGTTCTATGTATATGGCCGGTCAGTGCTGGGCCAGCCCAATTCCCCCAGTTTCTGCCCACGCTTGGGGAAATTCCCGCAGCCAACAGTCAATGTCAGTCCTTGGGGCTGAGGGCACTTGGTGGAGACAATATCCATCTTCTAAACTCAGGAGAAGCACCTGAATAGGGTGCCCCTCCTTGTTTAGGACTTTTGCCCCTTCGAGGTGTAAGCAAATTTGTGCCCCCATCTTGGTGAGCAAATCCCTCCCTAACAACGGGTACGGACACTCAGGGATGACCATGAAGGAACGGGATACCCAGCCCATGCCGAGATTCACAGTTCTTCGGGTAGTCCATGAGTACTGTTGGCGCCCGTGGCCCCTTGCGGTGATGGGCACTGAGGGGGGCACTTGACGGGATGAGCACTGGGTGTTATTCTGTATGTTGGCAAATTGAACACCAATAAAAAATAAATTTATTGTTAAAAAAAGTCTTGTTTTCCAATTTCCCTTGGGGTTGTAATAAAACCAAATGTTGGGCCCCAGTGTCCACTAGGAATTCAACAGGTTGCCCCTCCACTCTGAGAGTTACCCTGGGCTTGGGGAGGGTTCCTGAACACCGACTCCCCTAGTCATCCAGGTCCTCCATCTCCAAGATCTTGGCAGGGGCCTTAGGTCTTTTGTTAAGACAGTCTTTCACCCAGTGGCCCTCTTCTTTGCAATAAATGCATTGGTTTTTGTTCAGCTTAGGGCACTCCCGACGGGGACCAGGGCCATCCTCCTTACCTATCCCTGAAGCCAGCTTCTTTAGGTGCCTCTGTCTTTCCTGTGGGTCATCCATGGTTGTGGCCAGCAGGATTTTGGCCAGGTTTCAGGTCTGCCGGTCACTTAGTTTGGTTTGTTGCTCTTTCAGACTTTATTATTATAGACTCTTTCTGCTACTACAAGTCCTGCAAGCTCTTCTCTCCTAGTATTCTCTCTAAGAAGGCTGCTGGACTCTTGTCCTTACCCTGTCTTACATAACCATACCCCCGCCAGATTGGTAAGCTTGTGCGCAGCAGCCTGGAGACCTGCCATTAGAGTCTGGTGGTGGACCCGGAGTCTCTCCTTACCTTCAGCCAAGTTGTGCACTTTAGGGGGTAAAAATGGTTTTAGTCAAGGAGGGGAATTCTCAATCATGTCCTGCCAGACCAGGTTGTTGGGCACCTGGTCAGGGTGGCCATCCGGTTTGTCCCTAAAGATCACGGCCTTAACCTGTAAGATAATAGGTAGGTGGAAATTTCCTTCTCGGGGCCATCCCACGCCAAAGGTTGGCCATTCTGACATGCAGGAAGTTTGAAATTTCCCTCTCCTTATGTAAAGTTATGATAGTTAACAAAGACACAGTAATACAGACAAATGCACAGTTAACAAGGACATAGTAACACAGACAAATGTTCCCATGTGGCCACAGAGACAAAACAGAAAGTAATCCGAAGGGCTGGCAGCCGGCCCTCCTTACAGATGAGGACCTCCATCCCCCTTACAGATGAGGACCTCCATCCTCTTTACAGATGAGGACCCTGTCTTCCTTACAGATGAGGACCTCCGTCCTCCTTGCAGATGAGGACCCCATCCTCAGGTGGGGGCAAGGGATGTCTCCTCAAGACCCTCGGTCGATGGCCTGCCAGCGCCTCTGCCTAAGCCAATGTCAACCCAATACAGATTGGAATTCCTACAGGTAAAAGTACAGTTTAGAGCTCTCAGAGAATATGCATGGAAAAGGTGGAAAAAGTTGAGTGCACTCACCACACGTGAAAACCCTCCAGATAGGGTCCTGGAGGTCTCTTGGATCCCAGACGAGCCCCCAAATGTTGTGCCCAAGATTGTGAATCTGAGAAACCACCAAGAAGCCGACACTGATACAAGTGCACGGGGATTTATTAGCAAGCTCGAGCTTGGGTCCAAGCATACCCGACACAGCAGAGCAGGGACTTGGACCCCAAAGTGGGTTACAGCTGGGTTTTTTATAGGCTGGTCTAGGGGATTTTCAGAAGAGGTGGAGGAATTTCTCAAGTTCTGCTTACATTCTGATATGGGGCTTTCAAGAGCATTGAGCTCTGTTCTCATTCTAATCTGGGACTGTACCATGGGCGTGGGCTCTGTTGTCTTTCTGATATGGGATTCCCTGCTGAGGACATTCTGCAGTTTTTCCTGTAAAGTTCAGCTCTTATTCAAAGGGGCCTAAGATGGCTGTACTTGTGCTAATGCTAAACTTGAGGTGGAATGGCCTTAATTTTTCTTGGCCTCCACAGCAACATTTCCCTCCCCTGTCCCTTGGCATAAACACAGAGCCACCTGAGGGAAGTAGCTCAGTATGGACACTGGCTGCCTAACTTGCTTATACAAAGGCACATACCTATGTTCCATTCTCACCCAAACTTACCTCAGTCCTAGTGCAGAAAGCCCCTCCCTGAGAAGACTAGCACAAGGCCCTGTCCATACTATAGCTCCCAGCCAGAGAATTCTGCAGGGCCTCAGTTCTGGTGGAGGTGGTGTCAGGTCTCATTTCACAATCCGACTAGAACATACCTAGTTAAAACTTGTCATATTCAGGTCAGAGACAAACACTGCCCAAAACAAACAAGGAGAGCCTCTGCAGTCAACTGGCCTGAAAGACAGAGGAGACAAAACTCAACAGTAGAGCACACACAGCACACCCCAGAGATAATCACTAGAGCATAATAACCCTGGGTGTTACATGATCTCTTCTTCATACGGCCATTCCTTTCAAGAGCAGCAGACATAATTAACTGTCCTAACACGGAGAAGGCAGATATTTAGACAAAAAGCCAAGATGGATGAATTTATCCCAAATGAAAAAACAATACCAAGGTCAGAGATCTAAGTGAAACAGATGTAAGTAATGTGCCTGATGGAGAATTTAAAACAATTATAAGAATAATCACAGGGCTTGAGAAAACAATAGAAGATATCAGTAAGACCTTTACCATAGAGATTAAAGAGTTATAAAAGAATACATCAGATATGAAGAATGAAATAAATGGGATGGGAAGTAGGTGTGGTTCAATGAACAGCAGATAGAAGGAGCAGAGGAACAAATTTATGACCTAGAAGACAAAATAATGGAAAATAATAAAGCTGGCAAAAGAGAGAAAGAAGAATTATACAACACACGAAGAGACTTAGTGAATTCAGTGACTTCATCAAATGTAATAATATTCATATTGTAGGAATCTCAGAAGAAGAAAAGAAAAAAAAGGGAGTAGAAAATTTATTTGAGGGCAGCCCAGGTGGCCCAGCAGTTTAGCACTGCCTTCAGCCCAGGGTGTGATCCTGGAGACCCAGGATCGAGTCCCATGTCAGGTTCCTTGTGTGGAACCTGCTTCTCCCTCTGCCCGTGTCTCTGCCTCTTTCTCCTCTCTCTCTCTCTCTCTCTCTCTCTCTCTCATGAATAAATAAATAAAATCTTTAAAAAAAGAAAAGAAAATTTATTTGAGGAAATAATAGTTGAAAAACTTCCCCAATCTGAGGAAGGAAACAGACATCCAGATCCAGGAGGCATAGAAAACTCCCGACTAAATCAACAAAACCAGATCCACAGCAACATATATGGTCATTAAATTTGCAAAATCTAGTGATAAAGAAAAAAATGTTAAAAGCAGCAAGACAAAAGAAGTCCTAACTTACAAGGGAAAACCCATAAGGCTAGTTAGAGATTTCTGAACAGAAACGTGACAAGCAAGAAGAAAATGGCAAAGTTGCTAAATGGGAAATATACAGCCTGTGTCAAGAATATTCTATCTAGCATGGTTATCATTCAGAATAAGAGAGAAAATTTCCCAAATAGGAACTAAAGGTGTTTGTGACCATTAAACCAACTCTGCGAGAAATATTAAAGGGAATTCTGAGTGCAAAGAAGAAATCAAAGTGACAAAGGTAAGAAAGGATCAGAGAAAACCTCCAGAAATAATGACAAAACAAGTAATAAAATGGCAAAAAATACATATATATATATCAATTTATTACTTTTAATGTAATTAAAGACTCAATCAAAAGACATAGGCTGTCAGATGGATTTAAAAAAAAAAAAGACCCATCTATATGATGCCTACAAGAGATTCATTTTAGGTCTAAAGACACCTGAAGATTGAAGTGAGAGGTTGGAGAAACTTTTACCATGCATATGAATGCTGAAATAAAGCCAGAGTAGCAATACTTATATCTGACAAACTAGACTTTTTTGTTCTTGTATTTATCCTGCTTTGGTATCAGGAGCATACTGGCTTCATGGAATGGTTTTGAATGTGTTCCATTACTTGGAAGATTTTGATAAAGATTGTCAGTATTTTTTTTTAAGTGTTTGGTAGAATTCACCAATGAAACCATGTGGTTTTTTAGTTTTATGTCCTTTTATCTTAGTTAATGTGGTTAAAGAATTCCCAATTTTGTTTACTTTTTTAAAAAATTGGCCATTACTTTCAATGTTATGTTATCTTTTATTCTGGTCTCCATTTTATTTATTTATGATTTTTTGTATTATTTTCCTCCTCTACTAAATTTCAGCTAAGTTTCTTCATTCTCTAGTTCCTGTGGAGTAATATTAAGCTATTTATTTGAACTTTGTTTCTTAATCCAAGCATTTATAGCATAAATTTCACTATCTTCTTTTGCTGCATCCCGTTGGTTTTGAAATATTGTATTTTCTTTTTTCTCTATTTCAAGATACACTGGATTTGCCATTTGATTTCCTTTTTTCTAATTTTTTAAAGATTTTATTATTTATTCATGAGAGACACAGAAAGAGAAGTAGAGATATACACAGAGAGAGAAGCAGGCTCCCTGCAGGGAGCCTGATGCAGAATATGATCCCAGGACCCCAGAATCATGACGTAAGCCAAAGGCAGATGCTCAACCACTGAGCCACCCAGGCAGGTGCCCCACCATTTGGCTTCTCATCTGACCCATTGTTTGTACATTAGTGTGTTGCTTAATATTTACATATTAAATACTTATAGATTTTCCACTTTTGTTTTATTGTTAATGGTTAGAAAAATACTTGTTATGATTTCAATCATCTTAAATTTGTAATATTTGTTATGTCTTTTTTATGTGATTTAACCAGGGGATTCTTTTGTGTGTACTTGAGGAAAATATGTATTCTATTTTTCTTGGATGGAATGTTTCATATATATCTTTTAGACCCATTAATTCCAAAGTATACTTCAGGTTAAAAAAAAAAAACACTGCTTTTGAAAAAAGTATGTGGGATCCCTGGGTGGCGCAGTGGTTTGGCGCCTGCCTTTGGCCCAGGGCGCGATCCTGGAGACTCGGGATCGAATCCCACGTCGGGCTCCCTGCATGGAGCCTGCTTCTCCCTCTGCCTGTGTCTCTGCCTCTCTCTCTCTCTCTCTCTGTGACTATCATGAATAAATAAATAAAATCTTAAAAAAAAAAAGAAAAAAAGAAAAAAGTATGTAAAGAACTTATACAACTCAACACCAGGGGAAAAAACTCCAAATAATCCAATTGAAAAATGGGTAGAAGACAAAGGCGTTTCTCCAAAGAAGACATGCAGATAACCAACAGACACATGAAAAGATGCTCAACCTCACTAATTATCAGAAAGATGTAAATCAAGCTACAATGAGATATCCCCTCACACATGCCAGAATGCCTAAAATTAAAAAAAAAAAACACAAGAGACAGCAAGTGTTGATGAGAATGTGAATAAAAAGACCCCTTGTGCACTGTTGAAAGAAATGCAAACTGGCACAGCCATTGTGGAGAATAGTATGGAATCTCTTTTAAAAAACTAAAAACAGAATTATCATGTGATCCATTAATTTTATTCCTGTGTATTTACCCAAAGGTACAAAACACTAACTTGAAAAGATACATGCACCCCTACATTTATTGCAGCATTATTTACAATAGCCAAATTATGGAAGCAAACCAAGTACCCTTTGATAGATGAATGGATAAAGAAGAAGTGGTATATATATAACTCAGCCATGAAAAAGAATGAAATCTTTCTATATGCAATAGCATGGATGGATCTAGAGAGTATAATTTTAAGTGAAATAAACCAATCAGAGAAAGACAAATACCATATCATTTCACTCGCATGTGGAATTTGAGAAACAAAAGAAAGTAACAAACAAGGAGACAAACAAAAAAATATTCTTAAACATAGAGAACAAACTGTTGGTTATTAGAGGGGAAGTGGTTGGGAGGATGGGTCAAATAGGTGATGGGGAAGAAAAGATTCCACTTCTTTCTGAACCTTAAAATATACTAGACATTATGCTAAGCAATTTTATCTACATAAAACCTAAGAAGGCATTATTATCCCTGTTTTATATATAAAATAGTAATATAGGAAAAGTAATAAAATAGTAGTAAAACCAGGATTGAAACCTAGGTTTTATGTTTCTTCTATACAGTGTCATTGTATGGTATAGATACTATGACACCAGTATATAGAGTTGCCCATTCTACCTGAAAATAGCATCTATAGCTCTAAGATATTTATAGAATTTCTACATTAGAGTTTTCCAGGGAACCAGAACCAATTGAGAGAGAGAATATATATATATATATATATATATATATATATATATATATATATATATATGATTTTTATAAAGAATTGGCTCATGTAATTATGTATGCTGAAAAGTACTAATAATATCTATAGTCAGTAAACTGAAGACCCAAGAGAGCAGATGGTTTAAATCCCATCTGAGCCCAAAAGACTGAGAACCAAAAAAGCCAATAGTATAAGTTCTAGTCTAGGTCTAAGTTTAAAGTCAGGAGGAAATCAATATCCCATCTTCAAAACCACTAGGCAAAGATAGCAAATTCTCCTTCCCTCTGCCTTTTTGTTCTATCTAAGACTTCAGTTGATTAAGATGAGGCCTACTCAGATTGAGGAAGGCAAATGCTTTATTCTGCTGATTTAAATGTTACTCTCACTCAACAACATCCTCTCAGGTATACCCAGAATGTTTAACCAAATAATTGGGCACAACATGGTACAGTCAAGTTGACACATAAAATTAAACATCACACATTTTTTTCTTGAAAAGTAGAACTTTTGAGACCATGGTAAGGTTATAAAGGATCTGACAATACAAAAAAAATAAAAGCATATATAGAGGTAATCTTATTTTTACAAAATTATTTATTTTAGAGGGAGAGAGAAAGAGCAAGAGAATGAGCAGGGAGAGGGGCAGAGAGAGGAGAAGAGAGAGGATCCTCAAGCAGATTCCCCACTGACTATGGAGCCTGAAGCAGGGCTCAATTTCAGGATTCTTTTTTTAAGATTTTATTTATTTATGCATGTGAATACACAGAGAGGAGAGAGAGAGAGCAGAGACACAGGCAGAGGGAGAAGCAGGCTCCTTGCAGGGAGCCCGACGCGGGACTCGACCCAGGGACTCCAGGATCACGCCCTGGGCTGAAGGCGGCGCTAAACCACTGAGCCACCCCGGCTGCCCTCAATTTCAGGAATCTGAGATCATGACCTGAGCCAAAACCAAGAGTTGGCCACTTAACCAACTGAGCCGCCCATGTGCCACAGGGAGGCAATATTTTTTAAATTCAAAACTGTTTGCATATCTATTTTCACCTGTTTTTACATCAAAAACTCTTGGGGTACACAAAGATTTTAGGGGTTATCTAATCCAACTATTTACCTAGTACATGAATCTTTTCCTTAATATTCCTATCCTTAAATTTCTCTAATGACTATAAACTCATTATTATTTGGATTTGCCCATTTCCTTTTCAGAAAGCATCATGCTGAAAGAAAGTAGGAGACTATCTTTACAACCTTGTGATAATAAAAGACTTCATAATTAGAATATGAAACTATAAAGGAGAACATTTATTAGATCAGTTATGTGAAAACAAAAACAAACTTGTTCATTCAAGACATATAAGAGTTAGAACACAAGTAATAATCTGTGAAAATATTTGCATCACCTATAATTGATATAAAACATCACATATAACCTACTTGAAAATACTAAGAAAACACAACTAGACATTTCACAGACAATAGAGCATAATTGGCTTATTAATATATAAAATATGCTCAACCTCATTAATAATCAATGTCATGTAATTAATAATGGTTAAATAAAGCTTGCACTCATCAGATTGGCAAAAATTTAAAAGTTTTATAATATCAAGTGTTGACAAGAACATGAAACAATGAGAACTTCCATACCCTGTTAGGGGAAGAATAAATGTCTGATGAATAAAAGTTTGACATTATCTAGCAAAACTGAACATATGAATATTTTATGACCCAACAATACTCCTAGTCCTTTCTCTCAAGAGATACTACCAAAGGACACATACAAGAGAGCTCATAACAGCAATGATCATGACATCAAAACCTGAATAAAACCCAGTAGTCCATCAGAAGTTGACAGGAAAAAGAAATTCCATTATACCCACACAACATATTAGTATATTCCAGTATTAAATTTCAATGAACCACAGATACAGACATCATCAATATGTATGAATCTCCAAAATATAATTCTGAGCAAAAGAAAGTGACACAAAAATATATATAACATCATAATATTTATATCAATTCTAAAGCCAAGCAGAAGTGAACAATATATTGTTTAGAATTGCATAAATATGTATTAAAATATTAAAGAAAACTAACAAACATTATATAACATAAAACTTAATATTGTAGTTACCTCTGCAGTGGAGGAAATATTATGTAATTGGAAATAAACATAAAGGGATACTAAAATACTGACATTCTTATTTCTTAAAATTGAGTGCAGAAAAATTAAAGATTTTTAAAAAATCATTGTTTATTTTAATTTTTGAGTTTCAGAGATAGAATTTAGTGATTCTTCAGTTGCAAATAATACCCAGTGCTCATTGCATCAAGTTCCCTCCTTAGTGCCCGTCACTCAGTTACCTCATCCCCCCCAATGTACCTCCCCTCCAGCAACCTTGTTTCCTAGAGTTCAGTGTCTCTTATGGTTTGCCTCCCTCTCTGTTTTCATCTTATTTTATTTTTCCTTACCTTCCCCTAGGTTCACGTTTCATTTCTTAAATTCCATATATGAGTCAAATCAAATGGTATTTGTCTTTCTCTGACTTACTTTACTTAGTATAATATCCTATAGTTCCATCCATGCCATTTCAAATGGCAAGATTTCATTATTTTTGATGGCTGAGCAATATTCCATTGTATATATATACCACTTCTTTGCCCATTCATCTCTTGATGGTCATCTGGGCTCTTTCCATATCATAACTATTGTGGACATTGCTGCTGTAAACATTGGGGTACATGTGCCCCTTCAAATCACTATTTTTGTATCCTTTGGATAAATACTTAGTGATGAATTGTTGGGTCATAGAGTAGTTCTATTCTAAACTTTTTGAAGAACCTCCATTCTGTTTTCCAGAGTGGCCGCACCAGTTTGCATTGCCACCAACAGTGCAACAGGGTACCCCTTTCTCTTCATCCTCGCCAACAACTGTTGTTAATTGAGCTGTTCATTTTAGCCATTCTGACAGCTGTGAGGTGGTATCTCATCATGATTTTGATTTGTATTTCCCTGATGTCATGTGATGTTGAGCACCTTTTCATGTGTCTCTTAGCCATTTGTATGTCTTCTTTGGAGAAATGTCTATTCATGTCTTCTGACCAATTCTTGACTGGACTATTTGTTCTTTGGGGGTTGAGTTTGATAAATGCTTTATAGATTTTGGATACTAGCCCTTTATCTGATAAGACATTTGCAGATATCCTCTCCTATTCTATAGGTTGCCTTTTAGTTTTGTGGACTGTTTCCTTTGCTGTGCAAAAGTCTTTTATCTTGATGAAGTCTTGGTATTTCATATTTGCTTTTGTTTCTCTTGTCTTTGGAGACACATTAGCAAGATATTGCTGCAGCCAAGGTCAAAGAGGTTGCTGCCAGTGATCTCTTCTAGGATTTTGATGGATTCTGTCTCACATATAGGTCTTTTATCCATTTAGAGTTCATTTTTTTGTATGGTGTAAGTGGTCCAGTTTCATTCTTCTGCAAGTGGTTATCCATTTTTTCTCACACCACTTGTTGAAGAGACTGTTTCCCGCCCCCCCATTGGATATTCTTTGCTGCTTTTCTGAAGATTTTTAAATGAAGTGTAATTACCATACAGTTTTATATTGGTTTTAGGTATACGATAATGATTCAACAAATCGATACATTACTTAGTACTCACCGCAGTATTTTTTCATTTGGATATAATTGACACACAATGTTACATTAGTTTTAGGTGAAGGATATTCTGTAGTTTAATGTATAAACATACATTATGGTAATGCTCACCACAAATGTAGCCATCTGTCAATATACAGCTCTATTACAATATCATTGATTATATTCCTTATGCTGTGTCTTTTATTCTGATAATTTATTCATTTCATATCTAGAAACCTGTGTCTTCCACTTCCGTTCACCCATTTTGCTCACCCCCTATCCCACCCCCCTGTGGCAATCATCAGTTTGTCCTTAGTATTTAAAATTTGTTTTTTAGATTCCTTTTTTCTTTGATTGTTCTTTTAACATTATCTTTATAAACCACACAATGCACTTTATTCACTCTCTTTTTGTGCATGACATACTTTATAGTAAAAAGAAAAATAGGAAAGTAGTAAAAAAAAGTACTACTCTAAGTAGTACTTTAAAAGTAATACTACTTAAAAAGTAGCAAAAATAGTAAAAAAAGAAAAATCCTATAGTAGTTTCCTTCTGTCTTCCAAGTCAAAAATCTGTCATTCTAAGCCTTGAATAATCTGATCTGTCTCTACCAAATTATTACCTTCTATTTCCTAGTATGTATTTTACCTTCCGTGTACTTTCTTACGTGATTTCCATTATTCTGAATGCTTTCCCAGCTCGTTTCTGCCTATATAAGCCAAAAGTATTCTTGAAGGCTGACTTTATGCCCCAGTTCCTTCATGAAAAGATCTTTGGGTATTTATTCCAATATTTACTTCACCTTTCTTTGCATTGTTTTTTGCTTTTTAAAATTAGTAGCTTTGTACTACTCAGCACTTCATTAGTTTCTGATTGTTTCATGTGTTTTTACATTTGTCTCAATACTGTACATCTTTTGCATTTTGTTAGAACCTAACAGTTCTGGATTCACCAAATATATTCAATAAACACTTGTGGTTAGTGAAATTGGTTAGAAATCTGTATTACATAGATTTTCTTTATAGCTATACAGATTTAATGCATTAAAAAATATACAGGAAAATAAACACAAAACTAGTCAGGTAGAGGCCCTGCTGTAACACACCAGGAATTTTCACCTTTGGCACAGCCTTTAGAGGCAAATGAACAAAACAATATATTTAACTGAATCAACTGAATACATTATGTGCTAGAATTAAAAACACTGAATGAATCTGTTCCACACTAGTGAAGTTTTGAGTGACTCTTAAGATAAAATTAAAGTAATAAATGTCATCTTATCTTATACAGGTACTTCACTTTGCTTGTAAATCCCCTGTCCCCAAAGTCCCATGCTTCGTAAGCTACAATATTACTCAGATGCATGCATAAGCAGATTTCATATCATAAAATGATAGCACATGCACAGAGGCACTGCTGCACTTGCTGTTTTTGTATAGCTACAAAACCAACCAATAGGAGCAAATCATTTCATGGACTAAAAAATAAAGGTTTTTTGTCTTTCCTAAAGCCCTTTATCTGGTCCAATTGTAAACTTTTGTAATGGGTTCTCACATGGTAGTGCCTATTTTCTTGAAGTCTTTCGGAAACCTGCAGAGCTCAATCTCTTTAAATTTGAACATAAAAATTCTAATTTGCTGGGCACTACAACTATTCTATTGTTGTCCCCAAGCTTGCTTTCTCTATGGTGATATCTCTCTGTAGATGTAAAGAAAACTGATCAAATATTTGGCTTATAAATAATATTGAAAACATCACATAACATAGTATCAGTTGGTTTGTATTTGTGATGAAAAGAAATGAAACAGAATTTCAGACAAAATTTCGTTCATCAGAGTTCCTACATTTCTTTCTGTATCTGCAGTTTATCCTACAGTTTTATCTTTGTTATTTTTTTAGATTTTATTAATTTATTCATGAGAGACACAGAGAGAGAGGCAGAGACATAGGCAGAGGGAGAAGCAGGCTCCACACAGGGAGCCCGATGTGGGACTTGATCCCGTGTCTCCAGGATCACGACCTGAGCCAAAGGCAAAAGCCTTAACCACTGAGCCACCCAGGCATCCCTTTATCTTTGTTATATCGGCATTGCTCTCTCACCCAAAAAGTCACATACCAGATAATGTGCTTTAATCAAAAGTGGGCCCAGAAAGCCAAGTCTACTAACAAAAGAAGTAGTCCACATCTGGATGTCAAATCTGAAACTATTCATTTTGAAATTATTAATCAAAGATGATTTAAAGAATAAATCTTAAAAGTATTGACCAACAAAAATAGTGGGAGTAGTTTTGGGGGGAGTTGAATATGGTAATTTCTTTTTCTTCAGCTCTTTTTAAGTTATTGCTCTGTTGTTCTTATACTCTTATCAATTCCTATATAGGAAAGTCTTTTTTAACATATTAAGTGAAATTCTTGGGTGCCTGGGTGGCTCAGTAGGTTAAGCATCTGCCTTCAGTTGGGAGTCATGATCCTGGTGTCCTGGGATCAAGTCCCACATTAGGGGGTCCTTGCTCAGTGGGGAGTCTGCTTCTTCTTCTGTCACTTCCCTCCCTGTGGTCATGCTCTGTCTCTTTTGCAAAAATAAATAAAATCTTTAAAGAAAATAAATGAATTTTAATTATTTCATATTTCCTACATGCAAAAATGATATCTATAATTCAGAAAGTCACATCCCTATTTTGTTTCATTTTGTACTATGAGAGATGATATATGGCATCATATTTTTTATTTCTGTAATTTTATTCTTATTGCTTTCAAGAACACAGAGAAGATTTATATATGGGAAGTAATAATAAAAAATAAAAGCACATTTTGGGTAGTGTTTACTATTTCATTGAACATTAAATAAATACTATATTCTGAAGTAAGTTATTTAAGGTATGGAATTCTTAAGAGATAAAGAAGCTTAAGCTCAAAAAGAAGTTCCTTTCAGGATTCTTCTCCCATATATTATGACGTATCTGCAGGAAATGAAATATTTGCATATCAGAAGAGTGAGTCAGATGAGGTGCTTCAAGTATAATGATTTAAGTAATTTTTGGCTTATTATCAACATCAACAAAACAGTTGGGTGAATTCATATTTTATGTAATTGTGTGTTTCTGATTTATTCCAACTTGGAAACTTTTCTATCCTCTGTTAAACTCCAGAACAATAGCTCCTTCCTACCTCAGAGCAATAAAGTGAAAGAGACAATGCAATTAGAAATTGTTCACTATAACAATGGGCCATTTAAAATAATACCCATGAAGATTTTCAGGATAAGATGAAATGCTATTATAGATAACACATTTTATTTATTTTTATATCCTGAAACTTTTGATGTGTGTGTGTTTGGGCTGAGAGGGTGTGATGGAAGTGAAAGGTGGACAGCGAGACAAGGGATAGTGAGACCTGGACATGATAGAAAGAAAATACCAAAATTCCACTGCTGTTTTTATCAAAATGATTTCATAGTAAAGTATGTCCTCTCAGGAAGCATTGACAGTTGGAGTAAAGTAAAACAGTCCACCATACCTGAGAATCTTGCACAATGCCACTGGACCCGTTAAGAGGCTGTGAAGAAATGTCAGTTGTTATTAAAGGAAATAATAAAACAAGGTGAAATCACAGAGGGAGACAAACCATAAGAGACTCTTAATCATAGGGAAAAAACTGAGAGTCACTGGAGCGGCTGGGGATGGCAGATGGGGTAAATGGGTGATGAACATTAAGGAGGGCATGTTATGGGTGGTTAGGCAAGATGGCATAAGAGGAGGCAGAAGACTAAAAAGAGATGAAGAGGGACAGTATATCATACTTAACGGGTCTATCTAACAAGAATACCTAACAATCATAAATATGTATGCCCCTAATGTGGGACCAGCTAAGTATATCAATCAATTAATAACCAAAGTACAGAAAAAAATAGATAATAATACATTAATAGTAGGAGATGTCAACACAGCACTCTCAGCAAAAGACAGATCTTCTAAGCATAACATTGTGAAAGAAACAAGGGGCTTGAATGATATACTGAACAAAACAGATTTCATAGTTACATACAGAATATTCCAATCTAAAACAATTGAATACACATTCTTCTCAAGTGCACATGGAATATTCTCCAGCATAGACCACATACTGGATCACAAATCAGGTTTCAATTGATACCAAAAGATTCGGATTGTCCCCTGGATATTGTCAGACCACAATGCTTTGAAACTAGAACTGAATCACAAAAAGAAATATGGAAGACACTCAAACACATGGAGGTTAAAGAGCATCCTAAGAAAAATGAATGGGTCAACCAGAAAATTAGAGAAGAATGAACAAGACTCATGGAAACTGATGAAAATGAAAATACAAGGATCCAAAATCTTTGCAATACAGCAAAAGTGGTCCTAAGAGGGAAATACATCGCAATACAAGCGTCCCTCAAAAAATTGGAAACTACTCAAATACACAAGCTAAATCACAAATAAAGGAATTGGAGAAGGAACAGCAAATAAAGCCTAAACCAAGCAGAAGAAGAGAGATAATAAAGATTAGGGCAGAACTGAATGAAATAGAGAAAAGAAGAACTTTGGAACAGATTAAAAAAAAAAACAAACAAGAGCATGTTCTTTGAAAGAACTATTATTATTATTTTTTAAAATATTTTATTCATTTATTCATGAGAGACACAGAGAGAGAGGCAGAGACATAGGCAGAGGGAAATACAGGCTCCATGCAGGGAGCCCGATGCAAGACTCGATCCTGGGACTCCAGGATGATGCCCTGGGCCAAACGCAGGTGCTAAATTGCTGAGCCACCCAGGCATCCCCTGAAAGAATTAATAGATAGTTAAACCCCTAGCCGCCCTTATTAAAAAGAAAAGAGAAAAGACTCAAATTAATAAAGTCACGAATGAAAGAGGAGAGGTCACAATCAATATCAAGGAAATAAAAATGATTTTAAAATGGATTATAAGCAGCTATATGCCAACAAATTAGGCAATCTAGAAGAAAAGAATTCATTTCTGGAAAACCACAAATTGCCAAAACTGGAACAGGAAGAAATAGAAAACCTGAACAGGCCAATAACCAGGGAGGAAATCGAAGCAGTCATCAAAAACCTCCCAAGACACAAAAGTCCAGGGCCAGATGGCTTCTCAGGGGAATTCCACCAAACATTGAAGAAGAAATAATATGTACTGTTTCAAAGGATAGAAAAAGGAAATATTTCCAAGCTTTTCCTATGAGGCCAGGGTTACCTTGACCCCAAAACCAAACAAAGACCCCACCAAAAAGGAGAATTACAGACCAATATCCCTGATGAACATGGATGCAAAAATTCTCAACAAGATACTTGCCAATAAGATCCAACAGTACATTAAGAAAATGATTCAAAAAAAAAGAAAGAAAATTATTCACCACGATCAAGTGAGATATACCCCTGGGATGCAAGGGTGGTTACACGTGTAAAACAATTAGTATGACAGATCACATCAACAAGAAAAAAAACAAGAATCATAACATCCTCTCAATAGATGCAGAGAAAGCATTTGACAAAATACAGCATCCATTCCTGATCAAAACTCCTCAGAGTGGGGGGGTTGGGGCCAGATGGCGGAAGAGTAGGGTCCCCAAGTCACCTGTCCCCACCAAATTACCTACATAACTTTCAAATAATCCTGAAAACCTACGAATTCGGTCTGAGATTTCAAGAGAGAACACCTGGAATGCTACAGTGAGAAGAGTTTGCGCTTCTATCAACGTAAGAAGACAGGAAAAAAATAATAAAGAAATAAAAAAGCATCCAAGGGGGACCTCGCGAGGAGCCTGGCTAAGGCCGCACAGTGAGTGCCCCCAGGACAGGAAAGCCCCGTCCCGGAGAAGCAGGGGCTTCACCAATCTTCCCCAAACGAAAGGCGCTCGCAGGGAGTTGGAGCAGGATCCCAGGAGGGGTGGGGATGCCCTGAGGCTCCAAGGGGCACTAACAGAGGAAGTGCAACAGGGAGGAGAGGAGGAGAGCACGCCACAAACAGGCTGAGCTCCCTAAAGGGCTGCAGCGCCCACCCAGCCGGGCCGCGGGAGCAGCCTGGGCTGCGGCTCAGGAGGCGGCTCCCTGTGGAGGGGGCTGCATAGGCCGGGGAGCGCAATTCCTGTGGCTCAGGCCCCGGGGCCTGGGCGCTGGGGGACAGAACCAAAGATCCGGCATTCCCCCTGGGACAGGCAGAGGCTGGGAGGGCCCAGGACAGCAAGGACGCTCCGGCCTCCTGATGCCCTGAGCTGCACAGACAGGAGACCCTCCCCCTGGAGCATCCAGGCCCCTGCAGACTGAGACCTATGGTAGTTACTGCGGGAGCTGACTCCAGAGCTGGACAGGGGACTGCCGCCACTGGTGTTGTTCCTCCTAGTGTCACGTTGTACCTGGGACTGAGCAGGGACCTCACAGGATAAACAACTCCCACTGAGCCATGCAACTGGCAGGGGGCTGGGCAGCTCCCCCAGGTGCACACACCTGAGAATCAGCACAACAGGCCCCTCCCCCAGAAGACCAGCTAGAAGGACAGGGGAAAAGCAAGTTATTGACCAAGCAGCGCTCACTGGAAAGTTCCAGGGGAAGTCGAGGGATTTACAGTATATAGAATCAGAGGATACTCCCCTTTGTTTTTTTTTGTTTGTTTGTTTTCTGTCCCCCCCCTTTTTTTCTTTTATTTTTCTTGCATTTTTTTTTCTCCCATTTTCTCCTTTTTCCAGTACAACTTGTTTTTGGCGACTCTGCACTGACCAAAATGACTAGAAGGAAAACCTCACCTCAAAAGAAAGAATCAGAAACAGTCCTCTCCCCCACAGAGTTACAAAATTCGGATTACAATTCAATGTCAGAAAGCCAATTCAGAAGCACTATTATAAAACTACTGGTGGCTCTAGAAAAAAGCATAAAGGACTCAAGAGACTTCATGACTGCAGAATTTAGATCTAATCAGGCCAAAATAAAAAATCAATTAAATGAGATGTAATCCAAACTGGAGGTCCTAACAACTAGGGTTAATGAGGAAGAAGAACGAGTGAGTGACATAGAAGACAAGTTGATGGCAAGGAGGGAAACTGAGGAAAAAAGAGAAAATTCAAAGATCATGAGGATAGGTTAAGGGAAATAAATGACAGCCTCAGAAGGAAAAATCTACATTTATTTGGGTTCCCGAGGGCGCCAAAAGGGACAGAGGTCCAGAGTGTGTATTTCAACACATCATAGCTGAGAACTTCCCTAACGTGGGAAGGGAAACAGGCATTCAGATGCAGGAAATAGATACCCCTGTAAAATCAAGAAAAACCGCTCAACACCTCAACATTTAATAGTGAAGCTTGCAAATTCCAAAGATAAAGAGAAGATCCTTAAAGCAGCAAGAGACAAGAAATCTCTACCTTTTAAGGGGAGAAATATTAGATTAACAGCAGACCATTCCACAGAGACCTGGCAGGCCAGAAAGGGCTGGAAGGATATATTCAGGGTCCAAAATGAGAAGAACCTGCAGCCAAGAATACTTTATCTAGCAAGGCTCTCATTCAGATTAGAAGGAGAGATAAAGAGCTTCCAAGATAGGCAGAAACTGAAAGAATATGTGACGACCAACCAGGCTCTCCAAGAAATACTAAGGAGGACTCTGTAATAGATAGATGAAGTCCAAGGGAACAATCCACAAAAACAGGGACTGAATAGGTATCATGATGACACTAAACTCCTATCTTTCAATAGTAACTCTGAATGTGAATGGGCTTAATGACTACATCAGAAGGCGCAGAGATTCAGACTGGATAAAAAAGCAAGACCCATCTATTTGCTGTCCACAAGAGACTAATTTGAGACATAGGGACACTGACACCTGAAAATGAAAGGTTGGAGAACCATTTACGATTCAAATGGTCCTCAAAAAAAGCAGGAGTAGCCATCCTTATATCAATAAAATTTGTCCTAAAGACTGTAGTGAGAGATGGAAAGAAACACTATATCATACTGAACGGATCTATCCAACAAGAGGACCTAAAAATCATGAATATTTATGCCCCAAATGTAGGAGCTGCCAAGTATAACAAACAATTAATAACCAAAGTTAAGGCGTACGTAGATAATAATGTACTTATACTTGGTAACTTGACTGTAGCGCTTTCTACAATCGACAGATCTTCTAAGCACAACATCTCCAAAGAAACAAGAGCTTTAAATGATACACTTGACCAGATGGATTTCACAGATATTTACAGAACTTTACATCCAAACATAACTGAATATACATTCTTCTCAAGGGTACATGGAACTTTCTCCAGAATAGACCACACACTGGGCCACAAATCAGGTCTTAACCGATACCAAAAGATCGGGATAGTCCCCTTCATATTTTCAGACCATAACGCTTTGAAATTAGAACTAAATCACAAGAAGTAGTTTGGAAGGATTTCAAACACGTGGAGGTTAAAGACCATCCTGCTAAAAGATGTAAGGGTCAACTGGGAAATTAGAGAATTAAAAAGATTCATGGAAACTAATGAGAATGAAGATACAACCATTCAAATTGTTTGGGATACAGCAAAAGCAGTCCTGAAGGGGAAATACATTGCAATGCAAGCATCCATCTCAAAACTGGAAAGAACTCAAATACAAAAGCTAACCTTACACCTAAAGGAGCAGGAGAAAAAACAGCAAATAGACCCTACACCCAGTAGAAGAAGAGAGTTAATAAAGATTCGAGCAGAACTCAACGAAATCGAGACCAGAAGACCTGTGGAACCGATCAACAAAACCAGGAGTTGGTTCTTTGAAAGAATTAAAAAGATAGATAAACCATAAGCCAGCCTTATTAAAAAGAAGAGAGAAAAGACTCCAATTAATAAAATCATGAATGAGAAAGGAGGGATCACCACCAACACCAAGGAAATACAAACGATTTTAAAAACATTATGAGCAGCTATATGCCAATAAATTAGTCAATCTAGAAGAAATTAATGCATTTCTGGAAAATCACAAACTACCAAAACTGGAACAGGAAGAAATAGAAAATCTGAACAGGCCAATAACCGGGAGGAAATTGAAGCAGTCATCAAAAACCTCCCAAGACACAAAAGTCCAGGGCCAGATGGCTTCCCAGGGGAATTCTATCAAACGTTTAAAGAAGAAACCATACCTATTCTACTAAAGCTGTTTGGAAAGATAGAAAGAGATGGAATACTCCAAACTCGTTCTATGAGGCCAGCATCACCTTAATTCCAAAAGCAGACTAAGACCCCACCAAAAAGGAGAATTATAGACCTATATCCCTGATGAACATGGATGCAAAAATTCTCAACAAGATACTAGCCAATAGGATCCAACAACACATTAAGAAGATTATTCACCATGACCAAGTGGGATTTATCCCCAGGATGCCAGGCTGTATGATGTGAGTGATCATATCAGCAAGAGAACAACCAAAAAACCATAGGATCCTCTCAATAGATGCAGAGAAACATTTGACAAACAACAGCATCCATTCCTGATCAAAACTCTTCAGAGTGTAGGGATAGAGGGAACATTCCTCAGCATCTTCAAAGCCATATATGAAAATCCCACAGCAAATATCATTCTCAATGGGGAAGCACTGGGAGCCTTTCCCCTAAGATCAGGAACAAGACAGGGATGTCCACTCTCACCACTGCTATTCAACATAGTGCTTGAAGTCCTAGTCTCAGCAATCAGGCAACAAAAATAAATGAAAGGCATTCAAATTGGCAAAGAAGTCAAACTTCCCCTCTTTGCAGATGACATGATACTGTACGTAGAAAACCCAAAAGACTCCTCCCCAAGATTGCTAGAACTCATACAGCAATTCGGCAGTGTGGCAGGATACAAAATCAATGCCCAGAAGTCAGTGGCATTTCTACACACTAACAATGAGACTGAAGAAAGAGAAATTAAGGAGTCAATCCCATTTACAACTGTACTCAAAAGCAGAACATACCTAGGAATAAACCTAATCAAAGAGGTTAAAGGTTCTATACTCTAAAAAGTACAGAACGCTTGTGAAAGAAATTGAGGAAGACACAAAGAGATGGAAAAATATTCCATGTTCATGGGTTGGCAGAATTAATATTATGAAAATATCAATGCTACCCTGGGCAATGTACACATTTAATGCAATCCCTATCAAAATACCTTGGACTTTCTTCAGTGAGTTGGAACAAATCATCTTAAGATTTGTGTGGAATCGGAAAGACCCCGAATATTCAAGAAGATTGAAAAAGTAAACCAGAGCTGGGGCATAACGATGCTGGATTCAAGTTGTGCTACAGAGCTGTGATCATCAAGATGTATGGTACTGACACAAAAACAGACACATAGATCAATGGGACAGAATAGAGAACCTACAAATGGGGTCTCAACTCTATGGTCAACTAATATTCTACAAGGCATGAAAGACGATCCACTGGACAAAAAAAAAAACAGTCTCTTCAATAAATGGTGTTGGGAAAACTGGACAGCCACGTCTAGTAGAATGAAATGGGACCATTCTCTTACACCATACACAAAGATAAACTCAAAATGGATGAATGTTCTAAATGCGAGACAAGATTCCATCAAAATCCTAGAGAAGAACACAGAAAACAACATTTTTGAACTTGGCAACAGTAACTGCTTGTAAGATACGTCCATGAAGGCAAGAGAAACAAAAGCAAAAATGAACTATTGGGACCTCCTCAAGATAAGAAGCATTTGCACAGCAAAAGAAACAGTGAACAAAACTAAATGACAGCCAACAGAATGATAGGATATATTTGCCAATGACACATCAGATAAAGGACTAGTATCCAAGATCTATAAAGAACTTATCAAGCACAACACCCAGGAAACAAACAATCCAATCCTGAAATTGGCAGAAGACATGGACAGATATTCCTCCAAAGAAGAAATACACATCACCAACAAGCACATGAGAAAATGCTGTACATCACTTGCCATCAGGGAAATACAAATCAAAGCCACAATGAGATACTAACTCACACCAGTGAGAATGGTGAAAATTAAGAATACAGGAAACAAATGTTGGAGAGGATGTGAAGAAAGGGGAACCCTCTTGCACTCTTGGTGGGAGTGCAAACTGTTACAACCACTCCAGAAAACAGTGTGGAGGTTCCTTAGAGAGTTAAAAAAAGAGTTACCTGTGACCCTGCAATTGCACTACAGGGTATTTACCCCAAAGATACTGATGTAGTGAAATGTTGGGACACCTGCACCCCAATGTTTTTATAGCAGCAATGTCCCCAATGGCCAAACTGTGGAAGGAGCCTTGGTGTCCATGGAAAGATGAATGGATAAAGAAGATGTGGCCTATGTACACAATGGAATATTACTCAGCCATCAGAAAAGATGAATACTCACCATTGCTTCGAGATGAATGGAACTGGAGGCTACTATACTGAGTGAAATAAGTCTGTCAAAGAAGGACAATCATCATATGGTTTCATTTATATGTGGAATATAAGAAATAGTGAAAGGGACTATTTGGAAAAGAAGGGTAACTGAATGGGAAAAATTAGAGATGGAGACAAACAATGAGAGACTCCTAACTCTGGGAAACAAACAAAGGGTTGCAGAAGGGGAGGAGGAGTTTTTGTCTTTCTCTGGCTGACTTACTTAACTTCATATAATACCCTTAAGGTCCATCCATTTCATAAATGTTGAAATTGCAAAATTTTGTATTTTTTATGGGTTAGTAGTATTCCAGTGTGTGTCTGTGTGTGTGTGTGTGTGTGTGTGTGCATACTCATTACTCATCAATGGACACTTAGGTTGCTTTCTTATTCTGACTATTGTAAATAATGCTTCAGTGATTATAGGAGTGCATATATCTTTTTGAATTAGTGTTTTCATTTTCTTCAGATAGATACCCAGCAGTAAAACTGCTGGATTACATTGTATTTCTATTTTTAATTTTCTGAGGAACCTCCATACCATTTTTCATGGAAGCTGCACCAATTTACATTTCCACCAACAGTGCACAAGGGCTCTTTTTTCTCCACATCCTCACCACATCTGTTATTTCTTATATTTTGATAATAGCCATTCTGATAGGTGTAAAGTGATAGCTTATTGTGGTTTTTATTTGCATTTTTCTCATGATTAATGATGTTGAGCATCTTTTCATATGCCTGTTGGCCATCTATATATTTTCTTTGGAAAAAATGACTATTCAGATCTTTATTTATTTTTTTTTAGATCTTTATTTTTTAAAGATTTTTATTTATTTATTCATGAGAGACAGAGAGAGAGAGGCAGAGGTAGAAGCAGGCTCCATGCAGGGAGCCCAATGTGGTACTCGAACCTGGGACTCTAGGATCATGCCCTGGGCCAAAGGCAAGCACTAAACCACTGAGCCACCCAGGGATCCCACCTATACAGATCCTTGTCCATTTTTAAAATTTTTTATGTTGTTATTGAGGTTTATGAGTTTTTAATATATATTGGAAATCTTAGCCACAGCAATTAAGCAAGAAAGAGATTAAAGGCACCCAAATTGAAAAGGAAGTGGTAAAACTGTCATTATTTGCAGATGACATGACACTGTATATAAAAAACCCTAAAGATTCCACCAGAAAGTTGTTAGAACTAACAAATTCAGTAAAGTTGTAGGATACAAAATTAATTTTAAAAAATATTGTGTTTTTATATAGTTATAATGAACTATTAGAAAGAGAAATCATGAAAATTATCCTATTTACAATCATATTGACAAGAATAAAATACCTAGGATTAAATTATTCAAGGTATTGAAAGACTTGTGCAGTGAATACTATAAGACACTGATAAAAGAAATTAAAGAAGACATAAACAAATGGAAGGATATTCCATGCTCATGTATTGAAAGAATTAATATTATTAAAATTCCCGTATTTACCCAAAGCAATGTACAGATTCAATTCAATTTCTATCACAGTTCCAAAGGCATTTTTCACAGAACTAAAGCAAATAATTCTAAAAAATTATATGGAACCACAAAAGATCCTGAATAACCAACATAATATTGAAAACAGAGAACAAATCTAGGTGTCACAGTCCTGGATTTCAAATTATACTACAAAGCTATAGTAATCACCTCAGTATGGTACTGGCATAAAAAAGGACACATAGATCAATGCAACGGAATAAAAATCCCAGAAATAAGCCCATGTATATATGGCCAATTACTTTAAAAGAAAGAAGACAATAACATAAAATATGTAAAGGACAGTATTCAATAAATGATGTTGAGAAAACTGGGCAGCTATAAGCAAAAGAATAAAACTGGATCACTATCTTACAACATACATAAAATGGATTAAAAACTTAAATGTAAGACCTGAAATCATAAAATATCCAGAAGAAAACAGATGATAAGATCTTTGATATTAGCCTTTGCAATATATATGTGTATATATATATATATATTTATCTGACTCCAAACACAAGGGCAACAGAAGCAAAAATAAACAAATGTTAGTACATTAAACTAAAAAGCTTCTGCATAACGAAGAAAACTGTCAACAAAATGGAAAGGTTATCTATTGAATGGGAGAAGACATTTGCAAATAAAGATTCAAAAGCTTCTTAATACTAAGTAGCCTTTCAGACCTCAGCCTCAAATCTCAGGGAGGCTCTGGACTGGAATACATTTCTAAAGCAATTGTTTCCAGATTTTTGGATTTCATGTATCTTCAAAGTATTAGCATATATTTATCATGTACTACTATAATCATTTCAAAAAATAACGTACATTTTAAAATATAAGAAATAGGAAATAAACACAGAATAAGTAAACTATTATAAGAAAGGGCACATAGCAAACTTAGAACCACATTATGTATTTTGTGTCTATTGGGCAAGTTACCTAACCTGCCAATTTTGTTGGGTTCTCCATCTCTGAGAGACAGTGTCATTTGTTATGAGGAGTATAGGAATTGACATATAAATTTCTTAGAACAGAACATATCACATTATATTTAAGATGTAAGAATTTAATTTTCTCTCTCTCGTTCTCTTTCTGTGTGTATAAGTTCTTTGTTATTTTTTTAATTCTTATTACCATAGATTGCTGATAACCTTATCTTGGACCAGCACTGGTCCTCAGAACTGCATTTAGAAGCACTGCCCTAGGGGATCCCTGGGTGGCTCAGTGGTTTGGCACCTGCCTTTGGCCCAGGGCGTGATCCTGGAGTCCCGTGATCGAGTCCCACGTCAGGCTCCCGGCATGGAGCCTGCTTCTCCCTCCTCCTGTGTCTCTGCCGCTCTCTCTCTCTCTCATAAATAAATAAATAAATCTTAAAAAAAAAAAAAAAGAAGCACTGCCCTAGAAGACTCACAGTGGTCCAGAGAGTTTTACTAGGTAACTGCACTAGTTTGTAATAATTAAAGCCCCCCCAAAGGAGAAGTAAATGCTTCATCCTAATTAGTGTTGATTAAGAATGGTTATAAATATATTTAAAAGTCTCCAGTATCATATATTGTATATTTTTATGTTATTTGCATGAAGATATGGATAATAATATTACATAAAAAATGAACACTTGTAGGAATCATTCTTGTGTTTTTTCATCTCTAATACTCAATCCATTAGCAAATTCAGTCAAATCTAATTCCAAAATATAAGTCTAAATCACCAACTCACTCAATTTATATCGCTACCACCATAGGCCCTGCCATCACCACTTTTAACTGTTTGCTGAATTTCCATCCTAACTAGACTTTCTACCTCCACTCTTGCTATATCTACATTCATTCTCCACACACAACAATCACAGTAATCTTTAAACAAAAAATGTAAATGTTCTAATGGCTTCCCATTGCACTTATAATAAAATCCAAAATCTTACCATAGCATAAAATCCCCTGAATTATCTAGTCCCTATCTATCTCTATGACTACATCTTCTACTTCTCTCCTTCATGCTCACAATGCACTAATGACACTGAACTTCATAATGTCCCTTGACTGCTATAAGTTTGTTCTTTCCTCAAGGTCTCTAACTTGTTATTTTCTCTACCTAGAATACTATTCTTCCAGTCATTCATATGGCTGGTTCCATTCTTTCAGGTCTTACCAAATATAATGCCTTTTTAAAAATGTTTCATTTCATTTATTCCCTTTTATCTCCTTCTTTTTCATAGCAATTGCCAGTCTCTGAAATTATATTATTTATTAATATTTTATATGCTTATATGCTTACTGTTTTGCTATGAATACCTCAGAATGTAAGTTCTATGAAAGATCTTTATATGCCTTGTTTAATAATAATATACCATCTTTTAGGCTTAGAACATTGTCTGAATTAATGAATGATTCAGGTATCATGTTAAATTATTTATAAACATTATTACATGTCATGCACATAACACTAAAAAGTATGTTTATTATTATTCTCATTTTATAGATAAAGAAGCTGAGATTATACAGTTAAATAAATTCCCAAAGGCAATGGATATAATAAATATCAATGTTGGTACCCAGATACATAATTTAACTTTATTTTACTTTGGAGCCCATTCTTTTAATCTTATATGTTACTCTCCTTATCTAATTTAGGAAAATGTTATCAGTGTTTCAGATTTCAGGAGTATAAAACACAAGGTAATATATTGAAAGACTAAAATACAACACCAAAAGTATACTACTACAGATTGGGATCTAGACCCAAAACTAATAAAATGAAACATAATAGAAATAAATTTGAAATCCTGCTCTTAGTGTTTAAATATATGAGAAAGAATGAATGAGTGAAGCCTTGGCTTATAAATAGCATTTGTAAAAAAAACTAAACAAATAACAAAAAAAGACCTAGACTGGAAGTTTTGATTTTAAGTTCATTGTGAGCTAGCAAGGTGATGTGACCCCTACAAAACAAAACAAAAAACAACATGCTACAAATAGGTTGGATTAATATAAATCTAGTCTCCAAGTACAGCCATATTGCAGTCTTCACTGGTCAGAGTGTCACAATTGATTATGGAAGTCAAGTTTTAAAGGGAATATATATGCAAACTTGACCTTTTTTAAAAAAAGATTTTATTTTTTTATTCATGAGACACACACACACACAGAGGCAGAGACACAGGAAGAGGGAGAAGCAGGTTCCATGCAAGAAGCCCAATGCAGGACTCGATCCTGGGACCCCAGGATCATGCCCTGGGCCGAAGGCAGGCGCTAAACCACTGAGCCACCCAGCGATGCCCCAAACTAGACCCTAATCGGTGGAAATAGACCAAGAATATGAAGGGTCTGAAATAAATGCAAAATAAGTAACAGCATGAGAATCTAGGTATGCAAAGCCAAATCAGAAAAGGAATAGGTTATAAGGGCTAAGGAAACACTGTTTAGATTATGCATTGTTTTTCCATAATGATGGAAAACTCTAGCTCCATTCATGATGAACTGTGGCCAGTGAATAGAAATTAAGAGGAGCTACATTGCAAATCAATAAATGGAAGAAATTTCTAATATTTTGTATGAAAAATAAACCCAGTTTTCTCACAAAGAATGAGATTCTGTCAATAGTAATTTTCAAATTTAGGCGACAAAGCACTTAATATATTCTGCATAAGGAGTGAAGTTGGAGTAAACCAGTGATTCCCAAATCTTAATTCAATAACAGGTGCTACAATGTAAAAAACAAAAACAACAAAAAACAAAAGCACACAGATGCTGGGGAAACACCCAGTATGTCTGTCAAGGGAGCAAAGTGATACGCATTTTTTATTAAGATTCATAGGATATCTTGAAACTCTGGGGAAATTCTCAGATACACAAGTTCTTAGCATGTTTATCTGCTAGACTCCTAAAATTTCATTCATAGTTAAACTGATAGACTGTAATCTCCTTTATGATAAGAACTGTACCACTACTTATTTTATGTCTCACACAGCATAAACACTCAATAAATGTTTGTTAATTATATATTTTTTATTAAGTTTTAAATTTTTAATTCCAGTTCAGTTAATAGTGTTATAATAGTTTCAGGTATACAATGCAGTGATTTGACAATTCTATATATTGCTCAGTGCTAATTGTGTTAGATTTATTCCTTAATTCCAATCACCTATTTCACCCATCCCTTCTCTTACTTCTCCTCTGGTAGCTATCAGTTTGTTCTCTATAGTTCTTGGTCTCTCTTTCTCTTTTCCCCCTTTGGTGTTTTATTTTATTTCTTAAAATCTACATATGAGTGAAATCATAAGGTATCTGTCTTTCTTTGACTGACTTATTTTGCTTAGCATTGTATTCTCTAGCTCCATTCATATCATTACAAATGGCAATATTGCATTACTTTTATGGCTGAATAATATTCTAATATATATAGATATAGATAGATATAGACCATAATTCTTTATCCATTTATCTATCAATGGACACTTGGGGTACTTCCATAATTTGACTCTTGTAAATAATGCTACAATAAACATAGAGGTGCATGTATCACTTTGAATTACTATTTTAATATGGATAGCATTTAACCTGTAGATTGCTTTTATCACAAATGAATGTTGTTCTTCGTCAAAAGCTTTTTCTGATCTATTTATATGATCAAATGTAAAAACATCCTTTCTCTTATTGATGTGACGTATCACATTGATTGATTTATAAATATTGAACTACCCTTGCATCCTGGAAAATAATCCCGTTTGATCGTGGTGAATGATTCTTTTAATATATTGTTGGATTCAGCTTGCTAATATTTTGTTGTGAATTTTTGCATCTATGTTTATTTGAGATATTAGCCTTTGGTTCTCTTTTTTATAGTGTCTTTAGCTGGTTTTGGTATAGGGTAATGCTGACCTCATAGAATGAATTTGGACGTTTTCCTTTCCCTTCTTTTTTGGAAAATTTTGAGAAGTATAGGTATTAACTGTTTTGTTGTGTGTGTGTGTGTGTGTGTGTGTGTGTGTGTGTGTGTGTTAATCCTTGGTATAGTTTGCCTGTGAAAGCATCTGGTTCTGCCCTTTTTTATTGGGAGGTTTTTGATTTTTGATTCAATTTCATTCCTAATAATCAGCCTGTTCAAATTTTCAAAATTTTCCTGTTCAGTTTTTGTACATTGTATGTTTCTAGAAATTTATTCATTTCTTCTGGGTTCTCCAATTTTTTGACCTATGATTTTTCATAATATTATCTTACAATTTGTATTTCTGTGGTATTGGTTGTTATTTCTCCTCTTTCATTTGTGATTTTGTTTATTTGAGTCCTTTCTCTCTCTCTCTTTTTTTACGAAACTGGCTAGAGGTTTATCAATGTGTTGATCTTTTCAGAGAACTAGTTCCTGGTTTCATTGATCTGTTTTTTGTTTTGTTTTAGTTTCTGTATGTCATTTATTTCTGCTCTGATATTTATTATTATTTTTCCTTGTAGTGGTTTTCAGTTTTGCTCTCTTACTTTAGCCCATTTAGGTATAAAGTTAGGGTTTTTATTTGAAATTGTCCTTGTTCCTTCAGGTAAGCCTATATTGCTATGAAGTTTCCTGTCAGACCTGCTTTTGCTACATCTTGAAGGTTTGAACTATTGTATTTTCATGTAATTTTTTATTTCTTCTTTGATTTATTGGTTGACCCATTCATTGTTGGGTACCATGTTATTTAACCTCCATGTATTTGTGCTCTTTCCAGATTTTTTGCTTGTTCTTGATTCCTAGTTTCATAACAATATGAGTGGGAAAAATGCATGGTATAGTTTTGATCATTTTGAATTAATTGAGACTTGTTTTGTGGCCTAATATGTGATGTATTCTGTAGACTGTTCCATGTAAACTTGAGGAGAATGTGTATTCTGCTCTTTCAGGAAGCAATATTATGAATATATCTTTTAAATCCATTTGGTTCAGGCTGTCATTCAAAGCCACTGTTTCCTTATTGATTTTCTATTTGGATGATCCGTCCATTGATTGTAAGTAGGGTGTTAGAATCACCTACTATTATTGAATTGCTATCAACAAGTTACTTTATGTTTGCTGTCTTATATAAGTGAGTTCTCCCATGCTGGATGAATAAATATGTATAATTATTATATCTTCTTACTGGATTTTTCCCCTTTATTATTATATAGCATCCATCTTTGTCTCTTGTTACAGTCTTTGTTTTAAATTCTATTCTGTCTGATTGAAGTTTTGCTATCCTGGCTTTCTTTTAACATCCTTTCACATGATACATGATTCTTCATTCCCTAACTTTCAATCTGCAGGGGTCTTTATGTCTGAAATGAGTCTCTTGTAGGCAACATATAGATGAGTCCTGTGTTTTTATCCAATCTGTCAACCTACAGCTTTTGGTAAAAGCATTTGGTCCATTTACATTCATAGTAATTATTAATAAATATATACTTATTGCTATTATATTACTTATATTTTGCTTTTTCTTCTCTTGCTCTCTTTCATTAATTGTTGGATTTCTTTACTGATATACTTGGATTCCTTTCTCTTTATTCTTTGCATATCTATTACTAGTTTTTTATTTGTGATTACCATTAGGTTTGTGTATAACATCATCATTTAGCAGTTACATGAAGTTAATGGTTGCTTAAGTTTGAACTCTTCTTTACTCCTCTCCTTCCCATGTTTTAGGTATATGGTGCCATATTTTACATCCTTTTATTTTGTGAATCCTTTGACTGTACAGATATACTTATTTTTTACTGCTTTATGAAGTTTTTTGTTTTTGTTTTTTGGGTTTTTTTCTTTTCATATTCTTACTTATGGTCTTTCCTTTCTACCCACAAAGTCTCCTTTAACATTTCTTTTAGGCATGGTTTAGCGGTCATGACCTTCTTTAGCTTTTATTTGTCTGAGAAATTTTATCTCTTCTTCTATCCTAAATGATAACCTTGTTGAATATAGTATTCTTGGCTGCAGATTTTTCCCTCTCAGCACTTTGAATGTATCATTTCACTCCCTTCCGGCCTGCAAATTTTGTGCAGAAAAATCTGATAGCATTAAGGTAAGGTTTTTGTATGTAACTGTCTTCTCTTCTCTTGCTGTTTTTAATTTTTTATGAGTCCTTTTTTATATTTTAATTACTATGTATCTTGGTGTGGACTTCCTTGGGTTTGTTTTTAATAAGGTGTCACTGGTCCTCTTTGACAAGAGACACACTGCTGTCACCAAGACTGTTTCATCCTGGTCTTCTCTGCAAATCCTGCATTTGTAGTGGAGTGGTGCCACAAGCTTTGGGAACAGGCCAGGGCCTCTCCTATAGGGGATGCATAGTTGGAAGCTTCAGGAATCATGTGAGAGTTGGTGGGAGGGTGCAGTTTTGACAATGTGTGTGTGTGTGTCCTCCATAGGAGGTTGGGAAAGAAGTTTTGCCGAGATTTGCTCTTCTCTTCTGGGGAAGGGGACCCACCGCACTGTGACAGAGGCAATCTCAGCTGGAGGGGGCATGGTATGGTATAAGCAAGTTGGTAAGATGGAAATGGCATTGGTCAGTTCTTTTGTTCCTGAAGAAGTCCCTCAGAGGACTCTGAGATTAGTAACTAACATTCCCTCCCACATGTCCCAGGTGTTTTTCAATATGCTGCTTCTAAGCTGTATCTCTGTGGGCTATTTATTTTGCTATTCCTTGAAGGGTAGAGACTCAACTTCTTATTGTCTTGGGCTCTTCCAGGGTTGAGCTCACTGATTTTCAACACTCTAGGCTTTAAGTCCCACTGTTTGTAAGAAATTACAAAACTCAGCCCTTCTGATTTTCAATGCCAATTACTATGAGGGTTTTTCTTTTTCTTTTTCTTTTTCTTTTTCTTTTTTTTTTTTCTTTCTTTTTTTTTTTTTATGAGGGTTTTTCTTTCCCATACAGGCTCCCTGGTGTGAGAGTCCATTTCTCACCCATTTCCATGCCGTTGGCTCCCTCCCTCTTGCAGCCAGACCCATCTGGTTTATCTCTCCAGTGTCTCTGCCTTTCCTACCCTCCTCTGTGTGGCCACTTCTCTACATTGACTTGTGGAATTTGTTATATCAGTCTTCAGGTTATTTTCTGGATTATTCGCACTAATGTGAGTTTTATCTAGTTCTGTCCATGAATGAGGTGAGTTTAGGGTCCTTCTGCTTTGCCATTTTCTGAGGGCTTTGGAACTGTTTGATGAATACATTAAATATTTGTGAATATATGAATCAAACAGAGCAATCTTTGAAATGTCCCTAACAGGAAGCAAATAAAATATATTTAAAAAGCAGACTTTAAAACTGAAAATGGAATTAAAATGTTTAATTTTTCTACCATTTAAAGGTTTCTCAAAATAAAAATAAATGTTACCTTTTTTTCTTTTTTTTTTTTTTCTGAGAGTAAGAAGTGAAAGTGATGGGAGAATCTATTAGTTTCTTGGAGCTACCACAGTAAATATACCACAAACTTGGTGGCTTTAAGCAACTGAAATTTTTTTTTCACACTTACAGAGGCCAGAAGTCAGAAATCAGGGTGTCAGCAGTACTGTATCTCCTCTAAGAGCTCTAAGAGATAATTCTTCCTTGATTTTTCCAGCTTCTGCAGGCTCCTGGGTTTCTTTGGCTTATGGTACTATAACTCCAATTTTTATCTCTTTCTTCATGTGGAAATCTCTCCTGTGTCTTTGAATCACAAATTTCCTTTCTTTTATAAAAGCACTAGTTATTGGATTTATGGTCCACTGTAAATCAATGGTGATCTTATTTTTAGATTCTTATCTTAATTACATCTGCAAGGACCCTATTCCCAAATAAGGTCACATGCACAAATATGGGGTGTCATGGACTTATTTTTTGGGGGGGAATGGAATCCACCGTAGGAAGGAGCCTTCATATAAACTGTAGTAATTATAGCTATCAGTAAGTGCATACTATGGGCAAAACATTCTCTAAAGCATTTTATTTTTTTAAAGATTTACTTATTTATTTATTCATGAGAGACACAGAGAGAGAGACAGAGAGAGAGAGAGAGAAAGAGAGAGAGAGAGGCAGAGACACAGGCAGTGGGAAAAACAGGCTCCATGCAGGGAGCCCGATGTGGGACTCCATCCCAGGACTCCAGGATCATGCCTTGGACCAAAGGCAGGTGCTGAACCTCTGAGCCACCCAGGGATCCCCCTCTCTAGAGCATTTTAAATACATAGATCTATTTTGTCCTCCTGATGACAAGATAGGATGAAAACTGAAAAACAGAGAGATATTTTACTTTTTCAGAAACACATAGTGGTAATTTGTAGAGCTAGAATTCAAAACCATTGTGGCTCCAGAGCTCATGTTCTTAATTGTTCTATATACTGCTTCCTAATTATTGTTAGTCCTAATAATAGTAAGAATAAAGATAGCTGTCTTTATTGAGAGCTATGTACCAGGCATTGCACTTAGTGTTTTACATGGATTATGTCACCTATTCCTCACAACAACCTTGTAAGACAAATACTTTTATGATTTCCACATTATAGTCAAGAAAATTGAAGCACAGATAGTTTAATTAAAGCTTCCATTGTTATACATAGGCAGAGGTGGATTCAAAATTGTGTGACCTGACTCTAGAGTTGGTGTGCTTAGCAACTATATGACACTGATTCTAAGATCGAAACTTCCATTTATTCATCATTCATCTCCCTCTTCCATAGTACCTCTGCATATTATGTGTTCAATGATATTTTGCTGAGGAAATGAATGAATTAGATTAATAATGTCACAATAATCATATTTTGACCAGAGTCTCAATCTGCTTCCCTGTTCTTACTTAGTGTGTCAATCTCTGTCTGACTCTATGCTTTTTCATGGCCATATGTCAGAATTGACAAGTATGTCATTCTTTAAGTACATCTGTAATGCAGCTAGCTGGATCCATGGATGGAAGATTCTTAAGAGACATTTCCACAGAGAGGCATGCTCCAAACAAGCAAGTTTTTTTTTTTTAAACCAGTCCAATTCAAATCATTGGCTTATCAAACAATTTCTGAGAATAAAATGAAAACCACACCAAATATGCTAATATTCCACGAGGATAGTCCATATGCCAAATCAACTGTATGTCAACATCTTCCCTACTGTGCTCATATTTCAACTGTCAAGTCAATTTTTAAAATATACATTTTAAAAATTATCTAATTATTGTCTAGGGAATAAATTAAAGTGACATAATATCTGGCAGCCTTGCTTTATCTTATCATTTGAAACTAATAATTGTTGTTAAGATCTAACTCTAAATATACATATCACTCAAAAAATACTAATAGGAAATTAGAGGTCAAATTTAAATTTGCAATAGTATTCCCAATCCCAAAGGAAGACTATAAATATAAACAGCAATGCCAGGCCTATTACTCAACTCCAGGGTATCAATATTCACATTAATATCTATGTGAATGTCATCCCCTGGAGTTGTAAAGTGCACAACCTGAAGGGCAGTATCTAGAGACCCTGGTCAGCAGAACTGATTTAGAGTAACAAAGGGCCAAAGCAAGAAAGCAATTGATTACAAGGAGTGCTGATCCACACCAGTGATATTTCAAGTTTTAGCAAAGTCAAAGAGACTGTTAAATTGCAGCTTGTTAAACTTGAGTACTAGTCTGACCTGGCTTTGATGAGCTCAGGGAATTCTATTGAAGACCAAAGCTCAAAAATTTAGTTTTATCTGAGCCTTTTCTCAACTCTCCAAACCACCAGGTGCTAGATACCTCATGGGAACTACTTTTCTTGTGAGGTTTTGTTGTAATTTCCACTTAAGTTTGTTAAGAAGGGGGAAAAATATCTTAAGAGACTTAACTGAAGGCACTCCAGTACTTCTAATAACAGCAGGAAACCTAGCCATGCATAAAGATCTAGAAGATCAAAGCCATCTCTGCAAATGAGGAAATGCTCCTGATGCTCATTGACTTTTAGTGCCTGGGCACTTTTTGTCTCTCTCTCTCTCCTGCCATTTGGAGACAATTGCTATATTTTTTCACCGAATTTTAGTTATTCTGCTCCTCTCCCCAATTTTGATATATTTGACATATTGCTTCTGCTTGGAAACTTTCCAATCTCTGGCTGGGATTTAGTATGTATCTACAAATACCTTTGGTTTGATTTTGGTTTGGATATCCAGTGTTCCATAAATGGTTAAAGTGAAAAACAGACTTTAAAAAATGTTACACTTCATTGAATGCTACTGTGTGTTAGAAAGATATTTGAATAGTCTTGTTCATTGTCTTAGTGCTGGAAATCAAACCCAGGATTCTTTGATAATAGAGCTCATGCTATTAACTACTAAACTGTACCACCTTTATACAAGTAGGTTTAAAAAATTATTAGGTTCATTAACATACCCTGATCACACCCATAATATATATCCTGGATTTCTCTCTCTTTCCCATCTTCCTTATTTATTTCACCTTTGTCATTAAGTGAAGAGGACATGGAACCATAATAAATAGCTTAAAAGTTTTTCCAGGCATACATTCCCATAAAAAAATAGAAGAAACCAGAAATGTTAAATTGCTCTTGAGCTATCACAATCTTTTGTCCAATTCCTATCTTTAGAACTCTAATTTCTGGGATGCTTGGGTGGCTCAGTTGGTTAAGCATTTCCCTTTGGCTCAGGTCATGATATCAGGGTCCTGGGATTGAGCCCCACATCTGGCTCCCTGCTCAGCAGGGAGTCCGCTTCTCCCTCTTCCTCTGTCCCTCCCCCCATTTGTGCTCTCACTTCCTCTCAAATAAATAAGTATAATCTATAAATAGATAAATGAATGAATAATCAAATCTCTAATTTCTGTACATATTTTATGATGTGGGAAAAGCAAGAGGTTTATTTTCATGACTTTATTATCATTTTTAATCTCCTTGTAAAAAGAATATTTACAAAAGCTTTTGTAATGAGTCAGAGAGTCATTGTTACTTTCATTTTACAGAATAGGAAACAATATAGTGAGGCAAAATCCCCTCATCAATTTTTGAAAGGAATCATAGGATCAAAGAGCCATTTGGCTGAAAATACGTTTAAATGGCTTGCATCTAAGAGAAGTTAAGATGGCAGAATAGGGGGACCATAAATTTGTCTGGCCCATCAAATACAACTAGATGGTTTTCAATCATTCTGAGCATCTGTGAAATCAATCAGAGATCTGAGAAAAGAAACACTGTATGTCTACAAATAGAACTGCAACCACCATTAGGAAGGTAGAAGGTGCAGAAACTTGAATCCAGTACGCTATAACTGAGGATATGGTAGAGGGGAGGGAGCCTGCTTAAAGAGGCTGTGTAAAGTGTTATAAGTAGAAGAGTGCAAAGTCAGAACTTTTAGAACTCTGCTACAGCAGGGGATGTCCCTGGCTTAAAAGTACTCAGGTAGTAAAGCGGGTCAGAATCCCAGGTGTGACAGCTTGGTCTCAGGATAACGGAGTCATAAGAAGAATCAGTGTGCCTGAGAGCAGTAGAGTTCCCAGCATAGAAGCTAGGAAGCCTACTGAAAACAGTGATCCTAGGTGCGGGCTTTCTGCTCTATGTTGACATAAACTTTGAATTGTTATGAAGTCATGCGACTGCTTTCCTGGGAGGAATCCAGCAAAAGGCAGAAGTGTAGCAAAAAAACACCCCTCCCCTGGGAGGAACAGTGTGGGTTCACACTGCAGGACTTCATAAAATTTGGAGTTCTGGAACTCAATTGTGTGCCTGATATAAAATGCTTGATCACAGTCCAAGTGAACACGGAATACTGACAGAAACTGAGGAGACAAGCATGATTGACTACTTTTCTGTGAGGGCTCACTGAAAAATGGGGGGGACACGGATTTTCAGCTCTGGGGTTAGAGACTGGGGTGCAGCCATATTCAGGCTACTCATTGATACTGAAGGCCTTCAGGGAACAAAACAAGAAGACTTAACAGTCATCAATATTTATGCCCCGAAAGTGGGAGCTGCCAAGTATATCAATCAAGTAATAATCAAAGTTAAGACATATTTAGATAATAATACACTTATAATTGGTGACTTCAATGTAGCGCTTTCTACAATTGACAGGTATTCTAAGCGCAACATCTCCAAAGAAACAAGAGCTTTAAATGATACACTGGACCAGATGGATTTCACAGATATTTACAAAACTTTACACCCAAACACAACTGAATACACATTCTTTTCAACTGCACATGGAACTTTCTCCAGAATAGACCACATGCTGGGTCACAAATCAGGTCTTAACCAATATCAAAAGATTGGGATAGTCCCCTGCATATTTTCAGATCATAATGCTTTGAAATTAGAACTAAATCACAAGAAGAAGTTTGGAAGGATTTTGAGCACATGGAGGTTAAAGACCATCCTGCTAAAAAATGAAAGGGTCAACCAGCAAATTAGAGAAGAATTAAAAAGATTCAAGGAAACTAATGAGAATGAAGATACAACCATTCAAAATTTTTCAGATACAGCAAAAGCAGTCCTGAGGGGGAAATACATCCCAATACAAGCATCCATCCAAAAACTGGAAAGAATGCAGATACAAAGGCTAACCTTGCACCTAAAGGAGCTGGAGAAAAAACAGCAAATAGATCCTACACCCAGGACAAGAAGAGAGTTAATAAAGATTCGAGCAGAACTCAATGAAATAGAGACCAGAAGAACTGTGGAACAGATCAACAAAACCAGGAGTTGGTTCTTTGAAAGAATTAATAAGGGATCCCTGGGTGGCGCAGCGGTTTGGCGCCTGCCTTTGGCCCAGGGCGCGATCTTGGAGACCCGGGATCGAATCCCACGTCAGGCTCCGGGTGCATGGAGCCTGCTTCTCCCTCTGCCTGTGTCTCTGCGCCTCTCTCTCTCTCTCTCTGTGACTATCATAAATAAATAAAAAAAAATTTAAAAAAATAATAAATAAATAAAAAAAAGAAAGAATTAATAAGATAGATAAACCATTAGCCAGCCTTATTAAAAAGAAGAGAGAGAAGACTCAAATTAATAAAATCATGAATGAGAAAGGAGAGATCACTACCAACACCAAGGAAATACAAACGATTTTAAAAACATATTATGAGCAGCTAAACACCAATAAATTAGTCAACCTAGGGATCCCTGGGTGGCACAGTGGTTTGGCACCTGCCTTTGGCCCAGGGCGCGATCCTGGAGACCCGGGATCGAATCCCACACCAGGCTCCCGGTGCATGGAGCCTGCTTCTCCCTCTGCCTGTGTCTCTGCCTCTCTCTCTCTCTCTCTCTCTCTCTCTGTGTGTGACTATCATAAATAAAGAAAAAAAATTAAAAAAATTAGTCAACCTAGAAGAAATGGACACATTTCTGGAAAACCACAAACTACCAAAACTGGAACAGGAAGAAACAGAAAACCTGAACAGGTCAATAACCAGGGAGGGAATTGAAGAAGTCATCAAAAACCAAAACACAAAAGTTCAGGGCCAGATGGCTTCCCTGGGGAATTCTATGAAACATTTAAAGAAGAAACCATACTTATTCTACTTAAGCTGTTCGGAAAGATAGAAAGAGATGGAATACTTCCAAACTCGTTCTATGAGGCCAGCATCACCTTAATTCCAAAACCAGACAAAGACCTCACCATAAAGGAGGATTCTAGACCAATATCCCTGATGAACATGGATGCAAAAATTCTCAACAAGACAGTAGCCATTAGGATACAATAATACATTAAGAAGATTATTCACCATGACCAAGTGGGATTTATCCCTGGGATACAAGGCTGGTTCAACACTGGTAAAGCAATCAATGTGATTGATCATATCAGCTAGAGAAAAAACAAGAACCATAGGATCCTCTCAACAGAAGCAGAGAAAGCATTTGATAAACTACAGCATCCATTCCTGATCAAAACTCTTCTGAGGGTAGGGATAGAGGGAAAATTCCTCATCATCTTCAAAGCCATCTACGAAAAGCCCACAGCAAATATCATTCTCAATGGGGAAACACTGGGAGGCTTTCCCCTAAGATCAGGAACAAGACAGGGATGTCCACTCTTACCACTGCTATTCAACATAGTGCTTGAAGTCCTAGCTTCAACAATCAGGCAACAAAAAGAAATGAAAGGCATTCAAATTAGCAAAGAAGAAGTCAAACTCTCCCTCTTCGCCAATGACATGATATTCTACATAGAAAACCAAAAGACTTCACCCCAAAATTGCTGGAACTCATACAGCAATTTGGCAGCGTGGCAGGATACAAAATCAATGCCCAGAAGTGGGTGGCATTTCTATACACTAACAATGAGACTGAAGAATGACAAATGAAGGGTCAATCCCATTTATAATTGCACCTAAAAGCAGAAGATATCTAGGAATAAACCTAACCAAAGAGGTAAAGGATCTATACCCTCAAAACTATAGAACACTTCTGAAAGAAATTGAGGAAGACACAAAGAGATGGAAAAATATTCCATGCTCATGGATTGGAAGAATTAATATTGTGTAAATGTCAATGCTACCCAGGGCAATGTACACATTTAGTGCAATCCTTATCAAAATACTGTGGACTTTCTTCAGAGCGTCGGAACAAATCGTCTTCAGATTTGTGTGGAATCAGAAAAGACCTCGAATAGCCAGGGGAATACTAAAAAAGAAAACCATATCTGGAGGCATGACAATGCCAGATTTCAGGTTGTACTACAAAGCTGTGGTCATCAAGACAGTGTGGTACTGGCACAAAAACATAGATCAATGGAACAGAATAGAGAATCCAGATGTGGACCCTCAACTTTATGGTCAACTAATATTCGATAAGGGAGAAAAGACTCTCCACTCAAAGAAAGACAGTCTCTTCAATAAATGGGCTGGAAAAATTGGACATCCACATGCAGAAGAATGAAACTGGACCATTCTCTTACACCATACACAAAGATAAACTCAAAATGGATGAAAGATCTAAGTGTGAGACAAGTTTCCATCAAAATCCTAGAGGAGAACAGAGGCAGCACCCTTTGTGAACTTGGCCACAGTAACTTCTTGCAAGATAAGTCCATGAAGGCAAGAGAAAGAAAAGCAAAAATGAACTATTGGAACTTCCTCAAGATAAGAAACTTTTGCACATCAAAAGTAACAGTCAACAAAACTTATAGACAACCTACAGAATGGGAGAAGATATTTGCAAATGACGTATCAGATAAAGGGCTAGTATCCAAGATCTATAATGAACTTATTCAACTCAACAGCAAAGAAACAAACAATCCAATCACGAAATGGGCAAAAGACATGAACAGAAATCTCACAGAGGAAGACATAGATATGGCCAACATGCACATGAGAAAATGCTCTGCATCACTTGCCATCAGGGAAATACAAATCAAAACCACAATGAGATACCACCTCACACCAGTGAGAATGGGGCAAATTAACAAGGCAGGAAACAACAAATTTTAGAGAGAATGTGGAGAAAGGGGAGCCCTCCTTCACTGTTGGTGTGAATGTGAAATGGTTGCAGGCACTCTGGAAAACTCTGTGGAGGTTCCTCAAAGAGTTAAAAATATATCTGCCCTACAACCCAGCAATTGCACTGCTGGATATTTACCCCAAAGATACAGATGCAGTAATATACCGGGACACCTGCACCCCGATGTTTATAGCAGCAATGTCCACAATAGCCAAATTGTGGAAGGAGCCTCTTGTCCATCGAAAGATGAATGGATAAAGAAGATTTGGTGTATGTATACAATGCAATCTTACTCAGTCATTAGAAACGACAAATGCCCACCATTTGCTTCGATGTGGATGAAACTGGAGGGTATTATGCTGAGTGAAATAAGTCCATCGGAGAGGGAGAAACATTATATGGTCTCATTCATTTGGGGAATACAAAAAATAGTGAAAGGGAATAAACGGGAAAGGAGAAAAAATGAGTCGGAAATGTCAGAAAGGGAGACAGAACATGAGATACTCCTAACTTTGGGAAACGTACAAGGGTTGGTGGAAAGTGAGGTGAGTGGGGGGTGGGGGTGACTGGGTGATGGGCACTGAGTGTGGGCACTTAATGGGATGAGCACTGGGTGTTATGCTATATGTTGGCAAATTGAACTCCAATTTAAAAAACTATGAAAAAAAAAGAATGAAAGAAGTCTCAAATACACAACCTAGACTTACACCTGTAGGAACTAGTAAAAAAACAAGTAAAGCTTAAATCCATCAGAAGAAGGGAAATAACAAAGATTAGAGCAGACATCAATGATACAGAAATTAAAACAACAACAACAAAAGAAAAAAGCCACAGAACAGATCAGCAAAACTAAGACTTGATTCCTTGAAAGATTTATAAGATTGAATAATCCCTAGCCAGACTTTTCCAAAAAAAAAAAGGAGAGAGAGAGAGAGAGAACCCAAATAAATAAAATCGAATGAAAAAGAAGAGAGCACAAGCAACAATGAAGAAATTAAAAGAGAGTATTATGAGTAATCATATGCTATCAAATTAGGCAATCTGCAAGAAATGGCTAAATTCCTAGAAACGTATAAACTACCAAAACTGAAAGAGTAAGAAAGAGAAAACCTGAAGAGACCCATAACCAGCAATGAAATAGAATTAGTATTTAAAAATCCACCAACAAACAAGAGTCGTGGCATGGATGACTTCTAGGTGTATTCTACCAGCATTTAAAGAATAATACCTATTCTTGTGAAACTTTAAAAAAATAGAAATGGAAGGGAAATTTCCAAAATCATTCTGTGAGGCCAGCATTACCTTGAACCCCAAACCAAAAAAAGACCCCACCAAAAAGGAGAATTATAGACCAATATCCCTGATGAATATGGATTGAAAAATTCTCACCAGATACTAGCTAATAGAATCCAACAGCACATTAAAATGAGTATTCACTACAACCAAATGAAATTTATTCCTGAGTTGCAAGAGTGTTTCAACATCCACAAATCAATTAATACCATACACTACATTAATAAAAGAAAAGAGAAGAACTATATGATTCTCTAAATAGATTCAGAAAACACATTGGACAAAATGCAACATCTTTTTTTGATAAAATCTCTCTGTGATGTAGGGATAGAAGAAACATACCTCAATATCATGAAGCCATATATGAAAGACCCACAATGAATATCATCCCAATGGGGAAAAACTGACAACTTTTCTTCTACAGTCATGAACGAGACAGGGATGTCCACTCTCACCATTGTTCAACATATTACTGGAAGTCCTAACTTCAGCAATCAAACAAGAAGAAATAAAAGATATCCAAATCAGCAAAAAAGTCAGTCACTCTTCACAGATGACAGGATACTCTATGTAAAAAAACCCAAAAGACTCCACCAAAAATTGCTAGAATGGATATAGGAATTCAGCAAAGTGGCAAGATATAGAATCAATGCACAGAAGTTGTTTTCATTTTTATACACTAACAACAAAGTAGCAGAAAGTGAAATCAAAGAATCAATCCCAATTATAATTGCATCAAAACCCATAAGATATCCAAGAATTAACCTAACCAAAGAGGTAGAGGATGCGTACTCTGAAAACTATAGAACACTTATGAAAGAAATTAAGGAAGACACAAAGAAATGGAAAAACAGGGGCACATGGATGATGGATGGCTCAGTGGTTGAGCGTCTGCCTTTGGCTCAGGTCATATTCCAGCGGTCCTGGGATTAAGTCCTGCATCAGGTTCCCTGCAGGGAGCTTGCTTCTCCCTATGCCTATGTCTCTGCCTCTCTCTCTGTGTCTCTCATGAATAAATAAATAAAACCTTTTGAAAAATGGGAAAACATTCCATGGTAATGGATTGGGAGAAGAAATATTGTTAAAATGTCTATGCTACCTAAAGCAATCTACACATTCAATGAAATCCCTATCAAAATACCACCAGCAGTTTTCTAGCAATTCTAAAATCTCCATGTAACCAGAAAAGACCCCAAATAGCCAAAGTAATGTTGAAAAAGAAAACCAAACTAGAAGGATCACTACTCTAGACTTCAGCCTATATTACAAATATACAAATATACATTTGTATATTACAAATACCAAAAATATTACTCATCAAGACAGTATGGTATTGGCACAAATACAGATGCATAGATCAATGGAACAGAATAAAGAACCCAGAAATGGACCCTCAACAATATAGTCAATTAATCTTCGACAAAGCAGGAAAGAATATCCACTGGAAAAAGTCTCTTCAACAAATGGTGTTGGGAAAATTGGACAGCCACATTCAGAAGAATGAAACTGGACCACTTTCTTCCACCATACACAAAAAAGGAATTCAAAATGGTTGAAAGACCTCTATGTAAGACAAGAATCCATCAAAATCCTAAAGGACAACACAAGCAGCAATCTATTTGATCTCAACAGCTGCAATTTCTTGCTAGACACATCTTCAAAGGCAAGAGAAACAAAAGGAAAAATGAACTATTGGAACTTCATCATAACAGATAAAAAGATAAAAAGATTTTGCACAGCAAAGGAACAGTCAACAAAACTAAAAGGCAACCTATGGAATGGGAGATATTTGCAAAACACTTATCAGATATAAGGCTAGTATCCAAAATCTATAAAGAACTTATCAAGGGAGACAGAACATAAAGACTGCTAACTCTGGGAAACGAACTAGGGGTGGTAGAAGGGGAGGAGGGCGGGGGGTGGGAGTGAATGGGTGACGGGCACTGGGTGTTATTCTGTATGTTAGTAAATTGAACACCAATAAAAAAATAAATTAAAAAAAATAAATAAATAAATAAAATAAAATTTGCAAAAAAAAAAAAAAAGAACTTATCAAACTCAAAATAAAACAACAACAACAAAAGAATCCAGGCAATAATTGTTCAAAAGGGTGCCTGGGTGGCTCAGAGGTTGAGTGTCTTCCTTTGGCTTAGGTCATGATCCCAGGGTCCTGGGATCGAGTCCCACATTGAGCTCCCCATGGAAAGTCTGCTTCTTCCTCTGCCTATGTCTCTGCCTCTCCCTGTGTCTCTCATGAATAAATAAATAAATAAATAAATAAATAAATAAATAAATAAATAAATAAAACATTAAAAAAAAAGAATTGGTCAGAAGACATGCATAGACATTTCTCCAAAGAAGATATACAAATGGCTAAGAGACACGTGGAAAGGTGCTAAACATTACATGACATCAGGGAAATACAAATCAAAACCACAATGAGATACCACCTCACACCTGTCAGAATGGCTAAAATGAACAGCTCAATAAACAATAGATGTTGGAGAGGATGCAGAGAAAGGGGAACCCTGTTACACTGTTGGGATACAAACATAGTGATCTGGGGATCCCTGGGTGGCGCAGCGGTTTGGCGCCTGCCTTTGGCCCAGGGCATGATCCTAGAGACCCGGGATGGAATCCCATGTCGGGCTCCCGGTGCATGGAGCCTGCTTCTCCCTCTGCCTGTGTCTCTGCCTCTCTCTCTCTCTCTCTGTGACTATCATAAATAAATAAAAAATAAAAAAAACAAACATAGTGATCTGAAGGGGCACATGTACCCCAATGTTTATAGCAGTGATGTCCACAATAGCCACAATATGGAAAGAGCCCAGATGACCATCAACAGATGAATGGACAAAGAAGAGGTAGATGTATATAATGGAATATTGCTCAGTCATCAAAAAGAATGAAATCTTGCCATTTGCAATGGCATGAATAGAACTACAGGATATTATGCTAAGCAAAGTAGGTCAGTCAGAGAAAGACAAATACCATATGATTTGACTCATAGATGGAACTTAAGAAATGAAACACATGAACATAGGGGAAGGGAAGTAAAAATAAAATAAGATGAAAACAGAGATGGAGGTAAACCATAAGAGACTCTTCTTAACTCTAGGATACAAACTGAGGATTTCTGGAGGGGAGATGGGTGAGAAGATGTTTGTTAAGGAGGGCACTTGATGTAATGATCACTGGGTATTATATGAAACTGATGTATCACTAAATCCTACCCCTGAAACTAATAATACAGTATATGTTAACTAAGTTGAATTTAAATTTAAAATTTTTTGAAAAAAAAGGCTTGCATGTCCTGATTAGATTCCTAAAGTTATAGTTTCAAGCGTTCAGCATTATTCTAAAGTTCTCATAATTTGGCCAAGGAAACTAAGGAATATTTTGCAGTTGTATCTGATTCTGAATTGCAAACAGCAATTTTGCTAGCTGAAGTACCACCAAATCTCAGCATTACCAGGATTAGATACAACGACATCAAAATATTTGGAATACTATGTGCCACTGTGGTTCCCTAGTTTCTAATGGGTTTGGGAGTTGTGTGAAGGAAACTTAATCTTTTCTAACTTATCCTACCTAGTCCTGGACGATTATCCTTCCCAAAATTCCTATTTTTTCCCTAACATTAGCAAAGTGACAGAGATCCAGGAATTTTGTGGGTTTTGGTTGAATGTAGATCAGGTCTTGGGAATTCACAAGGCACCTTAATATTTTATGCTTTCTTTGGGTAGAAACCTGTGAGGACAATAAAAGTAACACAATTTTATTGATTCATGTCAGCTATGCATTAGTCTTCTTAAGAACACATCTATTACTTATAACAATCCTATAAGTTTGTTAATAATAGTTCTGTTTAAAGGCAAGAAAACTGAGTCTCAAGGATTTTGAAGGATTTAGAAATTAAAATCAATGTTCCTTTGATTGGATTAAGTTCCAAATTCCATGATCTTTTATTATCTAAATTGAATTGCACCTAGTGGTATTTAGACCTTTTTTGGTTTTGCTTTTATCCTGCCCTTGGAAGGAAATGGAGGCAGGGTTTCTGGTTCCAAACTAATTTTTCCCCCTTTTTAATCCATATTCTTTTGTTCTTAATCTAATGCCAACCAAAAAGTATAAACTGAATTTCTTTATGCCACAGAAATTCCCTAGTATGGTTTTCTGGGTTAAATTTAATACTGGGGCAAGTGTTAGAGTGAGTTAATATTCCAACCACTTTAAACTAATCTGTTTTATTCCTCCTTTATACTTTTTCAGTCTCTTTTTTCCTTTAAGAAAGTGAAAAATGAAACCTGATGCAGCATCATAGAAAAACATGAAAGTCCATTTTATTCTTTCTTCATCACTTTCTTTAATGAATAATCCAAAGGAAAAATAGTTTGTGAGCATCCTATTATTGTGGGAAATAATTGTCCACACTAATATCAGATAAAAAGTGTTTCCTCATTAGGAAGGAATTGCTAAAATATATTCACCCCTTCAGCTAGATATAAATAAAAATGCCAAAGATGTTTTGTGACCATATTTTTCCTGCATACTGCTAGGCTGCCCCACCCCAAAGCTCAGCTATTTTGAATGTTCCTGTCAGTTTCTTTGTTGACAGAACTATCTGGTCATTCATGATCTCTCCTCCTCTCCCCATCTTCCCTCTATGTCTCTCATCCTATCAAAATCAATTGCAAAGGCCTTTAAATGTACATTAAAGGCAACGAAATTCTACTACTTTATGACATTTAAACTTCAACTGAAATTTTTCTTGGAAAACTGTATTGAGGGGCCCTGTTGACATTTACTCATTCTCTACCCTTGGGACATATGACATACATTCATGAATTTTAAGAAGTGTTTCTTTTCCTGATCCCTCAGTCAGGAAAACATCTTTGTATGTAAAGCTGTAACCATTTCTTTGCCTGAAGAGTTTATATGGCTGAGGACCCACTGTAGGTACAATGAAATATTAGCAAGAGGCAGCACAATTAGTCTCACAGAAGGAACAAAAAAAGATTTATTCTAATACTGGCAGAAATGTTGGAGAAAATGATATATCTTTGATTTATTTCATTTGTTACATTTTTAATAACACAATTTTATGAGTATCTTATCTTTTAATTTTTTAGGTTATCTGTTATATTTTATCCTAAAAATTCCATATATGCTTATTCATGGAGAGCAGGCTGATAACTTCAGAATTATGATTTATGTTTCCTCTTCTGAGACACAACTGAGTTAAAGAAGTTGGTTTCCTTTTGAACATAATTTGACAGCCCATTAGTAAGAATATTATGCTCCTCCCAAGAGGCCTCCCTCTGATAATAAGAAAGGCATTTAAGAAGCAAGATATGCTCCTCATTTCTTAGAAACACCTATGGCAAAGATGTGGGAAAGAGGAGTATGTGAAATGTGAAGATTGAGGCTTAAGAATTTGTAGCATGTTGAGGGATATTTTTCTAAACATATCACTGGAAGAGTGAAGATTGAGCTTGTCAACCTTTTAAAAGAAAAAGGTAGTAAGTGATTCACTTAGCAAAATTGAGTTTATTCAGGAATAGCTGAGGAATTGCAAATTGTGACAAGCAAACTATAGCAAACCATTGGCAAGTCTGCAGAACAAAAGAAGAGACCATCCTTTTATAAAGGAAAGAAGGAAGTTATAAGTGGTTGTTTTGAACAAAGGTTTATTGGAGGAAATGAGAGTTCAAAGTGGTGGCAGCTTCTCACTGGCTATAGGCCAGGGCAGTTTTCTCTTGCTTAGCCAAGAGGAAGTCTTCCTTGTTCTGCTGGAATATGCAAACTGCAACAAATAGTACATGCATAAGAGCCCTTCTTTCAATACTTTGAGTCTTGAGTTATGTTTCTTTAACACATTTTTACAAGCTCCATATACAAGTTGGTAGGAGAATTAATAAAATTGTTTCTCAGCCTCCAGTTTGCATTACTCACAATTTCAGAGGTTTCATTTTTTTGTCATGTCTGATAAAGATGGCCATGTGCCAAATTCATGAAGTTGACTTAAAAAGATAAAAGAAGAGCAGATGGAAAGATTCAAGCTTTGGAGATCTTTTTGTGGGTTACTCTAGAGAGTTGGTTTTTTTTTTTTTTTTTTTTTTTGAGATGAAGGCCATAGCTCTAATGTTAGATCACATGGTCCATGGTTGCAAACTTTAATAGCCAGGGTATAAGCAGCAGAGGCACCCTTGGATCCTTGGTACAAATCTAAACCTGGAGTGATTAACTGAATAAGGAGAGTATGTCACTTTGTAACATTCTACTAAGCAGAGGCAGCAGCAGGCTGAGCAGTCTTTGCCTATGCATTGACAAACTGTAAACCTTTACAGCAATATTGGGACCTGTTTACCTAGTGATTTTGGATGAAGATGGGACCAGGTCAAGTGTGAGGTTTGCTGCTCAGAATGCACCCATTGAAAGGATCAGAGAGACATTCTTATTTAGGTTCTCGAGATCTGTTTATATCAAAGGGAAATAGTAATGAATTGACTAAGCAGTATAAAACTAGGTGTTTCATCAAAAAAACACTTGCCAAAAAACTGAATGTACCACAGTGTGGAAGGATTTTAAAAATAAGCCCATTGGCTGCAAAATGTACAAGCTCTCATAATTCTACCCAAACATTAGTTGTTCCTGGGAGTACTTTCAGATACCTTATAAAAGTAAACAAATTTTCTAACTGTCCACATTTGTTCTAGCCAGACTTTTTTTTAAAGATTCTATTTATTTATTCATGAGAGACACAGAGAGAGGCAGAGACACAGAGAAGCAGTCTCGGCGGGGGGGGGGGGGGGGGGGGGGGGGCGATGTGAGAATTGATCCCAGGATTCTAGGACGATGCCCTGAGTTGAAGGCAGATTCTCAACTGCTGAGCTACCCAGGCTCAATTTCTAAATATATAATATAGCACCTATTATAGGCATAATAGATGCATTAAATATAAATAACAAACATATGCCTCTGAAGTCAACTAGATACAATGCTCTGAGCTATAAAAATAAATAGTAGGGATCATTTTTACCTTACTACCAAAGGGAATAGGATAAATCAAAACCTGGTGCCTTCTCTCTATTCATGGAATGCTTTGTCAGTACAAACTTAGCCACAAACTGATATGTTGACTGTTCCCTTGTCTCCAGGTCTTTGTATATACCTTGAATCATCATCTCTCCTCTCAATACTATTATCAACTCTCTCACATCTCTCAAGTCCTAGGTTAGATTTCACTTTCAAACAACAATGACAATAGCAGCAACAACAACAACGTCTATCTTTGGCTGCCTCCATCTCTCTGTGGCTCCAAGGCCATGATGGCTGTATTTCATGTGTTCCTTCTTATTTTTTTAAGACTTTTTAAAATTTATCTATGCATGAAAGACACAGAGAGAGGCAGAAACACAGGCAGAGGGAGAAGCAGGACCCCTGCGGGGAGCCTGTGGAGGCCGAGAAAATTAAGGCCATTCTACCTTAAGCTCAGCGTTAGCACAAGTACAGCCATCCCAGGCCCCTGTGAATAAGAGCTGAAATTTACATTACTTCAGTTACAGGAAAAATAACAGTTTACAGCTTAACGCCCTAGAAAGCCCCATATTAGAATGAGAACAGAGCTCAATGCCCTTGAAAGCCCCATATCAGAATGTAAACAGAACTTGAGAAATTCCTCCACCCCTTCTGGAGGTCCCCTAGACCAACCCATAAAACTAAACTGGAACCCACCTCGGGGTCCAAGTCCCTGCTCTGCTGTGTGGAGTATACTTGGACCCAAACTCGAGCTTGCGAGCTTGTAAATAAACCCTCGTGCGTTTGCATCGGTGTCGGCTCCTTGGTGGTTTCTCGGATTTGTAATCTTGGGCACAACAGAGCCCAAGGTGGGACTCCTTCACAGGACTCTGGGGTCACACCTTGAGTGGAAGGCAGGCCTTCAACTGCTGAGCCACTCAGCTGTCCCTCTAGGCAGACTTTTTTTTTTAAGATTTTATTTATTTATTCATGAAAGACACACACACACAGAGAGAGGCCGAGACACAGGCAGTGGGAGAATGAGGCTCCATGCAAGGAGCCTGATGTGGGATGCAATCCTGGCCGAAGGCAGGCGCTAAACCCCTGAGCCACGCAGAGATCCCCTAGCCAGACTTTTAAGTTAAAGTGCTGTAATTAACTCTTCAGGTTCTGGGACAAGTACAAACTACATAGAAGAATAACAAAACTATTTGCTTACATCCTTATTGCTAGTCGTTGTCATAACGGCATTGCCTATAGTATCTCATTTAAGTCTCATAACACTCTTCTAAAAAGAGTCCTATTACTTAAACATCAGGTTTGCCACAAAAAAACCCTTATAAAAGGGATGCTTATTTCCTTCAAGATACTTAAAAGTCCAAAACTCCTTTAGGTCTTATCTACTATCTGAATAAAGACTACACCGAAAATAAGAGTGAATGAGAGGACATACATTGCCATGTTCAGTTTTTAACTTGTTTCTAGTGTATAGTTTCAGCTTTTTCCTTATAAATATGAGTCTGAAAGAGGGCAAGAACAGCTGCAAAATAAATTGAGAAGGGATGGTCTGAGATGCAGATGCATTTAGACAAATTCATGTATTAGCTGCAATCCTATTGTATGGAAAAGGACCAGTTCCCATTTCCAAATGTGAGAATATAGAGTGTATACATTGCCAATGCTTTGGAGTTTCTAAATTGTGATGACCTATTAGTCTTTGATTAAGAGACATGGAGCAGTGTTTTCTTATGTTGTCTATGCTCAGAAATGCAAGAAGTATTCGTATTCTCAGATTTTTTTAATTAAAAAATAATTCTATCATATTGCATTTTGCCTTTCTGGCTAGATCTACATTTAGCATAAGAAGTTATTTTGGATACAAAAATGCTTTATTTTAAGATAAGGCTCTCAGTGAAATATAAAGACCTAATAATATATTTATAAGTGTACTAAAGATGATATACAGGAATGTACACCTTACAAATAATTTACAATATATTACAGCAAAAAAATTTAAAACACATCAAAGGCTCTTGCAAATGAATTCATTATAATTCTATATTCATATATCTTATTAAAAATGACTTAAATATGCTCAAATGCACATTTATAATGAAATAGAAGCTCCAGGTATAGTGATCAATGTGTATAACTGTTGACCAAAGTTATGGTAAACAAATCAAGAACAAACTTTTATACAAATCTATACAAACCCAACTACATTTAATAAGCCCTTAATTGGGAAGTAACATTCCTTTCCCTTAATTGGGAAAGGAAAGAAATTTTGTACCAATAGTAGACAGACTGAAACATAAGATAAGGCTCACACAATATTTCTCCTTTTTGACTGTTGAGATCATTTGCCATGTACTTACCTAAATCTTCTCCAAACTGGACTTTTTCCCCTTTGAGTTAAAACTGCATAAAGATTTACCTAAAAAGCTAAGTGTATCTAAAAGATATTTTCTACAGGACCATATGATATACTTTATATTTTTGTTTTCCTCAGCAGATAATCCCAAGCCCCAAATTTTGGCATTGTGTTTGTGAAGCCCTAAATGCTCAGTATCTTGCATCCCGGAAGTGATTTGATGGTGATCATCATGTTCATATCTTTGTACAATGAGGATCCAGAGGTAAGTAAGACGTATGCTCTTATCACTCTGCCATATATAAATTCACAAGATCAATGTGCAGCTTCTCTATCAACTAAACCTCAAGACTCAAGATGTTTCTCATGTAAGCCACATTAGCCTCTTCTCAACTAATACTTTTATCTTAGAGCACTTTTCTATCAGTGTTTATGAACCTTAAAGACATTTTCCTATTAAAATTATCCAAGTATATTTTTATTATCTATTTTGATTTGGGGACTTCTGAAAGACAAGCCTACATCCCTTTACGATTTTTCTAACTGTCCTAGTACCCATCACAGCACTTTGAGTGTCAAAGCTGGTTAACAAATATATTTGTTTGACAAACCATACTTCATGTTTCATTCTATATCCCTTACAACATGAACTGCATGCTATTTTAGGGATGCTGGAAGAAAGAATGTGTATAAAGTGTAGAAAACAAAATTGACTATTAATTCAGATGCATGCCTTGGATTTGATCTAAGTCAGTCACTTATTATGAAAGAGGCTGCTGTGTTCTCTGTTGCAGGGTAGAAGCTAAGCCAAAATGGAAGAGCTGCTATCAGAAACTATACCAGAAAGTGGGGTGTGGTAAGTAAAAAGCAAGGATAATCCAAAACTTGCATAATGCTCACTCAGTCCATGGAAAAGTTCTTATCTCAGCTTTCTGAAACAAAACAACAAATGAAAACTTGATTCTGTTCTCAGCTAAGACTGGTAGGGCTTTGAGGCTTGTGTATGTTATAACCTACACAAAGTTGGAAAACAAAAGATAAAATGAGGCTTGCCTGTTCATGGTTATGTATTGCTTCTATCTTCTACAAGATGCATTCTTTGAAATGAGAAAAGGCTCAATGGGTTCACAGTGATTTGTCTGCAGTATTCCTGTCTCTGATCTTCTCTTACAAAACTGGCTGCTAGCATAAGGTCTTAATTCTGATTCAAAATATGCAAATTTAGGGTGTTGAATTGCAGATATACAATGCAATTAGAAAGCCTAAATGAATCTTAAACTTTCTCACCTGAATCAACACATAAGCTAAATTTATTAGGCTGATTTGCACAAATTATGGAGAGAAAAAAAGGAAAGCTCAATGTGTTGGACAATAAATTCAATATAGGGGGCATTTCAAAGGTTTGGGGTTAAAAAAAAAAAAAAAAAAAACAAAGGTTTGGGGTTGATTTATACCTAGATTCTGGAGCTCCCCCAAGTATGCAGATTGTCCTCAATGTTTCAACTATCTCATCTTTTGAAAGATGAGTGAATTCCAACTAGATGCTGACAGAACTGCAGCTGTTAGAGCATGTCAGCCAACCTAGTAGGGAAGCCAGGAGAGCACAGAGCTAGAAATATGCATGCTCTTTCCTCTAGCCTGACCATCTGTGTATGGACACAGAGCATTAAAGTTGTGCAGCTGTGTGATAATGCCCTATGGAAGGGGATCAGTTATCTTCAAGTGTAATTCATTTCTTTGTTGTCAATGGCTATTGCACATTGCTAAGCAGAAGGAGGGGCTTTGGGATGGGGACAGAGTGTGTAGAAGAGAGATCATCCTGTGTTTTTACAGGAACACTATAAACTCATGATGTCACTGTGATGATTTGGGCTTGGAAGTTACCCTCTAAAATCCACCTGCATTGTTTCAATTATTAGTTTGCAGGTGGTAAGCAGTAGTACATGTGCTATTTGGAACTCTTTGTGTCTGCAATGTAAAGCAGCATTTAAAAAATGCATTGCAGTGTTGCAAGGATAACCTGCCTGTTTTTCCAAAAGCAATTTTGTTCAAATGGACAGCATCCACTTTGGTCCAAAACATTACAGGAAATTGGGGCAATCTCAGTATTCAACTCGTCTATATTCTTAATAGGCAGAAGTACAGAACATTTCAGAACTAAAAAACAAAAAAAAACTAAACTAACAAATAAAACCAAAACTAAATTAATTAATTAATTAATTAATTAAACCAAAGCCAGACATTTACAAGCCCCCTGATACAGGCAGACATTTTACTAAAAGTGACAACCACTGTGTGGGAGACTGCAAGCAATTTTCCATCCAAGTCTTATGTAGGTTAAACCATTAACAAAGTTAAGCTGGAGATGTATCTTGTTTCTGTTAGTTTTTTTCCAAAATGAACGCCGGAGAAGTAAAAAAAAAAAAAAACAGCAGAGCCAGGCAATAGGTTCGAGAGTGCCTTTAATGGGGAGCACTCCCGGGCGAGGTTCCGTGACTGGGAGAGGTGGCCGGAGTCAGGGAAGTCGCGCGGGGCTTTTAAGCCTTATTGGTTCCGGTCTGGATCCGGGTGGGTCCCTTGCCAAATTAGGAAGGGAACACCGTGGCCCTAGGTGATTGGCTGGGGGTGGGGATAGCACAGACGATGGGGGGTGGTCCCTGGCTGGAAAGTCCTGGATGGAAAGTTTCGGTTTCCCGTCTCGACTTCGATTACTGGAGATGATGTGGTTGGTGGTCATGGCTGCTTTGGCGGGAAGATCAGCCATTTTGACCCAATTTGAGATGTCCGCCATTTTGGGTGCCCCTGTCTCTCAGCCAGCCCAACAGTTTCTAGCTGGAAAATATTTCACTGAAAAATCATGTTATCTGTCTTTGAAACTTCTGGAAAAGTTCCATTAAATATAGTTTTGTGTGTTTGTTTTTCCTAAACCCTTGAGCAAGAAAATTGAAAACTGAACCAGGAATAAGCCAACATCCAGTCAGAAAAATATTTTATTTTACTAGTCTAGTCCATAAACATGTAGGAGTTCATGAGCCTTCTTAGTCCCGATCATTATTCCATGTATACCAAATGTAAAGAAATAAAAGGGAGAACATGTTGATGTGGAGAACAAAGGCAGAAGAAATGTAGATAATACTAAATTTCCTTATAACCTGCAGCCAAATACTTGAGGCAGGCAGAGTGTGACATTCCTCCAGGAACTCCCAATCTTAATATTAATGCCTTGCTAGAGGGGAAAACAACCTTAACTTGGGAGAGCTAGGCCTCCGGGATCCTGTGAGTCTTCTTTAGCATATGAAAGTCCTTTTGGAAATTTACCTTTGTCTTTACCTCTCCCAACTCCAAAATTTATAATCCCTTGCTCTTCACAACCCAGTGCAGTTCTTTCCGCCCATAGGTTTTGTCCCCATGTTATAATAAAAACACCTTTTTCACCAAAAATGGCTCAAGAATTCTTTCTTAGTTATTGACTCTGAACCCCAACAGTTCCACATCACATGTTTTTAAAAATACCTCAAACCTGAAAGAAAACAGAAATCATAATAGTCATGTAAGGGAAGTAAATCTCTCAACGGTTATGCATGAATTAGAACTCTCTGCTATAAAACATATGAAGAAATGTCATTTACTTGTCTATTTTCAGGGTTTGTTTTGTTTTTGTTTTTGTTTTGTTTTGTTTTTGCTATACATTCGCTTAAAAGTAGCTGCCATTTGATACATAGCAGAGAAACCATTCGATTATGTGGTACATCAAATTCCATAGATTCAAAAGGAAGTCTTAAAAAACTTAATCAGACCCCTAGGCAGGAAAATCATATGTATTGTAAATACCTACATTTTGCTGTGCTATGGCTAATGAGTAATATTGTACTACCGTGGCTATAAAAGCAGAATTTATTATTTTCTTCTCCAGTTTCATATGTTTCTTTTTTTGTAGTAATGTTGCTGAATGTGGAAAATTATATTTGATAATTTCAATCTATCAAACCTCCTGAGTCCTAACCTATATATATATATATTTTACTTTTTACTTAAATTCCAGTTAGTTAACATACAGTATGGTATTAATTTCAGGTGTACAATTTCGTGATTCAACACTTACATACAACACTCCAGGGCTTATCACATGTGCATTCCTTATTACTCAGCCATAAAAAAATTAAATCTTGCCATTTGCAATGACATCAATAGAGCTAGAGAGTATTATGCTATGCAAAATAAGTCAGAGCAATACAAATATGATTTCCCTCATGTGGAATTTAAGAAACAAAACAATCATAGTTCAATATATTTTTAAACTGTTAATTTATTTCCAATAGAAAAAAAATCCTATTATTTCTCCATGTTTGGTGTTTAATATGGCTCATTCACTGAAAAGTAGTACAGAAAGAAGGTCAAAATAAAGAGGAAAGTGCTAAGAACTTTATCATTTTTAAAAAATCGTAGTAAAAAACACATAGCACAAGACCTACCTTTTTAACAAATGTTTAAGTGTACAGTATTGTTAACTATAGGCACAAATTTGTGCAGCAGCTCCCTAGACCTTTTTATTTTATTATTTTTATTTTTTTTAAAGATTTCATTTATTTATTTGAAAAAGAGAGAGAGAGAGCACAAGTTGAGGGAAGAGACAGAGAGAAACACACTCCCTGCTGAGCAGGGAACCTGACAAGGGGCTCTATCCCAGATCATGACCTGAGACTGAAGCACATACTCAACTGACAGCCACCCAGGCATGCCTTTCTACAGTTTTTTAAATCTTGCATGACCAAAACTCCATAGTTAGTAGTGCAATACCCAACTTGCCCCTCTACCGAGCCCTGGGAAACTACAGTACTACTTTCTGTTTCTATGAGCTTGACTATCTTAGATAACTCGTATAAGTAGAATCATGCAGTATCTGTCCTTATGTAACTGGCCTGCTTCATTAAACATAATATCCTGAAGGGGTGCATGATGAGACACCCCAAAATGTGCCACTTTGGCATAAAAATTATTTCAGGTTAAAAGTAAAAAACACCAAGCAGACACAGGAAAGGGTCTCTGCTTCCCTCATAACTGCCTAAATTTATATTGGAAAGGAGAGCTTACTGCAGGAAGAGAAGTATTAACAGAAGCCCTTTTAACCTAAGGAACTCATCTGCATAATAGAACAATCTTGTTTTTCCAAACATCTCCTTTTACCTTCTGCTAATGAGTTTTTTCCCATACCCCTTTCCTTAGCTCATATAAGCTTCATGTTGCCTCATTGTCTTTGGAATTTCATGTCTGTTTGGATTTCTGGTTCCCCTCACATATGTCTATTAAATTTCATTTTGCCCCTGTTAATCTGTCTCATGTCAATTTGATTCTAAATTCAGTTTGAAGAACCATAGGGCATAAGAAGGTCTTCCTCCCTGTCAAATCCACAAGATTCATCTATATTATAGCATAACTCAAGATTTCCTTCTGTTTTTATGGCTGAATAATACGGTATATACCATACCATATATGGTATATATATGGTGTATGTACATGCCAATGTATATATATGGTATATACACTGTGTGTATACACCACATCTTCTTGATCTATTGGATATAAAAATGTTGGGGTTCAGAGTGAATGATCAAGAAAGAATCATTGAGATGTCTTCAATGCACAAAGATGGTTTCATTAAAGCATGAGGACAGGACCCATCAGCGGAAAGATCTGCACTAGGGTTTTGAAGAGTGGCTGCTTATATACTTTTAAGTTGGGAAGTGGTTAGGAATAGCTTAAGTCTCTAAGGAATTTGGAATCAAGCTAGGACCTTGAGAGCTAGCTGTTGTTAGGAAGAGGTCATTTATTATTGAGTAGTAAAACTTTACTTGTGAGACCTTTTTAGATATGTATCAGTGGGCCATATGCTTGGTGGATGATTGCTAACATACATCTTGGAAGGTAGAGATAAAGGAAGTTTCCAAAGGGATTTTTATATGTTAAAGGAGACTTACAGGAGCCTGGAGGTTGGGCTAATGTTAAGCTAAAGTTGCCTTCTGCCCTTAGCAAAGTATTAACATTGAGGGAGTTGAGTTCCTTTTTTAAAAGATTTTATTTATCTTTTTGAGAGAAGGAGAGTGTGAGGGAAAGAGAATCTGAAGCAGATTCTGCACTGAGCAGAGTCCAACATGGGACTCTTCAACAACCACAAGATCAGGACTTGAGCCAAAACCAGAGTCAGAGAGTTAACCTGACACTCAGGCACCCTGGCAGTTGAGTTCCTAAAGAAAGGTCACTCTCCATATCTCAAGGATTTGTCATTGGGTTGTAAGGTGTAAGGAATTTTTTTCTTTTGCTTTTATTCCACACATCATGTTCATTCATTGATAAACATTTAGGTTGTTTCCACCTCTTAATTATTGTGACTGATGCCACAATGAACACAGAATTGCAAATGTCTCTTTGAAATCCTGGTTTCAATTATTTTGGATAAGTACCCAGAAGCAGGATTACTAAATCATAATGATAGTTTGATTTTTTATTTTGGGGCAACCTCCATACTGTTTTCCAGGCTGCATCATTTTGCATTTCTACCAACAATTCACAAAAGTTTTGATTTCTCTACTTGCAAATTCTTGTTATTTTCTTTTTTTTTCCCCTCTTATCCATTTTTTTCTTTGATAGTGGCCATGGTAATAGGTATGAGATCAGACCTCATTGTGGGTTTTATTTACACTTTTGAAATGATTAGTGATATTGAGCTTTTAAAATATACCTCTTGGGCATTTTTATGTATTCTTTGGAAAAGTGTCTATTAAAGTCTTTTGACCATTTTTAAATTCAGTTATTTGATATTTGTTATTGAGTTACAGAAGTTTCTTATATATTTTGGATATTAACCCTCTATCACATGAATAGATTGCAAATATTTTATCCTATTCTGAAGATTACCTTTTTATCGTTTTTTTTTTCTTTTGCTGCACAAGAAGCTTTTTAGTTTGATATAGTTTTTACTTTTGTTGCATGCACTTTCGATATCCTAAGATACTGTGTAGACCAATGAGTTTTCTTCCTATGTTACCTTCTAGAAGTTTTCTAATTATAGGTTTTATGTTTAAATCTTTAGTGTATTTTGAATTAATTTTTTTGTATGATATATGATGTGCATATAATTTCATTTCTTTGCATGTGGTATTTCCAGCACCATTTGTTGAAGAGAATATCCCTTCCCCATTGTGTACTCCTGGCATTCTATGTCAAAAACCATTTGACTGTATGTGGGATTTACTTCTGGGCTCTCTACTCACTTCTATTGATCTATATATCTGCATTTATGCCATTACAATACTGTCTTAATTAATGTATTTTTTGTAATATGTTTTGAAATCAGGAAGTGTGATACCACCAGCTTTGTTCTTTTTTTCTCAAGATTGTTTTGGCCATTCAAGATGTTTTACGGTTCCATAGTATGTTAGGATTGGTTTTCCTATTTTTTCTAAAAAAAATTCAATTAGGATTTTGATAGAAATTGCATTGAATCTGTAAATTGCTTTTGGTAACATGAATGTTTTATCAATATTAACTCTTGTAATCCATTAACCCATGATATATTTCCATTTATTTTTGTCTTTTCTAATTTCTTTCTTCAATATTTGATCATTTTCATTGTAAAAGTCCTTCATCTCTTTGGTTGAGTTTATTCCTAATTCTTTTTTCTTTTTGATGTTGTTATAAATGAAGTTGTTTGTTAACTTCCTTCTTAAAATGCTGTTAGTGTATAGGAACATGAGTGATTTTTATATATTGATTTTTCTATCCCCTAATTTCACTGAATTCATTTATTACTTGTAACATTTTTTTTTTCTTCAGTGGAATCTTTAGGGTTTTCTAAATATAAGCTCATGTTATCTGAAAATAGATAATTTTACTTCTTCCATTTTAATTTAGATGTCTTTTCTTATATCACTAATTTCTTCAGTTGGGAGTTCTGGGAATATGTTTAATAGAAGTGATGACAGTAGCATCCTTGTCTTGTTCCTGATCTTGGAGTAAAACTTTTCAGTTTTTCTCTTGAGTATAATGTTACATATCCAATTTTCATATATGGTCTTTATTATATTGATATATTTTCCTTCTACTCCTAGTTTATTGGATGTTTTTGTCATGAAAGAGTGTTGAATTACTCAAAATTTTTTGCATCTATTGAGACATTTATGTGATTTTTATGTTTTGTTTATGTTTATCTGTTTAATATGTTGTTGTATTGAATGATTTCATATATTGAATCATACTTACATCCCAGGGATAAATCTTACTTAGACACTGTGTATGATCTTCTTAATGTGGTACAGAATTCAATTTGCTACCATTTTGTTGAGTATTTTTGCATCTATGTTCATCAGGTATTATGACCTGTGGATTTCTTGTTTTATACTGATTTTGTCTGGCTTTGATATTAGCATAAAGCTGGCCTCATAGAATGAGTTTGGAAGTGTTCTCTGCTCTCCAGTTTTTGGAACAGTTTGAGAAGGTTTGGAGTAATTCTTTAAATGTTTGGTAGAATTCACCAGTGAATCCTGCAGATTTGGATCAGCTTTCTGCACATACTTTTTGAATCTAGAAGTCCATTTCCTTTTCCAGATTTGGAAAGTTTTTGTCTGTTATTTCTGTAAATAAACTTTCTCCCCCTTTTACTCATTTCTCCTTTTTCCTTTTCCATAATACATATGCTGTTTTGCCTTATGGTATTTTATTAAGTTCCTTAGTCTCTCTTCATGCTTTTTCATTCTTTTCCCTTTTTGTCCCTCTGACTGCATAATTCAGTCACGTGTCTGTGAGTTCACTCATTCTTTCTTCTGCTTGATCAAGTCTGATATTAAATCCTCTGATGAGTTTTTCAAATCAGCCGTTATATTTTTCAGCTCAAAATTAAAAAAAATATATATATATATTCTGTCTTTTTGTTGATATTCTCATTTTGTTCATGCACTGTTTTCTTGAGCATTTTTATGATACTTATTTTGTATTATTTATCAGGTAATCCATATATCTCTGTTCTTTTATTGTCAGTTTCTGTGGGTTAATTTTGTTTCTTTGAGCCATGTTTCCCTGTTTCTTTGTGTTTCTCATAACTTTTAGTTGGGGTTTGAAAAGTTTGCCCCCCTCCTAGTTTTTACAAACTAACTTGTACAGAGAAAAACGCTCTCCAATCAGCCTGGCTAGATTTTCTTGGGGTCTCTGTACCTTTTTAGGGAGGCTGGGTTTGTGCAAGAAATTCCTTAATAAAGAATATTGCTAATTTCGTTTCCTGGAACTTGTAATCTCTTGATCCTTTTTTTTTTCCTGTTTGCCATACTGCTGATTTTCTGGGGCTGCCACAAGCCACCCAACTCTCATGTTCTCAGCAGGTCCCAGGCTTTTAGAATATATTGGATTCCATCTGTACTCCATTCTCTCAGGCAACCCTCTGAAAAGCCAGAACACTGGATGCATGTTTCACTGTTCTCTTTCTTCCTGAGAGACTGTCAAGCTCTATTGACCTCTATCTGATGTACTGTGCTGGAACAGCAGTAAGCCACTCACTCTTCCTTGTCAGTGTCCCCCAGACATCAAAAGTATGCTGGTTCCATCAATGCTCTAAATAAGGCATGATAGAAACCAGTCCTTTGAGTGTATTTCCAAAAGATGGAATATTGGATGCACACTCCTATCTCTTTTCTTTTCCTTATCCAGGCAGAATCCACTAACCAGGGTATTTTCTCCTACTGGTTATCTGTGCCAACTTGGAGGAGGGCCTTATGCAGGTAAAGTAAAATTATTTTTCTTACCTATTTTAATGCAGCTGTTCTCAGCTTTGTGTTCATCTAGGATATTGCCACCTCTTGAGTCAAGAATTCTCATGAGGTCATTTCTGCTTATATATTAAATCAGTATATCTGTGGAATAACAAGACATGGGACTTCCTATTTTGCAATCTTGCTTATATAACCCTAGAAGTTTACGAATTTTTTTTCAGTAGCTTCAGTAGCCAATTTAATTTTATGCACAATAGATCAGAAAAAAAATTGTCAGTCTATATAGTCTCCTTTTTCAGACAGCATCTACATTCACCCAAAAGTAAACCTAAATGTCTAACTCTTAAACAAATAAGCTGGTAACTTTAGACAGCCAAATTGGATAACTGAGAAAAACAAAACAAAATAAAAACACCAACATAGTCAATTAACTTGATAATTACTTCCATATTTCTAATTTTTTTCTCCTCTGCGTCAAACTAATATATGCACCAGATTTTGAAAGTCAGATGCTAGGGTGACCACACATCCCAATTTTCCTGGGACAATCCTATTTTACATCTCTTACCCTGGTCTAATTGTTGAAAGCATTTCATTTTATTTTCTACATTGTCCCTTTGTGATGATAAATTGCATGGTCATTTGAAAAATAAGACTTATAATGAAAAATGACAATTACAGACCCACCGTCCCCATTCCTGGTTCTCAGTTCCCCAAGGCAGTAACTTTCAACTTTGTGGGAAGTTTTTTGGTATTTGCTTCCATATACTAAATAATGTTTTCATTGCCATTGGCTGATTTATTTATGTTAAACATAATTGAATTTGTACCATGAACAACTATATGTAACTCCTTATTGTACTCCTTATTGTAACTTCCTCATACAACTTTTCTATATCACACATTCTTCCTCTTTTCTCATTGTACTGATTTAGATATATCAAAATCTGGGCCCAAAACAATATTCAAAGTGTTCATATTATTATGACTATGCAACTACTTTTCACACTGAGATAAATGGTACCTAATGATTTCACATCCTTTATTTTACAACAGCCCACAATATACATACTCGAAGTTAAAAACTACCTCTAATTCTTTGGCTTAGTTTTATATTTAACTATTCTCAAATTCACAAAAACTATTAATAAATAGAATACTCATATATTACCACATTTTATTCTAAACATTTTACTTATATTAACTTGGTCCTCACTATAGCCCTTCAAGACAAGCACTCCTACACACACACACACACACACACACACAGCATGTAGTATATGGTAAAAAAAAAAAAATATATATATATATATATAAACTAATATATATACTATGAATACTATGAACTTTAGGTATCCGTTTATAGATGAGACTGGTGTACCAAAAATTTAATCAAAAGTTCTGTATAATACTTGAGCAGGACCTATGTATTGGTAGGCCTTACCATAGTTAAATTTAATAAAATCTGGTTATTTCACCAGAGACCTCCAAATATTCTTTCAAGGGTTCAGTTTCTGCAGAGAGGAATCTTTAATTTTCTACTTTTGAAACTGTAATACTGACAATCAATGTTCTGGGAGTCAAACAGAGACTTGTCATTTTACCATTTAATATTTGACTTTCATTGAATTGCATGTTTCAGTACAGCACCTCTCTCTTCTCTTTCTCTGTGTCTGTTCTAGTCCATAACTTCATAGCCTCTGTGATTCTGTTGCTTCAGAAGTGAGGAAGGATACCTGAATGTCTAATGGCCCATAGGCAGATTTTCAGACATTTGTCCTTTTTAACCTCTATCCTACCCTGACTCCTGAAGTAATTGATGACTCCATATTTTGAGACTTTCTTGAATTCTGTAGCTCTAATTTATTGGGTTCTGGTTAGTATTTTCCTCTGAAAATTCTTAGATTCTAGAGTTCTTCTATCTCTTTCATCACCACTCATACGTTCAGTTCATATCCTCCTCAAATGTGTGGGCATCTCTAATTTACTGCCATTTCCTTTCTTATTATTCTTATGGTTGTGGTTATATCCTCTAAAAAAAAGTCCTATTTTTGCCATTTTAGTCGGCTTTCTGGGGGCAGCAGAAAATTAACACAATTTCATGTTTAAATAAAAGGGATAAATCAGTTTGTTCTTCAATTTATATTATGTATGTATAACTACATGGCCAACCCAGAATTTGCACATGGTTGCTTTGGTACCTGCTGATAAAGGTGGAACTGCTCAGATTATGAAATAATTGATTTGGTTAATTATAATAGTCCCAATATGTGGATCCACCTTGACATTATTTACTCATCTCAAGCTATCCTTATAAAGACATCATATTATAGTACTGATCTATTGTTGCTACAGGTTACCAAAACAAATCCCCCCTACTTGATTCATGCTTGTTATATAGACATGATTTTAATTTCATGTTTAGGACATAGGTGACAAATAACTTCTCTCTATGGCTGCATACTAAGCACTTATATACTCCCATCATAGTTTATTATTACTAAATAAAGTACATTGTAAACTATTCTCAGTGCAATGCAAGAAAAGTAGCAATTGCAGGTAATTTTTGAGTTATTCAAATGACTAACAATTACCTTTTTGCTGCTCTTCATATTAAAAAGAACAAAATCGATACAATAGGTATTTTTCAAGCCTTAGTGTCTGGTAAGTCATTGATCAAACTTTCAAGAGAACATTTACATTGAAATGAAGAAGTTAACCTTATTGATTACTGCATTTCTTGAAATTGTGTTTAAATAAGATTTAGTAAACAATTAAGTTTTTAAATTCAATTGATACTTAATTTTTTTATTTTAAAAATTTTATTTATTTATTCATGACAGACACACACACACAAAGAAGCAGAGATATACACAGAGGGAGAAGCAGGCTCCATGCAGGAAGCCCCATCTGGGACTTGATCCTTGGACTCTGGGATCACACTCTGAGCCATATGCAGATGGTCAACCACTGAGCCACCCAGGCATCCATGATACTTAAATGTTATTTGTATGGTCTTCTAAAGAAAGGTTACAATTGGGAAATGGCTAATCTTTTTTCTCATTTTACAATGAATATGAAATTAGCTGAATATTTTTACTTTTCTGATTACCTGTTTCTTAGAAGGTTTATCCTCTAAATATGAGATATGGGAACATTGATCTACATTATGATCTATCTGAAATTTGAACAAACAATAACATAATTAAAAGAATAAAATAGAGTCTTCCATTTTTGAGAGCAAGTCATAAAAAGAAATTTTATTTATTTTTAATAAATTTATTTTTTATTGGTGTTCAATTTGTCAACATACAGAATAACACCCAGTGCTCATTCCGTCAAGTGCCCACCTCAGTGCCTGCCACCCAATCACCCCCACCCCCCACCAAGCTCCCCTTCCACCACCCCTAGTTCGTTTCCCAGAGTTAGGAGTCTTTCATATTCTGTCTCCCTTTCTGATATTTCCCAGAAATATCTCCTTTCCCCTTTATTCCCTTTCACTATTTTTTATATTCCCCAAATAAATGAGACCATATAATGTTTATCCTTCTCTGATTGACTTATTTCACTCAGCATAATACCCTCCAGTTCCATCCATGTGGAAGCAAATGGTGGGTATTTGTCGTTTCTAATGGCTGAGTAATATTCCATTGTATACATAAACTGGTATCTTAGTCATGAACTTTCATCTAACTCTTGTGTCAGTACCCTAGGATTCCTTGAGACTTCCCTGTTGCACTGCAATAACATAATGTCCCAAATTAAGCGAACTGTGGATTATATCATCGTGCTAGAAAAGCCAGAAAATAAAAAAAAAACAACATGCAAACAAGACAGAGCAGTGTCCAAATTATGATATTAGTGTTATAAATCACTAAATTGTATACTAGGGGTCTGTAAATCTTAGGGCAGTTTAGAAATTTGGTCTGAACTAGGGGCAAATAGATCCAAATCATATGTAGAGTGTACATATCCAGCACTGCTCTTTAATTTTGAAATAAACTCTGATAAAATTGAAGAAAGAGTAATGCACTTAGATTCAGAAAACCTGAATTTGAACTGGTTCTCCATTTATTAGTTGAGTGACTTTGGGCAAATAATTTTATCTCTTGGAACAACAATTTTCTTAATTGGATGACTGTGGTGAGCAAAGATTGAGATGAGGCTTTCTTTGGCACCTACAAGTACATGGTACATAGTAGGTAATCAATACATGTTTTTTTGACATTTTTTATTACAAAAATAGTATATGCTCACTCTAATAAATATATAAAAATATATAGAGGTATACCAAGAAATATTTGCTTATTACCTCCAAAAAGATTTATGTTCCCTTTCTTTTTTAAAATTTTTTTATGGTAAGAACATTTAGCATGAGGTATGTTTATTACCTTCACTGCGATGATGGTATCATGAGTGTGTATATATCTGAACTCATCAAAATATATACATTAAATCATGCAAGTTTTTGTATATTAAATATATCTCTTAAAGCTGAAAAAGATAAAATATTTTCTCCAATCTCATGCTTTCTCAGATAAGCAATATTAAAAGTTACTCAGTTGTCTTCCCCTCTGTGCTTATACAAACACATACAAATGTGTATATGTACTGTTTTTAATTTTGTTTTGACAAGAATGAAATTATATTATATGCACTATTTTACTTAACCATGTGACTTTGGCATCTTTCTGCATCAAGACATGTGGAAATTGTTTTCCTTTTAAATAACTAACTTATATGGATGCACTATTTTATATCTAACTGGAAATCTGTATTTTTCCATGGCTGCTCTATTGCCCTTAAACCCTGGCAAGAATGGCCCCTGCTAAGGAGCCTGTGCTTTATTTTTTAAATTTTTTTTAGGAATCTGTGCTTTAAAGGGCCTCACTCTAGCACTCTTTTTCTTCTTCCAGTCCCACAAAGTAAAGAGCATATGTGGCCAAGGGGAAGTTCCCACCAAATTCCTGCAACATCTCTTAGATGACACTTTGTTATTTGGGATCCCAGAATTCCCTTCCCAACTTCTCTGAGCCCTCTTCTGGTCCTGCCTATGCCTCTATCCTAGACCTATTTTCTCACCGTGCACATCACTAGGCCAAAGATGTTTAAGCAACAACTGCTTGCAGAAGTTGGGAATGGACTCTAAATGAGGACCTGGGAATTCCTAAGTGTGTATACAAGGTTTTTTTTGAGTGGGACAAAACTGTGTGTGATAAAAGAAGGGGAGTGGGCCATAGGATTTTTCTGTACTTCTGTTTTGGTGCAGAATTCTGAAGCTCCTCCAAATTTTAAATTTATACTTAGTCTTTCAGGTCATTTTTTAAAATTAAAAGAATGTATATTTTATTTAAATTCAATTTGCCAACATATAGTATAACACCTGGTGCTCATTTCATCATGTACCTTCCTTAATGCTCATCATGCCGTTACCCCATCCCTCACCCTTTCAAGTCAATTTGAAAGTATACTTAACAAGGAAAGTAAATAAAGATTATATTTAACATTTTGTTAGAAGTCATTTAAATATTTAGACATGTGGTGTATGGGTAGCCATTTTGTTGTCTTGCCTGAAGCCTCAAAATATTGTTGGTATGCTTGCATAATTAAGATATGCACTTGTAAAAAAAATATTGTTGGTATGCTTGCATAATTAAGATATACTCTTGTATTATAAATACAATCTTAATGGATTTTATACTATTTGAGGGACAGAAATATGTCTTGTAACACTTAGTATTTTCTTTTTTTAAAATTTTATTTATTTATTCATGAGAGATACAGAGAGAGAGAGAGAGAGAGAGAGGCAGAGACACAGGCAGAGGGAGAAGCAGGCTCCATGCAGGGAGCCTGATGTGGGACTCGATCCTGGGTCTCCAAGATCAGGCCCTGGACTGAAGGCAGCGCTAAAATGCTGAGCTACCCAGGCTGCCCTTAGTATTTTCTATAGAGATTAGCATAACAACTTTCATTTAGTAGTTAATTTATTAATGTTTGTTATATAAATTGGTGAATGAATGATCTTTCCTGGTACCAATTTTATTAGTTTGAACCCAATAGACATTTAATATATATTGTTGAGTTTAAAAAAATCATTCTTTTTTGGAGTGCCTAGGTGGCTCAGTTGGTTAAGCATTCAGCTCTTGGTTTTGGCTCAGGTGATGATATTCCATCAGAGAATTGAGCCTTGCCTTGGGCTCCATGCTCTGGGGGGAGTACTTCCTTTCTCCCATGTGCTCTGCCTCCCCCCCCACTCTCTCTCTCTCTAAAACAAGTAAATAAATCTTTTAAAAAAATAAGTCATTTTTTCCTTTGTTGAAAGCTTTTACTTTTTCTTAAGCATTAATACTCTAAGCAAAAACATATGCTTCAATATCTCCTTTGAAGATATCAAGATAACTGATTTTTAAAGATAGGAATACATGACCCTCTTACAATTAACTTAAAATTATATTTAATTTTAAATGTCAAGTTAATATTTGCATGAAGAACTTACATCTATGCTTGTACTCCATTGAGGTTATGCTCTGAACTTAACTGAGTGGTAAATCAAAGTGTTTTCACAAGCATAGAGTGAGTTCCTACAGTATTGAATCAACAGTCCATCTCCAGCTCATAATTTCACTAAATGAAACCTATTCTAACAAGTTTGACAGCTACAGTCATAAATAACAGGGAATAAATCCACATTGTCCATTCTAGGCTGTTTTGCATAATCTGATTGATTGGCAATGGAATAAAGAAAACCCAACGAATAATTTAAGATATGGTTGTATTTTTGCTTATTATTTAGCTTACAAAAAAAACCCAAACAAGAATAATTTATTTTTAAAGACTTCATTGTAATTTCCATAATGAGAACACTGATACTAGCAATAGAAAAGTGTGTACACCAAGACATCACATTTCACAAGTATACCTTCAACTGGTTCCTGTGAGGACATATCATTGTTTTTTTTTAGTCTTCTAATAAAGCTGGACATCATCTAATAAACTAGATTCACATGGGCAATGAATGGATGAGTATTCAAAAAGGAAAACAAGAAATTTTCAAGATAACAAAAAATTTTAAAAAATAAACAAAAAATAACAAGAATTTTGCTATCACACAAAGAAAGAAAGCTCTAGGCAATTTCTGTCATCTATTGTGATTCACTACCTACCTCTATGAAGCCTGTTCACTTATCATCATATTTCCTTTGCTATCAAATTTCTTTCCCATAGAAGAGAGAAACCACTGTTTAAGAGCTTTGAAGTATCTGTTGCTACTATTATGGGGTAAGGAAGTGAATAGGCCCCCATTATGTTTATACAAGAACTGCTATATCTCATGGCCCTTTCACTATATCAAGGATTCCAGGAATACTCCTGATTTCGTTACTACCTTTCATGCCTAACTTGTTGTACTCATTCTCATTTAGCAAAAATTACCATATGGGAATTCCAATGCCCAAATTAGATATTGTAATTATCATACAAAATGCTCAATTCAAGCAGCAACAATACAAATGCTTTCACAACTAATTAAAAATTCTTGAAAATTGTTTTAAAAATTTAAAAAAATCTTAGCATAAAAATAAAACTTATGAAAAAGAGCCAAGGGATAATTATAGAACTGAACATACAATCACCAATTAAAAAAAAACACGCTAAAAGTATTCAATATTAGAGTGGTGATGGCAGAAGATAGAATCCATGAACTCAAAACAGATCAATTGAATTTATCCAATCTGCCAATAGAGAGAAAATAGGAAAACAGAACAAACAGTCTTAAGAATACGTGTCAATAACAAAAAAGCTAGCCTTAATATCTTTTGGAGTTCCTGAGAGAGAGAAAAAAGAATTTATTTCTAAAAACATTTGAAGAAGTATCAGAAAAGTTACCAATTTGGCAAAAGATAGACAAATATGGATTCAAGAAGCCGAGTGAATCCAAGAAAGATAAAACCAAGGAAGTCCGTGTCAACACACATCATATTTGAACTTTCAAAGACAAAAATATTCTTAAAAGTAGTCAGAGATAAATAACAAATTACTTATAGGGAAACATTAATTTAAATGGCAGTGGATTTTTCATTTGAACCTGTGGGAACCAGGAGGAGGCTACACACCAGTTCTCAAATATTAGAAGAAAAGTTCTTTCAACCATGAATTTTTAAAAAAGATTTTATTTATTTATTTATTTATGAGAGGCAGAGAGAGAGAGAGACACAGACAGAGGGATAAGCAGGCTCCATGCAAGGAGCCCGATTCGGGACTTGGTCCTGGGACTCTAGGATCATACCCTGGGCTGAAGGTGGCGCTAAACCGCTGAGCCACTCAGGGATCCTTCAACCATGAATTTTATGTCAAGAAAAAATTATCTTTACCCATTCATTGCTGCTAGAAACATCCAGGTGCCGGTGTCCCAGCATTTCACTGCATCTGTATCTTTGGGGTAAATCCCCAGCAGTGCAATTGCTGGGTCGTAGGGCAGGTCTATTTTTAACTCTTTGAGGAACCTCTACACAGTTTTCCAGAGTGGCTGCACCAGTTCACATTCCCACCAACAGTGTAAGAGGGTTCCCTTTTCTCTGCATCCTCTCCAACATTTGTGGTTTCCTGCCTTGTTAATTTTCCCCATTCTCACTGGTGTGACGTGGTATCTCATTGTGGTTTGGATTTGTATTTCCCTGATGGCAAGTGATGCAGAGCATTTTCTCATGTGCATGTTGGCCATGTCTATGTCTTCCTCTGTGAGATTTCTGTTCATGTCTTTTGCCCATTTCATGATTGGATTGTTTCTTTGCTGCTGAGTTTCATAAGTTCTTTATAGACCTTGGAAACTAGCCCTTTATCTGATATGTCATTTGCAAATATCTTCTCCCATTCTGTAGGCTGTCTTTTAGTTTTGTTGACTGTATCCTTTGCTGTGCAAAAACTTCTTATCTTGATGAAGTCCCAATAGTTCATTTTTGCTTCTGTTTCTTTTGCCTTTGTGGATGTATCTTGCAAGAAGATACTGTGGCCGAGTTCAAAAACGGTGTTGCCTGTGTTCTCCTCTAGGATTTTGATGGAATCTTGTCTCACATTTAGATCTTTCATCCATTTTGAGTTTATCTTTGTATATGGTGCAAGGGAGTGGTCTAGTTTCATTCTTCTGCATGTGGATGTCCAATTTTCCCAGCACCATTTATTGAAGAGACTGTCTTTCTTCCAGTGGATAGTCTTTCCTCCTTTCTCGAATATTAGTTGACCATAAAGTTGAGAGTCCACTTCTGGATTGTGTATTCTGTTCCATTGATCTATGTGTCTGTTTTTGTGCCAGTACCACACTGTCTTGATGACCACAGCTTTGTAGTACAACCTGAGATCTGGCATTGTGATGCCCCAGCTATGGTTTTCTTTTTTAAATTTCCCCTGGCTATTCGGGGTCTTTTCTGATTCCATACAAATCTTAAAACAATTTGTTCTAACTCTCTGAAGAAAGTCCATGGTATTTTGATAGGGATTGCATTAAACGTGTAAATTGCCCTGGGTAACATTGACATTTTCACAATATTAATTCTGCCTATCCGTGAGCAAGGAATTTTTTTCCATCTCTTTGTGTCTTCCTCAATTTCTTTCAGAAGTGTTCTATAGTTTTTAGGGTATAGATCCTTTACCTCTTTGATAAAGAAGATGTGGTTTATGTATACAATGGAATGTTACTCAACCATTAGAAATGACAAATACCCACCATTTGTTCAGCGTGGATGGAACTGGAGGGTATTATGCTGAGTGAAATAAGTCAATCAGAGAAGGACAAACATTATATGTTCTCATTCTTTTGGGAAATATAAATAATAGTGAAAGGGAATAGAAGGGAAGGAAGAAGAAATGGGAAAGGGAAACAGAAAGGGAAAGGGAACAGAACAGAAAGGGAAACAGAACATAAAGACTCCTAACTCTGGGAAACAAACAAGGGGTGGTGGAAGGGGAGGAGGGCGGGGTTTGGGGGTGAATGGGTGGTGGGCACTGAGGGGGACACTTGACGGGATGAGCACTGGATGTTATTCTATATGTTGGCAAATTGAACACCAATAAAAAATAAATTTATTATTAAAAAAATTATCTTTAAGGAGCAAAGGATTTGAATTAGACATTCTCCAATGAAGGAAAACTAATTTGTTGGCAGTAAAACTACCAACACAAATGACTAAATGAAAGTATCTAACAAAAAGGGCATAATAACAGAAGAAGGACTACAACTTCAGAACGGAAAACATCTTGTATTGAGTAAAAGGAAGAATAAGTTGAATAAACTATTCTTATGATTTTCTTAAATAATACTTAATGGTTGAAATACAAATTATAGCACCATCTTATATGGTTCTCAGTCTATCTAGAGGAAATATTTAAGATAAATTAATTTTAAAAATGGGGAGAGTCAAAGTATATGAATAGAAATAAGGTTTTCATATTTTACTCAATGGTAAAATGTCAATACTGGTAGATCATCATGAGTTACATATGTATATTGTACTAACTACAGCAACCATTTAGAAAACCATATAAAACAGTATACCTTACAAGACTACAAACATATCAAGATGAAATCTTAGAAAAAATCTTCATGCACTTCACAGGAAGGCAAAAAGAGAAAAGTAAAAGAAAAAGAAAGCAAACCAGGAGAACAGGAACTAAGAGAAACAAAAATCAAGCAATAAACTGGAAGTTTGAACACTCATATATCAATAATCATGTTACATGTAAATGGTTTAAATGTACCAGTTAAAAGAAATTAACAAAGTAAATAAATAAAAGCAAAACAAAACATATTTTTACAAGAAATTCACCTTAAATATAATAACATAAATAAGTTCAAAGTCAAAAGATTTTAAAAATATATATCATGAAAAAAAATATATATCATGGTGCAAACATTAATTAAAAAGTAATGAGCATATTAATATCAAACAATGTAGATGTCAGTGAAAAGAAAATTATTAGAGACAAAAAGAAACATCTTATAATGACAAAAGATTAATCTACCATGAAGACTTAACCATCTTAATTGTGTCCCACCAAACAACATGGATACCTGAAACAGAATAAGTGAAGTAAAACTGATAGATTTGAAGTGAGAAAGAGACAAACTCAAAATTAGAATTATGCACATCAGCATTCAGCTCCCAGCAATTGATAGAAGAACTAGATAGAAAATGAATAAGAACAGAAATACTTGAACAACATAATTAACCAGCAGGATATATTTGATATATACATATACACACAAAACACTACATCCAATAGCAGAATACACAATTTTTTCAATTTTCCGCAGAATGTTCATGAAAATTGTCCACATTATGAACCATAAAAAAGAAACGCAACAAATAAAAAAATAACTGAAATCATACATTGTGTCCTATGACCATTATAATATCAAATTTTAAAAAAATAACCAGAAAGTCTATAACCACATGGAAATTAAATAATATACTTCTAATTAATCTGTTGATCAATGATATAAGAAGAAAACATAGAATTTGAAAACAATGAAAATTCAACATGTCAATATATATGAGACGCCTCTAAAGTATTTCTAACAGAACAATTTTTTTACAACTAAATGATTATGTTGGAAGACAGGAAATGTTTCTAATAAATAATCTAAAATTCTATGTCAAAAACCAACCAAAAAAGCATAGCAAAATAAATCCACAGCAAGCAAAAGAAAGGAAATAATAAAGATAGGATCAGAAATCAATAAAATTCAAACAGAAAAAATGAAGCAAGGTAATAAATAATAGTTTCTTCAAACATTCAATAAATTTGATTAACCTTTAGCAAGACTGACAAATACAAAAGAAAAAGACAAGACACAAATTACCAATATTAGGAATCAGACAGGGGATATCATTAAAGTTTCTGCAGATATTAAAAAGATAATGAAAGAGGGACGCCTGTGTGGCTCAGTTGGTTGATCATCAGACTCTTGATTTTTGGCTTAGATTATGATCTCCAGGTTGCGAGATCAAGCCCCGTGTTGGGCTCCGCACTGAGCAGACAGTCTGATTGGGATTCTCTCCCTCTCTTTCTGCTCCTCCCCCTACTGGTGCTCTCTCTTTCTCTGTCTCTTTCAAATAAATAAATAAATCTTTAAAAAACATAATAAAAGAATACTATGAACAATTTTACACTTTTAATTTCGATAACTTACAACAGTCTAAAGAAGAAAAAAATATCTTTTCATTCCAAAGATTTTATTTATTTATTCATGAAAGATACAGAGAGAGGCAAAGACATAGGCAGAGGGAAAAGCAGGCTCCTTTCAGGAAGCCTCATGTGGGACTCAATCCCGGAACTCCAGGATCACCCCTGAGCCAAAGGCAGACGCTCAACAACTGAGCTACCCAGGTGTCCCACATATGATTTTTTTTCAGTTGAGGCAGATACTTCACCAAAAAAGAAATAGAGGTGGCAAATAAAAACATGAAAAAAATGGTGAATCCAATATGCACTCATGATAAAATATCTTAGCAAACTATGAATAGAGTGGAGCTTCCTCAATTTGATAAAAATTATCTCCAAAAAAAACCCTCATTCCAAGAACCAACCAATTGAACAAACAAACCCTACCACTAACATAGTACAAAAACCTCTTAGTTGGGACGCCTGGGTGGTTCAGCGGTTTAGCGCCTGCCTTCGGCTCAGGGCCTGATCCTGGAGTCCAAGGATCGAGTCCCATATCAGGTTCCCTGCATGGAGCCTGCTTTTCCCTCTGCATGTGTCTCTGCCTCTCTCTCTCTCTGTCTCTCATGAATAAATAAATAAAATCTTTTTTTAAAAAAGAAACCTATTAGAATTAATGTATGATTTCACCAAGGTTGTAGGAAAATTAACACACATAGAAAAAAAGCAGAAATTTGCATTCTTGTGTGTCAGTCAAAATTGAAAACCAAAATCAAACCATGCAATACAATTTATAATAACCACAAAGATAAAATAAATTGTTAGGTATAAAATTATCAAAACATCTACAAAATTTTTACTATGAAATGCTGAGGAAGGAAATAAAAAATAAATGGAGAGACATATCATATTTGGATATTGAATAACTAAACATAGTAAAAATGTCAACTATTCCCAAATTGACCTATATATTAATGCAATTTTTATCAAAATCCTAACTATTTTTTTTCTGTAGATAAGAATAAATGTAAAATGCATATGGATAGCATGGAATACATATGTACATAAAATTGTTACATACAAAGAATAAAATGGAAGGAATTACTCTGCCCAATACTAACACCTATTATTTCGCCACTGTAATCAAGGCACTGTGGTATTGTTATAGGGATAGATGCATAGATCAAAGGAATAGCCTAGACAACCTAGAAATTGACCCACATAAGCATGCTCAGTGGATTTTTGACAAAGGTGGAAAAGCAATTCAATGGAGGGAAGATAGTCTTTTTCAACAAATAGTGCTGAAGCAGTCGATTAAAAATCTCATTCTAATCCAAAAATATACACAAATGAATAAGAGACATAAATGCAAAATACAAAACTATTAAATATTAAGAAACAAAACATAGGAAACAATCTTTTAATCTAGAGCTAGGGAAAGAGTACTTAGACATGGCACCAAAAATATGGTCCATAAAAGGAAAAATTGATATACTGGACATCAAAATTAACAACTTTTGTTCTTTAAAGCACCTATGAAAAGGTTGAAAATACAAGCTACTGATTGACAGAAAATATGTGCATACTATATATCCAATCATGGATTAGTATTTAGAATATATAAAGAACTCTCAAAACACAATGGTAAAACAAAAATCCTATTAGAAAATATGCAAAAGGCACAAAGAGATATTTCACCAAACAGGATATACAGATGTCAAATGAGCACATGAAGAGATGTTCAACATCTTTAACTGTATTAGTTAGTGTTCTCCAGAGAAGCAAAATCAGTATGATGTGTATATATATATAGAAATATATTTATTTTAATAAATTGGCTTACACAGTTTTAGATCTGGCAAGTCCAAAATTGGCAAAATGGGCCGAGAAACTAGAAACCCAGGGACAAATCAATATATCAGTCCAAGTCTGGAATTTATCTTCTGACAAAATTCCTTCTTGCTCCAGCGAAGACAGTCTTTGTCTTCACTGGAGGTTGAAGACCTTAAGCGGCAAAGGTTGAGGCCCACCCACAGTATGGAGGGAAATCTGATTTATACAAAGTCCATTGACATAAATGTTAATCTCATCCACCTTGCCCCCTGCCCTAGCAAAAACAAATAAACAAACAAAACCTTACAAAGATATTCAGAATAATGTTTGACTAAAAATGTGGATACTATGGCCAAGACAAGGTTATACACAAAATTAACCACTATATAAACCATTAGGGAAATGAAAATTAACACCAAAATGTGATATTAATACAGATCTATCAGAATGGGTAAAATAAATAGTGGCAGGACAAAACACTGGCCAAGATGCAGAAAAATTGGACCACTCACCTATGCTGATGAGAAAGTAAAATTGTATGGTCACTCTAAAACACAGTTCAGCATTTTTTTAATGATATAAAATATTCAATTACCATATTACCCAGGACTTTCACTCTTAGACATTTATCCTAGATAAATGAAAACTTTGTTCACTCAAAAATCTGTACAGAAATGTTAGATCTGTTTTGTCCATAATAAAAAAATAAACTGAAAACTACTCAGAAGTCCTTCAACAGGTGAATAATTAAATGAATGAAGTATAGCACAGAAATAGACACATAAGTGGAACAGAATATACAGAAATGAACCCAAAACTATATGGCCAACTAATCTTCAACAAAGCAGGAAGGAATATCCAAAGGAAAAAAGACAGTCTCTTCAACAAATAATGTTGGGAAAACTGGACAGCAACATGCAAAAGAATGAAATGGGACCACTTTCTTATACCATACACAAAAATAAATTCAAAGTAGATGAAAGACCTAAATGTGAGACAGGAAACAACCAACATCCTCGAGAAGAAAACCAGCAGTAACCTCTTTGACATTAGCTGTAGCAACTTCTTACTAGATTTGTCTCCTGAGGCAAAGAAAACAAAAGTAAAAATAAACTACTAAGGCACCATTTGCTTCAACATGGATGGAACTGGAGGGTATTATGCTGAGTGAAGTAAGTCAGTCGGAGAAGGACAAACATTATATGTTCTCATTCATTTGGGGAATATAAATAATAGTGAAAGGGAATATAAGGGAAGGGGGAAGAAATGTGTGGGAAATATCAGAAAGGGAGACAGAACGTAAAGACTGCTAACTCTGGGAAACGAACTAGGGGTGGTAGAAGGGGAGGAGGGCGGGGGGTGGGAGTGAATGGGTGATGGGCACTGGGGGTTATTCTGTATGTTAGTAAATTGAACACCAATAAAAAATAAATTAAAAAAAATAAATAATAAAATAATAAAAAAAAAAGAAGATAAAATCTTCTTCACAGCAAAGGAAACAGTCAACAAAACTAAAAGACAAACTTCAGAATGGGAGAGGATATTTGCATATGACATATCTGATAAAGGGTTTGTATTCAAAATCCATAAAGCATTTATTTATAAAACTCAACTAACCCTAAAAAAAATAAACCATCCAGTTAAGACAGGCAGAAGAGAGCAGCCCAGGTGGCTCAGGAGTTTAGCACTGCCTTCTGCCCAGGGTGTGATCCTGGAGACCAGGGGTGGAGTCCCACATCAGGCTCCCTCCATGGGGCCTGTTTCCTGCTTCTCCCTCTGCCTGTGTCTGTGCCTCTCTGTCTGTATGTCTCTCATGGATAAATAAATAAAATATTTTTAAAAAGACACATTTTTCTAAAGAAGACATACAGATGGCCAGCAGACACATGAAAAGATGCTCAACATCACTAATCATCAGGGAAATGTAAATCAAAACTACAATGAGATATCATCTCGCATCTGTCAGAATGTCTAAAACCAACAACACAGGAAACAATAGGTGTTGGCAAGGATGCAGAGAAAGGGGAACACTCTTGCACTGTTGGTGGGAATGCGAGCAGCCACTGTGGAAAACAGTATGGAGGTTCCTCAAAAGGTTAAAAATAGAACTACCCTATGATCTAGTAATTGCACTATTAAGTATTACCTGAAGAATAAGAAAAAACCTGATTTGAAGGGATACATGCACCACAATGCTTATAGCAGCATGATCAACAATAGCCAAATTATGGAAAAAATCCAAATGTCCATTGACTAATGAAAGGATAAAGAAGTTGTGGTATATATTATATATTATAATATATTATTATATGATATATATTATATATGTTAATATATAATATATAATTCAACCATTAAAACTAATGAAATATTGCCATCTGCAAGGATGTAGATGGAGGTAGAGTATTATGCTAAGTGAAATAAGGCAGTCAGGAAAAGACAAATACCATACGGTTTCACTCCTATATAGAATTTAAGAAACAAATAAGATGAATATAGAGGGGAAAAAAAGGACAACCAGAAAACAGACACTTAGCTATATAAGACAAACTGATAGTTGCTGCATGGGAGGTGGGCTGTTGGATGGGTTAAGTGAGTGATGGGTATTAAGGAGGGCACTTGTGATGAGCATTGGTTGATGTATGTAAGTAATAAATCACTAAATTCTATACCTAATATTAACTTTACACTGTATGTTAACTAACTAGAATTTAAATAAAAACTTGAAAAAAAAAGAAATATTAAGTGAAAAAACAGCAACAACATAATGTGGTATATACACATCATGGAGTGATAGTTAGCAGTAAAAAGTAATAAGCTATCCATATATGCAATGACTTGGATGAATCTCCAGGGATATTCTGAGTGAAAAAAAATTAATTCAACAAGATTGTACACTGTATAATTCCATTTGTGTGACATTTTTGCAAAAACAATGTTTTAGGAATGGAGAACAGATTAGCAGTTGCCAGGGATTAGAGAAAGTTGGGCAGGAGTGAAAGAAGGAAATACCTGTGATTATAGAAAGGCATCATGAGGGATCCTTGTGATGATAGAACTCTTCTGGAAGTTGACTTTGCTAAAAATGCACCTATTTAATTGCACATTATTCAATTATATTGCACTAAACACCCCCCCGCCCACACAAAAAGACATATGCGGAGTACAAGTGGGGAGATCTGAATAAAATTGTTGGATTTTATCAATATCAACAACCTGGTTATGCCATTGTACTATAATTTTGTAAGATGTTTTTTAAGTTTATTTATTTTTAGTAATCTCTATACCCAACGTGGGGCTAAAATCCATAACTGGAGATCATGAGTTGCATGCTTTTCTGACTGAGCCAGCTAGGCACCCCAATTTTGCAAGATGTTACCATTAAGTGAAACTGAATAAAATATACATAGAATCTCTCTGTATTAATTTTTAATAAAAAGTAAATCCACAATAATTTCAATGCAAAAATATTTAATTTAAAAAACTGCAAAAGGATATTTTCAGATAGTCAAATATTCTTTATTTTTTTAAAAGATTTTATTTATTTATTCATGAGAGACACACAGAGAGAGGCAGAGACATAGGCAGAGGGAGAAGAAGGCTACCTGTAGGGATCCTGATGCAGAACTCAATCTCAGGACCCTGGAGTCATGACCTGCACCAAAGGCAGACACTCAGCTACTGAGCCACTCCAGTGCCCCAGATAACCAAAGATTTAGAAAAATTCCATTAATGGGTATATTGCATATGTGAATTATATATCAATAAAGCTATTTTAAAAAGTATAAAAATCGGGAAAAATAAAATCACTCCAAGGCCTATTAAAATTGTCCTGTATATAAATTAAAATGAAGATTTAAAGAAAGGAGAAATCACAGTGGTGAGTATTGAAATCTATGAAACACAAAATTAAATCATATTAAGAGTTGTGACAAAACAAAGCAAATGTCAAAAATAGTTCTTGATGGCACATTTAAAAATATAAATTTAATAATTTAAATTATTTGAGTTATATTGCTCAAATTTCTAAATTATATTAACAAAAATCCCAGGAATTTTTAAAGAAATAAGTGGATAAAGTGATTGCATTCAAATATATTCCATTTTTAAATCCATGTTAGCAGCCTTTCATTCTAGATAACTAGAATATAATGTGTTCATAAAGGTCTATAATGCCAAATCACAAAAGAGAGGTTTGAAAAACAATAAAGCAACCATAGTTCATAGATCAAAAAATAGGGAAAATAATCTCAGGGAAAGATAAAATCAAAATGCATAAAATAAGATCACAAAGTAAAACTCTAGCATAGAAATTTTTTTTTTTTTTTTATTTATGATAGTCACAGAGAGAGAGAGAGAGAGGCGCAGAGACACAGACAGAGGGAGAAGCAGGCTCCATGCAGGGAGCCCGATGTGGGATTCGATCCCGGGTCTCCAGGATCGCGCCCTGGGCCAAAGGCAGGCGCCAAACCGCTGCGCCACCCAGGGATCCCTCTAGCATAGAAATTTTGAAAAAAATGTAAATGGGTTGAACTGGCCCATTCAAAGAACTCCAAATTTAACAAAACACAAATTTCAATTATAGATTTTTATAAGATATGCAACTACAGAAATTTACCTTAAGAAACTTTCAAAGAATGGCCCGTGCCATATAGGAAAACACAAATAAAATAACTCACAGGTCACAATGTTTTTTAAACATAATAGTATAATATATTTGAGGCAAAACATAATAAACAGTGGCAAAAGGGGTGCATGTTTATAATGAATGAGTTACGATCTTAGGCAAAATACACAAACACAAAGCTAAAAGAATTAATAAATTACAAACAGCAGAAATTGTAAAGGATACATGATCTGACTGTAACGTAACAACACTAAAAAAAAGCAACATGATCAAAAACATTGAACAATTTGAAACACTTCCCAAAATAGCTTGTGTCTATGAATGTGTGTGTATGTGTGTGTAAGCAATCAAAATTAAGATGGATAAAATCCAAGCTGTTGCTATAGAATATGCATAGGGGTGGGTTTATGCAAGGTTTTAGTTTTCTACTTCAAGATCTGAAATGTATGAATTTTAATATCTGCTTATATTATTCTCATTTTCTATCAATTTCTACTTTATTAATTCTTCTATTTTAAATTTTCTAGCCTCTTGAGTTATTGGTGTCATTTATGTTCTCAAAATATCTTGTATTTGTAAAAATTTAATTTTTATGACAAGGATAACACACATTGTAACACATCCAGCAATTCAGATGTGTATAAAAATTGTAATAGTCTGCTTCTATTTCCTCATGATAATAGTAATGTGATTCTATCCTTCTGAGGCAACCTATGTATACATTTAGTAGCTGTTCTTCTATGTCTATAGTACTTAAAATAAAATGGAATCATACACAATATACACTTAGTTCTGAGATTAAATTTTCTTACTCAGTATACAATAGACATGCTTCCAAGTCAACACATACTATGCTAGTTATTTTAATACTGACAAACTTTATAAAATATATGATATGTCATAACATTCCCATTGATTTTCTTATTGAGACACACTCAGATTAAGTTCAGGTTTTTCTACCACAATAAATATAACTAATAACATATGTCCATAGTACTGGTAATTTTATTTTTTTTTTAATAAGATGTATTAGATTTTGACTGCTGCATTACAAATTATCACAAATATAACACCTTAAAACAAGGCCCACTTATTAGTTCACGGCTTTGTAGGTAAGAAGTCCAGCACAATGTAGCTTGATTTTCTGCACAAGATATTTTAAAACTGAAGTCATTCATTTGGGGAATATAAAAATTAGTGAAAGAGAATAAAGGGAAAGGAGAGAAAATGAGTGAAAATATCAGTGAGGATGACAAAACATGAGAGACACCTAACTCTGGGAAATGAACAAGGGGTAGTGGTAGGGGAGGTGGGCAGGGGGTTGGGGTGACTGGGTGATGGGTACTGAGGGGGACACTTGGCAGGATGAGCAATGGGTGTTATGCTATATATATGTTGGCAAATTGAACTCCAATAAAAAAAAACTGAAGTCAATGTGTTGGCTATGTTCTTGCTGGAGGCTTGGCTATGGATATGTTCATTTCTGAGCTCATTTATGTTGTTGGGATAATCCAGTTTCTTGAGGTATTAGGATCAAAATTCCTATTTTCCTGCTGCAGCAAGAAGCTTCTCTTGTCTCCTAGAAGTCACTCACATTACTTGCTATGTGGTTCTCACCATCTTCAAAGTCAGAATATTGATGCTTTTCCATGCTTGGATCTCTGACTTCTGTCTGACTCAGAAGTAAAGGGCTCATGTGATTAGTTCAGCACCCCCCCCCAATATTTCCATTTGATTAACTAAAAAGCAACTCAATGGTAAATTTAATCACATCTGGAATATGTCTTACTGTATATATAACATAATTATGGGAGTGATGTCCCATCATATCAATAGGTTCAATGATCAACAGGAGGAGATTATGCAGAGTGAAAGTCATTACTAGTTATTTTAGACTTTGATTTACTATAAATAGATTCCAGGAATTACTGGGTCTTTTTTGGACATCAATCATTGGAACTTTATTTTCAATATTTTTTCATTTTCTCAGAATCAGAATACGTTGGGAGGAAGTGGACAGAGTTTTCTTTTTAAATTTTGTGAATTTTGTGGGATAATTTATAATAAGTAATTTCCACCATGTGACACCTACTTTTCTACTACAAGTTACTATAAATACTCAAGGAACATCAAAGACTCAGATATAAGAGTACATTCAAATCTCAGCTCCACTACTTAATAGCTTTGTGAACATAGAAACATTACTTAACCTCCCTTACAACATAAAAATAAATCCTCATAAGATTGTTTAGAAGATCAAAAGAGGTTGGATTAAAGAACTTAAAACAGGGCTTTGTTTTTATTAAACTTTTGTTTTTATTAAATGTTCTTTTCTTCTGTTTCTCATTGTCCTTGTGTAATCAAGGAATGGACATGTACTAAGTTCAGCAAATGGGACACACTCATCTGGGACCATGAATCCTTAGCAATTGATATAAGCACAGAAGAAAAAGTTATTGTTTTTCTTTTTAATAGTCTTCTCAGGAGTGGTACCCTGATCTGTCACTGCTATAGGCTATGTTAAGATTCTTCATTAAATTAACAATATATTAAAAACTTCTGGGTAGTTAGAAAAAAATTAGTAAAAAAATAATATGGCTTTTCATATACATATTTGCCATCTGTATATCTTCTTTGATGAGGTATCTGTTAAGGTCTTTGGTCCATTTTTAATAGGGTCATTTATTCTCTTATTGTTTAATTTTATATTTATTTTTTAAAATATTTTATTTATCCATTCATGATAGACATAGAGAGAGAGGCAGAGATACAGGCAGAGGGAGAAGCAGGCTCCACGCAGGGAGCCCGACGTGGGACTCGATCCCAGGACTCCAGGATCACGCCCGGGCCAAAGGCAGGCGCTAAACCACTGAGCCACCCAGGGATCCCCTCTTATTGTTTAATTTTAAAGTTCTTTGTATATTTGAGTATCAGTCCTTCATTAGAAGTGCCTTTTGCAACTAATTTTTCCCTTTGTGTGACTTACCTTATAATTTTCTTGACATTCTCTTTTACAGAGAGGAAGTTTTTAAATTCTATTTAAGTCCAGATTATCAATTACTTCCTTCATGAATTGTATCTTTGGTGTTGTATCTAAAAGGGCATCACCACTCTTACGGTCATCTAGATTTTCTTTCATATTATCTTCAAGGAGTTCTATAGTTTCGCGTTTTACATTTAGATCTTGATCTATTTTGAGTCAATTTTTGTTAAAGTAGAAGGTTTGTGTTTGATTCATTTTTTTTTTTACATGTAGATGTATGGTTGTTCTAGCACCACTGATAGAAAAGATTATCTTTGCTCCATTGTATCAACTTTGATCTTTGCCAAAGATCCATTGACTAAATTTATGGGAGTCTATTTCTGAATGCTTTATTCTGTTCATTGGTCTATTTTTCTACCTCGGCATGACATCAGAATAAAAAAAAACACACATAATGTAATGGAACAGAATAGAATCTTTGATTTAAAAAAATAGATTTAAACTCTGGGTAGGTGGAGCAGAAAAAAAAATGTAGTCAAAAACTGTCATATGACCACATATTTAATGCCTGGAATAGTGAGGATCAGAACACAGACAGAAACAAAGGGAGCATGCCCACAGCCATGCTTTCATCACAGGAGCAGTCTCCATAGGTAGAGACCTGTTAATAGAAGAAACATTTGCTGCTGTCTCTGCTAGCGTCACTGCTGTAGAACGCTTCTATACTCTCAATTTCAGGGTAGCAGCTGTAGAAAGTTATGAGAACATCCAACTGTCCAGTCTAAATAACATTGGTATTTTTTTCTGTCATAGAACTGGAAAGTGGTTCTATGCTCCCATCCTCCACTATCAGATTTGACAGGAGGAGATTAAATCTTGTCCTTTGTCTATCTAGCTTTTCTCCAAATTTGAAGCTAGTTTGGATACTATAAATAGAAAGTAAATATCTACTGCATGAGTAATCATAGAAATTTATGTTAAAAATTAGATATCATCTACAATATTAGGAAAAATAAAAAGTCTGATGAGACAAAGTATTGATTGAAATACAGGGAAAGAAGGCTCAACTCATACATACTCTGGTAGGAGTGCAAATTGATGCAATCACTTTGGATTATGATTTAGCATTATCAAATGAAGTTGAAACTGTATGTATACTAAAAACCAGGTATTCTGCTTATAGATGTGTATTTTGGATAAACTCTTGTACTTATGTACTAAGAGAGTTGTAGAAGGATACAAATTATAGAAGTTAAAAGTTGAAGAATAGATAAATAATTTATGGTTTATTTTATTGATGAATTACCTGATATAGTTAAAATGAATGAACTTGATCTAAATATATCAATATAGTAATAAAAATTTAATTTTCAATGAAAAGCAAGTTGCAGAATGTTATATAGAGTGTGATAACATTTATACAGTTAAAAAAAAACCAAGTAACATTGCATTGTTCACTGATGTATCAAATAAAAGTTAAAAAAAATAATGGTAGGTATGATGGCTAATTTCATATGTCATCTTGGCTGTGCCATGGAGTACCCAGATACTTGGTCAAACATTATTCTGGGTATTTCCATAAGGGTGTTTTTGGATGAAAGTAACATTTAGATTGGTAGATTGAGTAAATCACATTCCTCTCCCTAATATAGGTGGGTCTCATCTAATCAGTTGAAAGCCTGACTGTAAGAAATCTCTGACTCTTTCCTTTTTTTTTTTTTAAGATTTTATGTATTTATTCATGAGAGACAGATGGAGAGAGAGAGAGAGGCAGAGACACAGGCAGAGGGAGAAGCAGGCCCCATGCAGGGAGCCCGACATGGGGCTGATCCCGGGTCTCCAGGATCATGCCCTGGGCTGAAGATGGCGCTAAACTGCTGAGCCACCCAGGCTGCCCATGACTCCTTCTTAAGTAAGAGAGAATCCTTTCTGCTAGTCTTTGGTTTAGAACTAAATTATTAGCTCTCCTGGGCCTCCAGCTTGCTGACTCATCCTGCAGATCTTGAGGCTTGCCAACCTTCATAGCTGCATGAGTGAATTCGATATAATTCAATTGATTAGTCTATCTACAAATAGATTTAAGAGAAAGATATTTAGAGATAAAGATAGAGATAGACATATCTTATTGGCTCTGTTTCTCTGGCAAACCCTGACTTGTTAGGGTAAAGAGGAGAATGAAATTGGTGAGGAGGAAAAAGAAAACCAATTCTACTTCCATGTTCTTTGCTTTAAAAAAAATAAACAAAAATGAGAAAACATTAACATTTTTAATAATGAAAGAATTTATATATTATTTTCTGCACATTTCTGTATTTTAATGCTTTCCTTAAGTTTCTCTACATAGTATTTTAATTGATATTTAATATTTAATATTCTATCATTTTTATCTTTAAACTGCAAGTTATTTAGTAATATATTTGGGAATTTAAAAAATCTTTAAATTTTATTTTCTGATTTATTTATATTATGAACAGAACTGTGGTGTGAATGTTACATATTATTTGAATTCTGTTAAGGATTTTGTAACCTGGCACAGAGTCAAATTTGTAACCTCCCTTGTGTACCTGAAAATACTTTGTATTTTCTATTTATTGTGTATTTGGTAAAGGTTATTGTTGTTCTACTGTGTGTTTAACAAATCTTTGTGTGATTCATCAGTTTCTAATAAAAATCTCTTAAAATTATCATCTTTCTATAATTTTGGTGTGAGTGTATCCATGGATCCAGAATTATTCTATCTTATTGTTCCATCAACTAGTATGTTTCCCATATGCATGGTCTAAGAAATCTCATTGTTTTGACCATATTCTAAGTAGTAGAATAAAAGAAAGAAGGGAGGTGTTTGCTAACTGTAAGAATACAGCCCAGAAAAGATTAACATTTGAATCAGTAGTGAGTAAAGAAGATTCACCCTCACCAAATTGGGGGCCATCATTATCTAATACTTGAGGATCAAAATAGAAAAAAAGTAGAGGAGCTAATTCTCTCTCTTTGTGAGCTGGAATGTTCATTATCTCCTGCCCTTGGACATTGGAGCTCCTGGCTTTTGGGACTTTGGATTCCAGGACTTACAATAGTAGCCCCCTGTTCTTAGGCCTTTGGACTCAGACTGAATCATAACACTGTTTTCCCTAGTTCTCCAGCTTGCAGATGGAATATTGTGGTATATCTCAGCCTCTATAATCACAAATCTTCTCTTACTTGTAACTCTGGATAACCCTAACACAGGTGTATGTGTGTGTATGCATACCCTTGACAAGAAAGGTTTTTAAAAAGATGTCCAGGCAATGCAATATGATTATGTAACTTACTGTTATTGAGGAAAGCTGGGGGAAGAGTTCACAGAAACTTTCTGTACTAGTTTTGCAACTTCTTATGGCTCAAACTATTTCAAAATAAAAACTTTAAGAAGGGAAAATAATTATTGCTGCAAAATGTAGAATGTGTGTATATTTCCAAAAATATATATAATTATTTATGACTGACAGAGAAAAAATATGCTAAGGAAATGAGTAAATTGAATTTTCTAGTAAACTCAGAGTAATTTTCCCTCATAGATTTTACAGTATTGTTATAAAGCTTACTTTGTATCAGTTGTTATGCAAGACAGATTTATTCACATTATCTGTTATTTATCTATTTAAAAATTTATTACATATTATAGAATGCTGAGTTCTTGCAATAGATTATGAGTTTTATGAAGATAGGGGTGGCATATTAATCATTTTATAGTTATAGTATATAGCATGATCCTTGGTGAAGAGTAGTAGCTCAACAAATGAATCTTATGGCTGAATAAATTTCATATTTCTTGTTATAGGGGATATTTGATGATTTTTGATTAACATCCATTTATTCTTCCAAAGAATACTCTATAATTTCATTTTTATCAATTACTTTTTCCCTATCTGAGACAATCTGGTGGAAAAGGAATCAGCATCCATCTCCATCCTCACCTTAGCCAAAGGATGAACACATGCTATGCAATTATATGCTCCCTCCCTGAAATTTGAATCTTGAGATGAAGAACAAAGACATTTAAAATAGTTGACATTTACTCATTGCAGAAATGGCCTACTGATGTGACTGATAGAAGATTTTACTTGCTTTCTGAATCCTAGATTTCCATCTTTCTTAGTGTTGCGGCCACCAACTTCAGTTCTACACATGCCACCAAGAGTAAGGACTACAGTACTCAATCTTCTTTATATCAGTGTGCAGCCATGTGACCAAGTTTGGGCTAAGGACATATGATGAGAAGTGATGAAATTTCTAGGCTGTATTCTTACAGTTAGAAAACACCCTCCTTCTTCTTTCTTTTATTCTACTACTTAGAATATGGTCAAAACAACAAGATTTCTTGGACCATGCATATGGGAACATACTAGTATTGATGGAACAATAAGAATATTTCTGTATCCATGGATACCTTCACACCAAAATTATAAAAAGAAAGTAGATGATTTTAAGAGACACTACTCAAAAGAAAGTAGAAAGGTAAATCTTGAGAGAGAGTAGTAAGGCTAGAAACTATTGCAGTTCTTGAGTAAAAACTACATGAAGAACTTATTTTCACCTTGAACTATTGGCACAACCATATATAACATTTTTTAACATTGTATCTTTCTATTAGTTGGAATATTTTATTAAATATTTTTTATTTACTTATTACTTATTTATTTATTATTTTTTATAAATCTATTTTCCATTGGTGTTAAATTTGCCAACATATAGAATAACACCCAGTGCTCATCCCATTAAGTGCCCCCCCCAGTGCCCATCACCGAGTCACCCCAACCCCTGCCCACCTACCTTTCTACTACCGCAAGTTTGTTCCCCCGAGTTAGGAGTCTCTCTCATGTTCTGTCTCCCTATCTGATATTTCCCACTCATTTTTTCTCCTTTCCCCTTTATTCTCTTTCACTATTTTTTATATTCCCCAAATGAATGAGACCATATAATGTTTGTCCTTCTCCGATTGACTTACTTCACTCAGCATAATACCCTCCAGTTCCATCCACGTCGAAGCAAATGGTGGGTATTTGTCCTTTCTAATGGCTGAATAATATTCCATTGCACACATATACCACATCTTAATCCATTCACCTTTCGATGGACACCGAGGCTCCTTCCACAGTTTGGCTATTGTGGACACTGCTGCTATAAACATCAGGGTGCAGGTGTCCCGGTTTTTCACTGCATCTGTATCTTTGGGGTAAATCCCCAGGAGTGCAATTGGTGGGTCGTAGGGCAGATCTATTTTTAACTCTTGGAGGAACCTCCACACAGTTTTCCAGAGTGGCTGCATCACTTCACATTCCCACCAACAGTCCAAGAGGGTACCCCTTTCTCCACATCCTCTCCAACATTTGTGGTTTCCTGCCTTGTTAATTTTCCCCATTCTCATTGGTGTGAGATGGTCGGTCTCTCATGGTGGTTTTGATTTATATTTCCAAAATGGCCGGTGATGCAGAACATTTCTCATGTCCTTCTTGGCCATGTCTATGTCTTCCTCTGTGAAATTTCTGTTCATGTCTTTTGCCCATTTCATCATTGGATTCTTTGTTTCTTTGCTCTTGAGTGGAATAAGTTCTTTATAGATCTTGGATACTAGCCCTTTATCTGATATGTCATTTGCAAATATCTTTTCCCATTCCGTAGGTTGTCTATTAGTTTTGTTTACTGTTTCTTTGCTGTGCAAAGCTTCTTATCTTGAGGAAGTCCCAGTACTTCATTTTTGCTTTTGTTTCTCTTGCCTTCATGGATGTATCTTGCAAGAAGTTACTGTGGCCGAGTTCAAAAAGGGTGTTGCCTGTGTTGTCCTATAGGATTTTGATGGAATCTTGTCTCACATTTAGATCTTTCATCCATTTTGAGTTTATCTTTGTGTATGGTGAAAGAGAGTGGTCTAGTTTCATTCTTCTGCATGTGGATGTCCAATTTTCCCTGCACCATTTATTGAAGAGACTCTTTTTTCCAGCGGATAGTCTGTCCTGATTTGTCGAATATTAGTTGACCATAAATTTGAGGGTCCACTTCCGGGTTCTCTATTATGTTTCATTGATCTATGTGTCTGTTTTTGTGCCAGTACCACACTGTCTTGATGACCACAGCTTTGTAGTACAACCTGAAATCTGGCATTGTGATGCCCCAGCTGTGGTTTTCTTTTTTAATATTCCTCTGGCTATTCGGGGTCTTTTCTGATTCCACACAAATCTTAAGAAGATTTGTTCCAACTCTGAAGAAAGTCCATGGTATTTTGATAGGGATTGCGTTAAATGTGTAAATTGCCCTGGTTAGCATTGACATTTTCACAATATTAATTCTTCCAATCCATGAGCTTGGAATATTATTCCATCTCTTTGTGTCTTCCTCAATTTCTTTCCGAAGTATTCTGTAGTTTTTAGGGTATAGATCCTTTACCATTTTGGTTAGGTTTATTCCTAGGTATCTTATGCTTTTGGGTGTAATTGTAAATGGGAATGAATCCTTTATCTCATTCTTCAGTCTTATTGTTAGTGTATAGAAATGGCACTGACTTCTGGGTATTGATTTTGTATCCTGCCACACTGCCAAATTGCTGTTTGAGTTCTAGCATCATGGGGTGGAATCTTTTGGGTTTTTCTATGTAGAGTATCATGTAATATGCAAGTAGGGAGAGTTTGAGTTCTTCTTTGCCAATTTGAATGCCTTTCATTTCTTTTGGTTGCCTGATTGCTGAGGCTAGGACTTCTAGTACTATGTTGAATAGCAGTGGTGAGAGTGGACATCCCTGTCTTGTTCCTGATCTTAGGGGAAAGCCTCCCAGTGTTTCCCCATTGAGAATGATATTTGCTGTGGCCTTTTCATAGATGGCTTTTAAGATGCTAAGAAGTATTCCCTCTATCCCTACACTCTGAAGACTTTTGATCAGGAATGGGGGATCCCTGGGTGGCGCAGCGGTTTGGCGCCTGCCTTTGGCCCAGGGCGCGATCCTGGAGACCCGGGATCGAATCCCACATCGGGCTCCCAGTGCATGGAGCCTGCTTCTCCCTCTGCCTGTGTCTCTGCCTCTCTCTCTCTCTCTCTCTCTCTGTGACTATCATAAATAAATAAAAAAAAATAAAAAAAAATAAATCACAGAGGTATTGTAAAAAGGATAAACTTTAAAAAAAAAAAGGAATGGATGCTGTATTTTGACAAATGCTTTCTGTGCATCTATTGAGAGGATCCTATGGTTCTTGGTTTTTCTCTTGCTGATATGAACAATCACATTGATTGTTTTACAAGTGTTGAACCAGCCTGGCATCCCGGGATAAATCCTACTTGGTCATGGTGAGTAGTTTTCTTAATGTATTGTTGGATCCTATTGTCTAGTATCTTGTTGAGAAATTTTGCATCCATGTTCATCAGGGATATTGGTCTGTAATTCTCCTTTTTGGTGGGGTCTTTGTCTGGTTTTGGAATTAAGGTGATGCTGGCCTCATAGAACGAATTTGGAAGTACTCCATCTCTTTCTATCTTTCCAAACAGCTTTAGTAGAATAGGTATGGTTTCTTCTTTAAACGTTTGATAGAATTCCCCTGGGAAGCCATCTGGCCCTGGACTTTTGTGTCTTGGGAAGTTTTTGATGACTGGTTCAATTTCCTCCCTGGTTATTGGCCTGTTTTCTGTTTCTTCCAGTTCCAGTTTTGGTAGTTTGTGGCTTTCCAGAAATGCATCCATTTCTTCTAGATTGCCTAATTTATTGGCGTATAGCTGCTCATAATATGTTTTTAAAATCGTTTGTATTTCCTTTTTTTTTAAATTTTTATTTATTTATGATAGTCAGAGAGAGAGAGAGAGAGAGAGGCAGAGACACAGGCAGAGGGAGAAGCAGGCTCCATGCACTGGGAGCCCGACGTGGGATTCGATCCTGGGTCTCCAGGATCGCGCCCTGGGCCAAAGGCAGGCGCTAAACCGCTGCGCCACCCAGGGATCCCTCGTTTGTATTTCCTTGGTGTTGGTAGTGATCTCTCCTTTCTCATTCATGATTTTATTAATTTGAGTCTTTTCTCTCTTCTTTTTAATAAGGCTGGCTAATGGTTTATCTATCTTATTAATTCTTTCAAAGAACCAACTCCTGGTTTTGTTGATCTGTTCCACAGTTCTTCTTGTCTCTATTTCATTGAGTTCTGTTCGAATCTTTATTAACTCTCTTCTTCTGCTGGGTGTAGGATCTATTTGCTGTTTTTTCTCTAGCTCCTTTAGGTGCAAGGTTAGCTTTTGTATTTGAGCGCTTTCCGGTTTTTGGATGAATGCTTGTACTGCGATGTATTTCCCTCTCAGGACTGCTTTTGGTGTATCCCAAAGATTTTGAATGGTTGTATCTGCATTCTCATTAGTTTCCATAAAACTTTTTAGTTCTTCTCTAATTCCTGGTTGACCCTTTGATCTTTTAGCAGAATGGTCCTTAACGTCCACATGTTTGAAATCCTTCCAAACTTCTTCTTGTGATTTAGTTCCAATTTCAAAGCATTATGGTCTGAAAATATGCAGGGGACGATCCCAATCTTTTGTTAACTGTGAAGACCTGATTTGTGACCCAGTATGTGGTCTATTCTGCAGAAAGTTCCATGTGCACATGAGAAGAATGTGTTTTCAGTTCCTTTTGGATGTAAAATTCTGAAGCCATCAAGTATAAGTCTATTATTATCTAAGTATGTCTTAACTTTGGTTATTAATTGATTGATATATTTGGCAGCTCCCAAATTCGGACATATATATTGATGATTGTTAAGTCCTGTTGTTGGTTAGATACTTTAAGTATGATATAGTGTCCCTCTTCATCTCTCACTACAGTCTTCGGGGTAAATTTTAGTGTATCTCATATAAGGATGGCTACCCCTGCTTTCTTTTGAGGAACATTTGAATGGTACATGGTTCTACAAACTTTTATTTTCAGGCTGTAGGTGTCCTCATGTCTCTTGTAGACAGCAAATAGATGGGTCTTGCTTTTTTATCCAGTCTGAAACCCTGTGCCTTTTCATGGGGTCACTAAGCCCATTCCAGTTCAGAGTTACTATTGAAAGTTATGAGTTTAGTGTCATCATGATACCTATTCGGTCCCTGTTTTTGTGGATTGTTCCCTTGGACTTCCTCTTTCTTTTACAGAATCCCCCTTAAAATTTCTTGCAGAGGTGGTTTTGTGGTCACATATTCTTTCAGTTTCTGCCTATCTTAGAAGCTCTTTATCTCTCCTTCTAGTCTCAGTGAGATCCTTGCTGGATAAAGTATTCTTGGCTGCATGTTCTTCTAATTTAGGACCCTGAATTTATCCTGCCAGCCCTTTCTGGCCTGCCAGGTGTCTGGGGAGAGGTCTTCTGTTAATCTAATATTTCTCCCCATAAGAGTTAGAGATTTCTTTTCTCTTGTTGCTTTAAGGATCCTCTCTTTATCTTTGGAATTTGCAAGCTTCATTATTAAATGTTGACTTTTTGAGCGGTTTTTAATGAATTTGTGGGGGGAATCTCTCTATTTCTTGGATCTGAATGCCTGTTTCCCTTCCCAGCTTAGGAAAGTTTTCAGCTATGATTTGTTCAATTCCATATTCTGGACCTCTGTCCCTTTTGGCACCCTCGGGAACCCCAATCAAATGTAGATTTTTTTTTTTTCTGAGGCTGTCATTTAATTCCTTTAATCTACCATATTTTTTAAATTGTTTTTCTTTTTTCCTCAGTTTCCCTCTTTGCCATCAACTTGTCTTCTATGTCTTTCACTCGTTCTTCTACCTCGTTAACCCTCGACGTTAGGACCTCTAGTTTGCATTGCATCTCATTTAATTTATTTTTTATTTATGCCTGATTAGATCTAAATTCTGCAGTCATGAAGTCTCTTGTGTCTTTTACGCTTTTTTCTAGAGCCACCAGTAGCTTTATAATTGTGCTTCTGAATTGGTTTTCTGACATTGAATTCGAACCGAAATTTTGTAACTCTGTGGGAGAGAGGACTGTTTCTGATTCTTTCTTTTGATGTGAGTTTTTCCTTCTAGTCATTTTGTTCAGTGCAGAGTGGCTAAAAACAAGTTATATTGGGAAAAGGAGAAAAAGAGAGAGGAGAAAGAAGAAATGAAAAAGAAAAAAAAAGAAGAAGAAGAAAAGAAAAAAAGGGGGCGGGAAGCAAACAGAAAACAAAAACAAGGGGGAGTATCCTCTAATTCTGTATACTGTAAATCTCTCGACTTCTCCTGGAACTTTCCAGTGCTGCTTGGTCAATACTTTGTTTTTCCCTTGTCTGTCTAGTTGGTCTTCTGGGCTTTTCCCTTGTCTGTCTAGTTGGTCTTCTGAGCTAGGGGCCTGCTGTGTGGATTCTCACGTGTCAGTACTTGTGGGAGCTGCTCAGCCCCCTGCCTGATGCATGGCTCTGTGAAAGTTGTTTAACCCGTTTACCTGTGAGGCCACTGTGAGGCTCAGTGGGGGTTGTTTATCCTGTGAGGCCCCAGGAGGAACAACAACAGTGGCTGAGACCAGGTCTCCAGCCCTGGAGTCAGCTCCTGCAGTCACTATCCCAGCTCTCAGTCTGCAGGGGCCTGGATGCTCTGGGGCCGGGGCTGCCAATCCGCACAGCTCGGGGCCACCCAGCAGCAGGAGCTTACTTGCTGTTCTGTGCCCTCCTGGCCTCTGCCTGTCTCGGCGTGAGCGCCAGATCCTGGGCTGTGTCCCGGTGCCCTGGACTTTCAGGCCTGTGCTGTTGGAATCTGTGCTCCCTCCGCGAGCTGCTCCCGTGTCCAGCCGAGGACGGAGCAGCCCTTTAGGGAGCTCGGCTGGCGGTGTGTGGCACACTCTCCCCCGGGGCGCAGGTCCCACGTTAGGGCCCCGGGAGCCTGAGGGCATCCCCGCCCCTCCTGGGATCCTGCTCCACCTCCCTGGAGGGCCTTTCCCTCCGGGAAGATTGGTAAAGCTCCTGCTTCTCCAGGCGGGGCTTTCCTGTCCTGGGGGCACTTGACAGGGGCCTTAGCCGGGCTCCTCACGGGGCCCCTCCCCCTTGGATGCCTTTTGTTTCTTTATTTCTTTTTTCCTCCCGTCTTCCTACCTTGATAGAAGGGTGAACTCTCCTCACTGTAGCATTCCAGCTGTTCTCTCTTTAAATCTCAAGCCGAATTTGTAGGTTTTCAGGATGATTTAAAAGTTATCTAGGTAATTTGGTGGGGACAGGTAACTTGGGGACCCTACTCTTCTGCCATCTTCTATTATTCTAAATATTTCTGAATTAAATCTTACTGTTGTTATTTTAAATCCTTACCACCACTATACTATGTAGATATAACAAATACAAAGGTGGTCATTTTGTATCACTGCCCCATACAAATATATTGGTAGCAGAATAATATCAAGGAGTAAATAGTCCTCTTGTTTCAAGCAGTGATGTGCACCAAAGCAAACAGTAGTCTTCAGTGAAGGTAAAAGTAACAGATAAAAACATATCAGATTGAGAAATAGTTCTCATGTGAATAATTCAGAGATCAGATTGAGAAGCAGCTACCATGTGAATAATTCAGAAATCAGATTGAGAAACAGCTATCATCTAATAATACAGAAAAAAGTGTGAGATGAAACTATTTTTTTCCCCAAATATGCTAGGTGCAAGTAAACCTTGGAGATAGGGGAAGAGTATTTTGCTTTGTGTTACTAAATCTTTTCCTTTATGTTAATGCATTTTCTCCAATAAACTTAGCTTTATTAAGAAAGTGACATTCACAGTGAAATATCCTTTCTGTTCTTTGAAGCTTCCCACAGTCAAAAATAAAATGGCTATCTTTTAGGTTTGTTGACTACTTCCTTTGCTGTGCACAAGCTTTTTATCTTTTTTTTAATAATAAATTTATTTTTTATTGGTGTTCAATTTGCCACCATACAGAATAACACCTAGTGCTCATCCCGTCAAGTGCCCCCCTCAGTGCCCGTCACCCATTCACCCCCAATCCCTGCCCTTCTCCCCTTCCACCACCCCTAGTTCATTTCCCAGTGTTAGGAGTCTTTATGTTCTGTCTCCCTTTCTGATATTTCCCACACATTTCTTCTCCCTTCCCTTATATTCCCTTTCACTATTATTTATATTCCCCAAATGAATGAGAACATATAATGTTTGTCCTTCTCCGATTGACTTATTTCACTCAGCATAATACCCTCCAGTTCCATCCACGTTGAAGCAAATGGTGGGTATTTGTCGTTTCTAATGGCTGAATAATATTCCATTGTATACATAAACCACATCTTCTTTATCCATTCATCTTTCAATGGACACCGAGGCTTCTTCCACAGTTTGGCTATTGTGGACATTGCTGCTATAAACATTGGGGTGCAGGTGTCCCGGCGTTTCATTGCATCTGAATCTTTGGGGTAAATCTTGATGGAGTTCCAATAGTTCATGTTTTGCTTTTGTTTCCCTTAACCGTCATATATGTGTCTTGCAAGAAGTTGCTGTGGCCACATTCAAAAGGTTTGTTGCCTGTGTTCTCCTCTAGGAATTTGATGGATGCTTGTCTGACATTTATATTTTTCAAGCATTTGAGTTTATCTTTGTGTATGGTGTAAGTGAATGGTCTAGGTTCATTCATCTGAATGTGGCTGTCCAGTTTTCCCAGCACCATTTATTGAAGAGACTGTCTTTTTTCCAGTGGATAGTCTTTCCTGTTTTGTCGAATATTAGTTGACCATGAAGTTGAGGGTCCACTTCTGGATTGTCTATTCTATTCCATTGATCTATGCATCTGTTTTTGTGCCAGTACTATATTGTCTTCATGATCACAGCTTTGTAATACAGCTTGCACAGTGAGAGAAGATATTTGCAAATGACATACCAGATAGAGAGCTAGTATACAAGATCTATAAATAACTTATTAAACTCAACACTCAAGAAACAATCTAGTCCAGAAATGGGCAAAAGACATGAACAAACATTTCTCCAAAGAAGACCTACAGATGGCCAACAAGTTTATGAAAAAATGCTCCACATCACTTGCCAGCAGGCAAATATAAATCAGAACTACAATGAGATACCACTTAACACTGGTAAAACTGGCTAAGATTAACAAAATAGGAGACAACGAATTTTGATGAGGGTGTGGGGAAAGGGGAACCCTCTTGCACTCTTGGTGGGAATGTAAGCTTGTGTGGCCACTCTGGAGAACTGTGAAGCTTCCTCAAGAACCTGGCAGAACAAGAAATGGCAGGACACCTGCACTTCAATGTTCATAGCAGCAATGTCCACAATACCCAAACTGTGGAAGGAGCCAAATGTCCTTTGACAGATGAATGGTTAAAGAAGATGTGGTCTATATATACAATGGAATATTACTCACCCATCAGAAAGGATGAATACATCCTATTTACTTTGATGTAGATGGAACTGGAGGGTATTATGCTGAGTGAAATAAGTCAACCAGAGAAAGAATTATCATATGGTTTCACTCATATATGGAATATAAGAAATAGTGAAAGGGACTATATGAAAAAGGAGGGAAACTGAGTGGGGAAAAATTAGAAAGGAAGACAAATCACGAGAAATTCTTAACTCTGGGAAACAAACAAAGGGTTGCAGAACGGGAGCAGAGTGGGGGATGGTGTAACTGGTTGACAGACACTAAGGAAGGCACATGATGAGATGAGCATTGGGTATTATACTATATGTTGGCAAATTGAATTTAAATAAAATATGTTTTTTAAAAGAATAGAAACACTAAAACTATAAAAAAGAAAAAGAAAGGCAATAACATGATTTAGTGTTATGAGGATTAAATGAGATAAGCTATGTATTTGCCACTACAGAGGATAAGTAATAATGGCTGTTTAATATTCTTATATTGAACATTTCCAAAATAATTTGCACCCTTATAAAATAACAGAAATAGGGGCACCTGAGTGGCTCAGTCAGTTAAGTGGCTCCCTTCATCTCAGGTCATAATTCCGGAGTCCCGGAATCAAACCCCACATTGAGCAGGGAGTCTGTCTCTCCCTTTCCATCTGCCTCTTCCCCACTGGTTCTCTCTCACTTTCATTCTCCCTCTCACTTTCAGATAAATATGTAAAATAAAATAACAGAAATTTTATAAATAAATAAATAAATAAATAAGTAAGTAAGTCTATCTTGTGAGAGTCAGTGAAACTGGCCCTAGGCCTGTCATTCATGCAGTAGAAACTATATCAGGCCAAGAGCTGGGAACCAATGTATAAGGCAGGATTCAATGTTTCCTACTTTCCTCACAAGTAATTTTTTTTGTTCCCAGTTATGAGTTGAAAGAACTGAATGTGGATTATGGTGACATTAGTTCTGAACATGTACTAAATGATATTCAGGTGTTTACCAGTAATGGGTTTCCTTATTTCCTTATAAGTCCCCTCCCTTATTACCTGTTTTGGAATGCTACAGGGTTGACTCACTCTTTTCATTCGTCTTTGATAATTATTACTGCATTCTGCATTGCCATTTAGAGTAAAACCGGGATTAGTAAGAACCTAACGAGTTCGTGCCTACATTTAATTCAGGTTTTTTTTTTTCCTATGATCTTTGTTTATGAGAAAGAAGAAAATCACAAGGAAATAAGCCAATACCAGGTTTTTATAAGTTTTTAAAAATTGTTTCTTATATAGCTCTCTTGTCCTGGATAGATCCAATTTGTGTTTCTGTACCTTTTGTATCTAAAAAAGGAAAATCCTATGAACAAGGTATGTAATTATCTATATAATAAAAACTACTACCAGTCATTTCACCATTACATGCTATCTCTTTAGGCCCTTTCTTCTCTTTTATGGGTCCCTTTTTAACACTGAGAGAAGCTATGCCTTAAATTGGTTGTTCCCTAACACCCTAATTAATAGGTATCAACTGAGTTGGCATCCAGGTGACAACAGAAGCTGGCTAGAAAATAGGCAATTGGGTAGGGAGAAGAGAATGCCAAAAAGGAGAAGATGTTGATGGGGATCAAGGGTGTAGGAAAGTAGCCAAGGACAAATTTGGCTTCCTTCACAGTTTTTGTTGGCAGTCAAGCCCTGTTTATTTTAGCAAAGGTTACTGTTAACAAGGATTAGCCTAAGGCAATAAAACAATCCCAACCTATTAATGAAAATATTTAATTCTGTTGATTAGGTTGTAATTATTAAAGGAAAAGAATGAATACATGACTTTTAGAAAGTAATTCTCAAACCAATTCACAAGAGACAATACAATTCAAAATGAGGTTAAACTAACATTGCCAGTTTTATTAGGGCATGGGTATATAATGTCTAAGGTTTTTCTCTTCACTTCTATTTCCATTTCATGCATCCAATAAGTTTTCAAATATTAATTACCTGATATGTTTACACAGAAGGTATTTAACAAGTTCTACAGAAAGCACATTCAATATCCATTTTTCATGTTAACTTATAAACTCCATAATTAATAACCTAGAAAAAATAATACAATCAGAGAAAGTGCCCATAACTCTACATTTACAACATTTTTGGCATCCATTACTTTATTTGAGATAGAACAAATATGTCATCATTCTCCACTTTTCCAATGATGATATTGAGCACAGAAAGTCTTAATAACTTGCTCAACTGAATTACTTTATCCATTACAAGTAATGGATTCAAGTAGCAGAATTTTCTTGCTCCAAACCCATCCGCTTTTCACCACACTTTGCTTTTTATGTTAATGATAAGAGCTGATCTGAAGGAGGGACATCAATTTTTTTTAACTAATGTCATTTCCCCCCCTAGGTTGGTCTAGAGAAATATGCAGTTTTCAGAGTGAAATGACCATACGAAACCTGCTTCAGGGTTTTCATTACTCACTTAAACATGTTCTGATTTGAAAGTGGAGGGTGACTAAGCAATGACCTTTGGGACTAAAGATCAAGCTGGAAGTACTGTCAGAAAACATCCACATTAATTATTGCCTTATCTTTAGTCTTATCACAAAGGTTAAGTTTTACTAGAGGCTGTCCTTGATTTCCATTGTCATCTTGTGAAAACATTGTCTATCCTATTAGAAATCAAGCCTCTTAAATTTACACTTAATTATGAAAGTCAAGCATACTTTCATTTACTGACAGCTACTGATGCTTCTAATGAAGTCAGATGACTATAGTTCAAATAAACAAATGATTATGGTTGACAGCAAAAGTGTAAACAAGGACCTAATTAAATTAATGAATATACTATCTACTGTGGTTGTCCCCTAGGACACTACACTTTATACATGTCAACAGATACTTATATTGTCTTTTAACTTTTCATGCAGACTGCTCACAACAGTGAAAATTGAAGGCATCCTTTCAGGCTTGCCCTATACTTGCCATTAAGTGTTAGGAACAAAGCTCATTACATAAACCTATTCTCACCTTCTAGTAAAACTACTGAGTTTTAAACAAAAGTAAAATCATCTGGGCATATAGATTTTAAAAATTCAAGTTATAATGGGATAAAATTTGATTATCATCAGATTTTTTTTACAATACTTTATGCCGCAAGTAATAGGGTGACATATTTAAGGTACTCCAGAAAATAAAATGTGAGCCACAATTTTGTATCTAGAAGAACTTACTGTAAACTTAAAGGCTTACAGAAATAGAAAAAAAAATCCTAAAATATATAGAGAGTTACAAAAGACCTCAAATAGTCTAAGCATTCTTGAGGAAGAACAAAGCTGGAGGCATCATAATCGTATAGGTTTCAAACTATATTACAATGCTATAGTTATAAAAATAATATGGTATTGACATACAAACACATACACCAATGGAATGTATTCAAGAGCCCAGAAATAGACCCATGCACAAGTGGCCAACTAATATTTGACAAAGGAGCCAGGAATCCTCAACAGGGAAATGATAGCCTCTTCAATAAATTTTATTATGAAAACTGGAAAATCATATGCAAAAGAATAAAATTAAACCCCAATTTGGTATTCACAAAAATTAATTCAGAATGAATTAAGAACTTAAAAATAAGACCTGGAACCATAAAGCTTCTAGAAGAAACATATTTAAAAGCTCCTTGATATTAGTCTTGGCAATGATTTTTCTTTTTCCTTTTTGAATTCAACACCAAAAGCACAAGTGAAAAAAGCGAATATCAATATGCGGGATTACAGAAAACTAAACAGCTTCTGCACAGCAGAGGAAGGAAACCATCAGCAAAATGAAAAAGCAATCCACAGAAAGGGAGAAAATACTTTTAAGCCATATATTAGATAAGGGGTTAATATTGAAAATATATAAAGAATTCACACAACTCAATAGCAAATTAAAAAAAATCTGATTTGAAAATAGGCAAAGCATCTGAAGAGATATTTTTCCAAAGACATACAAATGAACAGGTACATGAAAGGGTGCTCAACATCACTAATTAGGGAAATAAATGTAAATCAAAACCACAATAAGATACCACCTCACATATTTTAAAATGGCTATATTAAAAAGACAAAAGATAAATTATGGCAGGGATGTGGAGAAAAAACCCTGGTGCCTGTTGGTAAGAATGCTAATTGGTACAGTCACTATGGAAAATAGTATGAAATTCCTCAAAAAACTAAAAATAGAACTACCATAGGATCCAGTGATCCCATCTAAGTATATATCTTAAAGTGTTATGTGCTCTCCCACATTCATTGCAGCATTATTCACAATAGCCAAGACAATGAAACAACCAAGTGTCCATTGACTGATGAATGGGTGAATAAAATATATATATATGTATATATAAATATACATATATATTATATTACATATACATATATTACATATAATATATATGTATATTCTTTAGTCATAAAAAAGGAAGAAATCTTGCCATTTGCAATGACATGGATGGACCCTGAGGGCATTATGTCAAGTGAAATAGATCATATAATGAAAGACAAAACTACATGATCCTAATTACATGTGAAATCTAAAAAGGCCAAATTTATAGGAACAGAGAAAAGAATGGTGATGGCCAAAGGCTTAGCAGAGAGGGAAATGGAGAGATCTTGGTCAAAGGTTTGTACTTCAGTTATAAGATGAATAAGTTCACTGTATCTATGTATATATAGCACAATAATTATAGCTAACAATATGATATAGTATACTTGAAAGTTGCTATAAGAGTAGAGCTTTAATGTTCTCACCATAACAAAAACAATAACAAAATAGTAATTACATGAAGTAAGGGATGTGTTAGCTAGTGTTATTATGGTAATATATATTTGTATCAAATATTCATATTGTATACCTTAAAATAACACAATATCATATGTCAATTATATCTTACTAAAACTTGAAAAATGAAAAGTGTAAAGGGCAAAAAAATGTCATTCACATGCAAGAATAAAGAAATATCTTTCCCAAGATCATTTTCTGAAAAAACCTAGAGAATAAGCTTCAAAAAATAAAAATGATTAGAGGGACAGCAACATAATAATTCATAGTGACCAATATTTATATAATAACCTGTGGAATTGAGATTAAATGAAAGCTATAACAGAAAAAGTATGCATTTAAATGGCTATGTTTTATGTCAAAGTATATATAGCACAATTATAAATAAATGAAAGGGGATAAGGAGAAAGTATTATATGCAAAATAACTATTTTCAGTAACAATATTGGGATGATAGTTTTAGTAATGTTATTCTGGAACCGTTTTGTGTGTTATTGGATCAAGAAAATTAACAATTGTGTTATAATTGAATTCTGTCATCCTCTGTGGTTTTGAGAAGCAGGGTTCTTCCTGTAGGAAGAAGGAGATATAAATGTAATATAGTAAAATATAACTAGCAATCCCATACTACTGTATTTGAATTGCAAGTACTATTATGGTTTCATAACTATATACAGGGACAGGAGATTGTATATACACACTCAATAGATGTTATATGTAAAATTATTATGTTATATTCATATTATGTTTTATACATTTTACAATTTTTTAAAAATTTTTATTTATTTATGATAGTCTCACACACAGAGAGAGAGAGAGGCAGAGACACAGGCAGAGGGAGAAGCAGGCTCCATGCACCGGGAGCCCGATGTGGGATTCGATCCAGGGTCTCCAGGATCGTGCCCTGGGCCAAAGGCAGGCGCCAAACCGCTGAGCCACCCAGGGATCCCTACATTTTACAATTTTATATATTATATTTCATATAAGTATAACTTATATATAATGCATATATTCTTTATAAATTATATAATTATAATTTTACATGTATTTATATATCATATATATTCATATATAATATTCTATTTTTGTTTATTGAAATGCTTGAAAACAATGGCTATCTCTATAGCAATGGTCTTGAAACACCATTTTTCATGAAAATAAAACAGACCATTTTAGAAGAATGGTTGATTTAATTTCTCTACAAAGAAAAGATCTGAGATGGGAAAGGTACATGATAAGTTTATAACATGTGATTATATTAGATATCAAAGAAGCTATAAAGAACTAATTTACTTTGGTACTTTCAAATTGAACTCAAGAACAAAAATTAAGAGGCTCCCAGTGGGCAGAGATGGATAGATTTAAGCTTCAATAGGAATAATAATTAAAATGGTATTAAACCCATCAAATTTGTTTAAGGTTACAATGATATATAGTAGTTAGTAACCTAAATAGGATGATAGTTAACACATTAAATTTTCTGATAAAGCAATAAAAAAAGGAATTCCTGTGTGGTGCAGTTGGTTAAGCATTGGACTCTTGGTTTTGGCTCAGGTTGTGACCTCAGGATTGAGATGGAGCCCCGTGTCAGGTTCCACACTCAGTGCAGAGTCTGCTTGAGACTTTCCCCCTCTCTCTGCCTCTCCCACTTGTGCTTTCTCTCTCTCTTTCTTTCTAAAATAAATAAATCTTTAAACAAAGGAAGTGAAAACAAAAACACTAGGATTTATTCTACCTTTCCCGTATGTTTTTTACTATTGGGTAACCCATTAGTATATGTGGAAAAATATCTGTTTATGAAAGTATTCTAACTAATAATTAAGACATAAATGATAGATGAGAACATCACCATATTCCAAATGCAATCAATTTTTAAATGCAGGCATTGAGCATTAAGGGCTCCTAATAACAATAAGAGCTATATCTAGATCTTATATGCCTCCTGAGAGAAGGACACAACATGATCTTATTTTGCCAAAGGGATAAAACTTGAGTTTATCAAACTTTGGATTCAGTTGCCAACTTGCAGAAAATATCAAGCAGAGAGGACCATAAGAACACAATCAATAATCAATCATAATCCAAACTGGGAAACTACTGGTAAAACGGCCCAAGTTTGTAACAGATGAATCACAATGGAAATTTTCTTTTAAAAAATGAAGGAGAAATATGTAGATTAAAAAAAGGCTAAAGGGCATATCAGTTGAAAAAATAACTAAACTATGATATCTTGGGTTCACATTTGTGTCACAAAACTACAAAGAAGTCTGAAGAATCATTTTAGTTTTGTGGTTACTTGGGGAGTAGGGGGGTGTGATTAAGATGGGATACATAGGGGTGGATTTTTGGTTGACTAATGAAATTCTGTTTTTGGACTTAGATGGTGGTTACGAGGGTGTTTGTCTCATTTTATTGTGCCACATTTGTGGTGTGTATGTGTGTGCTATATTTCTGTTTTATTTTACAGTGAAAATATAACTTCAAAAATGATTGCAGTCTATGTGAAACAAAGCTGAAAATATGATAAAATTGAGCAAAGAAATAAATTTGATATAGCAAAAAATCTCAAACCAAAACTGAAGTAACAACCTCTAGGACCAAAGGAAGAGTTTTTATTGTTTTTTTAAAAAGATTTTTTCAGGAGGGGGAAGATGGTGGAAGAGTAGGGTCCCCAAGACACCTGTCCCACCAAATTACCTAGATAACCTTCAAATCATCCTGAAAATCTACGAATTCGGCCTGAGATTTAAAGAGAGAACAGCTGGAATGCTACAGTGAGAAGAGTTCGCGCTTCTATCAAGGTAGGAAGACGGGGAAAAAGAAATAAAGAAACAAAAGGCATCCAAGGGGGAGGGGCCCCGCGAGGAGCCGGGCTAAGGCCAGGGCGAGTGTCCCCAGGACAGGAGAGCCCCGTCCCGGAGAAGCAGGAGCTGCACCAACCTTCCCGGGCGGAAAGGCCTCGCAGGGAGTTAGAGCAGGACCCCAGGCGGGCGGGGATGCCCTCAGGCTCCCTGGGACACTAACAGACACCTGCGCGCCCAGGAGAGTGCGCCGAGCTCCCTAAAGGGCTGCAGCGCACACTACTGGACCTGGAGCAGCTCGGAGGGGCTCGGGCGGTGGCTCCGCGGAGGCGGCTGCACCGCCGGGAGCATGAATCCAACAGCGCAGACCGGAGCACAGGGCCCCGGGACACAGCCCAGGATCCGACCTCTCCCCGGGACAGGCAGAGGCCAGGAGGGCCCAAAACAGCAAGGACGCTCCTGCCTCAGGCTGAGCAGATGAGCGCCCCCTGCAGACGGAGAGCTCTGTAGTTACTGCGGGAGCTGAACCCAGGGCTCCAGAGCTGGCCGCCACCACTGCGGTTGTTCCTCCTGGGGCCTCACAGGGTAAACAATCCCCACTGAACCTCACAGTGGCCTCACAGGATAAACAGGATAAACATTACTCATTGAGCCCTGCACCAGGCAGGGGGCTGAGCAGCTCCCCCAAGTGCTAACACCTGAAAATCAGCACAACAGGCCCCTCCCCCATATGACCAGCTTGACAGACAGGGGAAAAACAAATTATTGACCAAGCAGAACTGGAAATTTCCAGGGGAAGTCAAGGGACTTACTTACAGTATACAGAATCAGAGGATACTCCCCCGTGGGTTTTTTTTTTTTTTTTTTTTGCTTTTTAATTTCTGTTTGCTCCCCCACCCCTTTTTTCCTATCTTTCTTTTTCTTCTTTTTTTTCCTTTTTTTCTTTTTCTCTTTTCTTTCCTTCTTTCTCTCCTCTCTTTTTCTCTTTTTCCCAATACAACTTATTTTTGGCCACTCTGCACTGAGCAAAATGACTAGAAGGAAAACCTCACCTCAAAAGAAAGAATCAGAAACAGTCCTCTCTCCCACAGAGTTACAAAATTTGGATTACAATTCAATGTCAGAAAGCCAATTCAGAAGCACTATTATAAAGCTACTGGTGGCTCTAGAAAAAAGCATAAAGGATTCAAGAGACTTCATGACTGCAGAATTTAGATCTAATCAGGCAGAAATTAAAAATCAATTGACTGAGATGCAATCCAAACTAGAAGTCCAAACGACGAGAGTTAACGAGGTGGAAGAACAAGAGAGTGACATAGAAGACAAGTTGATGGCAAAGAAAGAAACTGAGGAGAAAAGAGACAAACAATTAAAAGACCATGAGGATAGATTTAAGGGAAATAAACGACAGCCTGAGGAAGAAAAACCTACGTTTAATTGGGGTTCCCCAGGGCGCTGAAAGGGACAGAGGTCCAGAATATGTATTTGAACAAATCATAGCTGAAAACTTTCCTCATCTGGGAAGGTAAAAAGGCATTCAGATCCATAAAATAAAGAGATCCACCCTAAAATCAATAAAAACCGTTCAACACCTCGACATTTAATAGTTAAGCCTGCAAATCCCAAAGATAAAGTGAAGATCCTTAAGGCAGCAAGAGACAAGAAATCCCTGACTTTTATGAGGAGAAGTATTAGGGTAACAGGAGACCTCTCCACAGAGACCTGGCAGGCCAGAAAGGGCTGGCAGGATATATTCAGGGTCCTAAATGAGAAAAACATGCAACCAAGAATACTTTATCCAGCAAGGCGCTCATTCAGAATGGAAGGAGAGATAAAGAGCTTCCAAGAGAGGCAGGAACTGAAAGAATATACAACCTCCAAACCAGCTCTGCAAGAAATTTTAAGGGGGACTCTCAAAATTCCCCTTTAAGAAGAAGTCCAATGGAATAATCCACAAAAACAGGGACTGAATAGATATCATGATGACACTAAACTCATATCTTTCAATAGTAACTCTGAACGTGAATAGGGTTAATGACCCCATCAAAAGGTGCAGGGTGTCAGACTGGATAAAAAAGCAGGACCCATGTATTTGCTGTCTACAAGACACTCATTTTAGACAGAAGGACACCTACAGCCTGAAAATGAAAGGTTGGAGAACCATGTACCATTCAAATGGTCCTCAAAAGAAAGCAGAAGTAGCAGTCCTTATATCAGATAAACTAAAGTTTATCCCAAAGACTAGTGAGAGATGAAGAGGGACACTACCTCATACTTCAAGGATTTATCTAACAAGAGGACTTAACAATCATCAATATATATGCCTCGAATGTGGGAGCTGCCAAATATATCAATTAATAACCAAAATTAAGACATACTTAGATAATAATACACTTATACATGGTGACTTATATCTAGCAGTTTCTACACTCGATAGGTCTTCTAAACACAATATCACCAAAGAAACGAGAGCTTTAAATGGTACACTGGACCAGATGGATTTCACAGATATCTACAGAACTTTACATCCAAACTCAACTGAATACACATTCTTCTCAATTGCACATGTAACTTTCTCCAGAATAGACCACATACTGGGACACAAATCAGGTCTGAACTGATACAAAAAGGTTGGGATCATCCCCTGCGTATTCTCAGACCATAATGCCTTATAATTAGAACTAAATCACAACAAGAAGTTTGGAAGCACTTCAAACACATGGAGGTTAAGGACCATCTTGGTAAAATATGAAAGGGTCAACCAGGGAATTAAGGAAGAATTAAAAAGATTCATGGAAACTAATGAGAATGAAGATACAACCGTTCAAAATCTTTGGGATGCAGCAAAAGCAGTCCTGAAGGGGAAATACATCGCAATACAAGCATCCATCCAAAAACTGGAAAGAAATCAAATACAAAAGCTAACCTTACACCTAAAGGAGCTAGAGAAAAAACAGCAAATAGATCCTACACCCAGCAGAGGAAGAGAGTTAATAAAGAATAGAGCAGAACTCAACGAAATTGAGACCAGAGAACTGTGGAACAGATCAACAAACCCACGAGTTGGTTCTTTCTATTATTAATAAGATAGCTAAACCATTAGCCAGCCTTATTAAAAAGAAGAGAGAGAAGACTCAAATTAATAAAATCATGAATGAGAAACGAGAGATAACTACCAACACCAAGGAAATACAAACGATTTTAAAAACATATTATGAACAGCTATATGCCAATAAATTAGGCAATCTAGAAGAAATGGATGCATTTCTGGAAAGTCACAAATTAACAAAACTGGATCAGGAAGAAATAAAAAACCTGAACAGGCCAATAACCAGGGAGGAAATTGAAGCAGTCATCAAAAACCTCCCAACACACGAATGTCCAGGGCCAGATGGCTTCCCTGGGGAATTCTATCAAACGTTTAATGAAGAAACCATACCTATTCTACTAAAGTTGTTTGAAAACATAGAAAGAGATGGAGTAATTCCAAATTTATTCTATGAGGCCAGCATCACCTTAATTCCAAAACCAGACAAAGCCCCCACTAAAAAGGAGAATTATAGACCAATATCCCTGATGAACATGGATGCAAAAATTCTCAACAAGATACTAGCCAATAGGATCCAATAGTACATTAAGAAAATTATTCACCATGACCAAGTTGGATTTATTTCTGGGACAAAGGCTGGTTCAACATTCGTAAAGCAATCAATGTGATTCATCATATCAGCAAGAGAAAAACCAAGAACCATAGGATCCTCTCAATAGATGCAGAGAAAGCATTTGACAAAATACAGCATCCATTCCTGATTAAAACTCTTCAGAGTGTAGGGATAGAGGGAACATATCTCAACATCTTAAAAGCCATCTATGAAAAACCCACAGCAAATATCATCCTCAATGGGGAAGCTCTGGGAGGCTTTCCCCTACGATCAGGAATAAGATGTCCACTCTCACCAATGCTATTCAACATAGTACTAGAAGTCCTAGTCTCAGCAATCAGACAACAAAAAGACATTAAAGTCATTCAAATTGGCAAAGAAGAATTCAAACTCTCCCTCTTCGCAGATGACATGATACTATTCAGAGAAAACCCAAAAGACTCCACCCCAAGATTGCTAGAACTCATACAGCAATTCGGCAGTGTGGCACGATACAAAATCAATGCCCAGAAATCAATGGCATTTCTATTCACTAACAATGAGACTGAAGTAAGAGAATTTAAGGGGCCAATCCCATTTACACTTGCACCCAAAAGCATAAGATACCTAGGAATAAACCTAACCAAAGAGGTAAAGGATCTATACCCTGAAAACTACATAGAACACTTCTGAAAGTAATTGAGGAAGAAACAAAGAGATGGAAAAATATTCCATGCACATGGATTGGCAGAATTAATATTGTGAAAATGTCAATGTTACCCAGGGCAATTTACACGTTTAATGCAATCCCTATCCAAATTCCATGGACTTTTTTCAGAGAGTTACAACGAATTATTTTAAGATTTGTGTGGAATCAGAAAAGACCCCGAATAGCCAGGGGATATTTAAGAAAGAAAACCATGCCTGGGGGCATCACAATGCCATATTTCAGTTTGTACTACAAAGCTGTGGTCATCAAAACAGTGTGGTACTGGCAGAAAAAGAGACACATAGATCAAGGGAACGGAATAGAGAATCCAGATGTGGACCCTCAACTTTATGGTCAACTATATTCGACAAAGCAGGAAAGACTATCCACTGGAAGAAAGACAATCTATTCAATAAATGGTGCTGGGAAAATTGGACATCCACATGCAGAAGAATGAAACTAGACCACTCTCTTGCACCATACACAACTATAAACTCAAAATGGATGAAAGATCTAAATGTGAGACAAGATTCCATCAAAATCCTAGAGAAGAACACAGGCAACACCCTTTTTGAACTCAGCCACAGTAACTTCTTGCAAGATACATCCAGGAAGGAAAAGAAACAAAAGCAAAAATGAACTATTGGGACTTCATCAAGATAAGAAGCTTTTGCACAGCAAAGGATACAGTCAACAAAACTAAAAGACAACCTACAGAATGGGAGAAGATATTTGCAAATGACATATCAGATAAAGGGCTAGTTTCCAAGATCTATAAAGAACTTATTAAACTCAACACCAAAGAAACCAACAATCCGATCATGAAATGGGCAAAAGACATGAACAGAAATCTCACAGAGGAAGACATAGACATGGCCAACATGCATATGAGAAAATGCTCTGCATCACTTGCCATCAGGGAAATACAAATCCAAACCACAATGAGATACCACCTCACTCCAGTGAGAATGGGGCAAATTTACAAGGCAGGAAACAACAAATGTTGGAGAGGATGCGGAGAAAAGGGAACCCTCTTACACTGTTGGTGGGAATGTGAACTGGTGCAGCCACTCCGGAAAACTATGTGGAGGTTCCTCAAAGAGTTAAAAACAGACCTGCCCTACGACCCAGCAATTGCACTGTTGGGGATTTACCCCAAAGATACAGATGCAGTGAAACGCCGGGACACCTGCACCCCCATGTTTATAGCAGCAATGTCCACTATAGCCAAACTGTGGAAGGAGCCTCAGTGTCCATTGAAAGATGAGTGGATAAAGAAGATGTGGTTTATGTATACAATGGAATATTACTCAGCTATTAGAAATGACAAATACCCACCATTTGCTTCAATGTGGATGGAACTGGAGGGTATTATGCTGAGTGAAGTAAGTCAGTCGGAGAATGACAAACATTATATGTTCTCATTCATGTGGGGAATATAAATAATAGTGAAAGGGAATATAAGGGAAGGGAGAAGAAATGTGTGGGAAATATCAGAAAGGGAGACAGAACTTAAAGACTGCTAACTCTGGGAAATGAACTAGCGGTGCTAGAAGGGGAGGAGGGCGGGGGGGGAATGAATGGGTGACGGGCACTGGGGTTTATTCTGTATGTTTGTAAATTGAACACCAATAGCCAAACTGTGGAAGGAGTCTCGGTGTCCATCGTAAGATGAATGGCTTAAGATGATGTGGTTTATGTATACAATGGAATATTACTCAGCCATTAGAAATGACAAATACCCACTTTTGCTTCGATGTGGATGGAATTGGAGTGTATTATGCTGAGTGAAATGAGTCAATCGGAGAAGGAGAAACATTATATGATCTCATTCATTTGGGGAATATAAATAATAGTGAAAAGGAATAGAAGAGAAGGGAGAAGAAATGGGTAGGTAATATCAGAAAGGGAGACAGAACATAAAGACTCCTAACTCTGGGAAATGATCTAGGGGTGGTGGAAGGGGAGGAGCGTGTGGGGCGTGGGTGATTGGGTGACGGGCTCTGAGGGGGGCACTTGACGGGATGAGCACTGGACGTTATTCTGTATGTTGGCAAATTGAACACCAATAAAAAATAAATTTATTATTAAAAAAAGTTGTTTTAATTTATTTACTCATGAGAGACACACACACACACACAGAGAGGCAGAGACATAGGCAGAGGGAGAAGCAGTTTCTGTGTAGGGATCTTGAGGCATACTCAATCCTGGGTCTCCAGGATCATACCCTGGGCCCAAGGCAGGCGCTAAACCACAGAGCCACCCAGGAATCCCCAAAGGAAGAGCTTTGAAGGGACAGGGCATATGATTGGGTTTCCAGGAAAAAGTCTGAAACAGAGACAGGGACAAGTTTATTGTAGAGTGCTCTTGAGACCTTCATCCAACAAAGGGAAGGGCAGAAAGTAAGACTGGGAGGGAGAAGGTGGGCTGTGGTATAGTCTCAGGGAAGTCCTTAGCTGATCCCATAGGAATTAAAAATTAAATGCGGCTCTTCAAAGTTGTGGCAGGTTGGACAAAGGGACCACACTTTTCTATTCCTCCACACTGGACAATAATGTAACCAAGGCAATTCTGAAGAGAACTGAAAGCTGAGAGACATCTGCTCACAGCACTCCCCGAAGCTAGAGGAATACGTTCTTCAATTGCAAAAGGGTTCTGGGTGGTGCAGCACTGCATTATCTACAGTGATTGTTTCCTTCCTCAGTGTTTCCTTTCTTTCTCCCTTCCATATATATCTATCTTTTAACTATTCTATTCATATTACAAACACAAAGTTATAAGTCTTGTCATACTTGTGATTTTGAGAATCTTGTTCCCATTTCACAAGTAGTAAAAAAGAAAAAGTGGTTCAGAAAATTTAACAGGGATGCCTGGGTGGCTCAGTGATTGAGCATCTGCCTTTGGCTCAGGGCATAATCCCAGGGTCCTGGGATCAAGTCTTGCATCGGGCTCCCTTCATGGAGCCTGCTTCTCCCTCTGCCTGTGTCTCTGCCTCTCTCTCTGTGTGTGTCTCTCATGAATAAACAAATAAAATCCAAAAAAAAGAAAAGAAATGTTAGCAGTTATAGTAACCCTGGGTTGTGGGCCACTTTTGAACAAAGCATGTTACCTTATTTCATTTGATAATCTTAGTAACCTTATGAGTCCAGCATACTCATTCCCTCATTTTACAGATGAAGTAGATGAAAATCATAAAAGTTAAATAATTTGCCCAGCTAATCAGTGGTGGAGCCAGAATTCTAATTAGACCTGTATGAATCCAGCACTATACTCTCAAGCAATATAGTTATGCACCTCTGCAGAAATCATCTAGACTCACAAAATAAGGAAAAGGATAATCCAGGAATTTAACACTGATTCCCATCTCCAAGGTGTTCAATCCTTCTTCCATAACTTCTCCAGGATCCTGTTCCCTCAAAAAAAGGCTTTATCAAAGGAATTAATGGTTACCCTTCTTAGCTAGCAAAGAAAGATTTTCAATCACTTAATCCAAAGAAGTCGCAAAGGTAATGTTTTATGTAAACTATTGAGTTAATGGGAGCAAGTGTTTGGGGGAATGGATGCCTTTTGGACCTCTCAGTTGTTACCAAGCACACTATACAAATACTTTGTACTTGGAGGTCAGCTCTACAGACCACAGAATAATTAAGGGGATAGAAGGCATAATCAACAAGAACAAACTAAAGAAGATCAAAAGTCTTCCGTCTAGATGACATGAAGATCAAAGTTGAATTTTTCTAAGTTAAGAAAAAGTCTACATTGTGTAGAAATGATGAGAGTAGACATCACATGTCTCAGCATTAGAAGTAAAAGGTGACATTTTGAAGACTCGAAGAGGTCAACTTTAGGCAAATAGAAAGGAAATATTACTCTAAACTGCAGGTAGTTAACCACTGAAGCTCATTCACCTTAAAAAGCAATATAAGCTACCATAAATTGGTTCAAGGTGGTTTTAGTCAATTTATGGATGAGAAATTCAGAATAAGAGAAGCAAGTGATGGCCTTGTATGAGTATGGATTGTGGAGTAAAACCCTATTCTTCCTCATTATCTCAAAGGAGAGCTTTGGTATGTCTTTCTGAAATGCACGTCTGGGCTATATGGACTATGACCCTGATTCATGCTACCTGCAGGCTTCCTTTATCTTCCACAACATTACCAACTCTTGTGCCTCTGTACCAGTGCTTGGAATGTTCTTCCCTCTACTTGTGTGAAGCTGGCTCCTTCTCACTCTTTACCTCACAACTTACAAGTTACTTCCAGCTCCTATTTCAAGCTTGTCATCATCACAATCTGTAATCATCTTGAGTATTTATCTGTTTACTTGTTTATTATCTGTTTCCACAACTAGAAGGTAAGCCTTCTAAAGACAGTGTACTTAGAAAGTTTTGTTCACAACAATAGCTCTTGCATCTAACCTGGTGCCTATTATAAACACATATAATTATAGAATGAATGAATTTGTAAATAAATAAATGATTCAGGAGTCTCATTTTGAGTAACGTAAAAATTCTCCCTCTGAAAATAAGGTGCCACCACTTGGTATCTTTTTCTTATTTTCATATTTTTATCCAGTATATTTTTGAGACTCACTCTTTTTTGTACTTTTTCTTATAAGCTTCTAAAAATCATTTAATATACTAACATGGACACACACATACACAGAAGAAAAATAAAGAAATCTTGCCTCTTCTGTTCCTTATGGAAAGTTTTGATGATATTGGATAAATATGCATGCATTAAGTATGTGTACCTGGTCTTGAGAGCTTTGTTCATCAGTTTTCCTGGAACACTTACTCAAATCAGCCTAACACTAGCAACATTGAAGGCCCATCTGGCTCCTCAAGGACTTACATACACAGTATGTTACTACAGAGCATACTGTACTTTGTGGCAGCCTCTTTAGAGTTCAATACCTGGAATGCCTAGGAAATCTGCTTCCCCTGAGGAATCCTTCCTAAATTGGAATAGACACCCCATTACTATGGTTGCCAGAATGCATGCATCATCAGGTAGCAAAAGAAAGCTTTGTAAAAGATATAGTCCCTTCAATTTACAACAAGTAACTAACTAAAAAGCTAAGTGAGTAAGTAAAATAGATATATGAAGTAGGGTAAAGAGGATACTAGTACTTTGGAATCAAGTCCAGAGATCTGAATGTTTGTGACTCGTAAACTTGGAGATTTTTTTTAAGATTTTATTTACTTATTCATGAGAAGAGAGAGAGGCAGAGACACAGGCAGAGGGAGAAGCAGACTCCATGCAGGGAGCCGGATGTGGGACTCAGTGCCCGGTCTCCAAGATCATGCCCTGGGCTGAAGGTGGCACCAAAATGCTGAGCCACCTGGGCTGCCCAACTTTGGAGATTTTGAAGTGAATTCCATTATGCTATTCTCCTTTGGATGAAGTAGCTCTGATTATTTATAAAAAGTAACATTGTAATTCCTCCAGGGTACTTTTCACTATAGACCACTCATAGTTTTCCAACTCACCAGCAGTGTCATTTTAGGGTTAATTTTGATTTAGACATAAATATTGAGGAAGAAACTGCCTCAAAGGGATCTCCTTGTTTAATTTCTTAAGTAACAATAGGCTAGCCTGTGGGTTCCTTTGTTCTGTAGATTCTACAGTTGTTCAATGAACCAAGAGGTATCTCAGCTTCTTAGTACAGTGCAACCAATCTGCAGCAGTGAGCCCAGGGCCAGTCAGAATATTTTAGGTCCTACTGTTGGGGTGTTAGCAACTGATAATGTAAAAATGGATCATTAAGAGTCAGTTGGGAAAAAAAATGCAATTCATTAGCAGCCTTCCTGGGAAAGAAATGATAGCACCTATCTGCTAAAGTTCAACCAGTTCAAGAAAGACATTAGAAAAATGTCTGATGATGGGAATAGACTAAAGGAGAATATGATATCGAAAAGAGAGTTCATTTCTGTAAGGTATCTGTGTTTTATGATCTCTGCTACTTGTACTTTGCATCACAAATTTTTATTTCAAATATTTTGTTCCCTTGAACCCAAATTCTTAAGCCTATAACAAATTAGAATATGTTTTCATAAATTCAAGATTAATACATTGTTAGTGGATCATCTTTTGGTGAAAGTACTGGGAAACCTAGGCAACTATCCTCTAAATATACAAATTACCGGGACACCTGCCAACATTTGACCAAATAGATGAGAATGGGAAATTTCTGCCAACTATTTTCTTTTGTTGATACTCAGCTCTGCTGCCCCTTTAGGAGAAGCACTTCAAGTTCTCACAGAAAAGCAGGAGGCAAGCAAGTAAAGACTTGGGAGAGCAATAAAATAAACCCAAGTAAGCATCAGGGTTTCAATAAGAGTCCACTGTTAAAAAGAATCTTTAATAAAACCCCAGTTAATTCCTCTTCCAATTGAAATTTAATGGTGAGAAAATATTTAATTTACTTTATCCCTCAATAAACAATATTCTATAGAGCATGAATAAAAAAATAATCAAGACATCCACTGATGAGACTGGTTGGAAGGTTTTTATCTTTCTAGTAAGAACTCTAAGAGCTGCTCTAGTGTGGTGCAGTACTTGAGTTTGAGCCTATTCCAGAATGTTACTAAGATGTCAAATGCCACTAGGGCAACGCTGTGACATTGGAGATATAACTTTTCTAAATCACTCTCAAATGACTCATTGATAAATGCAAACCAAACAACACAAAAAAATAAGAGCAGTATAAAATGCTTCAGTCCCCCATAAGCATCAATCTCCATCCTTTTGAAAAGCTTCACACTCATAAAACTAAGTTTAGAAATTTGGTGAAATCATTTTTATACTTATCCCAGAGCCAGATAAAACCCTGGGTGCAGAAAAAGTGTTTACCTCTAAATATTCATAGACTTCCCAACTTCTGGGTAGTCAATATTGAGGTGAAGATGAAGAACTCATACATGTGAAATGAATTAATCACATCAGGTTAACAATCATGATAATGTTCTCGTCCCCTCTACCAGATGGTAACTTCAATAGTCATTTCTATACTGTCCTTTCTGACATGTTAATGAGCATAATTCTTCTTTCTCTGTTCTCTCTCCTCATCCTCCCAACACACACACGAACACACATGCACTTGCACACATGCAATAATTGTTTTATCTAAAGATCAAGGCAGCTTCACTGTTCCTTTTTGGCTGCAGTAAGATAATATTCTCTCCAAAGAGCCTATCTACAGTTACTAGTTTAGAACTTATTTCTCTGCTGTGCAGCATGTAAACTTCAAAAGAGCTGCTGCACCTTCTAGAGAAGTAAAGTGCCTGCTAAGTAATCATCGGGAGACATGCATTCTTATTCTTATTTATTAACATATAAAAGGAACTGAATTTTCTCACTTTGGTCCAAAATTGTATAGCTTACTATCTAGACCATGGAGAGGAGAATCATAAAGACTTTTTCTTACTCAAAATGAGAAAAACAAAGATGATGGTGATGATGATAATGATGATAATGTCAATGAAGGCATCAGAGACCAAAAGGCCTTAAACCATTGTATATGCAGTATTATTTAAACCACACAGATGGTAGAACAAGAATGCATGTGGCCTAACTCATGACTGACTCACTTCTTTTGTCTCTTATAAAGATGTGCTTCCATTGGTTCTTAAATTGGCTTGCCCCTTGGGTTTGGGATTTAAGATAACAAGTCTTATTTTTCTGAAACTTTTCTGAATATTTGCTACTTGCCTCAGATGCTGCCCCTGGGATTGTATTCTAACTTCATACCCATGCCACAAACAGGTATGCTCCTAGCCTATTCCTCCGCCAACCTGTGCTCATCAGACTAAGGATGCTAGATACTCTTGCTTGTATTGATGCCAGGCTCTGCTTGGGAAAGTGTTTTCAGGATGCAATGATGTCAACCTCATGCATATGGTTAGAGGCTTCTCTTGTATATAAGTTGATACAGAACAGTGTTTCTTTACTCCTGTAGTTGCATGCATGCCATTTCACTGGTATTTCAGGTTCACAGGACATTCCCCTGGGAATTGTTATGTCTACATCCTAGCTCTGTAATCAATTGTCTTTGTGGAAAAGGATATATTGTTACATTCTGAGGGAGTCAGATAATTGTGCTGTGACTTTTTTCTGTTACTCCATCTATAAACCATGGAATTTATACATGTAACCCCAGGAAGGTATTGTAAGAGTTAAACAACCAGAGGTTGTAAGGGGGATTTAGTCTGTCAGATGATAAGTGCTGGTTAAATATAGAGAATTCAAGTTTTATGTATCTTTATTCTTCAGGACCAAAGCAACATATCAGGAAGTCATGGTACTACTATGAAAGGGCAGAGGGCACCATCAGTACATTCTCAATGTAAAGTGTAAACTGTCTCCAAAAGGAGTTGTTTGGGATTTTATAACTTACTGTTCAGTGGTGGCTCCTTTCTTTGCTGCAGCTACCACATTCTGTGCAAGATAAAATTAGCTTCATTTTGCCCAATTTGTTCTTGGTTCCTTTTATGCAACATGCATTCCCTTAAAATTCCTTTTGGATGAAACTATGGTACAGAAATATAATGTGTACAAATGCATCAGCTAAAATGGATGATAAAAGAAAAAACCTGTAGGGCAAGCAGTGCCTCTGGCACACTTTTAGCTGTTCCTTCTGAGATAAACAAGCAAGAAGACATCTGCAGCTAAGATGCATTAAAGGGTTTTTGTTATCACATCGGTGAGAGAAGGTACAGTGAAACAAATGGGGCAAATATAACATGCCACCTCTAAGTAGCATTATTTTTTTTCTAAGTAGCATTATTGAGATTTGTCACACAGAGTAGATAAACACTTGGATTATAAATCCTTTCCACCCATTTTTAATTGGATTACTCAATTTTTGGGTGTTGAGTTTCATAAATTCTCTATATATTTTGGATACTAACCCTTTATTACATATGTCATTTACAAATATCTTCTCCCATTCAGTAGGTTGCCTTTTAGGGTTTTGTTTTGTTTTTTTTCATCTTTTAAATAATCTCTACACCCATTGTGGGGTTTGCATCCACAAAGCTGAGATCAAGAGTTGCATGCTCCACTGACTGAGACAGACAGGTATCTCAGGTTTCCTTTGAGTTTTGTTGATTGTTTCCTGCACTGTGCAGAAGTTTCAATTTTTATGAAGTCCCAATAGTTGTTTTTTCATTTGTTTTCCTTGCCTCAGAAGACATATCTAGAAAGAAGCTGCTATGGCCAATGTTAAAAAATGGGCAGAAGACATGAATTGATATTTTTCCAGAGAAGACATCCAGATGGCCAACAGACACATGAAAAGCTGCTCAACATCACTCATCATCAAGGAAATGGAAGTCAAAACAAAATGAAATATCACTTCACACCTGTCAGGATATGTAAAATCAACAACACAAGCAATAACAAGTGTTGGTATGGATGTGGAGAAAAAGGAACCCTCTTATACTGTTGATGGGAATGCAAAGTGGTGCATACACTGTGGAAAACATTATGGAGGTTCCTCTAAAAGTTAAAAATAGAGCTACCCTATAATCCAACAATTGCACTCAAAGGATACAAAAATGTTAACTCAAAGGGACACACGCGCTCCAATGATTATAGCTGCATTATCTACAATAGCCAAATCATGGAAAGAGTCCAAGTGTCCACCGATGGATGAATGGATAAAGAAGATGTGGTATATTTATATATCTATACCTATCTATATATATCCATAACTCAGCAATAAAAAAGAATCAAATCTTGCCATTTGCAATGACATGGATGGAGCTAGAAAGTATTTTAATAAACCAAATAGGTCACAGAAAGACAAATATCATGTGATTTCACTCATATGTGGGTTTAAGAAACAAAGCAAATGAGCAAAGGGAGGGAAGAAAAGAAAGAGAAACAAACCAAGAAACGGACTCTTAACTATAGAGGACAAACTGATGGTCACCAGAGGAGAGGTTGGAAGGGGGGATGGCTTAAATAGTTGATGGGGATTAAAGGGTACACTTGTGATGAGCACCATGTATTGTATGGAAGTGTTGGATCACTATATTTTATACCAGAAACTAATATAACACTGTATATTAACTGGAATTTATTTTATCATTATTATTATTCTTAACTGGAATTTAAATTAAAACTTAAAAAAATAAGTCATTTCTATAGGTCACTCATTCTGCATACATAACATTGTGACAATTCTGCAGGGCTCATTTTATTTGATTTAGGGTTTGCTTTCTACTAAGCTGATTCCTACTGACCACATTAAATCTCATCTGCTCTGAGTTCAAACTTTTCAGTCCTGCACTCACTGCTACCAAAAGTATCCTGCCAAAGCACCTAGAGTTCACTGCTTTGGGGGACATTTATTTATTAACATTTTCAATTACTGTATTTTGAATATATTCTTGCCTACCGTTGAAGAAAAATTTACATCTATAATGAGATTAGCTTAAGGGATTTAGAATGCATTTCATTTTGTTTGTAATTTCTGCAGACACTTCTTACTTTCTATAATAAAGCTGGTTTTCCTAACCAGGGGAAAAGACCATAAATGTTCTCAAGTTTGTAGAAAAATAATATATTTTGAATAATGAAAGAAAAACCAGTAGTGTGAAAATAGAGAAGTCAGAGAACTGTGTTTCGTGCTTTTTTCCCCTCCTTGCATTCTTTACTTAGCCCTATCTGCCTTGTAAGAGTAAGTAAAGTACAAATAAAAGACTACCTCCTGATTTCCCCCCACTTTGAGATACACTAAGGCTTACATGATGATAATTTCTCCATTATAGCCAATCACTGTAAATCAGTTGAGTGATTAAGAACACTTGAATCCTTCTAGACTTATGTGTTTTACTAAATTTTGCGAGCTGAAAAGCATGGGTGCTTGAGGTACTAGGGGGTGTTTTAAAATGAAAGTAGCCCTGCCTGATGCTATAAATACAAGTACAAAAAGACAAAAATCAGTTTTCTCTTTCTATTGCCATGGAGCTGCAATATTTCCCAGGAGCCTTTGACACTTTCTACTTTATGCACCACTTCCTCTGATAATGTATAGTCTCTTTCATATTATTTTTTGAAATATTTTAATGTTCAGCATTCAATCACATTTTAATGGAGAAACAACAAAGTTTTGCATGTTTCTGAAGAGTAACAGTGTTTACTCCTGATGACACATAGTTAAACCACTTTGGTTATTGCCTACATTTGGTCTCTGCTGCAGGGCAGGAAAGATATTCCAACTGCTACATCTCTGTTCTTCAGGCAGTTGTTCTGCTTTGAGAAGAGATTTCAGGTCACTGTGATGTATATGGAATAGCAGAGTGAAACTTGTTTCTTTTGCAGGTCATGTGACTTACAGAACCTGATAAACAGCTGAATTTTCAATGAGTCAAATATCAAGAAAGAAGTTTCTTTCATTTTCTTTTGCACTAACTAATTTGCAGAGGTGTTGTTTTTTCTCTTCAGATTTATAAAGCCAGAAGAAGACACATTTCTGAAATGTCACAAAAGAATCATGAAAGAAATCTGCCTAACAGGAAGGAAGAGAAGCAGATATATCCTAATAGGTAAATTCTAGTGAGTATTTTGGTTTTGTTGTTTTGCTTCCATGGCTGTTTAAGTTTGGATCTACAAAGATACCTGTTGCTTTTAAAATGTAGATCAAGGGCCAGAGGAGGTTGCTCCTTTACAGCTGTCACCATACATGAAACATCAGCAAAGCATTGTTATGTTGTGCATATGAGTTCTTTGCTGCATTTAACTCCAATTTGAGCATCATGCTTATGACTTGGAAATATTTTCTTTAAAAGTGTGAGAGAAAGAAGTTATCTTTTTGACAAATAATATGTGTGAAGCAAATGAGAGGTTTCATAGCATAGATCTAATTACTACCCACTATTGTTCATGAAATGAACTCAGGCACTGATTTCCACTAGGGATTCTTGTTACCGAATGAAGAGATTGAAAAGTTCTGAGGTGGTTTACATTTTAAATTTAAGCTAAGAATCTTAGAGCTATAGAATGTTCTTTCTGATCTGGAGGTAAGTACCTGATGAAAAAAAATAAGTGATTGTAAATTGCAATTAATTAGCTTTCAAACGAATCTGTTTCTGTGATATGTCAAAGCAAAATGAGCAAAACTTTTAAAATTTCTAAAAAAAAAAAAAAGCAAGAAAATTGCATTCCAGCCCAAGTAAAGACAGCTGCTCAGAATTTACAATCTTCTCAAAGAGAGTGCTACAGAGAAGGAATATTTAATACAGGGATATAGTTTTGTTGTTGTTGTTGTTGTTACACCAAGAGTTACAAATCATCTGAAGGACATTTCAGAACATTACAAACTTTGTCTTATACTTTTAGTATGTACAAGATTACAGGCTTCAGAGGTATGGGAATGGAGTTTAGGGAGATTTTTACCCTTTAGTTTGAAATGTTTCTTTTAGGTTATTTGTTAAAGAAGCAGATGTACAATGTGTGCTCAGGGCAAAAAGAGAACTCATGTTTTGAATTTTGGCGAAGTCATTCTGACCTTGGTAAAAGTATAGCTTCCCTGGGAGCCCAGGAACAGGGCTCACAAACATTAAAAGTTGGAAATTTCCTTTATCAGATACTACCATGAGTATATGAACATGTTCTAGTATCTACAGACTTTGTCCAAGAAAAAGGATATACAAGGAAACCTTAACTCCATAATAACAATTCTCAAATTTGAAATCTGCAGAGACTGTTTCTTATTCAGTCCACAATCAGCTTTGCTTCCTCCCTCCTGCTTGCCTCTATATCCTTCTCATTTTCTTCATTTTTTCCCTTTCTTATTGTTATGTGTCCATACCTAACTTCACTCACTAGCTTCTGAACTCTGTTGAGTTACCTATATCCTCTCTTAGAAGATATAGGTAAGCAAAATATGTTAAGTGGATAGACAAAACATGTAATTCATTGTTTATAGTCACCATTCTAACAAAACTCACACGTTTTTTTTTTGATTTTCTATTTTGTAGAACACTCTCTGTCACTACAACCCTTGAGATGCACCAGCTGTATGTCTACATGTGAGGGTCAGTGATGAGAATAGATTGAAGGAAAACAACCTATTTTAGCTCTATCAGTATGCAGTTAAATCCTGACAATAAGATCAGTCATGGAAATCTTTTGCTATAGTGCCCGGCACATTGTGAGTCTGAAATAAATGGTAGTAGTTATTATTGTTATTGCTGTTGTTTTTTGGTCACTACGTTTATTTACTTACACATAACATTTTTTATCATAAAGGTCCTTGGAGAGAAAAAAAAGGTCCACTTTTTATACATATACCAGTATACTATGTAAAGTTGCTCTCTCTTCTCATCCATTGAACATGCCCCCTCACATTTTTTCATTAGTGAAATTCCTGGAAACTTGTATGCACACTATATTTTCCCTTCCCATCCTTATTTTTGCTCTCTTCTTATCCTGTTTTCTCACCATAGGGCTTATCATGTCAGAGGTGAGATGACAATTACAAATGAGAAAGAAACTGTCCTAAATCCTGGGACCTAAAGTATATGTTCTATTTCTTATCAAACTTTCATTTTTAAAAAATATTTTATTTCTTTATTCATGAAAGACACACAGAGAGGCACAGACATAGGCAGAGGGAGAGGTAGGCTTCCTGTGGCAAGCCAGATGCAGGATTCAATCCCAAGCTCCCAGGATCACGACTTGAACAGGCAGAGGGTCAACTACTGAGCCCCTCAGGCATCCCTGAAACTTTCATTTGGACGAGTCAAACATTTCCTAACTCTTTGATGTATATTTTATTTTAAGTTAAATATTAAATTTAAAAAGTCATTTTGGTGTTAAAAATATGAAAACATGGTTTTTGTTTTTCTATGAAAGATCTTCTTAATAACTAGAATGCCTTGACAAATGTGATCCATAGGGTTTATTCAGTGGGGCAAGAAAGTTAGGGTCCCAACAGAAAAATTAAGGTCACTCAGGGTTTCAAATGAATTCATTCTAAGAATTGCATCAATCATTTCATGCTGCTCTGTTTCTGCCACTGTTGAAATCATGCTAAGAAATCCTTAAGGACTTCTGCAGAATTATATCATCTACATATAAACCCACCAATTTTTTACCTGAAAGCATCACCTTATATTTAGCCCAGGTATTTATGCAATAGAGAAAATGTATGATGATTACAAAAATATTGTACCTGCACTAAATAATCAGAAGGGACATCAGGGGACATTTTCAGTGCATTTCCACTGGTGTCTAACACTGAACATTGGTATTCTTCTCCTGAGTACTCCTCACAGGAACAAACATTTAATTTTTTCCAAAATTGGTATTTAGAGCATGTCTTACACATCTTGAAAAGTATAATTTATAGAAAAAGGTTGGACTTCAAGTAGGAGAAAGTTTGTCATATACCTACCAGGCCTCATGGTAGTTATTCCTACTCAACAAATCTTATTAAATGTGATCTGTGTTACACTAGGTGGCTTACACCCTAACTCTAAATCAAGGCTTTCCACATTTTTACAGTCCTTTTAACCCTTCAATATGAAAATTCAACAACAGAACTAGGTTGTGTGGCTTTCAATTAATGAAATAAAAGGATTCTAAATAGAACTTAACTAAATCCAAAAATCTTTTGGCTCTTGCTGTTGAATTTCTTTGAATCACCCTCTTCCTTCTCTCATTTGAGGAGCTGATATAATAAGATGAGCCCATGAGAAAAGATCCCCTCCTAACTTTCCACTGCTTCCCTTAAAGTACATTGTGATACAAGGAAGGCACAAAAAAAAAATAGGACATGGTGCCACTGGACTTACTTTTTCACTGACTTCCACCAATATTTATTGTGTATCAACTCTTCATCAACAACTTCTGTAGGCACTAGGGTAACAGTGAACAAGATCAACAGGGTCCTTGACATCCAGAAACTTAAAATATACCTAGGGAAATAGGGAAGTCAAATGCTTCTAGTCTAATTTTAAAGCTAGAGGAGAAAAAAGGAATTCCAGTACTCACATTCATTCTTAGAGTTTCAATCTAAATTTTCAGGTAGTAATAAGTATTTTTTTTTTTTGTATTTCCCTTAAGGAAGAATTTTTGTATTTTTGTAAGAGAAATACCAGATATTTACAGTAACCCTAGGCCACTGGTCAGAAATTTGAGGATTTCAGATCTTGGTCTTTTTTCCCCTTAAATATTGTGACTATCAGTGTGGGTTCGGCATCTACTAGACTGGAGAAAAAAAAATTGGCACCGCTTTTTCTTTTAATGATGATGTACAGAAGAGCAATGGTTGAACAAAAATACCTCATTTTTATGCTACCAGAGGTTTGCTTCTCCTTTTACTGCCTGTGGCTGATATTATACTCCCAATCAGGATAATATAAAGAAAAAATGTTTAAATAATTTTTAAAACTTTAAATCTACTTGTTGTCATACAAAGAGAGTGGGATTTTATAGGTTAGTTTTGTGGAGGTTTATTTTCTGTTCCTTTTCTTCTTCTTCTGTCTCTTTTTCCTTTTTTGCTTTTTTTTCCTGAAAAGCATATTTTGAAAGTTAAAAAATGGTCAAACACACACTTCATTTTTTAAAGCATCAATCTCATATTCTATTGCCCTCATCCATCCTTCCTTCCTTCCTTCCTTCCTTCCTTCCTTCCTTCCTTCCTTTTCCTTGTCTTCTTGCTTGTATTATTTGGTTATTTTATATTTATATGTTCTTGTTAAAGGCACCCAACTAGCGATTCTCTTTTCTAGCACAATCTTATAAAACTTATTCATATGCAGTAGTTGCAACATTAGTACAGGCCCTTGCTTCTTTGTAGTCATAAATATGAAAACCTAGATGATATTCACTTTATATCCATATTTGCCATACTTCAAATAAAAATCTTGATTTTTAAAACTTGCAAGTTTTATTCCTTTAAGTTTCCTAGTCATATACAGATTACTTTTGTCATCAGACTAATAATATGACAGTCTCTGGGGAATTTTTGCATTAAAATCTCCACAAAAAGATAATTTTCTCCAGTTCTCTCATTAGATAATTTATTACATGACTTAATTTAGCTTTTCCTTATTTTGCATGTTTTAAAAAGGAGTGAGAACATGGCCTCTCTCAATGGGTATCATAAAAAGTATAATTTGATTTGGATTTAATAGGTCCATTTGTGTGCAAATAGTTGCAACAAACAAATTAAATAGATAGGAAGACAAAATAGTCTTCTACATATTATAGTTTGAGACATGTTATTTAGGAACCCATACTCAATAACATCTCCACAGGTACAGAAGTGGATTTCAACTTCTATTCATTCATTCATTCATTCATTCAATGACATTTTGTTGAATTATGGGCCTACTTTGTGCCCTGTTCTTATTTAAATATTGGAGGAAAGAAAAGAAGAAAGAAAGAAAAAGAAAGAAAGAAAGAAAGAAAGAAAGAAAGAAAGAAAAAAGAGAGAGAGAAAGAAAGAAAGAAAGAGAGAGAAAGAAAGAAGAAAAAGAAAGAAAAAGAAAGAAAGAAAGAAAGAAAGAAAGAAAGAAAGAAAGAAAGAAAGAAAGAAGAAAGAAAGAAAGAAAGGAAGGAAGGTAGTTTCCTAGTTTAATGAAGCAGAGTAAGAAAGGTGAACAAGTAATAATGATCTCACAGTGTAAGTACTATGATATAGAAGTGGGGGGCAGGCATCTGGTGGCTCAGTCGGTTAAGCATCCAACTGGTGATTTCCACTCAGGTCATGATCTCATGGGTTGTGAGATGGAATCTGTGAGTCCCCATGCTCAATGTGGAGGCTGCTTGGGATTCTCTGCCTTTTCCTCTGCCTCTGTCCTTCTCCCTCCTCATGTTTTCTCTTTCTGTTTCTCTCTCTGTTTCTCTCTCTCTCTCTCTCTCTCTCTCTCTTAAATAAATAAATAAATAAATAAATAAATAAATAAATAAATAAATAAATAAAAGCTTTAAAAAAAAGAAGTGAGGATTTTCCAGATCATAAGTGACTTGGGGACAAGAGGAATTTGAAAGATTTTGATAGGAAAGTATTTAGGTAATTTATCAGTATAATTAGCTGATTTAATTGGTATGTATGGAATTCCTCATTCAAATCCACCCTGACCTGCTCTAATGTTCATTTAATTACTACTAAATATATTAAAAACTATTAACCAAGTATTTTCCTGTTAGAAGTTGTAAGTTAACCTGTACCTACAGAGACCTACAGAATCATAAATACCCCCAGAAGTGGGAACCAACAATCTCATATTAATTTTTTGGAATCAAAATATATCATTGTTACTACCAAGAATTGATACTAGGTATTTATTCAAATACTACTAAGTATTTATTCAAGGATACATAACACATCCAACATAAACTTGAGATTTAAAAAGCCAGAGACCATGAATTATACTTACTTTTGCCCCTCACCAATTCAGTCAAAGTCCCTTGTATATAGTAGACTTGAAAAAAATATCTGTTTTTTTTAATAACCTGGAAAAAGAGATAGCAATCCAGAAAGTATGATATAGGAGTGAATTGATTTAAATCTGTGCTCTAAGAGCTCTAAGAACACAGAGAGCACAAAGAGCACTTGATGGGATGAGCATTGGGTGTTATTCTGTATGTTGGCAAATTGAACTGCAATAAAAAATAAATTTATTATTAAAAAAAACAAAAAATTAAAAAAACTAGCTGCCAAGATTGCTGCTTAAAAATATGGAGGCAGCACTTTGACTATTCCAAGATTAGTGTTTAGATTCATCACATATTAACAACAAAAATCCTTACACTCCATCCACTAGAGGGCAATTAAGGGAAACTAGTAATTTTAAGGGGTTCATATAAAAACAAAGAAGGAGGTATGTCTTCTCACCAAAAATAGCATTGTAGTCTCTTTTGGACTCACTTCATGGACAGTGGGACTGGAAAAAACCAACTTTAGTGAGCTAGACCTCTTCTTTTGGCATTACTTAGCTAAGTGTCTTTCCAGAGACTTAATATAGCTCAGTAAATAAGCATTTACTTGTGGATAAAGAAGCATTTACCCGAGGTAAATGAGATTTCATTCTAAATGAAGCAGCATTTAAGTTTGTCACAGAGTTCACTATATCCACTGCCTCTGGCAGGAAGCAGTGCTTTACACATACAGGTACAAGTATTGTATATAATGCTTTCAAGCCATCTTGGTTATTAGACTATTTCTCTTCTGATAATTTCTTCTACTAAATATATCTCTCTAGCTTTTGCTAACACTGATGTTAAGAATCCAAAAATAGTTTAAGGAAGAGAACTTTAACACTTTTATGATGAATAGACTACTGAAAGGGTTTGGAATCAGAAAAAAAAACACATAAACTACTGTTTATGTACTAACATCAAGTATGGTTGACTGTGTGGAGAATTATTCTGGAAGCTTTAGTATTTTGGGAAATCTATTAACTCTTTGTAGGAGCAAGATCCCAAATCACCTGTGGGCCACTAGTTTCCTTCCTATGAATGTGTATGATATCTTCCCATTTCATGCATAGGGCTTTATGAAGTTCTTACAAATAAAAAAAATAAGATTTTCCAGAGTACTAAGGAGATATCTTCCTTCAAAATTGACTATGAAATCATGTGTGCATATGGCATTGTTTTACTATTTGTATATTGTAAAGTTGTAGACGTGTTCCTCCACAAAGGACACCATTATATAGTAACATCTTTCATAGAAATTTAACAAACATTTTAAATGTATACATTCAAGATATATTAGGTTTGCTGAAAAAATGAAAATTAATCATAATTCTGAAATTTACAAAGATACTAGAATCTATGGAAATTGCTTTGTGAGACTAGTTCTTAATGTTTTCTTAATTTAATAACCGTGTTTATTCAATCTGAGCTGGTTGATGCTTCCTTAGATACCTCAGGACTCCTTTCTTAGGAAACAGCTACTAAAATTAATGCAGCACCTTTGTTTCAGGATTTCCACTGCTATATTATGAATTTATAAGCTCTACCTTTCCTCTAGATTTAGCTTATCTAATATCTTGAACTACAGGCACATACTAACACATCTATTTGCATCTGTTCATAACTTTCTCAATGTGTCTAATTTTAAATCTAAGCTAAGACTTCTAATTTTATTTCTAAGGTAAACAAAAATATATATTTTGGCACTTTTGTTACCACTTGTATATAGTGACCTCTTTCTAGATAGTTTTAGACTCCTTACGTAACATAAAGGTTGTAAAGAGAGATAGACAACTGTGTTTTACTGGAATAAACATTGGCCTTGAAATTAGATGCATGGGTTTGATTCTTGGAACTTGAGTCTTAGTGACCTTAAGCAAGTGTCCAACTTTCTGAGACTCCCACTTCTCATTTAAAAATGAAGATAGCAGCAGGTACCTCTTTGGGATGTTGTGGGGCTTAAAAACATATAATACATAATTAGAGTGGATTATTCCTTTTAGCTAAACTTACATGTTCAAGTATGTCAAAAGATTTTTGCTTGGTTCTCAGTCCTTTCCTACCCTCCTCACTTATACTGTCCCATAAAACCTTAGACAAAATTTTAAATTGCCTATATTTTTTTCTTTAAAATTAGGAAACACATGTTATTGGGTGTCAAAGATAAATAAATAAATGATTGCGATATGATGAATCCAACTATTTTCATTTTATCATAATAATTTAGTTTTACAAACTTTATTACATATCTTTTATGTACAAAAACATTCTGCTGGCCTCAGGAGAAAAAAAAGGTTATTTTTCTGTTCTTGAGGAACTCATAATCTAGTGGGGAAGACTGATGAACTGCATCACGACTCTGGCTCAAGGTTGACTAGAGTAAGCATTATCACATGGGTGCAAATAACGTGTTTAGGGATATGTGTCTTCATCCATTTTGAATCTTTAGTAGTACAAGTCTGAGGAGGGACAGAAGCCAGATTTTCTTCTGATGAGAGATGCATAAATTACTATGAGGACTTAGACAAGTATAAGATTGCATCAATCGCTTTATCACTGAATTATTATTTAATTAAATTATCTATAAAATAGAACATTTTTACTGCCATGAACTATTCTAATTTTAGTACAGTTTTCCCTGTCATATTCCCGTCAATGTCTAAAGCCACGCTGCTTTCTTTTCAGTAGACATCTCTGTTGATGACTGCTTTAAGTGGTATAAAGCACTCTGGATTTAGTGCTGTAAATTGTCACTATACTGCATTCCTACGTGCCACTATACTCATCATTACCTGAAAGGGACAATACCTAATGCAGAAAGCTAGTGATAGCCTTAGGGACACCTTTAGAGACAGTTACCAAATTTGAGCAGTAATCCAAGGAGCAGTAGAGGGTGGCACTGAGGCTATTAAGGCTGTCAGCTACTTATGCTGCCCTGGCAGTCTCCAGAACTGTCTTGGACTCCATAGGTTACAGAGAGTGGAGCTTCTTTTTTATATTCACAACATTTTCATGCTATACTAAGAAAAGAGTATGCATTATACTGTATGTATTGTACACTAAATGTAGTGTATACTACATTTAAGAAAATAGTGAGATTCAGGTGTCTTGTGTATTTCCCTATTACTTTGATGTATTGGTGATCTACTGCTTTGAGCTTTTCTCAGAAGGAATGGTGCTTAGACCCTGAAGACTCCTAACTCTGGGAAACGAACTAGGGGTGGTGGAAGGGGAGGAGGGCGGGGGGTGGGGGTGAATAGGTGACGGGCACAGTGGGGGGGTCTTGACGGGATGAGCACTGGGTGATATTCTGCATGTTGGCAAATTGAAAACCAATAAAAAATAAATTTATTATTAAAAAAAGGAATGGTGCTTAGAACTTGTGCTTTACTTTGGTTTGGATTTCCTTCTAGGAATTTACTTTGATAATAAAGATTTTATATATATAACATTCACATACATGTAAAGTTGTTGGACTATTATGTCAGGAACTTATACTGTGCTTTTTTTAAAACCTAAGAAATTATTGAGAAAAGTATATATCTAGATAATATACATAAATGCTTATTTGTAAATATGTATGCATTTCCACATGTACTGAAAACAAATGTTTGCTTTTTTCAGACCAGAAATATCTCTCTTCCAAAACCAGATAGTATGCTGGTAGTATGTACCAGACTTCTTGGAGAAGATGACCTAGATTATGGCCAGAAATCCTCTGGTGACTGGGCATTTGGGCTTTCATTTTCTAATCTGTTGATAGGAATTTTTGGCCTAACTGCTTCATCAGGATGTTGTCAAAATCAACCAAGTAATGTTGGTGAAAATATTTAGAAAATATAAAGCTCTGCAAAAGCTGATCAGTCAAGAAAGGAATATCACTTTCTGCTATAGACAATTATATTTTCCCACTTGGCACAACAACCTTGTAAAGTAAGTACTGTTATCTTCATGTACAGTGAGGAAATGATAATTTAACTCATACAAATTCATACAGCTAATAAGGGAAAGATCTGGGCTTTGACCCCTGGTAGAGCTGATTACAAAGCTACCTAAAACTGCCTCCCAGCAACGAAAAAGCAATTAACTGTTTCTGAAGAGCAAAGTAAAGTCTAGTTTCTCACTGTTACCAAAGTCTGATCTCTCTTGAGTTTGGTGGCATATGGCAGGGGGCAAGGGTTGGTTGATTATGCATCATTTAAATAGGAATTTAGCTTCAGAGGGTACCGTAGTTAAAAAATGTCTACAAAATTTAGATTAAAATGTGCAGTTTGAAATATGACATAGGTGTGGTAATGGCACAGTATCCTACATGCCTTGTTTTTTAAGAGGGATGGTGAAATATAACTTATCAGTATAGCAATAAATAACACAAAACCCTTTTTCCCCTTTAAATAAATGCTTACACACACATACACACACACACAGCTTTTTAATTTGTGGATATGATTGCTCTGCAAAAGTGACTGGTATCATAAAGAATAAAAACAGTCTTTTCTTATATATCTCAGCATTCTTGATATTAATTTAAATGTAATTATGAGCATGGTTTCTTATGTATATACAGTGCATCACATCTACAGTATCTTAGCAATACTAAAGCACAGTGCCTATGTGCTCTTAGCATTAGCAAGCTACACTCAGAAAGACATTCTAAATATATGCATGGTGCCAATGAGTAAAATAGCAGGAATGTAGGAGACAACGGACTTTAAAAAAGCAATCAGAGAAAATATCCTTATTATCCTGAGTTCCAAAAACAAGTACAAATCTGAAATTGCCATTTCTTCCATAGTGACCCAATATATGGGGATAAGAGTATTAATTTACAGGACTCCAGATTTTTGTTGGAGATTTTGCCTCTTTAGGATTTTTTTTCTTAATTGAGAAGTTAAGTATACACAAGGAACATCATTCTTAAGCTTTTCACTTCATCGGAATTCATCAGAGGATATCTGAAGGTTTCATTATTCTTAAAGAGTACATTAATAAAGCCACCACTCACTTATTTTTAATACTATGTATGCATTATTCTGACAGTCAGTTGCAAAGCCAATATATCAATCCTGAAATTAAAAATATACTAGAACAAATTGGTATGTTCTAGCCACCATGAGCCAAGATGAACAATACACTTGCTGCTGGGAATATAGGACTGAGCTTTATTACAGATGAAAAATGATAGCAACCAATAAAGTGGCAAGAAGTTGGGGCCTAATTGCATTTGAATAAAAATAATACATTTCTACATACCAAATATTGTTTCTCTCCAGCCCTGTAGTTTCTTGTTTCCTTCACAAATATTCCTTCCCAAAAGTAGGCTTGCAACCATGTGACCTGTGGTTACACTGTCCATTGATGAAAATCTTGACACAATGCTTATAGCTCAGACAAAACAGAACTGGCAATGGCAATCTTTTGTTTAGTTTAGTTTCCCTCTCTTCATATATAACAAAACATTGCAAAAATACTTAGAATCAAATTATGTTGCTAACTTATCGCTCCATGAAGTAACACACCACAGTAGGTTGCATCAGTTCTCCAGGCCTAATCCAGCTTCCCTCAGTGGCTCTTGTGCCCAGGGGAGAGATACTATATCTATTTCATTTATGAGTAGAAAGATAAATGGTTTTGCCCTTAATAAATGTAGAGAAATAGATGAAGGGCTCAGGACAACCTGCTTTTTACTCCCTCAAGCAGCAAGACCTTTTGAATCCTCCTCATTCCTTCCTCCACTAATTTTGCATGAACTATGCTTTTAGCCACATAAGATGATGAATGTTTGAAATAGTCCAATAAGGCTGAGCTAATGAGAGTGTTGTCATTAAAATTGTGCACTATAGCTAAGAGGCAGGACCCATACTGAGTACACTTAGGTTTAATACTTTGTTTCCTCACTGCTGCTGATGTAGCAGTATATATTTAGTCCTTTTCAGCATTGGGGCTTACTCAATGAAAAGACAATTTCTCATCTACTGTTGATGATATTTTTGACTGCCCTTAGATAAGGTTTTAGCCATTTCCTTTGTGTTGCAGGGCTCTGAACATTCTCTGTGCAGCAGTTGTATGCCAGGCTTGTTCCTACAAGCTCACACTATGAACTGTGACTGTTAATAAACTACTTGCTGTATGTCCTATGTCCTTTTTTTTTTTTTTTACAAGTTGTTACACTTCCTCAGATAGAGAAATATACATACATGGAGGGATGAAACATGAAGCTAAAATGTTTTATATCTTGTTAGGGAAAATCATGTAACTTCCAGAGAGGCAGTTTCTAACCCTTGCTTTAATCAGCTAGGACAGATAAAAGCATAAGAGACTAAAATTAGTTGATCATTGGTAATTACATCCATCAATTATATTGGTTTATTATTTATTTTTCTGAGTTTATAAAATGTGCCCATCATTGCACACCTTTTGGACACAACTAAATAAGCTAATTAAAAGTTTGGTGTAGTTGAAGAGTTGATTTTATCTACTTCAATAAATCTTTTGTATTTCAAACCAAACTGGTGGCACAGTTCAATATTAAGCTTAAATGTCTACCCTATAGTTCTGCTCTTCTTTTTAAAATTGGCTGGTGATAAGGTCAATGCAGGTCTGAATGCCTATTTACCATCTTTTCTCTTTGATCTTCAGATCTACCCCCCTCAAGCCAAACCATTAGAGTATTACAGAAATCAAGAAATGGAAGTTGGCTTTTTAAAATCTTATTTTACACATCATAGCACATCAACATAAGAATGGCTTATAGGAAACTATATATAGTCATAATTGGAAAGAAAAGAAAGCCATCTTAAATAGTTCAACAAATCAAATTACTTATTCCATGGTCTGAATTAGTGGGGAAGAAGGAAGGGAAGAAGTGGGTGGGAAGGAAAGGAAGTAAGGAAATAAAGAGAAAAAAGTCATCAGTTTTTTATCCTGTAGAAGTAATTTCGGAATAGTTTTAAATTGTCACATCACAGTAAGTTGATGAACTTCTGTTAATGATACTAAGATCATTATGTAACTCCTTTGGTTGCATTAAATCAAATTCTTCTCTCTGTCTCTGTTTGTCTCTCTCTGTCTCCCATAAATCAACATATGGTTTCTCAGAATCAAACAGCCAAAAGCTTTCTTTTTGTGGGATGTTTTTAGGGTGCTTATGGGGTCAGAGAGGAAGATACAAAATATGGCAATTATTATTTTAATTGTGCAAAAAACTAAATCACTCATGTGGTGAGCTAATGCAGGAAATAAAATTGCAAAAATAACTATACTACATATGTACAATCATGTTCAACTATGAATATGTTGATAGTTAGGCTATAAATTTATGGCCTGTCTGTAAAAACATGAAATGAAATGGACAGTTGAATATTAACTATTGAAGTAATGCAGGTGAGATAATTTGGATTTGGGACCAAGAGACTTTATTATCTACCTTTGATGTATACATTCATCAAACCAACCAGATATATAAAATAAAATTATATTTTGCCCTATAGACAGTCTCAATAAAGATATAATTTTCTTAGTCCAATGTAATGATTGTGTTTTCAAATTGGCAATTAATTTCAATGATCAAATTGATGAGATCAATGAGAAAAAAATCCTAAATTCTGCTCTAATAGCATAGCCTCAGCAAAGATTTAGTTTTCTTAGTCCATCTCTCAAATTGTCTTTTCATCTCACTCATTTCTTTCAAGTGTTGAGCAGCTGGACATGTGGTAATTTGTGCTGTTAGTATCTAATACAGTTCTTAGCAGCATATGTGGATGTCTGATAAAAGCTTATCAGACCATCGAAAAATCAAGAGATTTTGTCTCAACTTTATATGGGATACCAGATGCCATCAATTTAGATATCCCAGGTTTTGTAGATTAGAATTTTCACAAATACTCCAATTTTAGTATTTCTGTAAAGATCTCTAAAAAAATTGTATTTATTCTGTTTCTAAAAAGGACAATGGGTAATTTAATTTAGTCACATCTTCATTGTCTTCATTATAAAGAGTAATTGTCAACAAAACAAAAGCAACAAAAACAAAAAGCAATTAAATGGCAAACTGTATTTCTGATTTTAAAGTTGTATAACCATTCTAGGGTCTGTTTATGTCACCTGTTTTGGTTGATTCTATTCTGACATCAAATTACTGATTGATTTGTCAGTTCTGCCAAGCAATCATTCATCTAGTGGAATAATTTGTTGTAATAGTTGATGGACTGAAATGACCATTAAATTCCAGACAATATTTAATCACTTTATTATCACTATTTATATACATATACAAATATATTTTAGTTGTTATTCCTAAACTATGCCCATGAGGGAAAAAAAAAGGAAATGAAATCACTCATCCTGATATTTTTAGCAACCTTAGGTATTAAGGAAGATCTATCTAGAGTCATCGATCTGACTGAATTGTGATTTGACCACAAACTGGTCAGATAGTCAAACATGAGGCTCAATAATGTGGCAGTGCCAGAAAAGAACAAATACAAAGAGAAAACTTATGTTATTTCAGAAGATAATGGCCAGTTTTCTAATTTACTATGCATATGACATATAACATATATGACTTAACATATATACGATTTTCATTTTCTTCAGTTCAGCACTTTCTTATAATATCCCATAAATAATTTAACATTCAAAATACAAAGGGTTTTTAGCTCACCCAAAGGTTACTTCTATGTGTGATTCCAAAGCTTTCCATCTCATTAAAATGAAAAAAAAAAGATTTAACATTTATATTGTGGTCTTGGAGAGCAATGAAGTAACCACAAAACCATAGAATATAGGCTTATTGAATAATACATAAGGCCAGGTGAAAATTGAGGTCACAGCTTATGAAGTTAGCCGTTGCATATAGATCATAGTAGCAGTGACACAAGTAGAATTAGATAGTTCTCAAAAAGCTCACTCCATGCTCTCAAAAGGCTTTGTTTCTTTGGACCAAGTTACTATGCTGGCCTATATGATATTTCATGCCTCTTATGTATATCCAAAAATAGCCAAGGGTGCTATTGAGGCAGCAGCAGCTGCTGCTGCTGCTGCTGGTGATGAAGGTAAACATGACAATTTAATAAGAATTCACTACAAATTCAAATGAACAGAATTTTTTAAAAAATCAACTTCCCTGCATTTGTTAGGATATAAACCAGTTAGTCCACTTCAAGTAAGGTAAAAAAGAGTGCACCATAATTTTCTTTTTACAGTAAAAATAAACAGCCACCAATAAACACATTGATAGCTAAGCCTATACCTGAATAACTGAACCCAGTATTTCCCATTGAACCTTCCGTCTCATCCTTGGAACTGAAGCTTTGTAACTAAAAAATGACATAGCTAAAAACAAAGAAAGCTCAATATAGAGCCAATCATTTTTTTCTTTCTTTAAGATTTTATTTTAATTCCAACTGGTTAACTTACAGTGTAATATTAGTTTTGGGTGTACAATATAGTGATTCAACACTTTCATCACTACAAATGCACTGTTTAAATTCCATAACCTAGTTCACTCATGCTGCCACCCACCTCCCCTCTGGTATCCATCAGTTTGCTCTTATAGTTAAGAGTCTCTTTCTCAGTTTGTCATTCTCTCTCTCTCTCTTTCTCTTTGCTCATATGTTTTATTTCTTAAATTACACATATGAATGAAATCATATTGTTTTTGTCTTTCTCTATTTCACTTAAGATAATACTCTCTAGCTCCATCCATGTCATTGCCAATGGCGAAATTTCAATCTTTTCTATGGCCGAGTATTTTTTCCATTGTGTGTGTGTGTGTGTGTGTGTGTGTGTGTGTGTGTGAATCATATCTTTTTAATGTATTCATCAATTGACAGACATTTGGGCTGCTTCCATATCTTGATTATTGTAAATAATACTGCTATAAACATTGGGATGCTTGTGCCCCTTCAAATCACTGTGTTTTTAATCTTTTGGATAATACCTAGTATTATCCTGGGTCATAAGGTGGCTCTATTTTTAATTTTTTGAGGAACATCCATACTGTTTTCCAGAGGGGCTGCACCAAACTACATTCCAACAGTGCATAAGGGTTTCCCTTTCTCCACATCGTTGCCAACACCTGTTGTTTTTTGTGTTGATTTTAGCCATTCTAATAGGTGTTAGGTGATACCTCATTATAGCTTTCAGATGTATTTCCCTAATGATAAGTGATGAGCATCTTTCCATGTATCTGTTGGTCATTTGTATGTCTTCTTTGGAGAAATGTCTGTTCATAACTTCTGCCCATTTATTGACTGGGTTATTTGTTTTTTTTTGGGGGGGGTGTTGAGTTCGATAAGTTCTTTATAGATCTTGGATCCTAACCTTTTATCTGATAAGACATTTGCAAATATCTTCTCCCATTCTGTAGGTTGCCTTTTGGTTTTTTTGACTGTTTCTTTTGATGTGCAAAAGCATTTTATCTTGATGAAGTCCTAATAGTTCACTTTTGCTTTTGTTTCCCCTACCTTTGGAGATGTGTCTAGCAAGATGTTTCTGAGGCCAAGATCAAAGAGGTTCTTCTCTAGAATTTTGATGGCTTCTTTTAGAATTATTAATTTGGATTTTCTCTCAATATAAATCTATTTATGGACATTTTATAAAATAATATTTTGGAGTAAAGAGTCTCTAGTGGTTTGTTTGGAATCATCATGGACCAAGTCTCTATGTTTTCTATATAATAAAGCTGATTTTTTTTTCTCAATTTGCCTTATCTCTTATAGCCCCATGCTATAGAAGCTGGATGTAAATAAATGAAGAATTTTTTGTTTGTTTTTGTATTATTGAAGTTTTGTGTACATTATATAGTGATATTTAGTGTGTTGATAAGGCTACCAATGCTCCCACTTCTAGCTCTCTAGAATAGCAATATTGAAAGTAGTGACTGAACAGATGTTCTGGAGTTCAGTCTTCCTAGGCCCAAATCCTTGCTCTATCATTTATTAGTTTGGTGACTTTAAGCAAATTGCTTAAGTTCTCTATACCTTAATTTGCTCATCTATAAAACAAGTATAGCAATAGTGTTACTCTCCCAGGTTGATTTAGTGAATATCCAATAAGTTAATAATTTGAAAAAGGATAGTTCCTGAGATAAACCAAGGATTTCAATAAATATTAGCTATCATCATAATTACTAATTGTATATAAGGTGGTGACTAGACAAGGGAAGTTTTAATAATATGGACTAATGCTGGTTGGGTAAAACATTAAATTTTATCATATATTTAATGGGCTTCTTTACTGCCTGATGCAAGATTCCAAGAGTATTGAGTTTGGGTTCAGGAGAACACAGTGGTTAAATGGTAATTAACTTGGCTCATAATCTACATATCCTCTCTAAATATTTATTCCCCCTCTCTGAAATAAAAATCATAATGAGTTAGGGACAAACAGGGCTAGGCAGTGCTAGGTAGGGGGCCACGGAAGCATGTTTATAAAAAGCCAAAAATGCTGAGGTGTAAGGAAACCAGAGATAAAGGAACAAGCCAGACCACCCGGCCCTAGGTGTGTCTTTTTATGACAGTCATCTGTGAGCAACAAAGAATAACCAGACCCCAAGAAGCCATTAAAGATTTTATCAATAGTCTTTACTCAATGGTGATGTCAATAGATAATGTTAAAAGTATTTAGGTTCCCTGATTAGGCTCTCAATAAAAGACCAACCCTACAAGCCCTCAGTGGCAACCCTGTCAGGACCTCTCTCACTCCTGAGATCTTTCTCTGTATCTTTACTTAATAAACTTCTATCCCTTTACTCACTCTCCTGTGTCCGCAAGATTCATTCTTCGACTCCATAAGACAAGAACCAAGCTCTCCCATATTAATAATCTGTCCTGTCTTTGTTCAAGACCTGTTGGGAAAATCATTAAAGAGTATCTTTGAAAACACTTTCATACTGAAAAGCTCAACACAAATTTGAAGTGTTATTTTCAAAATGACTTTAAGGTCAATTGCTCAAATATATTGAGCCATACTATGAACTACAGCATTTGAATGCCTGTGATTGTACCTCTTGTTTGGAGTGTCTTCCTTCTTCTAAATAGAGTAGAAAAATCACTACCAACAGTCAACTGATCAAGATTATTTTTCTTGGATTGCCACCTATTAGCTGTGTAACCAGGGAAAAGTCACTCCCCATTTTTGTGTCTCAGTTTTCTCATGTAAAATTAATACTTGGAGTCTGTTGATCTCTAAGGTGTTTTCCAGTTCTGACATCCAAGTACAGCAATTAATCCTTGGAATTAACTGATAGGTTTCCAGAAAAAAGGGATAGGCATGTATCACTGAGGGTGCTTCTAAAGCCAGCAGTGAAATTATATTTTTACTTGAATTCTTGAATTCCATCAATTTTGATAGCCACAAGGGTACACACAGAGTCAGGCTCTGATTATAGTCCAAAATTTGACCAGAGCCTCGGTAACATGGTTGGTGTGATAAGTCTCCAACAAATTTCTCATTCTTGAAAGAGATTCATAAAGCCATTCTTAGACTTTATTTGTGGATTCCTAAAGATGTGTGGTCTCCTTGGTGCTTCCCTCATGGAATTAAAACTAGGTGTTATTTAGAACTACTCAAGATGTATTCATGGGAGCTCATTATGTGCCATTCCCCCCAGAACAGTATTTCTGTCTGAGACTTCAGGTGGTCAGCAACTTAAATGAGGAAGTTAAATATCACTGACTGCCCTGCTGTAGCTTTACTGAGCTTTCCAATTGTATGGGGTAAGTCATTTGGAGACTTTAGGCTCTCAGTAGTCCTCTTAGGAAAGTTGCAGCAATTACTTTAGAGGCAAACATGGACTAATCATTTTGGAATTTCAGTTTAAGCCCATAGCCTTTTTGAGTTACACAAGCACTAGAATGATCACAAGAGATTCATGTCTCAGGTACTGTTGATAGCCCACAGCCTAGCACTGCTGGCAAGTCTTTCAGTACCACACATGTGAAAAAATGCGTTTACTTCTCCCCTCTAAAAAGCACATTGCCAGAGATCCAATTAGTTTTTATAATGTAGATAATATAATCCTTATGACTAAAGTCTGACTCCAAACTTGAAGAGAATATCTTCATTCCTGAATAGTTATTAATAAGAAAGGGACAGCCAGACATGTTATTTAGCACTGATAAGGCTCATCATTCATGGCTCTGAACTTACAAAATATAAGTTCATGTTGATTCATGAACTTAGGAATGAGTTTTACATCTAGAAAAGTAACTTTTGTTACAGTATTCAATATCGAACACTAGTGTTAAGGCTAATTATAAGCAATGCAATAATGGAGCCCCCTTTTGAGTTAGAAAATGTCATAGTATGTGACATTCACATGAGTAAGGCATGTAGGAATAAATATGCTGATAGAGTAAGTGTGCATTTCTATTGGTTGTCTAAAAAAGATTCATTTCTGTCTTAAACACTAGAATCAGAACTGAGGAGTAGTCCTAAAGTGTTCCCAATTATTAAAATGGGTGTTTCAAGGCTAGGCTGGCCAAATGAAAAGTAGAGTGTCCTCCAGATAGGGCTACAAATTTATTTTTAGGCTTTAGAATATTTTCTTAGTCAAACCTAAATAAATTGGAAGTCCACAGGGCCTTCATGAGAGGATCTCTCCAGAGTAGGTTTTCTGCAGTGTCCCCTGACAATTCAAGTACACAAGAAAATATGTTTTCTCTAACTCTGGTTGAAAGTCTCATCTCTATTACCCAAGGGTTATTTAACAACATTGTATTTTGTTATTTATTTTATGAACTACTTATCTTTATCTCACAAAAGCCTAAGTACCTTTCGAGCAGGTGACAGACCATATTTCACTTGCACCCATGCTCCAGTGGTGCTGGAGCACATTCTTTTGCACATCGTAGGTGCTCAATAAATCCCTTCCAGGTGACTCCTTTTCTTCATACATGCAAACTAGGAGCTATATCTAATTGGATAACCTAGGGAATTTATCTAATTCTAAAATGTTAATTTCTGAGCTAATTGTTGTTCAGATTTGTCTTCTCTGCTACTGTCTACTTAAGGAAAGAAGAAAAACTGCTCCTTCCTGGGGTCATTTGATTTCACAATTTATTTCTTCCTGAAACAATGAAAATAAAGCTTTTTTTTAATCTGCTAAGCTTTCTAAATGCTGAAAACTTGCATACAATTATCCTTAATATGAAACACCCTCTCTTTTGGAAAAGAGGTCCTCATTCTAATTCTGGGCAAGATCAAGTTACCATATCAGTTCCTGCACTGTAAGGCATTCTGTTACTGGATGGATCTAATTGTCTGAGAGTTAATGATAAACTGAATGTCATCCAGTTCACAAGCTTCTAAGCATGACTGGCTGGTGTTTATAGGTCTTATGCCAATAAAGGCATCCAAAAATGACAAATGTAACTGCATCAGTGAGCATTTGGCTTTAACTCACTGTCAATTAGAAATAAAATGAGGGATACCAGATCTTTATTTTTTTTGAATTGATGTATGTATCAAATTTCTACCCCCCAAACAATCTTTGCAATTCAGCAAAGAGGAGCATCATTTAAAAACTTAATTCAAGATAAGAAGAGGCTACTTTTTCTGTTTTCATTTCTAAATGGTTCCAGTTTTTGTATGCTTCCTTTCCAAATCTTAATACTGCCTTACCTAGTGGAAATAGACTTGAGTGGAGAAGAGGAAGTGTTCCATTTTAAATGGACTTCTAAATACAGAAAAACAGTATGAAAAAAATGAGTGAAGGAGATAAGCAATCTTTGAAAAATTATTCCAAATCTAAATATGGAATCTTTCAAATTCCTCCCCTTATATCACTGACTGGTTAAAATTCAGTGTTATCTTTTAACTGTATATTCAATGATAAACATAGTCTTGGGTGCTATAGAGCAGCACCAGAGGGATGGAAGGTATAGTCTGTATCCTAGGAGAACAAATGATGAGATTTGAGACAGCCAGGAGAGGCATTTAAGGTCTGCCTAATCAATAAGCAGGTTCACATTTGACACTGGGAAATGAGTGCAAATGGAATTCTTAGTGAACAGAGGGGGATCAATCATAGAAGGTTTCTAGAGTATCTGTTGAATTTAGAAACTTCCATCCAAACCTATCAACAGGATCCTAGTTCTGTCAGCCATTGCCTCTCAAACGGCTATGAAAGACATGCCTGTTTTCAATTCCTTCTGTCTTATATCATTCCTATCAATATCCTACATAGTAGTCAAATTGGCTTTTCTAAAATGCAAATTTTAGAAATTTGTTATTCCTTTCCCAAAGTTCTTACATAGCTTCTCATTTCTCTTAGGATAAAATTAAAGCTATTTATCACTTGTCAAATAAAGACTCCTAGAAAAGTTTTATATCTGATCATATAAATATGACTTCTTCCTCATTTATTACTCTCATTACTCTAATTGATGAATAATTCACTCATTCATGTATTCGACAAATATTGAGCACCTAGTATATGTTAGACACTGTTATAAGTGCTGATGATACAACAGAAAGAAAAACAAGTATTAAAAATCTTCAATCTTCACTAACACTACATTCAAGTGGGAGGTACAAATTGAAAATCTCTAAGGCAGAACCATTTTAGATGTGTTTTAAAAAGAGCAAAGACTGAGGTGCCTGGGTGACTCAGTTGATTGGCATCAGACTCTCGGTTTCAGATTAGGTCATGATCTCAGAGTTGTGAGATCTAGCCCCACATCAGGTTTCACACTCAGTGTGGTGTCTGCTTGGGATTCTTTCCCTCTCCCTCTTCCTCTGCCCCTCCCCTCCCACTCATGCTGTCTCTAAATAAAAATTTTTTTAAAGTCTGTTCATTTATTTGAGAGAGAGAGAGTGCACTAGTGGCAGGGAGAGGGCAAAAGGAGAGACAGAGGGAGAAATATACTCCCCGCTGAGCAGGGAGCCCAACTCAGGGCTTGATCCCAGGACCCCAAGATCATGACCCAAGCCAAAGGCAGATGGTTAACCAACTGAGCTACCCAGGTACCCCCTAAATAAGTAAAATCTTTAAAAAAAGAGCAAGGGACCAATGTGGTTGAAGACATATGAGTGAGGGGGAGAATAATAGATAAGGTATTCAGAGAAGGTGAAGTTTGCAGAGGCCTTGTGGGTCATTATGAGGACTTGACTTTTATTTTTAGTGTACTGGGGAGCCATTGCATACTTTGAGCAGAGAAACAATATGGTCTTATTTGCTTTTCAAAATATTCAAATTCCTTGGTTTCCTATAATTTTGCTTTTTTACAAATGAGGTATGATCTATGTACATTAAAATTCACTTTTTAAAAATGTATAGCCCTGAGTTTCAAAAATGCATTAATCATGTAATTACCATAATAATCAAAATATGGAAGAATTTCATCACTTCACAAAATTTTCAGCCCTTTTGTTGTCAATACCTAGCCCTATGCATAAGGTAACCACTGATCAGTTTCCTACTTTGTAATATTGCCTTTTCAATGTATTATATAAATGGGATCACAGTATATATGGCCTTCTGAGTATGCTTTCTTTTACTCGGTGAATGCATTTAAGACTCATTCATGTTATTTCATGTGTATCAGTGATGCATTCCTGTTTATTGCTGAGTATAATTTCATTGTATTGATGCACCAGTTTGTTTATCAATTCATCTTTGGCAGGACTTTGGGTTGTTTACACTTTTTAGCTATTATAAACAATAAATAATGTTATGAACATTCACATAAAAGTCTTTCTGTGGACATTTTCCCATTATCTTGGATAAATGCCAGAAGTGGATCTTATGGTAAGTATATGGCAGATTGTTCTCCAAAGTGATTGTATTATTTTATGTTACTATCAGCAATGTATTAGAATTGTCACTTATCATCCTAGACAAAATTCATTATTTGTCCACTTTAATATGCATATAGTGGTATCTCTTGTGGATTTATTTTGTTTTATCCTAATGTAATGACATTGAATATCTTCTCATATGCTTATTTGCTGTATATATACATTTTTTTGGTCAAGTTTCTATTCAGATCTTCAGCTCAGTTTGTTTTATTGACTTAAAAAAAGATTATTTATTTATTTATTCATGAGAGACATAGAGAGAGAGGCAGAGACACAGACAGAAGGAGAAGCAGGCCCCATGCAGGCAGCCTGATGTGGGACTTGGTTCTGGGACTTTAGGATCACGCCCTGGGCCGAAGGCAGCTGCTAAACCACTGAGCCACCCAGGGATCCCCTGACTTTTTTTCTTAATACTGCATTGTGAGAGTTCTTTATGTATTCTAGATTCAACTCTTTTACCTGACATGAATTTTGAAGGTATTTTCTCCCATTCTATAGTGTACTCTTTATTTTTTAACAATTTCTTTGAATTTTACAGCTTATTAATATATAATGTACATTTAATAAACTGCACATATATAAAGTACACATATGGATAAGTTTTATATATATATATATATCTTGTGAGATATATATATATGAAATGATTACCACATTTAAGATGGTGAATATACCCATCACCCTAAAAATTTCTTCATGCTCTTTTGTAATTCATCCCTCCATCCCCACCATGCTCCTTTTGCAGACAACTACTGATCTACTTTCTGTCATTCTTCAATAGTTTGTGAGTTTTGAAACGTTATAAAGTGGAATCCTACAGTATTTACTTTTTTATTGTGTGACCACCTTGACTCAGATAATTATTTTGAGCTTTGTCCATGGTATTCTGTACATTGATTGTTCGTTCTTTTTTACTAGTTTTATTTAATCCTATGGAATTTATTTATTTATTCAGTCATTTGTTGATGAACATTTGGATTGGTAGCAATATCTTTTGAAGAAGAAACTTTTAAGTTTTGAGAAATTCAATTTTTCACTTTTATTTAATTTTGCAACTTTACCTTGTTTTGTATCCAATAAATTGTTGACCCATGCAAGGTTATAAGTACATTCTCTTACATTTTATTTTAAAAGTTTAATGATTTTTTAAAGATTTTATTTATTTATTCATGAGAGACACAGAGAGAGAGAGAGAGAGACAGAGACAGAGACAGAGACATAGGTAGAGGAAAAAGCAGGCTCCCTGCAGGGAGCCCAATGTGGGACTCCATCACAGGAATCCGAGATCACACCCTGAGTCGAAGGCAGATGTTCAACCACTGAGCCACCCAGGTGTCCCAAAAGTTTAGTGGTTTTTGACTTTACGTTCAATTCTATGCCATTTTGGTATATGATGCAAGGTATGGTTTGAGGTCATTATATATTGCTTCTGAATTTCTAATTATTAAAGTACCATTTGTTTAAAGAGTATGTTTCATCATTTAATTGTCTTTGCATCTTTGTTGAAACTCATTTGGCCAATACAACACTATATTGAATACTGTGTCTTCCAGTTTTGCTCTTCTTTTCTAAAATTGTTTTAGATACTTTGCTTTTCCATACATATTTTATAACCAGCTTATTTATTTCTATAACTTTCCTTGAATTTATACATCAGTTGGGGAGGAAATTACATATTAACAATATTGAGTCTTCCAAACCATAAGCACAACATATAGTATATCTGTCCATATAATTAGGACAGCATTGACTTTCTCCCTAGTGCTTTGTGTTATTCAACACAATTGCTGCACACATTTTCAAAAATTTACACCAATATAATTCAAAGGGCACTATACTTTAAAGTTTAATTTCTAATTTTGTATTGTTAGTGTTGAAAAATACAATTGATTTTTAGATGTTGGTATTTTATCTTGTAATTCTGCTAAACTGATATAATAGATCTCCTGACCTTTGAATAAACTTTTTAGAATTTTCTATATGGATGATCATGTCATATGAGAATACAAAAGGTATTATTTCCTTCTTTCTAATTTGAATTGTCCTCTTTTAAGTTTTATTTAAATTCTGCTTAGCTAACATTCAGTGTAAAATTAGTTTCAAGTGTACAATATAATGATTTAATACTTCCGTACTGGGGCAGCCCCAGTGGCTCAGCAGTTTAGCGCTGCCTTTGGCCCAAGGCGTGATCCTGGAGACCTGGGATCAAGTCTCACGTCAGGCTCCCTGCATGGGGCCTGCTTCTCCTTCTGTCTGTGTCTCTGCCTCTCTCTCTATGTCTCAAATAAATAAATAAATAAATAAATAAATAAATAATCTTAAAAAATACTTCCGTACTAGGTTCTCATCACAACAAATGCACTCTTTAATCCTAGTCACCTATGTAATTCACCCCCACCCACCTTCTCTCTGGTTACCATCAATTTTTCTCTGTATTTAAGAATTTGTTTCTTGGTTTTTCTCTCTCTTTTATTTTTTCCCTATTTCTCATTTGTTTTGTTTCTTAAATTCTACATATGAGTGAAATCATATGGTATTTGTTTTTCTCTGATGGCCTTATTTTTCTTAGCATAATAATTTCTATCTCTATTCATGTCATTGCATACGACAAGATTTGATTCTTGTTAATGACTGAGTAGTATTCCAATTTGTGTGTGTGTTTGTGTGTATACCTAAATAGCTATCTATATCTTTGTATCTATATCACATGTTCTTTATCCATTCATTAGTCAATGGACACTTGAGCTCTTTCCATAATTTGGCTATTGTATATAATGCTGCTATAAATATCAAGATGCACATATCCCTTTGAATTAGTATTTTTGTATTCTTTGGATAAATACTTACTAGTAAAATTGGTGGATCATAACGTAGTTTTATTTTGAGGAAACTCCATTCTGGGTTTTCTAGAGTGGCTGTTCCAGTTTGCATTCTGACCAACAGTGCAAGGGGGTTCCTTTTTCTCTATATTCTTACCAGTACCTGATGATTCTTATATTGTTGATTTTAGCCATTCTGACATGAGTGAGGTGATATCTCATTGTAGTTTTGATTTGCATTTCCCTGTTGATGAGGGATCTTGACCATCATTTCATGGGTCTGTTGCTTATCTGGATGTTTTTTTTGGAAAATGCCTATTCATTATTTTGCATATTTTAATTGGATTGTTCAATTTTGAATGTTGAGTTGTGTAAGTTCTTTATACATTTTGAATATATCTCTTTTTCAGATATGTCATTTGCAAATATCTTCTCCCATTCCATAGTTGCTTTTTAGTTTTGTTGATTGTTTCCTTTGCTGTGCAGAAGCTTCTTGTCTTGATGAAGTCCCAATAATTTCTTTTTGCTTTATTTCCCTTGCCTCAGGAGACATATCAAGTAAGAAGTTGCTATGTCTGATGTTCAAAGAGGTTACTGCCTGTATTCTCCTTTTGGACTTTTATGGTTTCTAGTCTCACATTTAGGACTTTAATCCATTTTGAATTTAGTTTTGTGTATGGTAAGAAAGTGGTCCAATTTCATCTTTTGCATACTGCTGTCCAATTTTCCCAACACCATTTGTGGTAGAAACTGTCTTTTTTCCATTGGATATTCTTTCCTGCTTTGTTAAAGATTAATTCGCCATACACATATCAGTCCATTTCTGGGTTTTCTATTCTGTTCTATTGATATATGCCTATTTCTGTGTCAGTACTATACTGTTTTCATCTCTACAGGTTTGTAATAAAATTTGAAGTCTGGAAATGTGAATTGCTTTTCTTTTTCTTTCTTTTCTTTCTCTCTTTTTAGTTTTTATTTAAATATCAGTTAATTAACATACAGTGTAATATTAGTTTCAGATGTATAATTTAGTTCAGCACTTACATATAACACCCAGTACTCATCACAAGTTCACTTGTTAATCCCCATCACCTACTCAACTCATCACTCCACCCACTTCCCCTCTGGTAACCATGAGTTTGTTCTCCATAGTCAACAGTTTTTGGTTTTCCTCTCTCTTTTTTTTTTCTTTTTCAAGATTGTTTTTGGCGATTTGATTTCTTTGTACTTCCATAAAAAATTTTAGGATTGTTTGTTCTAGCTCCTTAAAAATGTTGGTTTTTTGATAGAGATTGAATTAAATGTATAGCTGGCTTTGGGTAGTATAGAGATTTTTAACAATATTTGCTCTTCCAATCCATGGGCATGGGATGTATTTCCATTTCTTTTTGTCATATTCAATTTCTTTTTTTAAATTAATTTATTTATTTTAGAGATAGATAGTGCAGAGGGGAGGGGCCTGAGAGTCTTAGGCAGACTGTGCTAAATGTAGAGCCTGATGCAGGGCTTGATTTTGTGACTGTGAGATCATGACCTGAGTTGAATTCAAGAGTCAGACACTTAACTAACTCTGGTACCCAGACACCCACATATTAAATTTCTTTTATTAATGTTTTACAGGTTTTTTTTCTGACCCCAAAATTATGAAGCTAGAAGTCATTAATAGAAGAAATTTAGAAAGTTCACAAAGACATGGATGTTAATGTTCTACCAAACAATGAGTGAGTCAACCAGGAAATCAAATAAGAAATTATAAAAAATACATGGAAACAAATAAAAAATGAACACATGGTGGTCCAAAACCTTTGAGATACAGCAGAAGTAGTCCTAAGAGGGAAGTATAGAGCAATACAGCCCTGCCTCAAGAAGCCAGAAAAATATCCAATAAACAATCTAACTTTATACCTAAAGGATCTAGAAAAGGAACAACAAATAAAGTCTAAAAGTCAGCAGAAGAAGGGAAATAATATAGCTTAGAACAGAAATAAATGATATACAAACTAAAAAAAAAAAAAAACAATAGAACAATGAAACCAGGAGCTGATTCTTTGAAAGCATTAATAAAATTGATAAACCTCTAGCCAGACTCATCAAAAAGAAAAGATAAAGGATCCAAATAAATAATATCACAAATGAGAGAGGATAAATAACAACCAGCATCATAGAAATATGCACAATTATAAGAGAATATTATGAAAAACTATGTGACAACAAATTAGAATCCCTTAAAGAAATGGATATATTCCTAGAAACATATAAACCACCAAAACTGAAACAGAAAGAAATAGAAAACTTGAATAGATCAAAAACCAGCAAAGAAATTGAATCAGTAATAAAAAATCACCCAAAAAACTAAAGTCAAGGACAGATGGCTATACAGACAAATTCTATCAAGCCTTTAAAGAAGAGTTAATACTTATTCTTTTAAAATTATTTCAAAAAGTAGAAAAGGAAGGAAAGTCCCCAAAGTCATTCTACAGAGTGAGCATTACCTATAATATCCAACATAATATCTAAGGAGAAAAAACAAAGTTGGAGGGCTGACACTACCAGAATTCAAGAATTACTATAAAGATATAGTAATCAAGATAGTGTCTTATTTGCAAGATTAATTTAGTAAAGTTGAAGGATACAAAATTAATATACAGAAATCCATTGCAGTTCATTACACTAATGAAATAGCAAAAAGAAATTAAGAGGAATCCCATTAACAATTGCACCAAAAAAAAAGAATCAAATGGATAAGAATAAATTTACCCATGAGATAAAAGACTATATTTTGAAAAGTATAAAACTTAGATGAAAGAATTTGAAGATGACACAAACGAATGAGAAAAGAATCCATGCTCATGGACAGGAAGAGTTAATATTGTCAAAATGCCCAAAGTGCTCTACAAATTCAATGAAATTTCTATCAAAACCCCAATAGTATTTTTCTGGGAACTAGAAGAAATTAGTCTAAAATTTGTACAGAACCAAAAAAGACTCCAAATAGTCAAAGCGATTTTGATAAAGAACAAAGCTGGAAATATAATCCCAGATTTCAAGATCTACTACAAAGCTATGGTAACCAATATAGTACGTATTGTCACAAAAATAGATACATGGAACATTGGAACAGAATAGAGAGCCTAAAAATAAACCCATACTTAAATGGTCAATTACTCTATGAAAAAGGAGGCAAGAATAAACAATGGAGGATAGACAGTCTGTTCAGTAAATGGTGCAGGGAAAATTGGACAGCTACATGAAAAGGAATAAAACTGTATCACATTCTTACACCATGCATAAAAATAAATTTAAAATGGATAAAAGAGAGAGGAGGAGGGGCAAGATGGCGGAAGAGTAGGGTCCCCAAATCACCTGTCCCCACCAAATTACCTAGATAACCTTCAAATCATCCTGAAAATCTACGAATTCGGCCTGAGATTTAGAGAGCAGCTGAAACACTACAGTGAGAAGAGTTCGTGCTTCTATCAAGGTAGGAAGACGGGGAAAAAGAAATAAAGAAACAAAAGGCATCCAAGGAGGAGGGGCCCCGCGAGGAGCCGAGCTAAGGCCGGGGCGAGTGTCCCCAGGACAGGAGAGCCCCGTCCCGGAGGAGCAGGAGCTGCACCAACCTTCCCGGGCGGAAAGGCCTCGCAGGGAGTTGGAGCAGGACCCCAGGAGGGCGGGGATGCCCTCGGGCTCCCGGGACAGTAACAGCAACTGCGCGCCCAGGAGAGTGCGCCGAGCTCCCTAAGGGCTGCAGCGCGCACGGCGGGACCCAGAGCAGCTCGGAGGGGCTCGGGCGGCGGCTGTGCGGAGGGGGCTACGGGGCGGGAGCGCGAATCCAACAGCGCAGACCAGGAGCACAGGGCGCGGGACACAGCCCAGGATCCGGCCTCCCCCCGGGACAGGCAGAGGCCGGGAGGGCCCAGGACAGCAAGGACGCTCCTGCCCGGAGCTGAGCAGATCAGCGGCCACGCCCACAAGGCATCCAGGCCCTGCAGACTGAGAGCTTCGTAGTTACTGTGGGAGCTGACTTGAGGGCTCCAGAGCTGGCCACCGCCATTGCGTTATTTCTCCTGGGGCCTCACAGGGTAAACAACTACCACTGAGCCCTGCACCAGGCAGGGGGCAGAGCAGCTCCCCCAAGTGCTAACACCTGAAAATCAGCACAACAGGTCCCTCCCCCAGAAGACCAGCTAGACGGACAAGTTCCAGGGGAAGTCAAAGGACTTAAAGTATACAGAATCAGAAGATACTCCCCCCTTGTGTTTTTTTTTTTCTTTTTGATTTCTGATTGCTTCCCCCACTTTTTTTTCATCTTTCTTTTTTCCTTTCTTTTTCTTCTCTTTTTTCTTTATATCTTCCTTTTCGCTTTTTTCTTTTTCTCTTTTCTTTCCTTCTCTCTCTCTCTTTTTCTCCTTTTCCCAATACAACTTGTTTTTGGCCACTCTGTACTGAGCAAAATGACTAGAAGGAAAACCTTACCTCAAAAGAATCAGAAACAGTCCCCTCTCCCACAGAGTTACAAAATCTGGATTACAATTCAATGTCAGAAAGCCAATTCAGAAGCACTATTATACAGCTACTGGTGGCTCTAGAAAAAAGCATAAAGGACTCAAGAGACTTCATGACTGCAGAATTTAGATCCAAACAGGCAGAAATTAAAAATCAATTGAATGAGACGCAATCCAAACTAGAAGTCCTAACGATGAGGGTTAAGGAGGTGGAAGAAAAGTGAGTGACATAGAAGACAAGTTGATGGCAAAGAGGGAAACTGAGGAAAAAAGAGAAAGACAATTAAAAGACCATGAAGACAGATTAAGGGAAATAAGCGACGGCCTGAGGAAGAAAAACCTACGTTTAATTGGGGTTCCCGAGGGTGCCAAAAGGGACAGAGGTCCAGAATATGTATTTTAACAAATCCTAGCTGAAAACTTTCCTAATCTGGGAAGGGAAACAGGCATTCAGATCCAGGAAATAGAGAGAACCCCCAGTAAAATCAATAAAAACCGTTCAACACCTCAACATTTAATAGTGAAGCTTGCAAATTCCAAAGATAAAGAGAAGACCCTTAAAGCAGCAAGAGACAAGAAATCCCTAACTTTTATGGGGAGGAATATTAGGGTAACAGCAGACCTCTCCACAGAGACCTGGCAGGCCAGAAAGGGCAGGCAGGATATATTCAGGGTCCTAAATGAGAAGAACATGCAACCAAGAATACTTTATCCAGCAAGGCTCTCATTCAAAATGGAAGGAGAGATAAAGAGCTTCCAAGACAGGCAGGAACTGAAAGAAAATGTGACCTCCAAACCAGCTCTGCAAGAAATTTTAAGGGGGACTCTTAAAATTCCCCTTTAAGAAGAAGTTCAGTGGAACAATCCACAAAACAAGGACTGAATAGATATCATGAAGACACTAAACTCATATCTGTCAATAGTAACTCTGAACGTGAACGGGCTTAACGAGCCCATCAAAAGGTGCAGAGTATCAGACTGGATAAAAAAGCAGGACCCATCTATCTGCTGTCTACAAGAGACTCCTTTTAGAAAGAAGGACACCTACAACCTGAAAATAAAAGGTTGGAGAACCATTTACCATTCAAATAGTCCTCAAAAGAAAGCAGGGGTAGCCATCTTTATATCAGATAAACTGAATTTTACCCCGAAGACTGTAGTGAGAGATGAAGAGGGACACTGTATCATACTTAAAGGATCTATGCAACAAGAGGATTTAAGAATACTCAATATATATGCCCCGAATGTGGGAGCTGCCAAATATTTAAACCAATTAATAACCAAAGTGAAGACATATTTAGATAATAATACACTTATACTTGGTGACTTCAATCTAGCTCTTTCTACCCTCGATAGGTCTTCTAAGCACAACATCTCCAAAGAAAAGAGAGCTTTAAATGGTACACTGGACCACATGGATTTCACGGATATCTACAAAACTTCACATCCACACTCACCTGAATACACATTCTTCTCAAGTGCACATGGAACTTTCTCCAGAATAGACCACGTACTGGGTCACAAATCGGCTCTGAACTGATACCAAATGGTTGGGATCATCCCCTGCATATTCTCAGACCATAATGCCTTGAAATTAGAAGTAAATCACAACAAGAAGTTTGGAAGGACCTCAAACACGTGGAGGTTAAGGACCAACCTGCTAAAAGATGAAAGGGTCAACCAGGAAACTAAGGAAGAATTAAAAAGATTCATGGAAACTAATGAGAATGAAGATACAACCATTCAAAATCTTTGGGATGCAGCAAAAGCAGTCCTAAGGGGGAAATACATTGCAATACAAGTATCCATTCAAAAACTGGAAAGAAATCAAATACAAAAGCTTACCTTACACCTAAAGGAGCTAGAGAAAAAACACCAGATAGATGCTAACCACAGCAGAAGGAGAGAGTTAATTAAGATTCGAGCAGAACTCAACAATATCGAGACCAGAACAGTGGAACAGATCAACAAAATCAGGAGTTGGTTCTTTGAAAGAATTAATAATATAGATGAACCATTAGCCAACCTTATTAAAAAGAAGAGAGAGAAGACTCAAATTAATAAAATCATGAATGAGAAAGGAGAGATCACTACCAACACCAAGGAAATACAAACGATTTTAAAAACATATTATGAACATCTATACGCCAGTAAATTAGGCAATCTAGAAGAAATGGACGGCTTCCTGGAAAGCCACAAACTACCAAAACTGAAACAGGAAGAAATAGAAAACCTTAACAGGCCAATAACCAGGGAGGAAATTGAAGCAGTCATCAAAAACCTCCCAAGACACAAAAGTCCAGGGCCAGATGGCTTCCCTGGGGAATTCTATCAAACGTTTAAAGAAGAAACCATACCTATTCTACTAAAGCTGTTTGGAAAGATAGAAAGCGATGGAGTACTTCCAAATTCGTTCTATGAGGCCAGCATCACCTTAATTCCAAACCCAGACAAAGACCCCACCAAAAAGAAGAATTACAGACCAATATCCCTGATGAACATGGATGCAACAATTCTCAACAAGATACTAGTGGATGGAACTGGAGGGTACTATGCTGAGTGAAGTAAGTCAGTCTGAGAAGGACAAACATTATATGTTCTCATTCATCTGGGGAATATAAATAATAGTGAAAGGGAATATAAGGGAAGGGAGAAGAAATGTATGGGAAATATCAGAAAGGGAGACAGAACATAAAGACTCCTATGTCTGGGAAACGAACTAGGGGTGGTGGAAGGGGAGGAGGGCGGGGGGTGGATGTGAGTGAGTGACGGACACTGAGGGGGACACTTGATGGGATGAGCATTGGGTGTTATTTTGTATGTTGGTAAATTGAACACCAATAAAAAATTATTTTATTAAAAAATAAATTATAAAAAATGGATTAAAGACTTAAATGATATCTGATTCCATAAAACTACTAAAAGAAAACATAGACAGTAACCTTTTGGACCTTGGCCTTAGCAACATACTTATGGCTATGTCTCCTCAGGCAAGGGTAACAAAAGTCAAAATGAAGTATTGAGACTAAAACAAAATAAAAAGGTTTTGCACTGAAAGGGATCCATCAATAAAACAAAAAGACAACCTGCTGAATGTGAGAAGATATTTGTAAATTGTATATCTGATAAGGGATTAATATTCAAAATATATAAAGAACATACACAACTAAACACCAAAAAATCAATAATCCAATTAAAAATGGACATAGAACTTAAATACACATTTTTCCAAAGAAGACATACAGATGGTCAACAAACACATGAAAATATGCTCAACATTAATAATCAGAGAAATGTAAATCAAAACTGCAATAAAATATCTTTTTACACCTGTCAGAATGGCTAAAATAAAAAACAGAAGACATAATAAGTGTTGGTGAGGCTGTGGGGAAAAGAAACCCTTGTATGCTGTTGGTGGGAATGTATATTCATGCTGCCTGTATCGACAACAATATGGAGACTCCTCAAAAAATTAAAAATAGAGTCATCATATGATCAAGTAATTCCACTACTATGTATTTACTCAAAAAATCCCACAAAACAAAAATACTAACTGATGAAAATATATATGCACCCTATATTTACTGCAGCACTATTTCCAGTAGCTAAGATATGGAAGTAACCTAATTGTGTATCAATAGATGAATGGATAAATAAGATGTTTATATAAATATAAATTTAAATTTAAGTAGAGAGAGAGAGAGAGAGAGAGAGAGAGAGAGAGAGAGAGAGGAAGAGAAAGAATATACACATCTACATCTATCATTCATCTATCTAGAATGGAATGGTACTTAAAAATGAGATCCTTACATTGACAACATGAATGAACCTAGAGGGTAGAATGCTAAGTGAAATAAGTCTGAAAGAGAAAGAAAAATACTATATGATTCACTTATCTGTGGAATCTAAAACAAATGGGCAAAGAAACGACAACAACAAAAAAACAAAAATAAAAGCAAAGAAACAAACAAAAAATCAAAAAGCAGAATCAGATCCATGAATACAGAAAACAAATTGATGGTTGTGAAGAGATTGGAGTCAAGGGATGGACAGAATGAGTAAAACAGAGTGGGAAATACACGCTTCCAGTTATGGAAAGAATAGTCATTGGAATAAAAGGTACAACATAGGAAATATAGTTAATGATATTACAATAGCATTATATGCTGATAGATGGTAGCTATGTTTGTGATGAACATAGCATAATGTATTAACTTGTTCAATCACTGTGTTGTACACTTAAAACTAATGTAAAATTTTGTGTCAACTATAATTTAAGAATATATATATTATATATACAAATAGATCACTGGAATATAATAGAGAGCCCAGGATTAGACCCCCCAAAATATAGTTAATTGGTCTTTGACAAAGGGGAAAAGATAATGCGATAGGGAAAAGCCAGTCTTTTCAACAAATGGCTCAACAATCACTGATCATCTAAAGGTAAAAAAATAAATGCAGACATGCTACTTATACCTTTCATAATAAAGAACTACAAATGGATCACAGACCTAAAAGAAAAACACAAAGCTATAAAACTTATAAGATAAAATAGGAAAAAAAAAAAAACCTAGATGCCCTTGGACATGAGGATGCCCTTTTTGCTAAAACACCAAAGACATGATCTGTGAAAGAAATAACTGACAAGTTGGACTTCATTAAAATTTAAAACTTCTGCTCCATTAAAGACAATTCAAGAGAATAAGACAAGCCACAGACTGGGAAAAATATTTGCAAAACACACATCTAATCAAGGACAGTTATCCAAATATATAAAGAATTCTTAAAACTCAACAATAAACAAATCAAATAATCTTATTAAAAATGAGGCAAAGCCCTTAAGAGACACTTTATTAAATAAGGTATAGAGATAGCAAATAAGCATATGAAAAGATGCTCAGCATTATGTCATCAGAGAAATGCTTATTAAAACAATAATTATATACCACTGTATGCCTATTAGAATGGCCAAAATCCAGAACACTGACAACACCTAATGCTGATGAGGATGTGGAGCAAGAGAAACTTTCATGCATTGCTCATGAAAATACAAAATGGGGACAGCCTGGGTGGCTTGGCGGTTTAGTGCTGCCTTCAGCCCAGGGCCTGATCCTGGAGACCCAGGATCAAGTCCCACGTCAGGCTCCCTGCATGGAGCCTGCTTCTCCCTCTGCCTGTGTCTCTGCCTCTCTCTCTCTCTCTCTGTGTCTCTCATGAATAAATAAATAGAAAAAAAATGGTACAGCCATTGTGGAAAATGGTTTGGTGGTTTCCTACAAAAGTAAACATACTCTTACTGTATAATCTAGCAATCACATTCCTTGATATTTATCCAAAGAAGCTGAAATTTTATGTCAACACAAAATCCTGCATAAATAAGGATGTTTATAGCAAATTAATTTATAATTGCCAAAATTTGCAAGAAACCAAGATGTCCATCAGTAAATAAATGGATAAATTACTATGATACATTAAGCTATAACAATGAAATATTGTTCAGCACTAATGCGAAATGAGATATGAGTCATGAAAAGACATGAAGGAAAATAAAATATATATCACCAAATGAAAGAATCCAATCTGAAAGGACATATGCTGTATGATTCCAACTCTAAGATATTCTGTAAAAGGCAAGACTATGGAGACAATAAAAAGATTAGTGGTAGCTGAAGGAGAGGAGTGAGGAGAGAGAATAATAAGTAGAGCATAGAGGGTTTTTAGGGCAGCAAAAATACCCTGCATGATATACTATTGATGGATACATGTAATTATATATTTGTCCAAACCCACAGAATGTACAATGCCAAAAAATGTACCATAATGTAAACTCGGGACTTCATATGGTTATAATGTGTCATTCTAGGTTCCGCAATTGTAACAAATGTACCCATTTGGTGGGGCATTTTGGTAATGGAGGAGGCTATGCATGTGTGGAGGCAAGCAATATACCAGAAATCTCTAAATTCTGCTGAGAACCTAAATTTGCTATAAAACATAGTCTTAATAATAATAATACTAAGAGACATACAGATCCAGAGGTCTTTTTCATTGAAAACCTTTAATGTACATTTTAAAAATTGATACAACATTCTACAGGTTATCTATTTCTTCTTTATTCAGTGTTCATAGCATTTTCTTTCAAGGAATTGGTCTATTTGTCCTAAATTGTAGAATCAATGCACATAAAATTGTTCCTATTTCATTTGAGTTTTTATATGTATATATCAATAGACAACATAGTAACTTTCTTCTGTTTGTAACATCAGTATTTTGTATCTTTTCTCTTTTTTTCCTTGGTTACCCTGAATAAAAGCTTATGAATTGTATTAAGCTTTTCAAAGAGTAATTGAATTGAGTTATTGTTTTCCTGTTCTTAATTTCATAGATTTCTGAGGTTATCTTTGATTCTTTCCTTTTACTTAATTTGAGCTTATTTTCCTCTTCTTTTTCTATTTTTTTTAAATTTATTTTTTATTGGTGTTCAATTTACCAACATACAGAATAACCCCCAGTGCCCGTCACCCATTCACTCCCATCACCCGCCCTCCTCCCCTTCTACCACCCTTAGTTCATTTCCCAGAGTTAGCAGTCTTTACGTTCTGTCTCCCTTTCTGATATTTCCCACACATTTCTTCTCCCTTCCCTTATATTCCCTTTCACTATTATTTATATTCCCCAAATGAATGAGAACATATGTTTGTCCGTTTTTTCCCTATTTTTTCATTAATTATTTTTTAATGGAGTTCAATTTGCCAACATATAGCATAACACCCAGTGCTCATCCCATCAAGTGCACCCCTCAGTGCCCATCACCCAGTCACCCCCACGCCCCTCCCACCTCCCTTTCCACCACCCCTAGTTCGTTTCCCAGAGTTAAGAGTCTCTCATGTTCTGCCTCCCTTTCTGATATATCCCACTCATTTTTCTCCTTTCCCCTTTATTCCCTTTCACTATTTTTTATATTCCCCAAATGAATGAGACCATATAATGTTTCTCCTTCTCCAATTGACTTATTTCACTCAGCATAATACCATCCAGTTGATCCACGTCAAAGCAAATGGTGGGTATTTGTCATCTCCAATGGCTAAGATTCCATTGTATAGATATACCACATCTTCTTTACTGATTCATCGTTAATGGACACCGAAGCTCCTTCCACAGTTTGGCTATTGTAGACATTGCTGCTATAAACACCGGGGTGCAGGTGTCCCCACGTTTCACTTCATCTGTATCTTTGGGGTAAATCCCCATCAGTGCAACTGCTGGGTCGTAGAGCAGATTTACTTTTAACTCTTGGAGGAACCTCCATACAGTTTTCCAGAGTGGCTGTGTCTCGACTTCTTCTCCAACAGTTGCTGTTTTCTGCCTTGTTAATTTTCCCCATTCTCACTGGTGTGAGGTGGTATCTCATTGTGGTTTTGATTGCATTTCCTGATGGCAAGTGATGCGGGGCATTTTCTCTTGTGCTTGTTGGCCATGTCTATGTCTTCCTCGGTGAGATTTCTGTTCATGTCTTTTGCCCATTTCATGATTGGATTGTTTGTTTCTTTGCTGTTGAGTTGAATAAGTTCTTTATAGATCTTGGAAACTAGCCCTTTATCTGATAGGTCATTTGCAAATATCTTCTCCCATTCTGTAGGTTGTCTTTTAGTTTTGTTAACTGTATCCTTTGCTGTGCAACAGCTTCTTATCTGGATGAAGTCCCAATAGTTCATTTTTGCTTTTGTTTCTTTTGCCTTCGTGGATGTATCTTGCAAGAAGTTACTGTGGCCAAGTTCAAAAAGGGTGTTGCCTGTGTTCTCCTCTAAGATTTTGATGGAATCTTCTCTCACATTTAGATCTTTCATCCATTTTGAGTTTATCTTTGTGTATGGTGAAAGAGAGTGGTCTAGTTCATTCTTCTGCATGTGGATGTCCAATTTTCCCAGTACCATTTATTGAAGAGCCTGTCTTTCTTCCAATGGATAGTCATTCCTCCTATATCGAATATTAGTTGGCAATAAAGTTCAGGGTCCACTTCTGTTTTTGTGCCAGTAGGACACTGTCTTGATGACCACAGCTTTGTAGTACGACCTGAAATCTGGCATTGTGATGCCCTTAGATATGGTTTTCTTTTTTAAAATTCCCCTGGCTATTCGGGGTCTTTTCTGATTCCACACAAATCTTAAAATAATTTATTCTAACTTTCTGAACAAAGTCCATGGAATTTTGATAGGGATTGCATTAAATGTGTAAATTGCCCTGGGTAACATTGACATTTTCACAATATTAATTCTGACTATCCATGAGCATGGAATATTTTTCCATCTCTTTGTGTCTTCCTCAATTTCTTTCAGAACTGTTCTATAGTTTTTAGGATATAGATCCTTTACCTCTTTGGTGAGGTTTATATCTAGGTATCTTATGCTTTTGGGTGCAATTGTAAATGGGATTGACTCCTTAATTTCTCTTTCTTCAGTCTCATTGTTAGTGTATAGAAATGCCATTGATGGGGATCCCTGGGTAGCGCAGCGGTTTGGCGCCTGCCTTTGGCCCAGGTCGTGATCCTGGAGACCCGGGATCGAATCCCACATCGGGCTACCGGTGCATGGAGCCTGCTTCTCCCTCTGCCTGTGTCTCTGCCTCTCTCTCTTTCTCTCTGTGTGACTATCATAAATAAATAAATTAAATTAAAATTAAAAAAAAAAAAGAAATGCCATTGATTTCTGGGCATTGATATTGTATCCTGCCACGCTACCAAATTGCTGTATGAGTTCTAGCAATCTTGGGGTGGAGGCTTTTGTGTTTTCTATGTAGAGTATCATGTCATCAGCAAAGAGGGAGAGTTTGACTTCTTCTTTGCCAATTTGAATGCCTTTAATGTCTTTTTGTTGTCTGATTGCTCAGGCTAGGACTTCCAATACTATGTTGAATAGCAGTGGTGAGAGTGGACATCCCTGTCTTTTTCCTGATCTTAGGGGAAAGGCTCCCAGTGCTTCCCCATTGAGAATGATATTTGCTGTGCGGTTTTCGTAGATGGCTTTTAAGATGTTGAGGAAAGTTCCCTCTATCCCTACAACCGGAGGAGTTTTGATCAGGAATGGATGCTGTATTTTGTCAAATGCTTTCTCTGCATCTAATGAGAGGATTATATGGTTCTTGGTTGTTCTCTTGCTGATATGATGAATCACATTGATTGCTTTACGAGTGTTGAACCAGCCTTGTGTCCGGGGGATAAATCCTACTTGGTCATGGTGAATAATTTTCTTAATGTGCTGTTGGATCGTATTGGCTAGTATCTTGTTGAGAAATTTTGCATCCATGTTCATCAGGGATATTGGTCTGTAATTCTTCTTTTTGGTGGGGTCTTTGTCTGGGTTTGGAATTAAGGTGATGCTGGCCTCATAGAACGAATTTGGAAGTACTCCATCTCTTTCTATCTTTCCAAACAGCTTTAGGAGAATAGGTATGATTTCTTCTTTAAACGTTTGATAGAATTCTCCTGGGAAGCCATCTGGCCCTGGACTCTTGTGTCTTGGGAGGTTTTTGATGACTGCTTCAATTTCCTCCCTGGTTATTGGCCTGTTAAGGTTTTCTATTTCTTCCTGTTCCAGTTTTGGTAGTTTGTGGCTTTCCAGGAATGCGTCCATTTCTTCCAGATTGCCTAATTTTTTGGCGTATAGCTGTTCATAATATGCTTTTTTTTAATTTTTTTTTATTTATGATAGTCACAGAGAGAGAGAGAGAGAGAGAGAGAGAGAGAGAGGCAGAGACACAGGCAGAGGGAGAAGCAGGCTCCATGCACCGGGAGCCCGATGTGGGATTCGATTCCGGGTCTCCAGGATCGCGCCCTGGGCCAAAGGCAGGCGCCAAACCGCTGCGCCACCCAGGGATCCCCTGTTCATAATATGTTTTTAAAATCATTTGTATTTCCTTGTGTTGGTGGTGATCTCTCCTTTTTCATTCATGATTTTATTAATTTGAGTCTCTTCTCTCTTCTTTTTAATATGGTTGGCTAATGGTTTATCTATCTTATTAATTCTTTCAAAGAACCAACTCCTGGTTCTGTTGATCTGTTCCACAGTTCTTCTGGTTTCGATTTCGTTGAGTTCTGCTCAAATTTTAATTAACTCTCTTCTTCTGCTGGGTGAGGGGTCCCTTTGCTGCTTTTCCTCTAGCTCCTTTAGGTGTAAGGTTAGCTTTTGTATTTGAGTTCTTTCCAGTTTTTGAATGGATACTTGTATTGCAATGTATTTCCCCCTTAGGACTGCTTTTGCTGCATCCCAAAGATTTTGAACGGTTGTATCTTCATTCTCATTAGTTTCCATGAATCTTTTTAATTCTTCCTTAATTTCCTGGTTGACCCTTTCATCTTTTAGCATGATGGTCCTTAACCTCCACGTGTTTGAGGTCCTTCCAAACTTCTTGTTGTGATTTCGTTCTAATTTCAAGGCATTATGGTCTTAGAATATGCAGGGGATGATCCCAATCTTTTGGTATCGGTTCAGACCCGATTTGTGACCCAGTATGTGGTCTATTCTGGAGAAAGTTCCATGTGCACTTGAGAAGAATGTGTATTCAGTTGAGTTTGGATGTAAAGTTCTGTAGAGATCTGTGAAATCCATCTGGTCCAGTGTATCATTTAAAGCTCTCGTTTCAGGCAGCCCCGGTGGCGCAGCGGTTTAGCGCCGCCTGCAGCCCAGGGCGTGATCCTGGGGACCTGGGATCGAGTCCCGCGTCGGGCTCCCTGCATGGAGCCTGCTTCTCCCTCTGCCTGTGTCTCTGCCTCTCTTTCTCTCCTTGCATCTCTATGAATAAATAAATAAAATCTTTAAAAAAAAATAAAGCTCTCGTTTCTTTGGAAATGTTGCGCTTAGAAGACCTATCGAGGGTAGAAAAAACTAGATTGAAGTCACCAAGTATAAGTGTATTATTATCTAAGTATGTCTTCACTTTGGTTATTAATTGGTTTAAGTATTTGGCAGCTCCCACATTCGGGGCATATATATTGAGGATTGTTAAGTCCTCTTGTTGGATAGATCCTTTAAGTATGATATAGTGTCCCTCTTCATCTCTCACTACAGTCTTCGGGGTAAATTTTAGTGTATCTCATATAAGGATGGCTACCCCTTCTTTCTTTTGAGGACCATTTGAATGGTAAATGGTTCTCCAGCCTTTTATTTTCAGGTTGTAGGTGTCCTTCTGTCTAATATGTGTCTCTTGTAGACAGCAAATAGATGGGTCCTACTTTTTTATCCAGTCTGAAACCCTGCGCCTTTTGATGGGGTCATTAAGCCCATTCATGTTCAGAGTTACTATTGAAAGATATGAGTTTAGTGTCATCATGATATCTATTCAGTCCTTGTTTTTGTGGATTGTTGCACTGAACTTCTTCTTAAAGGGGAATTTTAAGAGACCCCCTTAAAATTTCTTGCAGAGCTGGTTTGTAGGTCAGATATTGTTTAAGTTCCTGCCTGTCTTGGAAGCTCTTTATCTGTCCTTCCATTTTGAATGAGAGCCTTGCTGGATAAAGTATTCTTGGTTGCATGTTCTTCTCATTTAGGACCCTGAATATATCCTGCCAGCCCTTTCTGGCCTGTTGAGGACCATTTGAATGGTAAATGGCTCTCCATTCCTTCATGGAGGAATCCTTAGTTCTAAAATGAGTCTCTTTTAGACATCATATAGATGGGTTTTCCTTTTTTATATAGTTTAATACCCTGCATCTTTTGATAGAATCATTTAGCCCATTTGCATTCAGAGTAACTATTGAAAGATATGAATTTAATGTAATCTTGTTGCTTATTCAGTCCGTGTTTTTGTGGATTGTTTCTTTGGGCTCCCACTTTCTTTTACAGGGTGCCCTTTAATATTTCTTCAGAGCCAGTTTGTTGGTCACATATTCTTTCACTTGCTGCCCATCCAGGAAGTTCTTCATCTGTCCTTCTATTCTGTTTGAGAGCCTTGCTAGATAAAGTATTCTTGGCCACATGTTCTCATTTAGTGCCCTGTATATATCATGCCAGCCCTTTCTGACCTGTCAGGTCTCTGTGGAGAGGTCTGCTATTTATCTGATATTTCTCCCCATATACATTAAGAATCTCTTGTCTTGAGCTGCTTTAAGAATTTTCTCTTTATCTTTGAAATTTGGAAGTTTTACTATTAAATGTTGAAGTGTTAAACAGTTTTATTGATTTCTGGGGGGTTCTTTCTAACTCTTGGATCTGAATGCCTGTTTCCTTCCCCAGATTAGGGAAGTTATCAGCTATGATTTGTTCAAATAGTCTTTGTGATCATCTCTCTTAGCCTCTTTTGGAATCCCAATTATACGTAAATTCCTTCTCAAGATACCATTTATTTTCCTAAGACTTTTCTCATGAGCTGATATTTTCTCTTTTTTCCTCAGCTTTCTTCCTTACCATGAACTTGTCTTCTATTTACTGACTCTCTTCCACCTCATTAACCCTAGCAGTTAGAACATCCAGTTTGGATTGCATCTCATTTAATCTATCTTTTTTTTTTTTAAGATTTATTTATTTATTTATTTATTTATTTATTTATTTATTTATTTATGATAGAGAGAGAGAGAGAGAGAATGGGGCAGAGACACAGGAGGAGGGAGAAGCAGGCTCCATGCCGGGAGCCTGACGCGGGACTCGATCCCGGGACTCCAGGGTCGCGCCCCGGGGCCAAAGGCAGGCGCTAAACCGCTGAGCCACCCAAGGATCCCCTTAATCTATCTTTAATTTTGGCCTGATTAGATCTCAATTCTGCAGTGACAAAGTCTTTAGCATCCTTTTTGGTTTTCCCCAGAGCCACCAGTAACTTTATAATTGTATTTCTGAGTTCAATTTCTGACATCATATTTAATTCCACATTCTGTAACTGGGAGTGATTACTGTTTCTGGTTCTTTCTTTAGTGATGAATTCTTCCTTCTAGTTATTTTGTCCAGTGCACAGTGGCTGTATAAAGAGGCTAAATCAAAAATATCAACCACAAACTAAATAAAATACACCATAGAAGATTTTCTTCAGAATTATAATGAGTTGTTACCTTTAGTTCCTTTTTTTTTTTTACTTTTTTGGTGAAAATAAAGCATGGATCCAAAAAAAACTACACAAAACAAATTTATAGTTTACCCTATCTCTTTTTATTTCAAAGTAGGCTCCATGTTCAACATGAGGCTTGAACTCAGAACCCTGAGGTTGTGATATGCTCTATCAACTAGGCCAGCATGTCACCTGTATAGCTCACCTTATGAGGAACAACACCCTTGTAACCACCACCTGATCAAGAAATAGAACTTTGTCAGCCACCTCAGAAGCATTTCTATGTGTCCTATTGAAACCAGAGCCTCCTTTCTTATTCCAACAAATCCTCACTTTTAGAAGTATCTGGCTTGCATTTCTTCATGGTTATATCACTACATTTCCCCCTCATCTCTTTCTTTTCCTTACAATTTATCTGCTGAAACACCTAGGTCATTTAATATGGATTTTGCTGATTTCAGACTCACAGAACAGTTCAGATTGTTCCTTTGATCTTTGTGTATTTGCACATTGACAGCTGGGTCCAGAGGCTTTATCAGATTCAGTTTTGATCCTTTTGCTAAAGCTGTAGGAGGTGATGTGAGATTTTTAAGAAGAAACACAGTAACATTTGATTTCATTCTTTAATTGTGGATTACAAAATGGTGATAATGTATCATTTTGTTTTACTTTTTAACTGGAATAGTTTTACATAGAGATATTTCCCATCATATATTATGAATTAGCCAATGACACAAAATATATAGAAGTGGCAGGAAAAAAAATAAAAGTGGCAGGAAAAGTTATTATTTTGTAAGTTTTTATTTAGCTAGTTTTCAAGATAATAATTTAGCCTCTCATCCTTTTCAAGTAACACTTTAGTCTTTTTTTTTCCTTGAGTTCATAATCTATTCTTTGAATTTCCTGAGTTTCAATTCAGGAGTAGAATTTTTGACTTAATCATTTCACATTAAATATATAACTACTTTCTTCCACACCAAGAATCCTTGTTCTCAAAGACACAAGGAATGATATAAATATAAGAACTCAATAATTGCTCATTTACACTATACCAAAATGCACATGAAACAGTCTCAGAAAAAATGATACTATTTGCTAGTACTGATTACTAAAAATAAGTGGGGAAAAAAAGCTTGCATATGCTATCTTTAATCTATTTATTAACATTGTACTATATCTACATGGTCAGTTCCTGTAGCCATATTGTATTATAATTTTTTTATCTCTCATTTTGTCTTAATTTTTAGCCTTATATTACTGTATCTCTGGTCATTTCAGGTATCTGAAACTTATTCTCCATAGATTATTTAGGAAGGTCCTCTGGAAACATTATTTTCTATGTTCTCCCTTTTTGGTAATTTGGGATTTTGTGGTTTTAGGAAGATCCAGAACTATGCTACCACCAGCACCACCATTTTCCCAGAAGCTGCCTTTTTTTTAAGAGCATTGAAAATTTCATTCTCCACAAAAAGCTGAGTTGATATTGTCTTAAAATAAGGCTTAAGGCATTTCAGACTAAATTTCTTGGAATCTGTGAAAAGATAATAGAATAAATGTTCTACACTGGTATAGTTAGCAGACCATCTATATGAAAGCTATGGGAATGAACTAGATGATCCTTCCAGATTTCTTCTAACTATAAAATTACAGGACATGAAATTAAGTTCTCCACAAAGGAATAATTCCAATTTATATCTGAATACCTCTCAGATTGATTGGCATGTTGATTAGGATACAGCCGGAATTTTTTTGTTTCTGTTTTTGCTTTTGTGACCACTAGCCCTTACCAACTCATCTTCTCAGGCTTGTACATCCTGCAAAGTCTTCCACTATTTCTTCTAAAATAAGTCATCAAAGCAACGTGTTATTTTTTTTTCTCAGTCCTATATCACAGACTCGAGTGAATTCTATGAAGGTGGGAATAAAATAAATAAGTTAAGTTTCTCTAGAGGTATATGCTGTTAAAAATAAGCTGAGACATATTAAAAATTTTAAGACCTTTGAGCAAAAATTTATTTGAACTGGGCAGCATCCAGTCTAGCAGGAATAAAGGAACCCTGAGAAGATGTACAAAATGAAATACTTTTATAGGCAGAAGGGAGCAGGAACAAAGGAATTATACTATACAAAAAAGTGGGTCGGTTATTGCAAAGTTACTCCTTTTTGGGCATAGCAGGGGTCCACCAGGTAAGTTATTTAACAAGTGCTGATCTGGCTATTCCTGACTAACTGGTTTAAGATTACATTTCTGGGAGAGACTAAGCTATAATTATGTTTTGATTTAGTGATGTGGAGCTTAGCATAAGTAATTCAATTTTGGGCCTGTCATTTTTCTTTTAACAATGCAACATTGTAGTCAAAGAAGTGAGAAAGTGAAAATAAATTTCGCTTTGCAAAAAGAAAATATATTTGATTTTTGTATTCTGCAACAAGAAGAACCAATTTAATGCTGGCATAATGGAAATCCAAGTATGAATGTAATGCTACTACAAAACTTCAGCTCTTTTTTTTGTAAGGAGAATTTTCTCTGGTTATAATAATTTCTTTCTGTGCTACTAAGAAGCACAGAATTTTTTTTTACTGTTGTAATTCAATCTGAAAATTAGAAATTTATTTATATTAGTGTCTTTATGATAATTCAAGGCTTGATGATCCCCTATTATACACTTTATTTGGCATGTTCTGCACAAATTAGACCAGACCTAGAATATTGTACTTTATTGTGGATACCACTACTTAAAACGTTTATTAATGAACTGGCATTTTTCCAACTACAAAGTCTAAGGGTCTGATACATGAGGATAATTCATACACAAATTCTTTGGCCTAATGATGGGATTTAAAACTTACTAAGAATATTTAGTAAAATATTTGATTCATAAGAAAAGGGATTACTTACTCTGAGTCAAGAAAATAGAAGTAGATACAAAAAGTGAAAACTTTAAATAAATTTTTAGATCAATATCAGTACAGACAGCAAGAACAATTTACCCAATGAAATGGACTTTTTTAAAAAATGCGTTTCTTGACACTGAAAGTAATTTATTAAAGGTTGGCTAAAAATGTTTACATCTGTGAAAGATTTTAATGGAACACTTGGAACAGAAGGAAAGGAAATTAAAACCTTTCTCTGAAAGAGAGATTTAATATAGTATATATGGTTTCAGAGATACAGTTTGAATTCAAAGTGTTACATATTAAACTGGACCACAGATAACCTCTATTGAAATCCTGTTTGGCTTTCACTTTTCCCTGTCATTTAAAATCAAGGTATCATAATATTCCCTACCTAACATTTCATTTCAAAATTTTAATCCATGGTATACATAAGGCTGAATTTCAATGCAATGTCACATTACTAAACCTGAGGATACTCATGTCTTTACTTATAATGCAGATTTCTTTCATTTTGAAGATATTATGAGATATTAAAATTTTTATAATATTCAAGTTTCTTAATCCACTAGCTTTTTTCTGAATTAATGTATAAAACAGCAATGAAATAAGTTCAACAATTGGAAGTTATTCAGAATATTCACAATAAGATATACCATCCATAAGATTTTTATGGTGATAATATAGTTTGTATCTTATTTACAGTGGTGGTTACATAAATCTACTTATGTCTATTTCTTGGTTTCATTTATTTTTAAATATTTCATTTATTTATTCATGAGAGACCCATAGAGAGAGGCAGAGACATAGGCAGAGGGAAAAGCAGGCTCCCTGCAGGGAGCCTTATGTAGAACTGGATACCAGACCCCAGGATCACAACTGAGCCAAAGGCAAATGCTCAACCACTGAGCTACCTGGGTGCCTCTAACCTATTTTTATTGATTGTGAAGAGGGTTCTCTGTGCCTCCTGGACTTGGATACTTGTTTTCTTCCCCAGTTTAGGGAAGTAATCTGCTATAATTTGCTCCAATATACCTTCTGCCCCCCTCCCTATCTTTCCTCTTCTTCTGGGATCCCAATTATCCTAATATTGTTTTGGCTTTATGGTATCACTTATCTCTCAAATTTTCCCTTGGTGAATCAGTGTTTCTTTATCTTCTTTTTCTCAGTTTCTTTATTCTTCATTATTTTGTCTTCTAGGTCACTAATTCTTTCTTCTGTCTCATTTATCCTAGCAGCTAGAGCCTCCATTTTTATTGCCTTTCTGATTTTGAGTTGATTAGAACTCAAACAGGAATTCAGTAAAGTGTCAGGATATAAAATCAATGCATAGAAATCAGTTGAATATTTATACACTAACAATGAGACAGAAGAAAGAAAAATTAAGGAGATAATCCCATTTAAAGTTTTACCCAAAACAATAAGATACTCAGGAATAAACCTAACCAAAGAGGCAAAAGATCTATACTCAGAAAACGATAGAACACTCATGAAAGAAATTGAGGAAGACACAAAGAAATGGAAAAATATTCCATGCTCATTGATTGGAGGAAAAAATATAGTTAAAATGTCTATGCAGGGGATCCCTGGGTGGCTCACCAGTTTGGCACCTGCATTTGGCCCAGGATGCAATCCTGGAGTCCTGGGATTGAGTCCTGTGTCGGGCTCCCGGCATGGAGCCTGCTTCTCCTTCCTCCTGTGTCTCTGCCTCTCTCTTTCTCTCTATATATCTATCATAAATAAATAAATAAATAAATAAATAAACAAATAAATAAACAAACAAATAAATAAATCTATCTTTAAAATATAAAGAAATAAAATGTCTATGCTACCCAGAGTCATCTATACATACAATGCAATCCCTTTCAAAATATCATCAGCTTATATCACAGAGTTGGAACAAATAATCCTAATTTGTATGGAACTAGAAAAGACCCTGAATAGACAAAGGAGTGTTGAAAAAGAAAAGCAAAACTGGTGGCATTACAATTCTGAACTTCAAGCTCTACCATACAACTGTAATCATCAAACCAATATGGTACCAGCACAGAACAGATATATGGATCACTGGGACAGAATAGAGAATCCAAAAATGGACCCTAAACTCTGTGGTCAATTTATTTTTGACAAAGTGGGAAAGAATATCCAAAGGAAAAAAAAGACAGTCTCAACAAATGGTTTTGTGAAAATTAGACAGCCACATGTAGAAGAATAAAATGACCATTTCCCCACACCAACACACAAATAGACTCAAAATGGATAAAAGACCTGGATATGACACACGAATCTATCAAAATCCTAGAGGGGAATGTAGGCAGCAACCTCTGTGACCTGAGCTGCAGCAACTTCTTGCTAGACACATCTCCAAAGGCAAGGGAAACAAAAGCAAAAATGAACTATTGGGATTTCATCAAGATAAAAAGCTTTCACATGTCAAAAGAAAGAATCAACAAAACCAAAAGGCAGAATGGGAGATGATATTTGCAATTGACACATCAGATAAAAGGCTGCTATCCAAAATGTATAAGAACTTACAAATTCAACACCCAAAGAACAAATAATACAATCAAGAAATGAGTAGAATACATGAAAAAATTTTCCAAAGAAGATAAACAAATGGCTAACACACACATGAAAAGAATGCTCAACATCACTAGGCATCAGGAAAATACAAATCAAAACCATAATGAGATACCACCTCACAGCAGTAAGTGACTAAAATTAACAAAACAGGAAATAACAGATGTTGGCAAGGCTGTAGAGAAAGGGTAACCCTCTTACAGTGTTGGTAGGAATGTAAGCTGGGGCAGCCACTCTGGGAAACAGTGTGGCTGTTCCTCAACAACTTAAAACTAGAGCTACCCCATTACCCAGCAATTGCAATTGTGTATTTACCCCAAAAATACAGATGTAGTGAAAACATAGGACACCTACATCCCAATATTTATAGCAGCAACATCCATATAGCCAAACTGTGAAAAGAGCTCAGATGCCCATCAACAGATGAATGGATAAGGAAGATATATATATATATATATATATATATATATATATATAGTCATGGACTACTATTCATACATCAAAATATGAAATCTTTCCATTTGCAGTGATGTGGATGGGAATAGAGGATATTGTATGAAGTAAAATGAGTCAATCAGAGAAGACAATGATCAAATAATCTATATGATAATCTATCATATAATCTCACTCATATGTAGAATTTAAGAAACAAAACAGAGGATCATAGGAGAAGAGAGGAAAAAATAAAACAAGACAAAATCAGAGATAGACACAAGCCAGAAGAGACTCTTTTTTAAAAATTTCTTTCTTTCTTTCTTTCTTTCTTTCTTTCTTTCTTTCTTTCTTTCTTTCTTTCTATATTTATGTATTTATGTATTTATTTATTTATAGATTATTTTTTTATGATAGTCACACAGAGAGAGAGAGAGAGAGAGGCAGAGACATAGGCAGAGGGAGAAGCAGGCTCCATGCACTGGGAGCCTGACGTGGGATTCGATCCTGGGTCTCCGGGATCACGCCCTGGGCCAAAGGCAGGCGCCAAACTGCTGCGCCACCCAGGGATCCCTAAAATTTATTTTTTATTGGAGTTCAATTTGCCAACATATAGCATAACACCCAGTGCTCATCCCATTAAGTGACCCCTCAGTGCCCATCATCGAGTCACACCCACACCTCACCCACCTCCCTTTCTACCACCCTTTGTTCATTTCCCAGAGTTAGGAGTCTCTCATGTTCTGTCTCCCTTTCTGATATTTCCACCTCATTTTTTCTCCTTTCCCCTTTAATCCCATTCACTATTTTTTATATTCCCCAAATGAATGAGACCATATAATGTTTGTCCTTCTCCGATTGACTTATTTCACTCCGCATAATACCCTCCAGTTCCATCCACGTCGAAGCAAATGGTCGGTATTTGTCGTTTCTAATGGCTAATATTCCATTGCATAGATATACCACATCTTCTTTATCCATTCCTCTTTCGATGGACACTGAGGCTCCTTCCACAGTTTGGCTATTGTGGACATTGCTGCTAGAAACATCAGGGTGCAGGTGTCCCGGCATTTCACTGCATCTGTATCTTTGAGATAAAACCCCAGCAGTGCAATTGCTTGGTGTAGGGCAGGTCTATTTTTAACTCTTGGAGGAACCTCCACACAGTTTTCCAGAAAGGCTGCACCAGTTCACATTCCCACCAACAGTACAAGAGAGTTCCCCTTTCTCCACATCCTCTCCAACATTTGTGGTTTCCTGCCTTGTTAATCTTCCCCATTCTCCCTGGTGTGAGGTGGTATCTCATGGTGGTTTTGATTTGTATTTCCCTGATGGCAAGTGATGCAGAGCATTTTCTCATGTCATTGTCGGCCATGTCTATGTCTTCCTCTGTGAGATTTCTGTTTATGTCTTTGCCCATTTCATGATTGGATTGTTTGTTTCTTTGCTGTTGAGTTGCCTAAGTTATTTATAGACCTTGGATACTAGTCCTTTATATGATATGTCATTTTCAAATATCTTCTCCCATTCTGTAGGTTGTCTTTTAGTTTTGTTGACTGTTTCTTTTGCAGTGCAAAAGATTCTTATATTGAGGAAGTCCCAGTCGTTCATTTTTGCTTTTGTTTCTCTTGCCTTCATGGATGTATCTTGCAAGAAGTTACTGTGGTTAAATTAAAAAGGGTGTTGCCTGTGTTCTCCTCTAGGGTTTTGATGGACTCATGCCTCACATTTAGATATTTCGTTTATTTCGAGTTTATCTTTGTGTATGGTGTAAAAGATTGGTCCAGGTTCATTCTTCTGCATGTGGCTGTCCAATTTTCCCAGCACCATTTATTGAAGAGACTGTTTTTATTTTTCCCTTAGGATAGTCTTTCCTCATTTGTCAAATATTAGTTAACCATGAAGTTGAGGGTCCAGTTCTGGATTCTCTATTCTGTTCCCTTGATCTATGTGTCTGTTTTTGTGCCAGTACCATACTGTCTTGATGACCGCAGCTTTGTAGTACAACCTGAAATCTGGCATTGTGATGCCCTCAGATATGGTTTTCTTTTTTAAAATTCCCCTGCCTATTCGGGGTCTTTTCTGATTCCACACAAATCTTAAGATGATTTGTTCCAACTCTCTGAACAAAGTCCATGATATTTTGATAAGGATTGCATTAAATCTGTATATTGCCCTGAGTAGAATTGACATTTTCACTATATTAATTCTGCCAATCCATGAGCATGGAATACTTTTCCATCTCTTTGTGTCTTCCTCAATTTCTTTCGGAAGTGTTCTATAGTTTTTAGGGTATAGATCCTTTACCTCTTTGGTTAGGTTTGTTCCTAGAGATCTTATGCTTTTGGGTGCAATTGTAAATGGGATTGACTCCTTAATTTCTCTTTCTTCAGTCTCATTGTTAGTGTATAGTAATGCCATTGATTTCTGGGCATTGATTTTGTATCCTGCCATGCTGCCAAATTGCTGTATGAGTTCTAGCAATCTTGGGGTGGAGGCTTTTGGGTTTTCTATGTAGAGTATCATGACATTGGCGAAGAGGGAGAGTTTGACTTCTTCTTTGCCAATTTGAATGCCTTTAATGTCTTTTGTTGCCTGATTGCTGAGGCTAGGAATTATAGTACTATGTTGAATAGCTGTGGTCAGAAAGGACATCCCTGTCTTGTTCCTGATCTTAGGGGAAAGGCTCCCAGTGTTTCCCCATTGAGAATGATATTTGTTGTGAGCTTTCTGTAGATGGCTTTCAAGATGCTGATAAATGTTCCCTCTATCCCTACACTCTGAAGAGTTTTGATCAGGAATGGATTCTGTATTTGTCAAATGCTTTCTCTGCATCTATTGAGAGGATCATATGGTTCGTGCTTTTTCTCTTGTTGGAAGTATTCCACCTCTTTCTATGTTTCAGAGCAACATTAGTACAATAGTTATGGTTTCTTCTTTAAACATTTGATAGAATTCCCCAGGAAAGCCATCTGGCCCTGGACTTTTGTGTCTTGGGAAGTTTTTGATGACTGCTTCACTTTCCTCCCTGGTTATTGGCCTGCTTAGGTTTTCTATTTCTTCCTCTTCCAGTTTTGGTAGTTTGTGGTTTTCCAGAAATGCATCCATTTTCTAGGTTGCCTAATTTATTAGCGTATAGCTGCTCATAATATGTTTTTAAAATCATTTGTATTTGCTTGGTGTTGGTGGTGATCTCTCCTTTCTCATTCATGATTGTATTAATTTGAGTCTTCTCTCTCTTCTTTTTAATAAGGCTGGCTAATGGTTTATCTATCTTATTAATAATAGAAAGAACCAACTCCTGGTTTTGTTGATCTGTTCCACAATTCTTATGCTCACTATTTCATTGAGTTCTTCTAGAATTTTTATTAACTCTCTTCTTCTGCTGGGTGTAGGATGTATTTGCTGTTTTTTCTACAACTCCTTTAAGTGCAAGATTAGCTTTTGTATTTGAGTTCTTTCCAGTTTTTGGATGGATGCTTGTATTGCGATGTATTCCCCCCTCAGGACTGCTTTTGCTGTATCCCCAAGTTTTTGAACGGTTTTATCTTCATTCTCATTAGTTTCCATGAATCTTTTCAATACTTCCCTAATTTCCCGGTTGACCCTTTCATCTTTTAGGAGGATGGTCCTTAACCTCCAAGTGCTTGAAATCCTTCCAAACTTCTTGTTGTGATTTAGTTCTAATTGCAGAGCTTTATGGTCTGAAAATATGCAGGGGAAGATCCCAATCTTTTCGCATTGGTTAAGACCTGATATGTGACCCAGTCTGTGGTCTATTCTGGAGAAAGTTCCATGTCCACTTGAGAAGAATGTGTATTCTGTTGTGTTTGGATGTAAAGTTTTGTAAATATCTGTGAAATCCATCTGGTCCAGTGTATCTTTTAAATCTGTTGTTTCTTTGGAGATATTGTGCTGAGAAGATCTGTCAATTGTAGAAAGGGCTACTTTCCAGTCTTCAAGTATAAGTGTAGTATTTTCTAAGTATGTCTTAATTTTGGTTATTAATTCACTGATATACTTGGCAGCTCCCACATTCGGGGCATAAGTATTGATGATTTTTAGGTCCTCTTGTTGTATAGATCCTTTAAGTAGGTTATATTGTCCATTTTCATCTCTCACTACAGTCTTTGGGATAAACCTTAGTTTATCTGATATAAGAATGGCTACCCCTGCTTTCTTTTGAGGACCATTTGGATGGTACATGGTTCTCCAACCTTTTATTTTCAGGCGGTAGGTGTCCTTTTGTCTAAAATGAGTCTCTTGTAGACAGCAAATAGATGGGTCCTCCTTTTTTTCCAGTCTGAAACCCTGCACCTTTTGATGGGGTCATTAAGCCCATTCACGTTCAGATTTACTATTGAAAGATATGAATTTAGTGTCTTCATGATACCTATTCAGTCCCTGTTTTTGTAGATTGTTCCCTTGAACTTCCTCTTTCTACTACAGAATCCCCCTTATTATTTCTTGCAGAGCTGGCTTGGTGGTTACATATTCTTTCAATTACTGCCTATCTTGGAAGCTCTTTATCTCTCCTTCTCTCCTGAATGAGAGCCTTGCTGGAGAAAGCTTCTTGGCTTCAGGTTCTACTCATTTAGGTCCTGAATATATCCTGCCAGCCCTTTCTGGCCTGCCATGTCTCTGTGGAGATGTCTGCTGTTTTCTAATATTTCTCCCCATAAGAGTTAGAGATTTCTTGTCTCTTTCTGCTTTAAGGATCTTCTCTTTATCTTTGGAATTTGCAAGCTTCGCTATTTAATGTCAAGTTGTTCAGCGGTTTTTATTGATTTTAAGGGGGGATCTCTCTATTTCCTGCATCTGAATGCCTGTTTTCCTTCCCAGATTAGGAAAAGTTTTCAGCTATGATTTGTTCAAATACATATTCTGGACCTCTGTCCCTTTCGGCACCCTCGGGAACCCCCTTAAACATAGATTTGTCTTTCTTAGCCTGTCATTTATTTCCCTTAACCAATCCTCATGATCTTTTAATTGTTTTTCTCTTTTTTCCTCAGTTTCTCTCTTTGCCATCAAGTCACTCACACGTTCTTCTACCTCATTAACCTTCGTTGTTAGGACCTGTAGTTTGAATTGCATATCATTCAATTGATTTTTAATTTATGCCTGATTAGATCTAAATTCTGCAGTCATGAAGTCTCTTGAGTCCTTTATGCTTTTTTCTAGAGCCACCAGTAGCTTTATAATTGTGCTTCTGAATTGGCTTTCTGACATTGAAGTGAAATCCAGATTTTGTAACTCTGTGGGAGAGAGGACTGTTTCTGATTCTTTCTTTTGAGGTGAGTTTTTCTTTCTAGTCATTTTGCTCAGTGCACAGTGGCCAAAAGCATGTTGTATTGGGAAAAGGAGAAAAAGATAGAAGAGAAAAAGGAAAAGAAAAAGAAAAGAAAAGAAGAAAAAAGTAGAGAAGAGAAGATTAAAAAAAGGGGGAGGAAGCAAACAGAAAACAAAGAAGTAGGGGGAGTATCCTCTGATTCTATATACTGTAAATCCCTCTATGTCACCTGTTATTTTCCGGTGCTGCTTGGTCAGTAACTTGGCTTTTCCACTGCCTGTGTAGCTGGTCTTCTGGGGGGGGGGGGGTGAGGGAGGGTGGCTTCTGTGCTAATTCTCAGGTGTGAGCACCTGGGGGAGCTGCATAGCCCCCTGCCTTGTGCATGGCTCAGTGGGGGTTGTTTATCCTGTGAGGCCCCAGGACGAACAACAGCAGTGGTGGCAGCGAGCTCTCCAGCCCTGGAGCCAGCTCCCGCTGTTACTCCTGCAGCTCCCAGTCCATGGGTGCCTGGATGCGGGGGTGGGACGCAGATCTGCACAGCTCGGGCCGCCCAGTGGCTGGAGCGTCCTTGCTGTCCTGTGCCCTACCGGCCTCTGCCTGTCCTGGGGGGACCGCCAGATCCTGGGCTGTGTCCCCCGGAGCCCTGAGCTCTGGAGCCTGCGCCACTGGAATTGCGCTCCTGGTTCTGTGCAGCCCCCTCCGCCTGCGAGCTGTTCCTGTGGCCTGCGGGGCACGCTGCAGCCCTTTAGCGATCTTGGCCCCGGTGTGTGCCACCTGGGGCCCAGGTCCTCTGTTAGTGCCCTTGGAGCTGAGGGCATCCCTGCCCTCCTGGGATCCTCCTCCCATTCCCTGCGAGCGCCTTTCCCTCCGGGAAGATTTGTGAAGCTCCTGCTTCTCAGCGATGTGGCTTTCCTGTCCTAGGGGCACTTTCTGCGGGGCCTTAGCCCGGCTTCTCGTTGGGCTCCTCCCCCTTGGATGCCTTTTATTTTTTAATTTTTTTTCCATCTTCCCACCTTGATAGAAGCACGAATTCTTCTCACTGTGGCATTCCAGCTGTTCTCTCTTTAAATCTCAACCCGAATTCATAGGTTTTCAGGATGATTTGGTGGGGACAGGTGCTTGGGGACCCTACTCCTTCGCCATCTTGCCCCCTTCCAGAAGAGACTCTTAATCATAGGGAACTGAGGGTCACTGGAGGGAAGCAGTTTGGAGGGACATGGTGACTGGGTGATGAACAATAAGGAGGGCATGTGATATAATGAGCACTGAGTGCTATGTAAGACTGATGAATCATTGACCTCTACCTCTGAAATCAAGAATACATTATATTTTAATTAATTGAATTTGAATTTAAATTTAAATTTTAAAAAATTTAAAAGACCTGTACTACGAAAACTAAAACACTGATAAAAGAACTTGAAGACACAAAGAAATGGAAAGACATTCCATGTTCATGGATCAGAAGAACAACAAATATTGTTAAAATGTCTATACAACCCAAACCAATCTACACATTTAACTCAATCCTCATCAAATTACAGCCAGCAATTTTTACAGAGCTAAAACAAATAATCCTAAAATTTTATGGAACCACAATAGATCCAAAATAGTCAAAGGAATCTTGAAAAAGAAAAAGTTGGAGGCATCTCCATTCCAGACTTCAAGATATATTGTATGGCTGTAGTGATAAAAACAATATAGTACTGGCACAATATAGACACATAGATCAATAGAACAGAATAGAATACTCAGAAATGAACCCACAACTATATGGTCAACTAGTCCTTGACAAAGGAGGAACGAATATCTAATGGAAAAATACAGTCTCTTAAACAAATGGTTTTGGGAAAACTGGACAAGAACCTTCCAAAAAAATGAAATGGGACCACTTTCTTACACCATTCACAAAAATAAATTCAAAGTGGATTAATAATCTAATTGTGAGATATGAAACCATTAAAATCATTGAGGAGAATATAGTAACCAGTTTGACATCAATCATAGTAACTTATTAGATATGTCTCTCGATGCAAGGGCAACAAAAGCAAAAAATTAAGTATTAGAACTTCATCAAGATGAAAAACTTCTGCATAGCAAAGGAAACAATCAGCAAAAGTAAAAAGCAATCTATGGTGTGGGAGAAGATATCTGTAATTGACATATCTGATAAATGGTTAGTATCCAAAATATATATTTATACAAGTCAACACCCCCCAAAACAAATAATACAATAAAAACATGGGCAGAAGACATAAATAGATATTTTTCCAAAGACGACATCCAGATGGCCCACAGACACATGAAAAGATGCTCAATATCACTCACCATCAGAGAAGTACAAATCAAAACTACAATGAGACATCACATCACACCTGTCAGAATAGTTGAAATAAATATTGCAAGAAACAAGAGGTGTTGGTGAGTATGTGGAGAAAGGGTAACCCTCTTGCACTTTTGGTGGGAATGAAAACTGGTACAGTCACTCTAGAAAACAGTATGGAGATTCCTCAAAAAGTTGAAAGTAGTTTAGACTCTTGGGTATTTACCCAAATAATACAAAAATACTAATCCAATGGGATACATGCATCCTGATGTTTATAGCAGTGTTATCTACAATAGCCAAACTAAGTGCCATCATGTCCATTGACTTATGAATGCATAAAGAAGTGATAGATACATTGAAATTTAATGAAAGATATGTTATGGATTTTAATTGGTTATTGGCATTCTCTAAAGCACCCATATTTAAACTTTCCTTGGTCAGATGTGAGATGCCTTTATATTTGAGTGGCTCCAATGGATTATGTTTAAATCTATGTATGTATGTATGTATGTATGTATGTATGTATCATCATAATAATCTGTCTATGTATCTATCTATGTATCTATCCATCTCTGTCATCCATCTTTCTAGATTGAATGGTCTATAATATTTGCCCTACTCTCCTACGAACCAAAAAGAGAGTAATGCACCTGAGTCCTGGTCTTCCAGAATGTGAGCTATTAGAGAAAAAGGAAGGTGATTCATGTGGAGGGTAAGCTAGATTTCAATTGCAAAACCTCAGAGATCTCAGCATATCAAAGTTCAGTCCTTTTAATCAGCTTGTAAGTTAACAAGAGCTAAATTGTCTAAATGTGCAAAGAAGTGTACATCTTTATGTATTTAACCTTAATTTTCAGATAACAATGTAATATATCTTTATACTCATTTAAGTTAAAAGGAGTACACAATGTTTTATGGTGCAAAATTTGTCCCCCAAGTGCTACTTGTGATTATTGGAGAACTAATTTTGGCTCATAATCTTCAAATGGCAACATTCAAATCCGTTTTTGTGCCAGATGTGAAAATCTTGCACAATAAAAAAATACAATATAAAATTTCTATTAGTCTCATTTCTTTCAACTTTGTAGAATGGAATGATGTATTCCAAGGGGCATGGAAGAAGGAACTCGTACTATCACAAACACATCCTAGCTCTTCCAGCTTAGAATTTAGATGTACAGCAGGAATAGGACTAGAGAGTCATTGCCATTCAGTCAAAACTCATTTTTCAATTCTAATTTTAATATTTATCATATAAGTGGTTTGCGGACTATCATTATCATTACTGAAAAAAAATTCAGAAAATGTATATAGCACTTAAGATATCTGTGATAAGTAAAATTTAATCAGAGGTCTAGCTTCATCACTAGATTCTATTCCTTTTTAAATATCACTGCATAAATTTCTCCAAAACAAACTTCCCCCAGATTTGTATTGGCTCAAGAATGGCAATCATAAATGCTGAATAAAAATCATTCACTAATTATATAACAGAAAAATTGAGCCAGAATCTGCTGGATGAGGAAGCTTCTTAAGGGTGCCCCTCAGACACTTTGGGCCACAAGGGAAGCATTTAGAACAATGTAGAATCAAGCTAATAAAACGGTGATGTGTGAAAACATATGTCAATATCTAGCTTCTAGCCTCCATCCTTGTTAAATCTAAATCCCCTTATATATGTATGGACACATTAATAGAAGCCAGTTTTCCCTACTTTCTGAGCTAAAAATTAGATGCACAGAGACATTATAAGATTGTCTCTTCATGACTTAGTGACAAATGCAAGAATAGAATTCATGCCATTTATTTCTCAATCTGAACCTCTGTGACTAGGCTGTGTAGCTTTTGAATAATTAGGACATCTGAAAGTACCTGGTTTACTTGTGACACTATTCACATTAAAAGCATTTTGGCTGTGGTTTATAGTTTCTACATAGATATTAAGTGACAAAAGGTACAAAATGTGAAAATGATCACACCCTGAATACTTGATCATGATACTGATACTTGGTTACAGTATCTTGTTTCTTTTCTCTTTCCTTCTGGTATGCATACCATAGTAACTTCTAAAAGGATTCCAGATAGTGTCCTATAGAGCAGTTTACTTGAAGAGCAATATGAGCCATAGGGATCAAAGCACTCCTGTACTTCATTAGCTCCATTGAAGTAAACCTAATGCATACACTATTATGGAGGACTTTTTATATTCATAGCATAGTGCTAGATATGAAGGTGGATGCAATAATAATTGAAACATGATTCTTGCTTCTACAGGTGTACTGACTACAGGGAGAGTTAAAGGTTTGGGATATTTATCCAACTCTGTCTCTTGCCTTCAAGCAGAAATATTCACTGAACGATTTCAGTTTTCCATCTACCCACTCATCCATACATTCATTCTAAATCATTTATCTGACAAATATCATATGCCAGAGTCTAGGTAGTATGCTGGGGTTAAAAAGATAAATAAATCATAGGTGCATCCCAAGGGTGCTCAGAGTCTATTAAATGGAAACAACATAAAAAGTTACCTTAACACAATGTATTAAATTGTAAAACACTTTTTATATGTAAATATTTACAGGGATATTTGATCAGAGAACATGCTTGACTCTTTCATAAATTAACTAGATTATTCAATAAGTGTGTTATTTTTTCCTTATGGAATTGGATCCTGAAGAAAAAAACGACAGTTTAAAAAACTTTTGAAACTTTTGAAACTTTCATTTAGAATACATCCAGATAAAATTCTTATGATTGAGTCTCCATGGATCACATCTAATTTTGCTTCTAAACAGCTTTATCTTTAATAATCTTTTTAAAATTTTTACTAGGACAATAAAAGGGGGAAAATTACTTGTTCAAAAATATAGTTGATACACATTTGGCGATTGATACACAGTAAAATCTCCTTCAAACTGTTTGCAATATCCATAGGATGGCTTTGCCATAAATATGCCATTCTCCCAATCAATTAAATAAATTTTAAAAGGAGCAAATAATATGTGAATATGCTTAGTACATTATAGTTTTCCTGAAAAATACTTTTATTACACTTTTGAAATATTTAAAAAATACATCAACAGTAGAATAATTTACTGAATAAAATGACATAATGGGGTAAAATCATCAAAAATGAATTTTTTCATACATAATTCTTTCAGATTCATTCAATAATATATCTATACTTGGAAAATTTCTTCAAATGATTCCCTAACTTATGTGGTAAATTTCAGGTTTTAACATAGTCTTATTCATATATATTAAGAAGTCCAGTCCAATTGTAATTAAAAAAAACCTCTCACAATTAATTTAAGCTCTATTCCTATACAGAAAGATCCTGTCTTGAATCAGGTTCAAAACTTAAAGCAAAAAGATGATATGGAAGTATTCAGATTACTTCCAAACTCGTTTTATGAGGCCAGCATCACCTTCATCCCAAAACCAGACAGACATAACTAAAAAGGAGAATTACAGACCAATATCCCTGATGAAGATGGATACAAAAATTCTCACCAAGATACTAGCCAATAGGATCCAACAGTACATTAAGAAGGTTATTCACCATGACCAAGTGGGATTTAACCCCGTGATGCAAGGTTGATTCAGGACTCGTAAAACAATCAACGTGATAGGTTACATCAACAAGAGAAAAAAAAAACAAGAACCCTATTATCTTCTCAATAGATGCAAAGAAAGCATTTAACAAAAGACAGCATCCATTCCTGATCAAAACTCCTCAGGTTGTAGGGATAGAGGGAACATTCCTCAGTATCTTAAAAGCCATCTATGAAAAGCCCACAGCAAATATCATTCTCAATGGGGAAAAACTGAGAGTCTTTTCCCTAAGATCAAGAACAGGACAGGATGTCCACTCTCACCACTGCTATTCAACATAGTACTGGAAGTCCTAGCCTCAGCAATCAGGCAACAAAAACAAATAAAAGGCGTTCAAATCGGCAAAGAAGTCAAACTCTCCCTCTTCACAGATGACTGATACTGTATGTAGAAAACCCAAAAGACTCCACCTAAGGATTTCTAGAACTCAAAAAGCAATTCAGCAATGTGACAGGACACAAAATCAATGCCCAGAAGTCAGTGGCATTTCTATACACTAACAATGAGACTGAAGAAAGAGAAATTAAGGAGTCAATCCCATTTAAAATTGCACCCCAAAGCATAAGATACCTAGGAATAAATGTAACCAAAGAGGAAAAGGATCAATACCCAGAAAACTACAGAATACTTCTGAAAGAAATTAAGGAATACACAAAGAGATGGAAAAATATTCCATGCTCATGGATTGGAAGAATTAATATTGTGAAAATGTCAATGATACCCAGGGCAATTTACACGTTTAATGCAATCCCTATCAAAATACCATGGACTTTATTCGCAGAGTTGGAATACGTGGTCTTAAGATTTGTATGAATCAAAAAAGACACCAAATAGGCAGGGGAATATTGAAGAAGAAAACCATAGCTGGGGGCATCACAATGCCAGATTTCAAGTTGTACTACAAAGCTGTGATCATCAAGACAATGTGGTACTGGCACAAAAACAGACACATAGATCAATGGAACAGAATAGAGACCCAAGAAATGGGCCCTCAACTCTATGGTCAACTAATATTTGACAAAGCAGGAAAAACTATCCACTGGAAAAAGGACAGTCTCTTCAATAAATGGTGCTGGTAAAATTGGACAGCCACATGCAGTAGAATCAAACTAGACCATTCTCTTATACCATACACAAAGTTAAACTCAATTTAAATGTAAGACATGACGGGATGAGCACTGGGTGTTATGCTATGTTGGCAAATAGAACTCCAATAAAAAATATCCAAAAATATAAATATTAGACAAGAATCCATCAAAATTCTAGCGGAGAACACAGGCAACCCCCTTTTTTGAACTTGGCCACATCAACTTCTTCCAAGATACATCTATAAAGGCAAGGGAAACAAAACCCAAAATGATAATCAAGATAAAAAGCTTCTGCACAGCAAAACAATCCGCAAAACTAAAAGCCAACCAACAGAATGGGAGACGATATTTACAAATAACATATCAGATAAAGGGCTAGTATCGAAGATCTATAAAGAACTTATGAAACTCAACATGCTAGAAACAAGCAATCCAATCGCAAAATGGGCAGAAGATATGAACAGAAATGTCACCAAAGAAGACATACACATGGCCAACAAGCACATGAGAAAATGCTCTGCATCACTTGCTATCATGGAAATACAAATCAAAACCACAATGAGATACCACCTCACACCAGTGAGAATGGCTAAAATTAACAAGACAGGAAACAATAAATGTTGGTGAGGATGTGGAGAAGGGTGAATCTTTTTGCACTGTTGGTGGGAATGCAAACCGGTACAGCCACTCTGGAAAACAGTGTGGAGATTCCATAAAGAGTTAAAAATCGAACTGTCCTATGACCCAGCAATTGCACTGCTGGGTATTTACCTCAAAGATACAGATGCAGTGAAATGCTTGGACACCTGCACCCCAATTTTTATAGTAGCAATGTCCACAATAGCCAGACTGTGGAAGGTGCCTCAATGGTCTTGGACAGATGAATGTATAAAGAAAATGTGGCCTATATATATAATGGAATATTACTCAACCCTTAGAAAGGAAGGATGAATACCCACTATTTGCTTCAACGTGGATAGAACTGGAGGGTATTATGGTGAATGAAGTAAGTCAATCGGAGAAGGATAATCATCATATGGTTTCACTCATATGGGGTATATAAGAAATAGTGAAAGGGGTTATAGGGGAAAGGAGGGAAAATGAATGGGAAAAATTAGAGAGGGAGATAAAACACAAGAGACTCCTAACTCTGGGAAATGAACAAAGGGTAGTTAAAGGGGAGGTGGGTGGTGGGATGGGGTAACTGGGTGACAGGCACTGAGGAGGGCACTTGATGAGGTGAGCACTGGGTGTTATACTGTATGTTGGCAAATCAAACTTCAATAACAAAAAAAGAAAGAATAGATGGAATGACCTACCTGTGCCTATTCTTCCTGTTTCACCTCTTCCACAACTTGATCTGCTACTTATGTTTCCTCCAGGTTCTGGTTGGAGAAGAGGGGGTGGAAAGTTTGAAAACATATCACCTGAGTAAACATAATCTATATTCTTCATTATTATGTTGGGAACTGGAATTGGTGCCCCTGTGGGACAGATTGCCAGACTCTGGCTCTTCATTTATTTATTCAGCAATTTGGGGCTTCATTGGGAGAAGCCTGTGGGGACTTCCAGGTACACTATTATTTGAAAAGGAAACCCAGTTTCTGCTTATTCCTTATAAATCCCCTTAAATCCTGGTTCTGGCAATAAATGCAGCATAGATCTGTCTGTTGGGTTCATTACACTGTGCATGGCAGATACATGTCTTTGGGCGAGTGCTGGTTAAGATGCTGTATGCCCAGCTATATTCTTTGTGCACATTCTGGCTCATGGGAAGCATGTTCCACTCAGTATTCACTCCTAACACCTGCCCCTGTTGACCAATAATGTACTTTCTGTTTCTATGAATTTTCTTATTCTGAACAATATGTGACTTTTTGTTTTTGATTTCTTTGAGCATATTTACAAGGTTCATCCATATTGTAGCATGTACCAGAGCTTTACTTTTTATTGCCAAATAGTATTTTATTGTATGAATACATCACATTTTTAAAAATATTTTATTTATTTATTTGTTCATGAGACAGAGAGAGAAAGAGAGAGAGAGAGAGAGAGAAAGAGAGAGAGAGAGAGAGAGAGGCAAAGACACAGGCAGAGGGAGAAGCAGGCTCCATGCAGGAAGCCCGATGTGGGACCCAATCCTGGGACTCCAGGATCACTACCTGAGCCAAAGGCAGACGCTGAACTGCTGAGCCACCCAGGCATCCCACATCATATTTTCTATATCCATTCATCTGTTTATAGATATGTGGATTATTTATTATTTATACTTTTGGATATTATGATTAATGCTGCTACAAATATTGGTATACAAATTTTTGTATGGACTATTGCCTCTACTTCTCTCTCTCTCTTTTAGTGGAGTCTTTATTTGCTCTTGGTAACAGGGTAATTCTGGCCTCATTAAATGAGTTTGGAAGTTTTCCTTCCTTTTCTGGTTTTTGGAATTGTTTGAGAATAGGTAGCCAGTCTTCTTTAAATGTTTGGTAAAATTCATCTATGAAGCCATCTGTCTCTAGACTTTTGTTTGTTAGGAGATTTTGGATTACTGACTCAATTTCTTTGCTGGTTAATGATCTGTTCAAGTTTTCTATTTCTTCCTCTTTCAGTTTTGGTAATTATACGTTCTAGGAATTTATCCATTACTCTTAGGTTGTCCAATTTGCTGGCACAATGTTTTTTATAATATTCTCTTATAATTGTGTGTATTTCTGTGGTGTTGGTTTGGTTGTTACATCTACTCTCATTTGTGATTTTATTTTTTTAGATCTTTTTTGCTTTTTGATACATCTGCCTATAGGTTTACTAATTTTATTAAATTTTTCAAAGAAATATCTCCTGTTCTCATTGATCTGTTATATCATTTTAGTTGTTTGTATATCATTTATTTCTGCTCTAATATTTATTATTTCCTTCCTTCTGCTGGCTTTTGGCTTTGTTTGTTGTTCTTCTCCCAGCATCTTTAAGTGTAAAGTTAGGTTGTTTATTTGAGGTTTTTCTCACTTCTTGAGGTAGGCCTGTATTGCTATATACTTCCCTCTTAGAACCATTCTTGCTGTATCCCAATGGTTTTGGACCATTGTGTGTTTTCATTTTCATTTGTTTCCATGTATTTTTTAAACTTTATTCTCATTTCTTGTTTAGTAGCACATTTATTCATTGTTTAGTTGCACATTTAACCTTCATGTGTTTGTGGTCTTTCCACATTTTTTTCTTGTTGTGGTTGAGTTCATGTTTCATAGCATTATGTTCAGAAAAGAGGTGTCTGATTTTCGTGAATTTGTTGATGCCTGATTTGTGATCTAGTATGTGATTTCTGTAGAAATTTCCATGTGCACTTGAAAAGAATGTGTATTTTGTTGGTTTAGGATAGAATGCTCTGAATATACCTGTTAAATCCATTTGTTCCAATTTGTTATTCAAATCCTTTGTTTCCTTTTTGATTTCCTGTTTAGATTATGTGTGATGTTAGAGTCTCCTATTATTGTCTTACTATTAATTAGTTCCTTTATGTTTGCTTTTAATTATTTTATGTATTTGGGTGCTCCCATATTGGGAGCATAAATATTTATTCATTTTTAATTTTTTTTAAAAATTAGCATATTTATAATTATTATGTCTTCTTGTTGGATTGTCCCCTTTATTAGTATATAATGCTCTTCTTTGTCTCTTGTTACAGTCTGTGTTTCAAAGTCTAGTGTGTCTAAGTATGGCGGGCCCAGCTTTCTTTTGACATCTGTTTGCATGATAAATATTTCTGCATCTCCTCACTTTCACACTTCAGGTGCCTTCAGGCCTAACCTGGGTCTCTTATAGGCCGCATTGAGATGGGTCTTGGTTGTTTGTTTTCCATTATGATAAATTCTGTTGTTTGATAGGATAATTTAGTTCAATTTCATTCAACATAAATGATAGATATGTATTTATTCCCATTTTATCACCTGTTTTGTGCTTGTTTCTGGAGATTTTCTCTGAAGCTTTCTTGTCTTTCTCTCTTTTATGGTTTCTTGATTTTCTTTACTGATATATTTAGATTTTTTCCTCTTTGATATATATATATATCTTGTTGCTTTGTGGTTACCATTAGGTTTGTATATAATATTGCTTCAAGGTGGATGGAACCGGAGGGTATTATGCTGAGTGGGATAAGTCAATCAGAGAAAGAGAGTCATCATATGGTTTCACTCATATGTGGAATATAAGAAATAGTGAAAGGGACTATAAGGGAAAGGAGGGAAATTGAGTGGGGAAAAATTAGGAAGATAAACCATGAGAGACTCCTAACTCTGGGAAACAAACAAAGGGTTGCAGAAGGGGAGGAGGATGGAGGGATGAAATAACTGGGTGATGGGAACTAAGGAGGGCACTTGATGGGATGAGCACTGAGTGTTATATTATGTTGGCAAATGAATTTAAGTAAAATATTAAAAAAACAAAAAAAATAATGGAGACAATAACACCAGTAATGCCCAACTGGTTCTTGTAAAGATTAAATAAACTAATATACATTAAATACACACAAACATATAAGTGTACTTTGTACAATACTTGGCATAGGAGAAGCCTCTAAGAAATTGTAACTATTATATTATCAATATTACACATTATCATTATTTTTACCATTATAATGAAAACCTTAAAAAATGATAGGTCTCCAAGGAATCTACCCTAAGTTGATAATAATACAAGTGGCAAAATATACAAAGATATTTATCACAGTGTTTTTTTCAAAAAAGCTAGAGATGACCACAGAGAATTGATTGATTAAATTGTGGGTATGATGCACATAATGAAATATTATGCAATTGTTGAAATGATTGGTGTATACCTATACTTATTGACATGGAAAGATACCAGCAACATTGCTAAATAAAAAAGTGAGTACAGGAAAAGGTTTGTATATAATATTTACTGCATATAACAGTATATATTAAGTTTATGGTTATTTGATGTTGATCTCATGCTTTTCCCCTTTCTTCCCCACGTTTCAGGCAGGTATATGTTGTAATAAGCTTACATCCTTTTATTTTGTGATTCCTTGACTGATTTTTTATAAACATATTAATTTTTAATACTTTTGTGCCTCCTGTCTTCACACTGTCACAGTTGGTCTTTATTTTTCATTCACAGAGTCCCCTTTATTAGTTATTGATGGGCTGGTTTCGTGTTCATGAACACCTTTAATTTTTGTTTGTCTGTTAAACTCTTTATTTCTCCTCTTATTTTGGATGTTAGCTTTGCCAGATGAAGTATTATATCCTTCAGGTTTTCCCCTTTTAGCACTTTGAATATATCATGGCACTCCCTTCTGGCTTGGAGAGTTTTTCCTGAAAAATCTTGTGATAGTCTTGATGTGTTTTCTCTCATAAATAGCTATCTTCTTTTGTCTTACAGTTTTTAGGATTTCTTTTCTTTATTACTATATTTTGCCAGTTTAATTACAATATGTCTTGGTGTTGGACTGTTTTTGTTGAGTTTAATGGGACTTCCCTGGGCCTCCTGGGTCTGCGTATTTCTTTCCTTCTGCAGATTAGGAAGTTTTCAGCTATTATTTCTTCTTTTTTAAAAATTAACATTTTTTTTAATTGGAGTTCAATTTGCCAAGATATAGCATAACACCCAGTGCTCATCCCATCAAGTGCCCCCCTCAGTGCCCGTCACCCAGTCACTGCTATTATTTCTTCAAATTAATTTTTTGCTCCTTTTTCTCTCTATTCTACTTCTGGAATTCTTATAATATGAACATTTATTACATTTAATTGAGTCAATGAGTTATTTTCATCTAATATTCTTTTGCACAATTTTTTTTTCTCTCTTTTGTTCGGCTTGATTACTTTCCATTACTCTGTCTTCTAGGTTATTAATGCATTCCTCTGCTTCTTTCAGCCTGCTGTACATTGCATCAAATATGTTTATAATCTTATTTATGGCACTCTTCATTTCTGATTAATTTTTTTAACTCTATCTCTGTGGAAAGTGTCTCCCTGATGTCTTCCATTTTTTTTCTAAATTCTCCTTCAGGCATGTTGCTTATCTCTGTTTTGCTTAGATCTCTTGTTAGAGCCTTATCTTGTTCTTTCTTCTGAGATAAATTCCTATATTTGGTATTTTTTCTATGCCTGTATCTTCTTCCCTGCATTAAAAAGCCAGTTATATCTCCTAATCCTGAAAGTAACGGCATTATGAAAAAGAGGTTATTCAGTTCCCAGATTACTAGCACTTCATGGAATGTCTCTTTTGTGTGCTGTATGTGCTCTGCTGCTGTGTTCTGACTGCTCTATACTTCAGGCCAGCTATCTTCAAAGATGCTCCTTGCCTACTGTGGCAGTGTTTGGTCCCTGCCCTGAATGTGGTGAGTCTTAACTAGGTGTGCTTTTGTCAGCTTGTGAAATGAGACCCATCACCACCTTCATTGGAACCAAGGCTACAACCAGGAGTTCTACTGCATTTGTGCTGGTCCTCTGGGGGATGGTGTCTATCACACTGGAACTGAGTAAATGTGACTGTGTGCATGGGGGGCGGGTAGGGCTTAATGTAAACAAGTTAAGCAGCCAGTGTCTACACTATGCTAGTTCTCACAGGTGGCTCTGTGTTTCTGCTGATGGGCTGGGGAGGGAAATGGTGCCAGCCATCTTCTTTGTTCCTAGAGAGATCTTTCCATGAATTCTGCTTCTCAGGCACATGCTCCAAAAAGAGCTAAAAATTTCCCCACTGTGTGCCCCAGGCACTATTCAGATTGCTATTTCCATGCTGTATGTCCCCAGGTTGTTTTCTTGCCTTCTCTCCAGGAGCAGGGCAGTGTCCTCTGGGTTCATTTCCAGCCAGTCCCATCTACCTTTAAGACTCCAGGTTTTAAGCGTCACTGGATGCAAGAACTCAGGAAATTCAGCCCCTTTCATTTCCTAAGCCAATGGCTTGGGAAATGTCCTCCTTGTGCATTCCCCTCTGTGTTCCTGTCTCTCTCACCCTTCTCCACAACCATGGCTCCCTCCCCTCCACAGCAGCCAGGATACATTTCTCCCCTAAAACACATCTCCATACTTCCTACCTTCTTTGATGTGACCTCTTCTCTACATTTAGTTGTGGAATTTGTTCTGCCTGTCTTCAGGTTGATTTCTGGAGTTTTTAGAATGATTTGATAGTTATGTAATTGTGTTCATGGCAGGAAGAAAGCTTAGGGTCCACCTACTTCACTGCCACCCCACCTCCCTGATATCAGCCTTAAGGATTCAGAATTCCCCTGAAAACCTCCATCAAACATGATCCAATAGTCTTTAATAAACCCTTTGGTATTCGAGATACACTCTCCCCCAGCCACAGGAAAACAGCAACAACAAACAAACAAGCAAACAAACAAACAAAAAGACACTTCTTTTGGTTCTTTAGTCCAGTTTGTCAAAAATATTTGAAAATTCTGTTTACCCTATTGGGGAACTTAAAATTTCTAAAAGAATTTTAAGCCCCAAATTTCACTTAGCTCAGATTCAGTTCAGACAGAACCCATTTCTCTTGATAATTATGCTAAATTTATTGGTTTAAACTTACAAGAAATCAGTCACAAAATCAAGGAATGCTTCTTCCATGTACTTAACAAAAGGTGACTAATGAGGTTTGCCTGGGTGGCTCAGTCAGTTGAGCATTCAACTGGATGTCAGCTCGGTTCCTAACCTCAAGGTCATGAGTTCAAGCCTCACATTGGTCTCCATGCTGGGCATGGAGCCTACTTAAAAAAGAAAAGTTGACTAAGGAGTCACTTTGCTGCTAATCAAAAAAACTCGTGATAGTTTACTTCATTCGTTAAGCATCTTTCAATATTCCTGACCTAGAAAAATGCTTTTCTTCAACCCTAATTGCTTTCTTTTATTGCTGATTTGTCTTTTCTCTACTTTTCAAAATTGTTGTTATTATCCCTTCTCTAGATTTTGTTTCTTTATGCACTGAATTATTTTACATCACATTTCCATCCACTCTTGTAGTGGAATTATTATTTATTTTTATTTTTAAATATTTATTTATTTATTTTAGAGAGAGAGAGCGTGCAAGTGGGGAAAGGGGCAGAGGAATAGGGAGAGAGAGAAGCAGACTCCCCACTAAGTGGGAAGCCTGATGTGGGGCCTGATATCACAATCCTGAGATCATGGCCTGAGCCAAAATCAAGACAGGACATTCAACCAACTGAGCCACCTAGAGCCCCTGTAGTGAAATTTTTATGTGTAACATTATCTATTATGTTTTTCTGTACAATTTAAGTAAAGTTCACATTTTTTTAACCTAAATTATAATATACATATATATGATATACAATGCTTAAATATATATGATCATCATATATACACATGCACACACACATATGTACAGTTGTTATATATGAGATGTGTGTTAACTGTTGTTTATCATTCAGACTTTTATATCATTGCTCTATATCATCCTGTAGGTTAGTTCATTTCTAGTTAATATTCTTTGGATCATTCCTAAAATCTCAAGTTTAAGAACTCCTCCAAGTAACATTTAAAGCCAATATGTCTATCGCAATCAAGATGTTCATAACCAGAGAAACAAAACCAGGTAAGTTCCAAGTATCATAGACTGTTGCTTTAGCAAGACTTATTTCTATACAGGTAAACTATGCATGTCATATTCACCTGTATGATTACTTTTGGAAAAAGTAAATTTGTGTGAAGGTAGCTAATGAATGAGAGTCAATTATCAAATGAACCCTGAACAGCTAATCTTTGGAAATTCATCTTTAATTTTATACCTTGAAAGTAAACTCTATCCTCCAATAAGCAATTGCCTTATTTTTTTTAGAGACAGTGTATGAGAGCAAGGGAGAGAATCTTAAGCAGACTCTACACTGAGTGCAGAGCCCAATGCAGGGCTTGATCTTATGACTCTGAGATCATGACCCTAGTGGAAATCAAGAGTCGGACATTTAACAGACTGACCCACCCAGGTGCACCTACGGTTGCCTTCTTGATATCTTCATTTCAAAGACTTAACGCATTCTCAAACTTAAAATATTTTAATTTAAGCAATTTAATTTAATTGATATTTAATTGAATGTTCATCAATGAAGAAATGGGTAGACAAAATGTAGTATATAACATACAATGGAATATTATCTATTAGATGTAAGATGAAAAGGTTCTGTAGATATGTTGCCCTAAAATGTGAGATCTGCTGAACAATATATTTTAAAAAGTTTAAAACAGTCAAATTTATGAGTTTTTCCACAATTAAAAATTAAATATATGTATCTGAAGTTAATATAAACATAATTATATGATATTTAGAACTCAAATATATATAAAGTTAAATTTGTATTCTTCACCCCAAATCTACTTTTTCTTGTCTTCTCCATCTCTCCAGCATAACTCAGGTGAACAAGCCAAACACTTGTAAGTCAAACTATAAATGTCTCCCTATCATTTCCCACAACTAATGCATCATCAATTTCTACAAATCCTACCGTATATTTCTTAAATATGTCCGTTTATTTGGAGTTTCAGTGCCCCAAACTTGTTACAAGTCATTATCATTTCTCAGGTAGACTCCTAATGTGTTTCCTAATACTATTTTCCTAGAATCCAATACAGTATTCTTATAGCATGCAATATCTTAAAAATAGCAGTAAATTGAAATATGCCATGTCACTGATTAAAATTCTTCTATGGCTTCCTATTGCTCTTGGGACAAAGTTCATAATCCTTAACATGGTCTTCAGGGCTGCACACCAGCCTCATCTCCTGTCATTCTCACTTTCAATTTTGACATTCCTGCCAGCAGATTGATCTCTTCATTTCCTCCAAGATGTCAACATTTTTTCTACCTCAAGGATTTCATGCATAGTGTTTTGTCTGCCCAAGTCTCTTCTGAAAAATGTCATATTCATCTTTCTCATCTTACCTTAAATATAACTTCTTCAGATGGGCCTCATTTAACCACTAAACAGTTTTTGTACTTTTCTTTTAAACACAAACTTGCATACAAAGTGCATATATCATAAGAGTAGAGCTCAATTAATTATTAGAGCCTTAAAAACAAGCATATCACCAAAATCTATATTAAGAAACAGAAGCATAAACTCTTTATTAGTCATGAAATCTATTTTAACAATATAGTTAAATTTTGCCTATATTTTAAATTATACTTACATAAAATAATACTATGTATACTCTTCTGTGAATACTTTTTGCTTAATATTATCTTCATAAGACTCATGCCTTTTTTAAAAATTTTAATTGCCACATGGTATTTTGTTATGTAAGTAAACCCAAATGTATTAATCCATTTTATTCTAAATGAGAATTTGTTTCTAAATTTGCCTATTACTAATAATATTGCTATACACATTTATAACATTGTTGTGTGTGTGTTTGTGATCAAATGTACAAATGCCTGTTGGATATTTACTGAGGAGTGAAATTGCTAAGTCATAGAATAAACCCTTGTTCCTCTGTAATAATATTGCCAAATGGTTTTCTTTTTTCTTTTTTTTTTTAGCATTATGGGAGTTTTATTTATTTGGAAGTGAACTTTTAACTATCCATACAAATGCCAAAATACTACACAAAACATCCACATGAACTTTTTTCATCGTTTTTTTTGAATTTTTCACAAACGTTTCCTACATAATCCAGCATACAACAGAGAAATGGTACATCTTTTTCCTTCAATTTGCATACAATGGAAAAACAAGAATATATATATATTACACATTTTAACTAAGACACTAGCAGGCTGACAGTTTGTCTATAAGTGAGAAATTATCTAATAAAAAATAATAAGGATTTATTTAGCATCAGTCACTTCCATAACCAAGTATTATTCTGATTAATAAAACTTACTGCCATTAGACTTGTGGCATATACTTATACTATTACTCAATTTGTAGTATTGCTCCCCACCCTTGGTTCTCCTTAACAATTACTAACATAAAAAACTGTTGCAGAGTAGGGGCAAGCATTTGCAAACAAACAAAAAAAATCCCCAGCTTATTATAAGCGTAGATGTGTATGACGGAATTTCTTCCCAAACAATGGACTTTCAAATCATTAATAAATCACCAGAATGGAATTTGCCAAGATATTATGCCTATGTCCAAGAAGAGATGCATTTATTTATATCCAACAGAGGAGCTGAAAATCAAACTTAGTGTTTAGTTTGGGGTGGGTTAGGGAATCCAGCCATTTGAAAAATGACTGTCTTAAAAAAAATGACCACCAAAAATAGGTTCACTAAATTTATTTTAAAATTCATAAAACGGTTCTTACAAAAGAGCATTACATTCTGCACACTGCTCTGAATAGATGCCAGGGACATATGGACTATTGTTACTTTTCCTCCCTGTCCCACCCCGCCCCCAAAATGTTACAGTGACCACAAAGCAAAGTGTTCACAATAATTACATGGGGGTAATTTTTCTTTTAAACCACCAACAATGGGGATCCCTGGGTGGCGCAGCGGTTTGGCACCTGCCTTTGGCCCAGGGCACAATCCTGGAGACCCGGGATCGAATCCCACGTCGCGCTCCCAGTGCATGGAGCCTGCTTCTCCCTCTGCCTGTGTCTCTGCCTCTCTCTCTCTCTCTGTGTGACTATCATAAATAAATAACAATTTTTTTAAAAAATAAACCACCAACAATGAACAAAAATTAAAATTCACTCACTCTGCTGTTGTTTCAAAATTTCAATGTTAGTTTTTGCACGCCCTTCCCCCACCCCCACCCTGTTTGTAAGGAACTAAAACATTACATCTGGTGAACAGCAAAGATTTCACTACACCTCAAATGCAGAACACCTATGAAGCAGAGGAATGTTGGCTTTTTAAACTAAGTAGATAAAAAAAAAAAAAAAAGATGCAGGACTCCTTCAGTTCTTCACTAGTTTTAGAAAAACTTTCCAGAATATTGCTTCACACTATAAAAAAGAAAAAGTATCTTGCATTAGAATCCTTCAACATTTGCATACTGCTTCACACTGTTCTACAGCAAATACGGTGCATTCTGTATCTGGTCCTGTGTTCCTGTAATGGTAATGACCCGATCTTCAGACCCTTCTAGAGGTTCATCAATTTTGATCGAAGCTCCTGACTCATGACGGACTGGCTTAATCCGCCGACCACCTTTGCCAATAATAGATCCAGCCAAATCTTTGGGAATAGTTACTTGTGTAGTAATAATAGGTCCACCAAGATCACCATATGAGCCACGACCCCCTGCATAGGAATAATCATATCCGGAGCCACCCTGTGGTTCATAAACCATCTGCCATTCTGATGGGCTCCATGTATCTATTGCAGAGTCCCAAGTTTCATCAGCACTGAAACCAACCATGCCATCGTAGCGGTCTCCAGGTCTTCCTCTTCTGTCATAGGCCATGAGATCCCCTCCTCTAGGTGGTGGTGGAGGAGGAAGAGGAAGATTCCGAGCTCTACTACCACCCCGGCCACCTCTTCCAGGAGGTGGAGGAGGAGGTCCTCGGCGAGGGCTCATATCGTCATAATCTCTTCTGGATGGAGGCATAGGACGCCCACCCCGACCAGGAGGCATTCTGTCAAAACCACCTCTCCCCCGCATGGGAAATCCCACAGGGCGTCCACGGCGGTCATCAAACATCATTGTAAAGCCACCATAATCGTAGGTTTCATCATAAAAATTGGGATCATAAGGCTGTGCCCGTCCTTTGATGGGAGACTCTGATATAAGATCAAGGATGATCTTGATGCACTCTACCTCCCTATCAGGTTTTCCTCCAATAAGAACAACTCTGTCAGTGGGATGAGGACAGCATTCCTGGAAAAGCTTGATTGTTGTCTGTGTGTTCTCTCGAAGTTCTTTGATTTTAGCACCTTTGACCCCAATAATTCCTCCTGCCAGACTCTGATGAATCAACAGTCTCAACTCGCAGTCAAAGTCACTTCCTTTATAGTGTTGGTAATTTAAGCATTCCACAGCATCAGATTCGAGCGGGAGCTGGCTGGTTGCAGTGGGTGATGGCAACTGCAGGCCCTCTTCCAAGGTAGGGATGATTTTCTTCAGAATTTCTCCAATTGTCTCAATATCAGCACTGATACTCAATATGCGCTCGGGGCCACTACTGTCTGGGACTGAAACACTGGCGTTGTAGTCTGTATGGAGAGCCTTAATATTCTTGCCTCCTTTTCCAATCACTGCCCCAGCATTCTTGCTCTGAAGCAAAATGCGTAGTTCAACCATCTCATCAGTGTTTCTAGATCTTTTAAAAGCTTGTTCCTCTTCCATATCTTCTGCAGGGCATTTACCAAATTCACCATTGGTTTCGGTGTTGGGGAAGGTTTCCTCTGGCTGTTCAGTTTCCATTTTCGTGTATCAAATGGACACACCAATCAGGTATTATATATCCTTGCAGAGCAGAACTGAAGTGTTCTGGGCGGGACCAACTGACACCCTAGTGCTGCAGTAGCCGCGCGAGGCCGCCGTCCCTGTGCCGCCGCGCCACCTCGCCGCCTCAGCCGGTCACCGCCAAATGGTTTTCTAAGTGTGTATACCAATTTACAATCTCACAAGTATTATATGAAGTAGAATTTCTCCAGGTCCCAGAGGGAAGTTAAACACACACACACACACCTGTTCCTTGTACTGCACCTCAGAAGGAGATTAAATAGGGCTACTGTCTCATAAAATAATACCAAACAATGTCTAGGATATACTCATAATCGCTTGTTATATCAAGAACCACAGAAATCACTATACAAATAAATAAATATATTTATATATATAAAATATATATAAATAATTATGTATAATTATATATATAAATAATTATATATAATAATATAATAAATTATATAAATATAATAATATTATATATAAATAATTATATTATATATAAATACATATATACATATATTTGTTTATTTTTTTAATCTTTTTATCTACTTACTAATTTGGCCAGCTTAGCTGGCTTAGTAAAATAAAGATGGCAAAACAGAGAAGAGTAGGCATAATCATTTATTTCTACAATTGGAAGATGCTTTAATCATAAGAAAGGAACCAAGAAGAGGTTCTCAAATTCAGGAGACCATGGAAATTTTTACCAATGAATGGACAAACCTTAAGAAAAGTCACGTTTGGTGACACCTGGTGGGGGATGTAGTTAATGCACAAATTGATTCCATTCTTCCTTGCTACACCACATTGATATTCATTTGTTTCTTTAGGTTTATTATAAGGACAACATTTTAAGGGCAAGTTTAATAAACTGAGACTCAGGTTGTCCTTCATTTAAGGTGCTGATGAAATTATGTGTTAAGCAGCTTAAGTGAAGACCATAGACAGTTTTTAAGTAGAAGTTTTTCAATGTTAAATCATTTCCCACATGTTAATATTCTGTCAAATATGTTCTAGTTCTGGCCAAGATGAGGTAGGCCACTCCTCTCAGGTACTCTTACAAGTACAAAAACCTTGAGATACAAAATAATAAATAAGCATAAGAAAGCTAACAGGTAGAAAGAAGTTTGACTACTTATGGAGCTCAGAACTTGATATGGCAGTGATTTTCCTTACTTATTGGTTCCCATATATATCCTGAATAGGTTGCTGCAAGAGCTTCCAACTCAGAACTGCCATCAGGTACATACAAAAGAAGCTTCAGGAAGAGCTTGTTCTTTTAGCCTTGGGACGTGAAAAGGGGTATCTTAATAACAGAAAACCTTTTTTGACAATATCTATTTTACTACTATCAGACACCAAAAGGAAAAACTGTTGCCTCCCTAACATTTCAATGGAGCTGAATGAAAAACTAATATGCTACCACACCACGTAGAAGCATGCTGGAGCACTCCAATTCCTCTGCATAGTGATGTTGGTGTACCCCAAAACAGGGAACTAAATTATCCTTTGCTTGGCAGAAGCAGGTGATGCTTTCATTTCCCCATTGGATTGTGTCGACAGGGCTGAAGAGGGAGCTATTATTCCATTGATCTCTCATTGGAAGCAGGGAACTCTTTGATTCCCTTGCTTAGGTACTATTAGTGAAGCTGAGTAGGAACTGATATTCCATCTCTCACACAATGGAAGAAAGATTTCCCTGCCCAAGTAGTCATACTGGAGTTAACATCAATATGAACATCCACTCTCACTTGTGAGCAAAGATAATTAATATAACAGTATGAGACAGAGTATTCAATATGCTTCATCCTCACCCCAGTATCAGTGGGTTTCATTGAGGATCTGTGCCTACACCCCACCTGGGATCTATAAGACTGAATAAAGTGATGTTTATTGGAGATAATCAGCACTCCACTTTCTTTCTGCTGTCCGCAGGGCTAAGAGAAAGTTAAATGTTCATAACCATCTGGCAAGAGTGACAATGAAAGAGAAGGCATGAAACAGGGCTTGTTGGTACTCTGTCTCCCACCAGTGTCAACAAGACCCAATGGGCAACTAAGAACCTATACCACCATTAAGCATCTGTGAAGCAGAACGAAGTGTTGTAAGGTAAGGATAGTTAGCACTCTACTCTACCTCCCCTTATTCAGTAGTATCCTATATAGATCAGAACTTTTACCCCAACTTGGCATCAGTGAGGTGGAATATGGTGATGGGAGGTGGGGCTAGAATGACAACTGCTTCTTCCTCCCCTCCACAATTATCACCAGGGTCAAGTAGAGAACTCAGCCTCCAACTCCACCACATAGCAACAAAGCATTAGAGTAAGCCTTTCATTTATTCACTCTCTGGAGTCAGTGGGGCCAAGCAAGGAATTGATTTTATACCTGTCTCATTCAGAGGCAATGAGGAGGTAGGAAGAAATGCTCTACTTTCACTAGGAAGAAGGTGTCAAGATTGCCGAAGGGGGAAGCTGAATTCCCATTCCTCTCCACGAGTCTGTAAAGAAACATTGTGATCCAGCATTCCACTTTTCCTGAAGTATGTCAGGAGGTCCCAGAGGGAAGTTAAACACACACACACACACACACACACCTGTTCCTGTTCCATTGTACCCAACAATGTCTAGGATATACTCATAATCACTTGTTATATCAAGAACCACAGGAATCACTATATAAATGAGAAAAGACAATCAACAAATGCCAACACAGGGTTAAATCAGAATTTGGAATTCTATGACAGAGCTAATAGCAGTCATGATAAAAATTCTTCAGCAAATAATGAAAAAAATAGAAAATATCAGAAAAAAATGTTTTAAAACTGATCCACTTGTCGTTCCAGAACAAGAATTAGGCACATTGCCTCACACTTTTCTTCTAAACACAAGAAAGTATCCTGAAAATAATTCAACAGACAATTATAACTATGAAAGGTGTAAAGAAGATTGACTAGCTAGGGTCTTTAGGAGTTGAATTACAACACTGCAGTGAATTCCTCGTGTTTAATTTTCTTAATTTCTTTATACATGCAGTACTGGGCAACAAAGAGATCTACAGGTGGCACCCACAATACATAGAGAGAGAAACAAAAAAAAAATAGAAAAGGAAAGAAGAAAATCCTAATCTTGTTAGGCAAGTCACTGGGAAAGGGAAAGCCTATTGAGGAATTGGGAGGCAGACTCATACTCAATGACAGCAGTGTCTAATCTGCATACTGCAAGATGATGTTGCACTAGCAACTAGCAAAATGCAGTAAAACTGCCCAATTCCTACCTCACAATGGTCAGCAGAAGTAGCACAATCTGCCATGTAATCACTAGCAGAACCTGCAAGGGCAAACCTATCACTGCCTTGCATCAACCAGCAACAATGGGCTGCATCTACTTGCAGAAGCATCACCAGCAGAATCTGGGTGTTTCAAGGAATGTGTTGCCTCAAAATTGCTGGCAATGGTGAGTAAGCTCTGTATGCAGCAGTAGCAACAGTGAAACCAAGCAAGGAGAGGCCTCTCCTATTCCATATCCATGGATAGCCACAAAGGTATTTGAAGAATAATGGCTAAAAATATCCCAAACTTGGAGAAAGACCTAATTTGTTCTCAGCATCATCACCAACAGAGCCTGTGGGCCAACTGATTCTCCATCCCACAACCACTGACAACAACAGGCCTGATCTAGCCATAGTGGGGATATTAGCAGAGATCAGAAGAGCTGTCAGAATAAATATGATAAAACCAGAAAGAGTAAGTGCTTTTTAAAATAGAAAATTTAAGGGATGCCTGGGTGGTTGAGCGTCTGCCTTTGGCTCAGGCCATGATCCTGGAACCCACGATCGAGTCCCACGTCAGGCTCCCTGCATGGAGTCTGCTTCTCCCTCTGCCTGTGTCTCTGCCTCTCTCTCTCTCTCTCATAAATAAATAAAATCGTTTCTTCCAATCCATGAGCATGGAACATTTTTCCAACTCTTTCTGTCTTCCTCAATTTGTTTCAGAAGTGTTCTGTAGTTTTTAGGATATAAATCCTTTACCTCTTTGGTTAGGTTTATTCCTAGGTATCTTATGCTATTGGGTGAAATAGTAAATGGGATTAAGTCCTTAATTTCTCTTTCTTCAGTCTCATTGTTAGTGTATAGAAATGCCACTGAATTCTGGACATTGATTTTGTATCCTGGCACACTGCTAACTTGCTGTATGAGTCTAGAAAGCTTGGGGTGGAGTCTTTTGGGTTTTCTATGTACAGTATCATGTCATCTGCGAAGAGGGGAGTTTGATTTCTTCTTTGACAATTTGAATGCCTTTGTTTCTTTTTGTTTGATTGCTGAGACTAGGACTTAGACATGGATGGAACTGGGGGGTATTATGCTGAGTGAAATAAGTCAATTGGAGAAGGACAAACATTATATGGTCTCATTCATTTGGGGAATATAAAAAATAGTGAAAGGGAATAAAGGGGAAAGGAGGAAAAATAAGTGGGAAATATCAGAAAGGGAGAGAGAACATAAAAGACTCCTAACTCTGGGAAACGAACTAGCAGTGGTGGAAGGGGAGGTGGGCGGGGGATGGGGGTGACTGGTGGTGGACACTGAGGGGGGAACTTGACAGGATGAGCATTGGGTGTTATTCTGTATGTTGACAAATTGAACATCAATAAAAAATAAATTTATTAAAAAAAGAATGATATTTGCTGTGAGCTTTTCGAAGATGGCTTTTAAGATGCTGAGGAATGTTCCCTTTATCCCTACACTCTGAAGAGTTTTGATCAGGAATGGATGCTGTGGTTTGTCAAATGCTTTCTCTGCATCTAATGAGAGGGTCATATGGTTCTTGGTTTTTCTCTTGCTGATATGATCAATCACATTGATTTCTTTACGAGTGTTGAACCAGCCTTGCATCCCGGGGATAAATCCCACTTGGTCATGGTAAATAATTTTCTTAATGTATTGTTGGATCCGTTTGGCTAGTATCTGGTTGAGAATATTTGCATCCATGTTCATCAGGGATATTGGTCTATAATTCTCCTTTTTGGTGGGGTCTTTGTCTGGTTTTGGAATTAAGGTGATGCTGGCCTCATAGAATGAGTATGGAAGTACTCCATTTCTTTCTATCTTTCTGAACAGCTTTAGTAGAATAGGTATGGTTTCTTCTTTAAATGTTTGATAGAATTCCCCGGGGAAGCCATCTGGCCCTGGACTTTTGTGTCTTAGGAGGATTTTGATGACTGGTTCAATTTCCTCCCTGGTTATTGGCCTGTTCAGGTTTTCTATTTCTTCCTGTTCCAGTTTTGGTAGTTTGTGGTTTTCCAGAAATGCATCCATTTCTTCTAGCTTGCCTAATTTATTGGCATATAGCTGCTCATAATATGTGTTTTAAATCGTTTGTATTTGCTTGGTGTTGGTGGTAATCTCTCCTTTCTCATTCATGATTTTATTAATTTGAATATTCTCTCTCTTCTTTTTAATAAGGTTGGCTAATGGTTTATCTATCTTATTAATTCCTTCAAGGAACCAACTCCTGGTTTTGTTGATCTGTTCCACAGTTCTTCTGCTCGCTATTTCATTGAGTTCTGCTCGAGTCTTTATTAACTCTCTTCTTCTCCTGGGTGTAGGATTTATTTGATGTTTTTTCTCCAGCTCCTTTGGGTATAAGGTTAGCTTTTGTACTTGAGTTCTTTCCAGATTTCAATGGATGCTTGTATTGCCATGTATTTCCCCCTCAGGACTGCTTCTGCTGTATCCCAAAGATTTTAAACAGTTGTATCTTCATTCTCATTAGTTTCCATGAATTTTTTAAAATCTTCTCTAATTTCCTGGTTGACCCTTTCATCTTTTAGCAGGATGGTCCTTAACCTCCACGTGCTTGAAATCCTTCCAAACTTCTTCTCGTGATTTAGTTCTAATTTCAAAGCATTATGGTCTGAGAATATCCAGGGGACAATCCCAATCTTTTGGTATCGGTTCAGACCAGATTTGTGACCCAGTACGTGGTCTATTCTGGAGAAAGTTCCATGTGCACTTGAGAAGAATGTGTATTCAGTTGAGTTTGGATGTAAAGTTCTGTAGATATCCGTGAAATCCATCTGGTCCAGTGTATCATTTAAAGCTCTTGTTTCTTTGGAGATGTTGTGCTTAGAAGACCTATCAAGGGTAGAAAGAGCTAGATTGAAGTCACCAAGTATAAGTGTAGTATTATCTAAGTATGTCTTCACTTTCGTTATTAATTGATTGATATACTTGGCAGCTCCCACATTTGGGGCATAAATAGTGATGATTGTTAGGTCCTCTTGTTGGATAGATCCTTTAAGTAGGATATAGTGTCCCTCTTCATCTCTCACTACAATCTTCGGGATAAAATTTAGTTTATCTGATATAAAGATGGATACCCCTGCTTTCTTTTGTGGGCCATTTGAATGGTACATGGTTCTTCAACCTTTTATTTTCAGGCTGTAGGTGTCTTTAGGTCTAAAATGAGTCCCTTGTAGACAGCAAATAGATGGGTCTTGCTTTTTTATCCAGTCTGAAACTCTGTGCCTTTTGATGGGGTCATTAAGCCCATTCATGTTCAAAGTTACTATTGAAATATATGAATTTAGTGTCATCATGATGCCTATTCAGTCCCTGATTTTGTGGATTGTTCCCTTAGACTTCCTCTTTCAATTACAAAATCCCCCTTAGTATTTCTTGGAGAGCCGGCTTGGTGGTCACATATTCTTTCAGTTTCTGCCTATCTTGGAAGATATTTATCTCTCCTTCTCTTCTGAATGAGAGCCTTGCTGGATAAAGTATTCTTGGTTGCATGTTCTTCTCATTTAGGACCCTGAATATATCCTGCCAGCCCTTTCTGGCCTGCCAGAAATATATATATATATTATATATATTATATATATTATATTATATTATATTATATTATATTATATTATATTATATTATATATATTATATAACCTATCTCACTACTTCATTAACCATTTATCAGTTGATGGGCATTTGGGTTATTTCTATAATTTGGCTATTGTTGATAGTGCCGCTATAAACATTGGGGTATATATGCCATTTGAATCATATCTTTGTATCCTTTGGATACTCAGTAGTGTAATTGCTGAGTCTTAAGATAGTTCTATTTTTAATTTTTTGAAGAACCTCTATACTGTTTTCCAGAGTGGTTGCACAAGTTTGCATTTCTACCAACACTATAAGAGGGTTCCCTTTTTTCTGTATCCTTACCAAGATCTGTTTCCTGAGTTGTTAATTTTAGCCATTCTGATAGGTGTGGGGTGGTATCTCATTGTGATTTTGATTTGTATTTAACTAAAGATGAATGATGTTGAGCATCTTTCATGTGTTTCTTAGTCATTTGTATGTCTTCTTTGGTGAAATGTCTGTTCATATCTTTTGTCCATTTGTTAACAGGATTATTTATATTGAGAGTGTTGAGTTTGATAAGTTCTTTATAGATTTTGGATACTAGCCCCTTTACCTGATATGCTATTTTCAAATATCTTCTCCCACTCCATAGGTTGCCTTTTAGTTTTGTTGACTGTTTCCTTTGCTGTGCAAAAACTTTTATCTTGAAGTCCCAATAGTTCATTTACCCTTTTGTTTCTCTTGCTTTTGGAGATGTGTCTAGCAAGAAATTGTTGCAGCCAAGGTCAAAGAAGTTGCTGCCTGGGTTCTCAAGGATTGAGTTCCTGTCTCACATTTAGATCTTTCATTCATTTTGAATTTATTTTTGTGTATTATGAAAGAAAATGGTCCAGTTTCATTCTTCTGCATATGGCTGTCCAATTTTCCCAACACCATTTGTTGAAGAGATTTTTTTTCCCATTAGATATTCTTTCTTGCTTTGTGACACACTAGTTGACCATAGAGTTAAGGGTTCAAGTCTGGGTTCTCTATTCTGTTCTACTAATCTATGTTTCTGTTTTTATGCCAGTACCAAAGTAACTTGATAATCACAGTTTTGTAATATAGCTTGAAGTCAGGAGTTGTGATATCTCCAACTTTGGTTTTCTTTTTCAATATTACTTTGCCTATTTGGGTTCTTTTCTGGTTCCATACAAATTTTATTTTTATTTTTATTTTTTTTTTAAAGTTTTATTTATTTATGACAGTCACAGAGAGAGAAAGAGAGGCAGAGACACAGGCAGAGGGAGAAGCAGGCTCCACGCACCGGGAGCCCGACGTGGGACTCGATCCCGGGTCTCCAGGATCGCGCCCTGGGCCAAAGGCAGGCGCCAAACCGCTGCGCCACCCAGGGATCCCTCCATACAAATTTTAAAATTATTTGTTCTATTTCTGTGACAGCTGATAGTGGTATTTTGATAGGGATTGCACTGAATGTGTAGATTACTATCAGTAGTATAGACATTTTAACAATATTTTTCCAATCCATGAGCATGGAATTCTTTCCCATATATTTATGTCATCCTAAGCTTCTTTTATAAGTGTTATATAGTTTTCAGAGTGCTGATCTTTTACCACTTTGGTTAGGTTTATTCCTAGGTATCTTATGATTTTTGGTGCAATTGCAAATGAAATCGATTATTTGATTTATCTTTCTGCTGCTTTGTTACTGAAGTACAGAAATGCAACAGATTTATGTACATCGATTTTATATCCTGAGACTTTGTTGAATTATATCAATTTTAGTAATTTTTATGGAATTCTTCAGATTTTCTATGTAGAGTTTAATGCCATCTGTGAAGAGTGAAAGTTTGACTTCTTTCTTGCAGATTTTAATGTCTTTTATTTCTTTTTGTTGTTTGATTGCTATAGCTAGGACTTCCAGTACTATGTTGAACAACAATGATAACAGCAGCTATCCCTATCCTGTTACTGACCCTAAAGGAAAGCAATCATTTTTCCCCCATTGAGGATGACATTAGCTGTGGGACTTTTGTGTATGGCATTTATAATGTTGAGGTATGTTTTTTCTATCCCTACTGTCTTGAAGGTTTTGATCAAGAAAGGATGCTATATTTTGTCAATTTTTTTCTGCTTCTGTTGAGAAGATCATATGGTTCTTATCCTTTATTTTATTAATGTGGTGTATCACATTGATTTATTTGCAAATATTGAACCACCACTACAGCCCAGGATTAAATCCCGCTTGATTGTGGTGAATGTACTGTTCAATTTGATTTGCTAGTATTTTGCTGAGAATTTTTAAATCCATATTCATTAAGGATATTGGTCTGTAATTCTCCTTTTTAGTGGGATCTTTAGTTTTTTAATCAAGGTAATGCTGGCCTCACAGAATTATTTTGGAAGTTTTCCTTCCATTTCTATTTTTTGGAACAGTTTCAGGAAAATCGGTATTAATTTTTCTTTACATGTTTGGTAGAATTCTCCTGGGAAGCCTCCAGCCCTGAAATTTTGTTTGTTGGGAGACTTTTTTCATTACTGATTCAATTACTTGGCTGGTTATGGGTCTGTTCAGATTTCCTATTTCTTCCTGTTTCAGTTTTGGTAGTTTATATGTTTCAAGTACTTTATCCATTTCTTCCAAATTGTCCAATTTGGTGGCATATAATTATTCATAATATTCTCTTATAATTGTATTTCTCCAGTGTTGGTTGTGATCTCTCTTCTTTCATTCATGATTTTGTTAACTTGGTCCTTCCTCTTTTCTTTTTGATAAATATGTATAAAGGTTTATCAATTTTGTTAATTCTTTCAAAGAACCAGCTGCAATTTTTGGTGATTTATTCTATTGTTTTCTTTTTTATTTCTATATCATTTATTTCTGCTCTAATCTTTATTATTTCCCTTCTTCTGTTTTTTGGCTTTATTTGGTGTTCATTTTCCAGCTGCTTTAGGTGTAAGGTTAGATTGTGTATTTGAGACTTTCGTGCTTTTTGAGGAAGGCCTGTATTGCTATACACTTTGCTCTTAAGACCACCTTTGATGCATCCCAAAGTTTTTGAACTGTTGTTTTCATTTTCATTTGCTTCTGTGTATTTTTAAATTTCTTTTTTCATTTTCTGGTTAACCCATTTATTTTTTTAGTAGGATGTTCTTTAGCCTCCATGTTGGCCTTTTCATTTTTTTTCTTGTGGGTGATTTCAAGTTTCATAGTGTTGTGGTCTGAAAATAAGGTGGTATGACCTCAATATTTATATATTGGTTGAGGCCTGATTTGTGACCCAGTATGTGATCTCTTCTGGAGAATGTTCCATGTTCACTCAAAAATAATGTGTATTCTGCTCCTTTAGGATGATATGCTATGAACTTATCTGTTAAGACCATCTGATGCTGTGTGTCATTCAAAGATATTGTTTCCTTGTTGGTTTCCTGCTTAGATTATCTGTCCATTGCTGTAGGTGAGGTGTTAAAGTCCCTACTATCATTGCATTATTATCAATAAGTTCAAGTTTGTTATTAATTGATTTATATTTTTGGGTGTTCCCAAGTTGAAAGTGTAAATATTTACAATTGTTAGATCTTCTTATTGTATATAACCCTTTAATATGATATAGTGCCCTTCTTCATCTCTTTGTACAATCATTGGTTTAAAATGTTGTAAGTATGGCTACTAGAGCTTTCTTTTTGATTTCCATTGGCATGATAAATGTTTCTTCACTCCCTCACTTTCAATCTGGAAGTGTTTTTGTTTCTAAAATGAGTTTCTTGTAAGGAGCATTTCAATGTGTCTTTTTCCCCCCTCTGTTCTTTTATTCCATGTCTTTTGAATTGAGTATTTAATCCATTTACATTCAGAGTAATTATTGAGAGATCTGAATTTAGAGCCATTTCATCACCTATATAGGCACCTTCATTATTTTCAATAATAATTTTATCTTCTATATCACCTATTCATTCCTCTGCTTCTTTCATCCTCATTGTGATTAAATCCAGTTGGTTTTAGATCTCAATTATAGCATCTTAAAATTTGGCTTAATTTTTATGTCTTTTTCTCTGCAGCAAGGGTTTTTTTCTGGTGTTTTCTATGCTTTTTAAAGCCCAACTAGCATTCCTATGACTGTTGTTCTAAATTCTTGTTCAGATATATTGCTTATATCTGTTTTTAGCAAGTTCCTGGCTACAATTTCCTTTTGATTTTTCTCTTGGGGAAAATTCCTCCATCTTTCAATTTTGTCTAGTGGTTTTTGTTTGTTTTGTTTTCTTTTGTTTTTTAGTGCTATGAAAGCTTGTTATGTTTCCTGCTCCCGAGTGTAATGCTATAGGACAGGGTTGTACACTGTCCAAGGTCTGGTGCCGAAGAGGAGTTTCTGGTATATGCTGCTCACTCTGCTATTGTGTTTGGCTGCTCTTTCCCACAGGTCAATCCTCTGCAGAGTTTCTCCTTCCTTGCAGTGGGGAATGTTTGGACCTTTAACAAGGTATGCTTTGATTTGTTTTTTAAAATAAGCCTGATTTTTTTAAAAAATGCCTGATCTAATAAAACTGAAAAGGTAAAGGGAAAAAAAAACAACAAACCAAAAAGCAAAAAAAAAATAAGCTTGATTCCAAAGAAAAAGAAAAAAGAAAAAAAAAAACTTGATCCAAAAAATGAGAAAAGGAAACAGACAAACAAGCAAACAAAAAAACTGTAAGCCTGATTCCAGGGAAAAAATAAAAATAAACAAATAACCTGGTTCTATTTCCACCATAACTGAAGGTGATGCTTTGGAGCACTCTATGATCTGTAGATTTGGTAGATGTAGGGATGCTGTGTTGGTCCACTGAGGGAGAGGCCTATTGTACTGGCTCATAGTCAGACCTGCCCTTCTAAAGATACTCTGGAGGGTGCAGGGTGATGGGGTTTGGTGTAAATGGCTTCAGCCTCCACTGGAGGTGCTGTGTTGCTTGCTGAAATTCAACTGAGCTGGTGGGGAGGGGGTTAGAAAATGGCTCCATCCTGTCCTCTCCATCCAGGGAGGGAACTTGTTCCTGCCACTATTCAGAAAACTCTCACATAAATGTAAATAATTTCCTCCTCCTTTGCCTCAGGCTTCCATCAGATATCTGCCTCGACCTATTCATGCCCAGGCCACTGGCATAACCAGTACCACAGTCATGTGTTTTATCTGTGGTCCACAGCTGGGATTCCAAACTCCAAATCTTAAAGGACTTGGAAAAGTGGGGACCCACTCCCCTCCCCTAGAGGAGAGCCTCACAACATTGCACCAGGCTTTGTCTGTCCCAGAAAAGCAGTTGCATAGTCATGTGGGTGCCTAGGGTCTATGGTGAACTATAACAAATAGCTGTGATCAGGGGATCCACTTTGTGTGCACAACTCTGTCCCCTGCTGTTGAATGGTTGCTTAATGTTGCCTGCTGGATTCCTTGTCCTTAGAGAGGAAATATACCCTTTTCCAAATGAACTCCAGTAAGGGAAACATTCTCTTCCAGTGTGATCCAGGGGGTCCTCACACCATGTTTTCCAGTGTCTACTCTGGGCCTCTATCCTCCCTCTTCCCAGGAGCACTCCAGCAAATGGTGTGGACTTCTAAAACCTCAGAATCTGAGCTCCACTGTTTACAAGAAAACTTGCCATCATCAATTCCTCACAATTCCCTGGTCAATGATTTTGAAGTGTTTTTATTGGATGAATCCAACACACTAATCTCTCTCCCTCTATCCCCCTCTTTCTGTGTCTTCTTTCCATGAAAAGGGCTCCCTCCCCCTGCAGCACCACAGCTATTCTTTCCTGCAGTTCATGTCTCTACACCTTGTACCTGCCATATTCTCTCCTTCTAATTGTGCAGATTGTTATCTTAATCCTCAGACTGATTTCCTAGTTGCTGAAAATGACTTGATGTTTATCTATGTTCAAGGGAAAAGGTAAGTTCAGGGTCCCCATACTACTCTGCCACCTTAACTTCTCACCACCACCCCTATTTATAATAAACAAAATTATTATTTATAACTTTATGTGAAAATGGTCAAAATGCCCCAAATAAAAGACAGAGATTGGCCAAGTGGATTTAAAAATTGACTACTATACGCTGTATGCAAGAAGTACACTGCAAGAAAAAAAGGATAGGTTGAAAGTAAAAAGATAGAAAAAGATATATCATGCTAACATTACTCAAAAAGCAGGAATGGCTTTATTAGTATCAGAAAAAAGTAATGTCATAACAAAAAATATTGACAAAGAGGCACATTACATAATGATAAAGGATAAGCCCACCAAGACTTTGATATCCTATATGTGTATTCACCTAATAAGAGGGCTTCAAAATACATGATAGAAATCCTGATAAAGCTGAAAGGAAAAATAAATAAATTCATAAATATAGTTTGAGATTTCAAATCCCCATTACCAGTAATTGGTAGAACTACTAGATAGAAAATTAACAAAGATATTAAACTCACCAATATATTAATTAATAGGATTTAATTGACAACTATATAACAGTTTACTCAATAACAGAAAAATACAAATTCTTTGCAAGTGCCCATGGAATGTTCACCAGGGTATATCATATCTTGGATATTCAACTTCAATTTATTTTTAAAAGTTGAAATAATACAAATATTTTCCTGATCATAATAGATACAAAGTAGATATGGTAACAGAAAGGCAACAGGAAGATCTATAAATATTGGAAATGTGAATATGTATACACTTTAAATTATATATATATGTATATATATATATATATATACACATATATTTAAAAAAACAAAGAAGAAATTTTAAGGAAAGAGGTCAAAGTCTAAAGAAAATAAAACACTGAATAGAACTGGATGAAAATGAAATAAAACATATAAAGTTTTTGAGATATAACTAAAGCAGAGTTGTAAGGGAAATTTAAAGTACAAAATGCTCACATTAGAAAAGAAAGTAGTCAAGAAAGGAGGAAAGGATAAAGAAACTCAAAGCAAGCAAAAAAAAAATATGTAGTAAGAAAATAAATCAATGAGATTGCTAACAGGAAAATAATAAAGAAAATAAAACATTAGATAGTTATTCAAAACTTCTGATACAATTCATGAATCTCTAGCAAAACCGAAAAAGATACAAGCAGAAAAGGCACTGATAGCCAAAAATCAAGATTTAAACAGGGATGCCATTACAGAACTAGCAACTGAAAACAATAATATAAATAATTTTATGGTATTAAATGGGGAATTTAAAAGAAATGGACCAATTCTTGAAAATCATATAACTACCCAAACTCAACAAAAATGAGGTAGTATGAATTGTCCTATAACAATTAAGAGCATATAAGTTGTAATTAAAAAGCTTCAAACAAAATTAGAGTACCAGATGGTTTCACTGGACAATTCTATAAAATATTTATGAATACCAATAGTACACATTTTTTCCAATTACCTTCTATTCATTCTATTGGTAAAGGACCAAGAAAAAATTCTTGAGACATCTTTGGGGCAAAATGGTGGTTTTATTAAAGCACAGACAGGACATGTGGGCAGAAAGAGCTGTTGCACCAGGATTCTGAGGAGTGGCTGATTATATACGTGGGAATTGTAAGTAAAAAGGAAGTTTCAAAAGGATTTTCAAGCACTAAAGAGGACTTACAAGATATTGGAGGCCTTGCCAATGTCAAGGTTGTTTTTCCCTCTAGCAAGACTACATTAAGACAGTTGGGAACTTCCTGGAGGAATGTCACACATATCTCACCCAGGAGTGGTTGCAGCGGGGTACAGGGTGTCAGCTTGTGTTTTGTTCTCAGCTAACCTTCTATTCCCTTAACAACATGAACTTTGATTTCTTTAGGGGGATGTGATTTACTTATTTGAATAATTTCAAGGGCACACAGTAAGGTTAAAGCCATTAATTTGAGGACTGAGTGGGTGGCAGCTGGTATGGTTGATAGGGGAACCATCTAGGTCAGGAAACTTTCCCTTTGGATTGGGGATCTATCTGGTGAAGGCAGGAGAATGCATGGCTAAGCCTTTGAGACCATATGAACCTCAAAGGTTATAATAATAAAACCAGACAAAGGCAGGGACAAAAAGAAAGTTACAAACCAATCTCTCTCAAGAACTTAAATGCAAAAAGGAATCAATATAACATAAGGAAACTGAAATCAGTGATGTATAAAAAGAATTATGCAATATGACCAAGTGGGATTTATTCCAAGTATTCAAGATTGGCTCAACATTAAAAAATCAATCAATGTGGCAGGGTTGACACAAGCTGCTTAACTTGCTCAAAATAAGTCCCACAGCCTTCTGCTCTGGTAAGAATGCCCTTCTCAGTTAAGCTGACTCAGTCCCAGCACAGCAGGCCCCTCCCCAAGAAGACCAGTGCAAGCCATTATCCACATCACATCTCTAAAGCCTGGAGTTTTAAAGTCAGAAGGCTTGGCAGGGACAGAGCCAGAAGGCACTGTGTTGCTCCTGGAGAGAAAGCAGGCAAAAAATCTGGAGGCAGACAGTGTGGAAACAGCAATCCAAAAGATGCCTGGGAAATGCAGCAGGGAGATAATTTTCTCATCTCAAAATGCTTCCCTGAGAACAGCATGCACAAAGACCTTTTTTGGGGTAAAAGGAACTGGATGGTATCATTTCCCTCTCTCTCCCAGCAAAACAAACAAAACAAAACACCCAACAAAACAGAGCCACCTGCAGGAAACAGCACAGTGCCAACACAGCCAAGTTAGCTTGCTAACAAGTCCCACACCCCTGCACTCTGGAAGGTCTGCTCTTCTCAGTCAAGCTGCCTGAGTCCCATCACTACAGGGCCCTATCCCAGAAGAACAGCAGAATCCACTGCCCATACCACATCTCCTGACCAAATTCTGAAGGGCTTCTTTTCTATTGGAAGGAGTATCAGGCTTCATTGAACAAACAGACAAGTGCATATCTAGTAAAAACTCCTCACATTCTGGTCAAGGACCAAACACTGCCTACTGCAGACAAGATCTTCTGGAGAAGACTGGCCTGAAGAATAAAATATCAAAAAAAAAAACAAAAAAAAACAAAACAACAGCAGAGCACACATAGCACACACCAGAGATATTTCCTGAAGGACCAGGCACTGGATACTACATAGCCTCTTCTTCATAAAGCCATTACTCTCAGGAGCAGGAAACTTAGCTGGCTTTTCTAACACAGAAGAAGGTAGAAACTTAGACAAAATGCCATGATGGAAGAATTCATCCCAAATGAGACAACAATATAATGCCATGGCCAGAGATCTAAATGAAACAGATGTAAGTAACCTGATGGGGAATTTATTTATTTATTTATTTATTTTTTTAATTGGAGTTCAATTTGCCAACATATAGCATAACACCCAGTGCTCATCCTGCCAAGTGCCCCTCTCAGTGCCCATCACCCAGTCACCCCAACCCTCCGCCCACCTACCCTTCCACTACCCCTTGTTCATTTCCCAGAGTTAGGTGTCTCATGTTTTGTCACCCTCACTGATATTTTCACTCGTTTTCTCTCCTTTCCCTTTATTCCCTTTCACTAATTTTTATATTCCCCAAATGAATGAGACCATATAATGTTTGTCCTTTTCCGATTGACTTATTTCACTCAGCATAATACTTTCCAGGTCCGTCCACGTTGAAGCAAATAGTGGGTATTTGTCATTTCTAATGGCTGATGTGGTATACATATACCACATCTTCTTTATCCATTCTGATGGGGAATTTAAAACAACAATCATAAGGATACTCATTGGGCTTCAGAAATGAATGGAAGACACAGGGAGATCTTACCACAGAGATAAAATAATTTTAAAAAGAATAAATTGGAAATGAAGAATGAAAGAAATGATTTGGAAATAGGTTTGAGGCAATGAACAGCAGCCTGGATGAAGCAGAGGAAAGAATTAGTGATATAGAAGACAAAATAATGGAAAATAATAAAGCAGAAAAAAAAGAGAAAAGAAATATGGAACATGAGAATAGACTTAGGGAATCCAGTAACTCCATCAAATGTAATAATATTGAAATTATAGGAGTCCCAGAAGAAGAAGAGACAGAAAAGGGGCAAAAATATTATTTGAGGAAATAATAGCTAAAAATTTACCTAACATGAGGAAGGAAACAGACATCCAGATCCAGGAGGTACAGAGAAGCCTCATCAATACCAACAAAGGCAATCCAACATCAAGACATATTGTACTTAAATTTGCAGAATAGAGTGATAAAGAAAAAGTCTTAAAAGCAGAAAGACAAAAGAAGCCCTAAAATTACAATCGAAGACTCATAAGATTAGCTGGAGATTTCTCAACAGAAATTTGGCAAGACAGAATAAAGAAGCATGATATATTCAAAGTGCTGAATGGGAAAAATCTGCCACCAAGAATACTCGATCTAGCAAGGCTATTATTCAGAATATAAGGATAGATAGTTTCTCAGACAAACCTAAAGGAGTCTGTGACCACTAAACCCACCTTGAAAGAAATTTTAAAGAGTACTCTTTGAGTGCAAAGGAGTGACCAAAAGAGACAAAGACAAGAAAGTATCAGAGAAAATCTCCAGAAACAATGACAAAACAAGTAATAAAATGGTACTAAATACATATCTTTCAATATATACCTTAGATGTAAATGGACTAAATACTCTAATCAAAAGACATAGGTATCAAGGAGGAGTGATAAAAAAACCACCTATCTATATGCTGTCTTTAAGAAACTCATTTTAGATTTTAAAATACGTGCAGATTGAAGGTGAGGGGATGGAGAAACATCTGGCTAAGCCTTTAGCCAGACTTATCAAAAAGAAGAAAGGACACAAATAAATAAAATCACAAATAAGAGAGAAATAACAATCATCAACATAGAAATATGAACAAGTATAAAAGATTATGAAAAACCATATGGCAGCAAATTTGACATCTTGGAAGAAATAAATTCCTAGAAAAATATAAACTAATAAAACTGAAACAGAGAGAAATAGAAAACTGAAACAGAGTGATAACTAGCAAAGAAATTGAATTAGTAATAAACAATCACACAAAAAACAAAAGTCCAAGATCAGATGGTTTCGTAGGCAAATTCCACCAAATATTTGAAGAATCACTTTCCCTTCTTCTCAAACTATTCCAAAAAAATAAAAAAGGAAGGAAAATGTGCAAACTCATTCTATGTGGCCAGCATTACCCTGATCACAAACCAGATAAAGACTCCACTAAAAAATAGAACTAGAAGCCAATATAGCTCTGATACACATGGATGCAAAACTTCTCAATAAAATACTAGCAAACTGAACCTCACAATATATTAAAGGAATCATTCACCACATTCAAGTCAAATTTATTCCAGGATTACAAGCATGGTTCAATATTGGCAAATCAATAAACATGATACATGATACATGATACATTACATAATTACTACATTAATAAAAGAAAATATAGGAATCATATGATCATTTCAATAGACACAGAGAAAGCATTTAACAAAGTGCAGCATCCATTCATGATAAAACCCCTCAACAATATATGTTTAAAGGAAACATACCTCAACATAATAAAGGCCATATATGAAAAACCCAAGTTAATATCATTCTCAATGGGGAAAACTGAGGGCTTTTCCTCTAAGTTCAGGAAGGAGACAGGGATGTCCACTCTTACCACTGGTATTTAGTATCATAGTGGAAGTCCTAGAGATAGCAATCAGACAAGAAGGAATAAAAGGCATCTAAACAGGCAATGAAGAAGTAAATCTTTCACTATTTATAGACGACATGATAGTCTACCTAAAAAACCTGAAAGACTCCACAAAAAATCTTTTAGAAGTGATACATCAATTCAGTAAAGTTGCAGGACAGAAAACCAGTGTTACAGACATGTGCTGCATTTTTATACACCAATAAAGAGGCAGTAGAAAAAAGGAATTAAGGAATCAACCTCATTGACAATGGCACCAAAACTCAAAAGATACCTAAAAATAAACCTAACCAAGAGGTGAAAAACTTGCATTCTGAAGATTATGAAACACTTCATAATCTTGAAGTGGACACTGAAAATGGAAAAACATTCCATGCTCATGAATCAGGAGAACAAATGTTAAAATGCCTATATTATTCAAAGCAATCTACACATTTAGTGAATTCCTTCTCAAAAAACCACCAGGGCTTTCAGAAAGTTAGAACAAACAATCCTAAAATTCCTATGGAACTAAAAAGATCTCAAATAGCAAAGCAATCTTTCTTTTGTTTCTGTTTTTAAGTTTTTATTTATTCATGAGAGACATACAGAGAGAGAGGCAGAGACATAGGCAGAGGGAGAAGCAGGCTCCCTGCAGGGAGACCAATGCAGGACTTGATCCCAGGACCCCAGGATCATGACATGAGCCAAAGGCAGACGCTTAACCACTGAGACACCCAGGCACCCACAAAGCAATCTTGAAAAAGAAAGCAAAGCTGGAGGCCTCACAATTCCAAACTTCAAGTTATATTACAATGCTGTAGTGATCAAACAGTGTGGTACTGGCACAGAAATAGGCACATAGATCAATAGAACAGAATATAAAATTCAAAAATGAACCCACAGCTATATGACAAGTTAATTTTTGACAAAGCAAGAAAGAATATCCAATGGGGGAAAAAATAGTTTCTTCAACAAATGGTGTTGAGAAAACTGTACAGCAACATGCAAAAGGATGATGTTGGAAAAACTGGACAGTAACATGGAAAAGGATGAAACTGGATGACTTAAGGATACCATATACAAAAATAAACCCAAAATGGATTAATGACCTAAATGTGAGGCATGAAACCATTAAAATCCTAGAGAGCATAAGTAGTAGCTTCTTTAGCATCTACAGTAGCAACTTCTTACTAGATATGTCTCCTGAGGCAAGGGAAATAAAAGAAAAAATAATCTACCAGAACTTCATCAAAATAAAAAGTTTCTTCACAGCTAAGAAAACAAATCAACAAAACTAAAAGGCAACCTACAGAATGGAAGAAGATATTTGCAAATGACATATGTAATAAAGGGTTAGTATCCAGAGTATATAAACAACTTCTCCAACTCAACATCTAAAAAACAAAAAAATCCAATTAAAATCCTGGTGGAAGACATGAATAGACTTTTCTCCAAGAAGACATTCACATGAAAAGATGCCTATCACTCACCATCAAGGCAATAGAAATCAAAACTACAATGAGCTAACATTTCACAGCAGTCAGGATGGCTAAAACCAACACAAGAAACTATAGGTGTTAGCAAAGATGTTGAGAAAAGGGAATCCTCCTGCACTGTTGGTGGGAATACAAACTGGTGCAGCCACTCTGAAAAACAGTATGGGGTTTTCTCAGAAGGTTAAAAATAGAGCTATTCTACTATCCAGCAATTGTACCACTATGTATTTATATATAGGATGAAAAAATATGAATTCAAAGGGATACATGCACCCCAATATTTATAGCAGCATTTTCTACAATTGCCAAAATATGGCAAAAGCCCAACTGTTCACTGACTGATGAATTAATAATTGGTACAAGTATATACAACAGAATATTACTCAACCATAAAAAAGAATGAAATATTGTCCTTTGTAATGATGTGGATGGGGCTAGAGAGTGTTATGCTAAGTGAAATAGTCAAAGAAAGACAAATACCATATTATTTCACACATATGTACAGTTTAAGAAACAAAATAAATAAGCATAAAGGGGGAAAAAAGGTGAGAGGCAAACAAATAAACAGATTCTTACATAGAGAGAACAAATTGATGGTTACCAGAGGGGAGGTGGGTGGAAGTAGGGGTAAAAAAGGTAATGAGAATTAAGGAGGGAACTTGATGTGATGAGTACTAGATGTTGTGTGGAAGTATTGAATCACTACATTGTACACGTGAAACTAATAAAACATTGTATTTTAACTGAATAATATTTTAACAAATATTAACTGGAATTTAAATAAATATTTTAAAGAGATGATGATAGATGTAGACAGATTATACATAGATAATAGGTGGATAGAACAAAAAAAATAGATCCATGTAGCAAAAAAAGTAACCCACAAATACAAAGACCCATCCAAATTTGCCCAACTGATATTTGAGAAAGTAAAATAAAAGAAAATCAAAGGAGAAAGGATATCATTTTCAACAATTAATGCATGAGAAAGGAGACATCTGTTGGCAAAAATAAATAAATAAAAATACACACAACAGCAACAGCCCCAGCAAAACTTCGAATTAAAGCAAAAAAAAAAAAAAAAAAAAACAACCAAAATTTTAAAAAGCACTGTCTATCTAAATGTCATACCTCATGCAAAAATTAACTTGAAATTGATTATGGACTTGACACAGAATATTATACATAGAAGGAAAAAAATTGATAAATTGGACCTCATCAAAGATTTTAAAAACTATTTTGGAGATGTCTGGATGAGTCAGTCAGTTAAGCACTTGCCTTCCACTCAGGTTCTGATCCCAGAGTCCTGGGATTGAGCCTGGAGTTAGAGTCCCCACTCAGTGGGAACCTTTCTTCTCCATCTCCTTCGATCCTTCGTCCCACTTCTGCTCTCTCTTTCTCCTTCTCTCTCTCTCAAATAAATAAGTAAAATCTTTAAAAAATATTCTGCAAAAGATCCCGTTAGGAGGATAAAAAGATAAGCTACAAAATGGGAACAAGTGTTCAAAAACCATATATCCAACAATGGAGTAGTATTTTGAAAAGACCTTTGAAAACTCAATGGTAAAACATCAAATCAAAAATAGACAAAAGGCATAAGCAGATATTTCCCAAAGACATCATACAGATGACAAGCACATGATAACATATTCAACTTCATTAGCCATTAGAGAAAGGCAAAATAATAACATAACTAATTATCATTATAGGCCTATCAGAATGGCTAAAATAAAAGAAAAAGAATGACAACAACAAATTCTGGAAGGATGTAGTAAAATAAGACAACTCACACATTGTTGGTGGGAATATAAAATGGTATAGCCATTCTGGAAAAAAGTTTTGGCTGTTTCTTATAAAATTAAACATGAAACTACTGTAGACCCAACATTGCACTCTTAAGAAATTTGCCCAGAGAGGGGTGCCTGTGTGGCTCAGTTGGTTGAGTGTCTGACTCTTGGTTTCCTCTCAAGTCATGCTATTGTGAATCGTGGGTTTGAGCCCAATGTCAGGCTCCAGTAGGGAGTCTGCTTGAAGATTCTTGCCCTCCGCTCCCCCCCCCTCACTTGTGCTTTCTCTCTCTCTCTCTCTAGGATAAATAAATAAATCTTTAAAAAGAAAAAGAAGGAAATTTACCCAGAGAAATGAAAGCATTTTCATATAAAAATATTTATGGGGATGGTCATAGTAGCTTTATTCATAATAACCTTAAAGTGGGAGCAGTCCAAATATGCCTCAATGTTGAATGATTAAACAAAACTGTAATACGGAAGTATTACATATATATATATATATATATACCAAGAAATACTCAACAATACTCAACAACGAAATGAATGAATTATTGATACATACAGCATATTGAATAAGTCTCTGGGGAATTATTCTGAGTGAAAAAAGCCAATCATAAAGGTCACATATTATATAACTTGATCTATAAAACATTTTGAAATGACAAAATCATAAAAATGGAGATGATTGCCAACCATTTGGGGTACAAGGTGGGGGCAACAGTAATACATGTGGCAAAGAAAGGGTGAGGGATCCTTGTGGTGATGTAACTTTTCTGTGCTAATATCAATAACCTAATTCCAATATTAAACTAAAGTTTAAAGATACTGTCATTGTGGAAACTTGGGAAAGGGACATAAGTTATCTCTGTTATTTCTTACAACTATATGTGAAGTTAAAACTATCTCAGAATAATATGTTTAATTTTAAAAAGTTCTCCCCACACCAGTAATGTGATTGTAATACCTGAAGTAGAAGAGAAGTGGAAGAATTCATGGCTTTTATTTACTGAAGTAGTTGCCTGGGCTAGAAAATTTTACCCTTTCTGATAACGTTCCCTTCTGGATACTGCTTTGCTGAACTAGCATGCAGCTAATTAAGTTTGCAAGCACAAATGTATCTCAAGTTCCTGAAGTTTTTATATTTCTTCCAGCTACATTATCAGAATTTTATGTTTTTTAAGTATTATTCTTAATGCATACATTTCTCTGTAGTTGTTACATAATGCAATTATTATTATTATTATTATTATTATTATTTTATTTAGCTCAAACCTTTTCTTTAGCAAATAAGAATTTGAATAACATAAACCATGATAAAAAAAACCATCAGGAACTTAAGAGCTAGCAATTATTTTGCATAAAAGAAAGATAACAGGCCAGAACGCTCATGTATTATTTGCTTTGTGCTGCTGCAAGCAAACCTAGTTTGTAGAACTTCCACCTGCTGTAATATTGTTATGTTATAGCTATACTTTTTCTGTGTGTATTTTATTATTTTGTGTAATTATCACCAAATATCCTGTATCCTATTTCTTTGCTCTTTCTTGCATGCAGAACATGTTTTCTGCAATCTGTTCTCTTTTCCCTGAGTGTCTCTCTTAAAGAAATCAGTTTGTGTTGACACTGCAGAGACAGTAGGAGAGTCCTGCTGGGTGCCCTCACCATAACCTGATTTCCTTCCTATTTGTTCCATGGGAAATGGTGACCTGCAGTGTTTAAACACACTTTTAGACTGTTGATTCAGAACTAAACAACTTAAAAAGCATAGAGAAATATGATTTTCAGGATCATTTGGAACATTAGAGCTTTTGCTCAAAGCATTTTTGAATAGCAGAAGTGGTGATTTTTTTAGTGACAGCAAAGTTTGGGATGCAAAAATTCAATTTTGTTATCATAGTCATGGTATACTATGTATGACTCCTAGGTGACACAAACCATCATGTTGGCATGTGTAATTATTTTAAATGATCTTATTCACATAATATGCTCCTCACAGTTCCTTAAAACAGTATATTTTATTTCTGAAGGCATTTCAAAAATTTTTTAAAGATTTATTTATTTATTTGAGAGAGAGGGAGAGAGAGACACACAGAGAGATAACTAGTGGGGGGGGGAGATGCAAAAGGAGAGGGAAAGAGAATCTCAAGCAGACTCCATGCTGAGCACAGGGCCTTATGCAGAACTTGATCTCAAGACCCTGAAATCACCACCCTGAGACAAAATCAGGAGTCAGATGCTTAACCAACTGTGCCACCCAGGTGCCCCTAAAAGAATTTCTAATTAATTCTACAGACACATAATTCAGTAGCCTTTGAAGAGCTCTTGAGATTGTTATTAAGTTAGTAATCATTTGAAGATGTGGTTATGGTTCAAGCCAAAAGTTCCCATTATCAGATAGCTCTTTGATGACTTCTATGAAAAGAGATGTCAGGGTCTTTGGTCATGTTCCTGAAGTAGAGGTAATCACCACAGAAAAATCACTAAAGGGTAATTTGTCCCAGTTACTGTCAAGCTCAAATGAAAGTCCAAGAAATGAATGAATCATAAACACAATAAAATCCAGCAGTGAGGTGAACTCACATGGCTGTTCCGCATGTCAAAAGTAACATGCATTGCCAGAGGCTGTCAATGTAGCAATTCCCAGCATTACCGAAGCAAATCATTAAGAAAAAAAAATCTTTGATCAAGAAATGTAAGCCACAGATTTCTAGGTCATGTAATCAACACAAAGATCTTAGAGTTCTAGTTATTGAAAGATTAGAAAAGATTATATGATTTGCCCATGACATAAGCTAGTAAATCAAAATAGTCTGTGGTGGTAATTTTTTCTTGGGATTGTGATTATGGACTGAATATTTATTCTTCCAGAAGTTTCAGGAGTTTTAAAATCACAAAATCTGATAGTAGAATTCCATTAACCTTTTTTTAATGTACTACTTGATCTTAATTACTTTGGTTTTATAGTAAATTTCAATTATTGGTAGGGTAGGACCCTTACCTTATATATTTTTTTTATAAAAACTTTTGGTATTATTGGCCCTCTATGCTTCCGTGAACAGTAGAATCATTTTGTTAATGTCCACAAACTGTATCCTTGGCATTTTATTGTTGTAATTGCATTAAATTTATAGATAAATTGGGATAGAATTGATATTTTTATAATATTGTCTTTCTATTAATGAACATGGTATATCTGTACATTTACATTAGAGCTTTTTAAAGTTTGATGATTTTCTACAAAACTGACTTATATTTCTTACATTGTTTCTAAATGCCTACATATTTTTGTTATTAATAAATATGGTAACTTTAAATGTTGGAACAGTTGCTGGTGTAAATAAATAAACTAAGCATTGGCATATTAATCTTAAATGCCAAGAACATGCCTTTATAAATTATAATAATTCTTTGTGGATTACACTGGGCCTGTATATATGCACAATCATATCATCTTTCAATATGAATTTATTTTTCATTTCTATTCTTAATCGTTTTCTCTTTCTGTTTTGTTTTTTTTATTGGTCACAACATCAGTTTTAAAACGGAATAAAAGAACTTACAGGGGACATCTGGGTGGCTCAGTGGTTGAGTGTCTGCCTTCAGCTCAGGGCTTGATCCTGGAGTTCCAGGATCTAGTCCAGCATCAGACTCCTGGCAAGGAGACTGCTTCTTCCCTCTGCCTATGTCTCTGCCTGTCTCTGTGTCTCTCATGAATAAATAAAATTTTTCTTTTTAAAAAGAACTGACAGAAAATATTATTTTCTTTTTCCAGATTTAAATTAAATGCTTTCAATATATAACAATAAGTGCAACGTTTGTTTAGATTTTGAGTAAGTGTATTTAATTAGTTTGAGGAATTTTTTTTTGCTATTCCTAGTTTGCTTGAGTTTTTATCATGAAATAATGTTGGAGTTTTCTTTTAATTTTTTTGTACATATATTAAGTCAAATGTTTGTCTCATATATGTTAATGTGGAAAATTACACTAATTTTTTTCTAAAATTGAATAAAATATGTTATTCATATCCATTTATATATTGGATTTAGTTTGTTAATGTTTTATTTATTATTCTTTTATGATTATGTTTTTTAATACTTTTGGTGTCCAGGTTATACTTGTGACATAAAAACTGAATACTCCTTTCTTTGTACCTTAATTATAAGGGCATATAAAAATTTAATTTTATGGTTTTTGAATATTTGCTGTAAATTTTTTCTATGTAATGATCTGGGCCTAGTATTTTGTTGTTTGTTAGATAATTTTTAACTACATATTAATTTATTAATAAAGAAATGTTTACTTTTTGCAATTTATATTGTTCAAGAAATTTTTTCACTGATTAATTTTTCAAATATACTGATATAAACTTGCTCAAAATTTTGATTAATCTTTTCAGATGATTTGATTGTATTTTTCTTTTTCTAAACACAATTTTTGACAATGTTGAACCTCTCCAATATGTTCATACATCAATTCTGTTTTAGTTGCATCAAGATAAGTTCATATGATTTTCATTTGCTGTGCATCCTTTTTGTGTGTGTGTGCATGTACCACTTTGAATATGTATTTTTCCATCCTTTGGGTAAATTGCTGTGCATTCTGAGTAGTTTAATATTTATTTGTGATTCATTCATATATATATCATTTTTAAAGTTCTTCAAATATTCCTTTTTAAAATCTAAGGCTAAAAAAATAAAATAAAATCTAAAGCTTTTCATTATCTTTTTGTTATTGATTTCTTAATTATATTTTTATTGGAGAATGTGTTCTTTACGATACCTATTCTTTGAACTTTTTTGAGAAACTTATAGGCTAGGATATAATTGATTTTTGGATGTGCTTTTTCAAAAATATGTATTTTATATTTGATGAAATATCTTGTAATTTCTTTAAGTGTCTATTTCTACTCTTTTAGTTGTTTAGCATATGTGATACCCTGCTATGTGATATGTGCTGGAGGACTAGCTTGTGGAAACACAACCTAAATGTCCCTGTTAACTACAATCTTGAAAATGTAGCGATCCCATCTTCACCTCTATATTCCCATCAAGCAGGGTGTGTAGAAGACGGTGTTGTTTAGCATTCAAGGTTGGGGACCAGGACTAAGGTGGCCAACCCTGAGCGTATCCCTTCTAAGGAAATGTCTCTGAATGATAGGCCTTGATTTCCTTGGAACATTGGCCAAGCAAGGAGCAGAAGGGCTAGAGATACTTGCTAGGCTAGGTTGCTGCATGATAAAAGCTTGAGGCATGTAGATCATAGCAGCAGATACTTTGTGTAGTTGGCTGCTCTCGACTCCCTGTAAGATAGTTTACCCAATAAATCTATCTCTCCACCGCTGTCTCAGGTCATTTCTTCAGCTTCACCAGACCATCACCCGGTGTGATGCCTTAGAGTCTTAGAGTCTGCCGGGGTGTCAAGACACACCATATTTTTTTAAAACAAATTTTAAAAATAATATATATTTTTACTTTAAAGTGCTTTATTTCCAATCATCTCTAAAAACTTCTATGATATTTTTGTTCTTTGTTTTAATTTTATCTTATTTTTTAATTCCAGAAATTAGAAACCATTGCTATTGTCCTATCTTTTGAATTATCAAACCAATCTTAAACTTTTAAGACAAATATATTCATATAATCAATTTAAAGTATTGTTTGATTTAATTTGTCAATAAATCATTAAATGATTTGCATCTAAGTTCATGAGACATATGTATTTATGCTTTTATTATAATGGCTTCTTCAAGATAAAAAGAAATAGCATTATAAAATAAAATATGCTGAGAAGTTTTCTCATCTCCTATATTTTTTTGAGTGGATTTCTGGAAGATCTGTGTTATTTCATTCTTAAATGTTTGATGTGTGGGCCTGGAGGTTTCTTGGTAAAGAGATTTGTGATGACAGATTCAATCATTAACTAGATATAGGACTATTCATATTTTCAGTTTTTTTCTTCTGTTACTTTTAATAGTTTCAAGGAATGTGTATGTTTTAATAAGTTTGTCTAATATGGTAGCATAAATTGTTTATAATATTTTACCTTTTAAAAAAGGGTATAGAATCTGCAATGATAAGCCCTATTTCACTCTATGCAGTGATAATTTGTATTCTCTTCCTTATAGAGATAGAGCTAAGAATTTGTAAAGTCAGTCAATTATTTCAAAGAACTATATTCTATTTTTTATTTCATTGTTTTTAAACCATATCTCTAATACTCTCTTTTTCTTATTTTGGAATTAAGTTTTCTACCTTTGTAAGATAGAACAGTAAATTATTGACTTAGACTGTTTTTCTTTATGTATATAACCCTTTTAAAGCTATACATATTTCCTTAAGGAATGCTTTGCTGCAACTCACAAGTTTTGATATGTTATTCTCATTAAGTCTGAAAATTTTCTTATTCCACTTAGGATTTTTTTCTCTAACTCACGAAATTTATTGAAATTTATCTAAATATCTTATTTTCATGATTTTTAATTTAATTGTGTTGTCATTAGAGAACATACCCTATATGATTTTAGTCCTTTTAAATTAGTTGAGGGTATTTTAAATGGCCTAACATGGTCTATATTAAGAAAGTATTGAGTTCACTTGAAAAGAAAATGATTGTGAAGGACTTAAGTGTCACATTCTGTAAATATTATTTAGGTCAAAGTGGTGAAAGATGATATTCAGGTCCTTTATAGCTTCACTTTTTGTCTATTTTATAAAAATAAAATGCAGTAAGAAAAGCAGAGAGAGAGAGAGAGAGAGAGAGAGAAGTTAAAATCTCTAATTATATTATAGTTTTGGCTATTTATCCATTCAGTTCTGTCAAGTTTTGCTATATTTATTGTGAGTTTCTGTTATGAGGCACATGAATACTTCTGAATTTCAATCTTTATGAAGGGTTATTTTATCATTATGAAAGTGTCCCTATTTTCTGTTTACATCAAAGTCTATTTTGTTTCTTATCAACATATCTTTTTTTAACATATCTTTGTTAAGCCTATTGATAGCATTATATCTCTTTTCTCATCTGTTTATGTTTAAACTGTTTTTTATGTGTATCTATTTTAGATATAGTATCCTCTACTTAGTAAACCCCATATATGCAGTCTTTGAATCCTCAGTTTTGTATATTTTTTCTGCTAATTCTCACACAACATGGTTTGTTTATTTAGAGATTTATTGATTTATTTACTGTGAACTTATATTTGGTCAAATGTAATCTGTAGGATATTTTGAGGCTAACGTTTAAATTGTTTTCCTGTATAGGAGATTTTGGTTCCTTGTGCCATTTCTTTTGGTAGTACAAACAGCACAGAAAAATGTAAACTCAAATCTCAGCTTTGATTTTTAAAAAGATCTTATTTATTTGACAGAGAAAGAGAGCACAAGCAGGGGGAACAGAAGGCAGAAGGAGAGGGAGCAGTATGTTCTCTGCTGAGCAGAAAGCTGGGATCCTGGGATCATGACCTGAGCCAAAGGCAGACACTTAACTGATTGAGACACCTAGACACCCTTCAGCTTTTATTTTTTAATTGTGGTAAAATATGCATAACATAAAATTTATAATTTTTAAGTGTACAATTTTGTAGCATTAAGTACATTTATATTGTTGTGCAACTATCATCACAATGTCATTAGAACTTTTTCATCATCCCCAACTGAAACTCTATGCCCATTAAAAAAAAATATTTCCCCATTTCCTCTTCCCCATAGCCTATATAGCAACTACTATACTTTTTGTCTATATGAATTTGACTATTGTAACTACTTCATGTAAGTGGAATTATACAATATTTGTACTTTTTTGTCTGACTTGTTTAACTTAGCATAATATCTTATTGTAGCATTTATCAGAATTTCATTCTTTTTAAGGTTGAATAATATTTCATTGTCTATATGGATACACAAACATGCATATTCATCTGTTGATGGATATTTGGATTCTTTCCACCTTTTAGCTATTATAATAAGGCTACTGTGACATGTGTGTGCAAATATTTAAGTTATTGCTTATAATTCTTTTGCATATAACTAGAATAGGAATTTCTGGATCGCATGGTAACTCTATGTTTAATTTTTCGATAAAGTGGTATATGCTTTCCACAGAAGCTCCACCATTTTACATTCTGAGAAGCAATGCACAATGGCTCCAACTGATCCATATTCTTATCAACACTTATTTTTTTAAGTAATAGCCATCTTACAGGGTGTAAAGTGGTATCTTAAAGTGAATTTGAGTTGCATTTCACTAATAACTAGTGATGTTGAAGATTATCTCATGTACTTATTGGCCATTAGTATATCTTCTTCAGAGAACTACATACCTATTTTTTAATTGAGTTGGTTTTGTTGTTATTGAGTTGTATAGCTAAGTATATGATTCTTATTATGAATCCTTTATCAGACAAATGATTAGCAAATTCTTTTCACTCCCTCAACAGTGTCCTTTTATGCACATAAATTTATTTTTTATTTTGATGAAAGTTCTTTTGCCTATTTGTCTTATGTTGCCTATGCTTTTGTTATCATTGCTAAATCCAATGTCATGAAGTTTTTTCCCTATATTTTCTTTAAGTTTTATACTTTTAGCACTTATGTTTATACTTCTGACCTATTTTAAGTTAACTTTTGCGTATGAGGTAAGGTTAGTGTCCAACTTTATTCTTTTGCATGTTGTTATATGTCGTTTCCCTAATGTAGAAACTAAGAAAACAATAGAACAGACCAATGAAACCATGAGATTGTACTTTGAAAAACTGATAAAATTGATAAATCTCTAGCCAGTCTTATCAAAAACAAAGGAGAAAGGATATATGTCCTTTCCTCATTGACTAGCCTTGGCATCATTCTTAGATATCACTTGGTAATAAACTTGAGGGTTTATTTCTAGGCTCTTTATTCTATTTTATTGTTCTATATGTCTGTTTGTATGCCAGTACCACACTCTTTTAACTACTGTAGCTTTAAAGTAAGTATTGAAATAAAAACTTTGAGTCTTACAACTTAGTTCTTTATCAAGATTGTTTTGGAGCCTTGGTGTCCATTGAAGGATGAATGGATAAAGAAGATGTGGTCTATGTATACAATGGAATATTACTCAGCCAGTAGAAACGACAAATACCGACCACTTGCTTCGAGGTGGATGGAACTGGAGGGTATTATGCTGAGTGAAATAAGTCAATCTGAGAAGGACAAATATTATATGGTCTCATTCATTTGGGGAATATAAATAATAGTGAAAGGGAATAGAAGGGAAGGGAGAAGAAATGGGTAGGAAATATCAGAAAGGGAGACAGAACATGAGAGACACCTAACTCTGGGAAACGAACAAGGGTTAGTGGAAGGGGAGGTGGGTGGGGGGGATGGGGTGACTGGGCGATGGGCACTGAGGGGGGCACTTGGCGGGATGAGCACTGGGTGTTATTCTATATGTTGGCAAATTGAACTCCAATAAAAATAATAATTATAATAAATAAAAATAAATAAAAATATTTTTTTTTGTTGTTACTTGGGTTCCCTTGAGATTCCATATGGATTTTTCTATTTTTTTAAAGTCTTGGTGTATTGAGGGTGATTATATTGAATCTGTAGGTCAGGTTGAATAATATTCACCTATTAACCATATTAAGTCCTATAATTCATAAACAGAAGATATCTTACCAATTATTTTTATCTTCTCTCATTTCTTTCAGAACTGTTATATAGTTTTCCATATTCACATCTTTCACCTCATTGAATAAGTTTATTCCTAAGTACTTAATTATTTTTGATGCTATTGTAAACGAAATTGATTTCATAAATTCCTTTCCAGATTTTTCATGGTTAGTGTATCAAAGTGAAATTGATTTTTATTTATTTATTTTTGATCTTGCAATGTGCTATATTTGTCAGTTCTGATAGATATTTTTTTGTGGAATCGTTATGTTATCTACAAATAAGATCATATCATCTTCGAAAAGAGATCACTTGGAGGCGGGGCAAGATGGCAGAAGAGTAGGGTCCCCAAGTCATTTGTCCCCACCATATTACCTAAGTAACCTTCAAATCATTCTGAAAACCTACGAATTCGGCTTGATATTTAAAGAGAGAACAGCTGGAAAGCTACAGTGAGAAAAGTTCACGCTTCTATCAAGGTAGGAAGACAGGGGGAAAAATAAAGAAAAAAACAAAAGGCATCCAAGGGAGGGCCCTGTGAGGAGCCAGGCTAAGGCCGGGGTGAGTGCCCCCAGGAAAGCCACGTCCTGGAGAAGCAGGAGCTTCACCAATCTTCCCGGACGGAAAGGAGCTAGCAGGGAGTTAGAGCAGGACCCCAGGAGGGCGGGGATGCCATCAGGCTCCCAGGGACACTAACAGAGGACATGAGCCCCAGGGAGAGCATGCCACACCCCGCGGCCGAGCTTCCTAATGGGCTGCAGCGCGCCCTGCTGGACCTGGGAACAGCTTGGAGGCGGATGAGGTGGCGGCTCCCCCGGAGGGGGCTGCGTGGCCCCGGGAGCAGCTCAGGGGCGGCGTGGGCAGAGGCTCCAAGCAGAGGGAGCTGCGCAGCCTGGGGCGCAATTCCAACAGCACAGGCCCTGGAGCACAGGACGCTGGGGGACACAGCCCAAGATCCGGCACTCCCCCTGGAACAGGGAGAGGCCGGGAGGGCACAGGACAGTAAAGACGCTCCAGCCTCCTGGCTGCCCCAAGCTGAGCAGATCAGCGGCATCTCCCCCCCCCCCCCCCCCGCCCCGAGCATCCAGGCCCCTGTGGACTGAGAGGCCATAGTTATTGCAGGACCTGATTCTAGGCCTGGAGAGCTGGCTCCTGCTACTGTTGTTGTTCCTCCTGGGGCCTCACAGGATAAACAGGTTAAACAACTTTTACTGAGCCCTGCACCAGGCAGGGGGCTGAGCAGCTCAGCCAAGCGCTAACATCTAGAAATCGGCACAGCAGGCCCCTCCCCCAGAAGACCAGCTAGGCAGGGGAAAAACAAGTAATTGACCAAACAGCACTGGAAAGTTCCAGGGGAAGTCGAGGGATTTACAGTATATAGAATCACAGGATACTCCCCCTTGTTTTTTTTTTTTTTTTCATTTCTGTTTGCTTCCCCCCCTTTTTTTCCTTATCTCTCTTTTTTTCTTTTTTCTTTTCCTTTTTTTTCTTTTTCTTTTCTTCTTCCTAGTCTCTCTTTTTCTCCTTTTCCCAATACAACTTGTTTTTGGCCATTCTGTACTGAGCAAAGTGACTAGAAGGAAAACCTCACCTCAAAAGAAAGAATCAGAAACAGTCCTCTCTCCTACAGAGTTACAAAATCTGGATTACAATTCAATGTCAGAAAGCCAATTCAGAAGCACTATTATAAAGCTACTGGTGGCTCTACAAAAAAGCATGAAGGACTCAAGAGACTTCATGACTGCAGAATTTAGATCTAATCAAGCACACACTAAAAATCAATTAAATGAGATGCAATCCAAACTAGAAATCCTAACGACGAGGGTTAACAAGGTGGAAGAACAAGTGAGTGGCATAGAAGACAAGTTGATGGCAAAGAGGGAAACTGAGGAAAAAAGAGACAAACAAAAGATCATGAGGATAGATTAAGGGAAATAAATGACAGCCTGAGGAAGAAAAACCTACGTTTAATTGGGGTTCCCGAGGGCGCCGAAAGGGACAGAGGTCCAGAATATGGATTTGAACAAACCATAGCTGAGAACTTCCCTAATTTGGGGAGGGAAATAAGCATTCAGATCCAAGAAATAGAGAGATCCCACCCTAAAATCAATAAAAACCGCTCAACACCTCGACACTCAATAGTGAAGCTTGCAAATTCCAAAAAAAAGAGAGAAGATCTTTAAAGCAGCAAGAGACAAGAAATCTCTAACTTTTATGGGGAGAAATATTAGATTAACAGCAGACTTCTCCACAGAGACATGGCAGGCCAGAAAGGGTTGGCAGGATATATTCAGGGTACTAAATGAGTAGAACCTGAAGCCAAGGCTCTCATTCAGAAAAGAAGGAGAAATAAAGATCTTGCAAAATAGGCAGAAACTGAAAGAATATGTGACCACCAAACCAGTTCTGCAAGAAATTTTAAGGGAGACTCTTAAAATTCCTCTTTAAGAGGAAGTCCAATGGAACAATCCACAAAAACAGGGACTAAATAGGCATCATGATGACACTAAACTCATATATTTCAATAGTAACTCTGAATGTGAATAGGCTTAATGACCCCATCAAAAGGCGCAGGATTTCAGACTGGATAAATCAAGCAGGACCTATCTATTTGCTGTTCACAAGAGACTCACTTTAGATAGAAGGACACCTACAGCCTGAAAATAAAAGGTTGGAGAACCATGTACCATTCAAATGGTCCTCAAAAGAAAGCAGGGGTAGGAATCCTTATATCAGATAAACTAAAGTTTATTCCGAAGATTGTAATGAGAGATGAAAAGGGACACTATATCATACTTAAAGGATCTATCCAACAAGAGGACATAACAATCATTAATATATATGCCCCGAATGTGGGAGCTGCCAAATATATTAATTAATAACCAAAGTTAAGACATACTTAGATAATAAGACACTTATACTTGGTGACTTCAATGTAGTGCTTTCTACCCTCAATAGGTTTTCTAAGCACAACATCTCCAAAGAAACAAGAGCCTTAAATGACACACTGGACCAGATGGATTTCACAGATATCTACAGAAATCTACATCCAAACGCAACTGAATACACATTCTTCTCAAGTGCACATGGAACTTTCTCCAGAATAGACCACATACAGGGTCACAAATCAGGTCTTAACTGATACCAAAAGATTGGGATCGTCCTGTGTGTATTCTCAGACCAAAATGCCTTGAAATTAGAACTAAATCACAAGAAGAAGTTTAGAAGGATTTCAAACACGTGGAGGTGAAGGACCATCCTGCTAAAAGATGAAAGGGTCAACTAGGAAATTAAGGAAGAATTAAAAAGATTCATGGAAACTAATGAGAATGAAGATACAACCGTTCAAAATCTTTGGGATACAGCAAAAGCAGTCCTAAGGGGGAAATACATCGCAATACAAGCATCCGTCCAAAAACAGGAAAGAACTCAAATACAAAAGCTAACCTTGCACCGAAAGGAGCCAGGGAAAAACAGCAAATAGATTCTATACCCAGCAGAAGAAGAGAGTTGATAAAGATTCTAGCAGAACTCAATGAAATAGAGACCAGAAGAACTGTGGAACAGATTAACAAAACCAGGAGTTGGTTCCTTGAAAGAATTAATAAGATAGATCAACCATTACCCAGCCGTAAAAAAAGAAGAGAGAAAAGACTCAAATTAATAAAATCATGAATGAGAAAGGAGAGATCACTACCAACACCAAGGAAATACAAACGATTTTAAAAACATATTATGAACAGCTATACGCCAATAAATTAGGCAATCTAGAAGAAATGGACGAATTCCTGGAAAGCCACAAACTACCAAAACTGGAACTGGAAGAAAGAGAAAACCTGAACAGGCCAATAACCAGGGAGGAAACTGAAGCAGTCATCCAAAACCTCCCAAGACACAAAAGTCCAGGGGCAGATGGCTTCCCTGGGGAATTCTATCAAACGTTTAAAGAAGAAACCTATCTATTCTACTAAAGCTGTTCAGAAAGATAGAAAGGGATGGAATACTTCCAAATTCGTTCTATGAGGCCAGCATCACCTTAATTCCAAAACCAGACAAAGACCCCACCAAAAAGGAGAAATATAGACCAATATCCCTGATGAACATGGATGCAAAAATTCTCAAAAAGATACTAGCCTATAGGATACAACATTACATTAAGAAGATTATTCACAATGACCAAGTGGGACTTATCCCCGGGATGCAAGGCTGGTTCAACACTCGTAAAGTAATCAATGTGATTGATCATATCAGGAAGAGAAAAAACAAGAACCATATGATCTTCTCAAGAGATGCAAAGAAAGCATTTGGCAAACTTCAGCATCCATTCCTGATGAAAACTCTTCAGAGGGTAGGAAGAGAGGGAACATTCCTTAACATCCTAAAAGACATCTACGAAAAGCCCACAGCAAATATAATTCTCAATGGGGAAGCTCTGGGAGCCTTTCCCCTAAGATCAGGGACAACACAGGGATGTCTACTTTCCCCAATCCTATTCAGCATAGTGCTAGAATTCCTAGCCTCATCAATAAGACAACAAAAAGAAATAAAGGCATTCAAATTGTCACAAGAGAAGTCAAACTCTCTCTCTTCACTGATGACATGATACTGTACATAGAAAACCCACACGACTCCACCCCAAGATTGCTAGATCTCATCCAGCAATCTATTTCGCAATTTGGCAGTATGGCAGGATACAAAATCAAGGCCCAGAAATCAGTGGCATTTCTGTACACTAACAATGAGACTGAAGAAATAGAAATTAAGGAGTCAATCCCATTTACAATTGCACCCAAAAGCAGAAGATACTTAGGAATAAATCTAACCAAAGAGGTAAAGGTTTTACACCCTAAAAACTACAGAAAGCTTCTGAAAGAAATTGAGGAAGACACAAAGAGATGGAAAAATATTCCATGCTCATGGATTGTAAGAATTAATATAGTGAAAATGTTAATGTTACCCAGGGCAATTTATACATTTAATGTAATCCCTCTCAAAATACCATGGGCTTTCTTCAGAGAGTTGGAACAAATTATTTTAAGATTTGTGTGGAATCAGAAAAGACCCCGAATAGCCAGGGACATTTAAAAATGAAAACCATAGCTGGGGGCATCACAATGCCAGATTTCAGGCTGTACTACAAAGCTGTGGTCGTCAAGACAGTGTGGTACTGGCACAAAAACAGACACATAGATCAATGGAACAGAATAGAGAATCCAGAAGTGGACCCTCAACTTTATGGTCAACTTATTTCGCAAAGGAGGAAAGACTAGCCACTGGAAAAAAAGTCTCTTCAAAAATGGTGCTGGGAAAATTGGACATCCACATGCAAAAGAATGAAACTAGACCACTCTCTTGCACCATACACAAAGATAAACTCAAAATGGATGAAAGATCTAAATGTGAGACAAGATTCCATCAAAATCCTAGAGGAGGGATCCCTGGGTGGCGCAGCGGTTTGGCGCCTGCCTTTGGCCCAGGGCGCGATCATGGAGACCCGGGATCGAATCCCACATCGGGCTCCCGGTGCATGGAGCCTGCTTCTCCCTCTGCCTGTGTCTCTGCCTCTCTCTCTCTCTCTGTGTGACTATCATAAAATAAATAAAAATTAAAAAAAATCCTAGAGGAGAACACAGGCAATGATCTTTTTGAACTTGGCCACAGCAACTTCTTGCAAGATACATCTATGAAAGCAAGGGAAACGAAAGCAAAATGAACTATTGGGACTTCATCAAGATAAGAAGCTTCTGCACAACAAAAGAAACAGTCAACAAAACTAAAAGTCAACCTGCAGAATGGGAGAAGATACTTGCAAATGACCTATCAGATAAAGGGCTAGTATCCAAGATCTATAAAGAACTTATGAAACTTAACAGGAAAGAGCAAACAATCCAATCATGAAAAGGGCAAAAGACATGAACAGCAATCTCTCGGAGGAAGACATAGACATGGCCAACAAGCACATGAGAAAATGCTCCGCATCGCTTGCCATCAGGGAAATACAAATCCAAACCTCAATGAGATACCACCTCACAGCAGAGAGAATAGGGGAAATTAACAAGGCAGGAAACCACAAATGTTGGAGACGATGCGGAGTAAGGGAAACCCTCTTGCGCTGTTGGTCGGAATGTGAACTGGTGCAGCCAAACTGGAAAACTGTGTGGAGGTTCCTCAAAGAGTTAAAAATAGACCTGCCGTACGACACAGCAATTGCACTGCTGGGGATTTACCCCAAAGATACAGATGCAATGAAACGCCGGGACACCTACACCTGCACCCCGATGTTTATAGCAGCAATGTCCACAATAGCCAAACTGTGGAAGGAGCCTCGGTGTCCATCGAAAGAGGAATGGATAAAGAAGATGTGGTCTATGTATACAATGGAATATTACTCAGCCATTAGAAACGACAAATACCCACCATTTGCTTCAACATGGATGGAACTGGAGGGTATTATGCTGAGTGAAAAAAGTCAATCGGAAGACAAACATTATATGGTCTCATTCATTTGGGGAATATAAAAAATAGTGACAGAGAATAAAGGGGAAAGGAGAAAAAATGATTGGGAAATATGAGAAAGGGAGACACAACATGAGAGACTCCTAACTCTGGGAAACAAACTAGGGGTGGTGGAAAGGGAGGTGGGCGGGGGGTGTGGGCGTCTGGGTGATCGGCACCGAGGGGGGCATTTGATGGGATGAGCACTGTGTGTTATTCTATATGTTGGCAAATTGAACACCATTAAAAAATAAATTTATAAAAAAGAAAAAAAAAGAGATCACTTTGCTTCTTCTTTTCTAATTTGGATGTCTTTTTTCTTTTCCCCTTGCCTTATTGCTCTGGCTAGAATTTTCAATTGTATGCTGAATGGAAGTGGCAGATTGGGCATTCTTGTCTTGTTCTTGATTTTAGGGTGACAGCTTTCAATGTTTGATAATTAAGTCCAATCTTAGCCATCGATTTTTCATACATGCCTTGAATATGTTGAAGTTTTCTTCTATTCCTAATTTAATGAATGTTTTCATCATAAAGGGTGTCAGACTTTCCATATCCATTGAGAAAATCATGTAGGTTTTATTTCCCTTCCTTCTGTTAATATGTTTAACATTGATTTATTTTCATACTTTGTATTATCCTTGTATTCCAGAATTAACAGAAGACACAAGATCATATTGTTGACTTCAATATAGCTTTGGTGATTAATGCTTTATGTCTACCCTCTAATAATGCCCTTTACTTATCTGACATTTGCAGAATACATTTCAGTCTTTAAAACATTTTTACTCAATATTTTTGGTTATTTTGTAAGAGGAAATATTTTCCAAAACATGTAGTCTACCATAATACCACACACATAATTCCATCGTAACTCATTTTTATCGGTTTTTCTCAAAGGCCAAAAAACATAGCTGATTAGCTTCTGTAGTTCTTCTCTAGACAATGTATGAATTCACACAGTATTAAGGGACAAGTCTTTGGCAAGGAACATTTCTCCATTTTGGCTACTAATATATAGGTTCTGAAAATCCTAATTTTAAACATGTTGTAATTATAGGAAGCATGCAGACAATGTTAACTTATTGATTACAAACAGTGCATTTTACATTGCTGGTTTGATAATCAAATATCTACTCTTGGACTTGTAGCCATTGTTCAATTGGGTTTTTCAAGTGTCTTTCCTTTTAGAAATTTTATTTGTTGGGAGAATAAGGAGAAAAAATTATGGAGATATTCGATGTGGTATCAATACAGAGACATTTGATATTCAGTTGCAGATAGAAAGGAACAGAAGTTCCAGTTCAAGATGGAATATAGAAAGACCCTGAATTTACTTCCTCCATGGAACATATCAAATTACACCCATCTATATAGCAATTTCTCCTAAAAAAGAACTGAAGGCCAATTGAACAGCTTCTGCACAACAAAGTGTAAAGAGAATAGCAAAAAAAGAAAAGGAAATACAGAGACATGACAACAAAAGGAATCCCTACTCTTAACACCTGGAACTGCATTGAGGAGGGATAGCACTGAGAGTCCAGGAACAGACTCATCTTTCCTTTGTCACAGAAAGCAAACAAACAAACATGGTTTGAAAGAACAACTATTATAAAAGGGCCAACCCTAAAAGCTGCCAAACTGCACTCGGAGGTGCTTGAACTCTCTCTGGATGGGAGAGACTGATAGACATGGTCTATGCTTCTCCTCCACCTTGAAACCACAGACCAGTATATGGTTCAGGCAATCTAACTGGCCTGTCTCATCAATGAACCCTATGCCCCGAACACACCATTCTCAGAAATTTCCATCAACGTGGTCACAGGGTGGTGTGCATGGGGACACCCATGATTAGCACTCATTACAGCTCCAACCTTCCCTGCCAAGAGGACAAAAGTACAGAATACCCGAGAGCACCCTAGGCTCACACCACTTTGGCTTCATATGGCTTTCTAGGGCACCTCCAGAACAAAGTGTTCTGGAACCTCCTGGTTGACATCTGCTTTGGATCCAGTTGCCCTGCCAGGATGATCCCTTTGCAGAGCACCCTGGAACCCCCAGCACATGCCTACCTCATTTCTAGCCATCCTGCCAGGGAACTCTTAGCATGGAGTGAACTGGATCCCCCAATATGCACTCATTACAGCTTCAGTTATCCTGCCAGGATGTCCTCAGCATGTAGAACTATGGACCCCCCCCTATCTACTCTCATTCAGCTTTAGCTGTCCTGCCAGAATTCCAGTTGTGAAGAAAGCTCCTGGACCTCCCAGTCTGAATCCTGCCTCAAATCCAGCCATCATCTGCACCATATATGCAGAGAGCCCTGGGGAGGCAGAGATAACATCTAGTTCATCTTCAGCTATCCTGACAATGTGCCCCCTGCATGTAGAGCCTTGCAACACACTGGCTTGTACCCATTTCAATTTCAGCTGTCCTGTCAGGGCATCCACAAGGTGGAGAGGCCAGGGGCCCCCACTCCATACCAGCCACAGCTCAAGCCTGCCAGAAAAAGTCACCAAGCTCAAATATTCTATTTAAGGGATAATCATACACAAAACCATTCTTTCGAGTTCAGGAGAAGTAGTTGTTCATCTATTTCTTAGAAATAAACACAGAGGGAAATATCAGAAAGGGAGACAGAACGTAAAGACTGCTAACTCTGGGAAACGAACTAGGGGTGGTGGAAGGGGAGGAAGGCGGGGGGTGGGAGTGAATGGGTGACGGGCACTGGGGGTTATTCTGTATGTTAGTAAATTGAACACCAATAAAAAATTTAAAAAAAAAGAAATAAACACAGAAAGTCAAACAAAATGGAGATAAAAAGGAATATGTTCCAAATGAAAGAATAAAACAAAGCCTCAGAAAAAGAACTAAATAGAATGGAGATAAGTAATATGCTTGATAAAGAATTTAAAGTAATGATCATAGAGATGCTCATCAGGCTAGAGAGAAGAGTGAAATAACACAATGAGCAGTCAATAAAGAGAGAAAATATTAAAAACTACCAATCAGGGTTGAAGAATATAATCACTGAAATTGAAAGTACACTAGAGGAAATCGACAGTAGATTATTGGATGCAGAAGAATGCAGCAGTGATCTAGAAGACAGGGTACTGGAAAACGCCCAAGCTGAACATCAAAAAGGGAAAGACATTCTAAAACTGGGGATAGGTTCAGGCATCTCTTGGACAATACCAAGTGCACAAGCATTCACATTATAGGGGTCTGAAGAGAAGAGAGAGGTAAAAGGACAGAAAACTTACTTGAAGAAATAATAGCTGAAAACTTTCATAACCTAGGGAAAGAAATAGATATCCAGGTACAAGAAGTTCAGAGAATACCAAACAAGAGAAATTCACGAGGGTCACAGAACAACACAAAAAATATAATGTAAACGATTGAACATGAAGAGAGAATTTTAAAAGTAGCAAGAGCAAAGCAAAAAGTTACCTACAAGGGAAACACTATACAGATATCAGTAAATTTCTCAGTAGAAACTTTACAGTCCAGAAAGGAGTGGCATAATGTATTCAAAATGTTGAAGGATAAAACGAAAACAAAAACAACCTTACAACTAAGAATACTCTACCTGGCCAGAATATAATTCAGAATTGAAAGGAAGCTAAAGATTTTCCCACATAAACAAAAGTTAAAGGATTTTATCACCACAAAATCAACCTTATAAAAAATGTTAAAGGAACTTCTTTAAGGGGAAAAGAAAAGGTCATAATTATAAGAAAAATATTAATAAAATATGTAAAATATAGCATCATATACATAAAACATGGAGGAGAGAATTTAAAAAGTTGTTTTTAGAACAACTATTTTTTATTTTGTTTTAAGTTTTTGTTTAAACTCTGATTAGTTTATGTAGTGTAATATTGGTTTCAGAAGAATTTAGTAATTCATCACTTACATATAACACCCAGTGCTCAACTCAACAAGTGCCCTCCTTAATACCCATCACCTATTTAGCCCATCCCCCACCCATCTCGCCTCCATCAACTCTCAGTTGATTCACTATAGTTAAGACTGTTTTGTGATTTGCCTCTCTCATTTTCCCCTTATGTTCATCTGTTTTGTTCCTTAAATTCCACAAGTGAAATCATATGGTATATGTCTTTCTCTGAATTATTTCAGTTAGCATAATACTTTCTAGTTCCATTCACATCATAGCAAATGGCAAAATTTCATTCTTTTTATGGCTGAGCAATATTCCATTCTCTATTATTCATCAGTTGATGGACATTTGGGATCTTTGCATAATTTGGCTATTGTTGATAATACCACAAAACAACCCTGTACATGTATCCATTCAAAATAGTATTTTTGTATCCTTTGGGTAAATACGTCATAGTGCAATTGCTGGGTCATAGGGCAATTCTATTTTTAACCTTTTGAAGAATCTCTATATTGTTTTCAAAGTGGCTGCACCAGTTTGCATTCTAAGCAAGAGTGTAAGAGGGTTCCTCTTTCTCTGCGTCCTTTCCAACATCTGTTGTTTCCTATGTTGTTAATATTAGCCATTCTGACATGTCTGAGGTGATATCTCATTCTAGTTTTGATTTGTATTTCCCTGATAATGAGGGATGTTGAGCATCTTTTAAGGTGTCTTTTAGTAATCTGGATGTACCCTTTGGAAAAATGTCTGTTCATGTCTTCATTGCCTTCATTTCTTAACTGGATTATTTGTTTTTTGGGTATTCAATTTGATAAGTTCTTTATATATTTTTGATATTAACCCTTTATCAAATAGGCCATTTGCAAATATCTTTTCCCATTCTATAGGTAGACTTTTAGTTTTGTTGATCCTTTCTTCACTGTGCAGGTTTTGTCTTGATAAAGTCCCAATAGTTCATTTTTGCTTTTGTTTCTCTTGCATCTGGAGATGTATCTAATAAGAAGTTCTAATGGCTAATTTCTAAGAGGTCGCCGTTCATGTCCACCTCTAGGATTTTGATGATTTAGTTTCTCACATTTAGGTCTTTCATCTGTTTTGAATTTATTTTTATGTGTGGTGTAAGAAAGTGATCCAATTTCATTCTTCTGAATGTTGCTGTCCAGTTTTTTTTTTTTCAACACCATTTGTTGAAGAGAATATCTTTCTTCCATTGGATATTCTTTTCTGTCTTGTCAAAGACTACTTAAACATGCAGGTGTGGGTCCATTTCTGGGTTTTCAATTCTGTTCCATGCTAGGAATTTATCCATTTCTTCCAGATTGCCCAATTTGTTGGCCTATAATTGCTCATAATATTCTTTTATAATTGTATATCTGTGGTATTGGTTGTGATCTCTCCTCTCATTCATAATTTTATTTATTTTGATACTTTCTATTTTCTTTTTGTTAAGTCTTGCTAGGGGATTATTAATTGTATTAATCTTTCAAAAAATCTGCTACTAGTTTCACAGATCTGTTATGCTGTGTTTTTTTATTGTTTCTATATGATTTATTTCTGCTCTGATTTTATTATGTTTCTACTTGTGCTGGCATAAGACTTTTTTGTTGTTTATTTTACTAGCTCCTTAACGTGTAAACTTACATTGTGTATTTGACTTTTCTTGCTTCTTGAGGTGGTCCTGTGTTGTTATATACTTCCTTCTTAGGACTGCTTTTGCTGCATCCCAAAGGTTTTGGACCATTGTGTTTTCATTTTCATTTGTCTCCGTGTATTTTTTAATTTCATTAATTTCCTTGCTAACCCATTCATTATTTACTTTTTAAAAATATTTTATTTATTTATTCATGAAACACACACACACACAGACAGAGACATAGGGAGAGGGATAAGCAGGCTCCCTGAAGGGAGCCCAATGTGAGACTCAGTCCCAGAACCTGTGATCACACCCTGAGCCAAGTCAGATACTCAACCACCGAGCCACTCAGGTGTCCTCCATTCATTATTTAGTAGGATGTTCTTTAACCTCCATCTATTTGTGGTCTTCCCCTTTTTTCCTGTGATTGATTTCAAATTTCATAGTGTCTTGTCAGAAAACATGCATGGTATTTATTATCTCAATCATTTTGTACTTGTTGAGGGATGATTTGTGACATAGCATGTGATTTATTCTGAAGAATGTTCCAAGTTAGTTGAAAAGAATGTGTGTTCTGCTAATTTAGGATGAAATGTCCTGAATAAATCTGTTAGGTCCATATGATCCAGTGTGTAAATTGTTTCCTTGTTGGTTTGCTGCTTAGATGATCCATTCATTGTTGTAAATGAGGTATTAAAGTTCCCTACTATTGTACTATCATCAATGAGTTTCATTATTTTTTTTGTATATTTTTCTATTGGAGTTCGATTTGTCAAAATATAACACCCAGTGCTCATCCTAACAAGTGCCCCCCACAGTGCCAACCACCCAGTCACCTCATGCCCCTGCACACCTCCCCTCCCACTACTTCTTGTTCATTTCCCAGAGCTAGGAGTCTGTCATGTTCTGTCACCCTCTCTGATTTTTTCCACTCATTTTCTCTCTTTTGCCTATAACCCCTTTTACTATTTTTTATATTCCCTGTGTGAGTGAAACCATACAATACTTGTCCTTCTCCCATTGACTTATTTCACTCAGCATAATACCTTCCACTTCCATCCATGTTGAAGCAAATGGTGGGTATTCGTCATTTCTAATGGTTGAGTATTATTACACACACACACACACACACATATACATATATCACATCTTCTTTATCAATTCATCTTTTGATGGACACTGAGGCTACTTCCTAAGTTTGGCTATTGTGGACGTTGCTGTTATAATCAATGGGGTGCAGGTGTTTCGGCTTTTCACTGCATCTATATCTTCAGGGTAAATCCCCAGCAGTACAATTGCTGGGTTGTAAAGTAGCTCTATTTTTAACTCTTTGAAGAACCTCCACACAGTTTTCCAGAGTGGCTGCACCAGTTCACATTCTCACCAACAGTGTAAGAGGGTTCCCCTTTCTCCACATCCTCTCCAACATTTGTTGTTTCCTGTCTTGTTAATTTTCCCCATTCTCACTGGTGTGAGGTGGTATCTCATGGTGGTTTTGATTTGTATTTCCTTGATGGCAAGTGATGGGGAGCATTTTCTCATGTGCTTGTTGGCCATGTCTATGTCTTCCTCTGTGAGATTTCTCTTCATGTCTTTTGCCCATTTCAGGATTGGATTGTTTGTTTCTTTGGTGTTGAGTTTAATAAGTTCTTTATAGATCTTGGAAACTAGATCTTGGATACGTCATTTGCAAATATCTTCTCCCATTCTGTAGGTTGTCTTTTAGTTTTGTTGACTGTATCCTTCGCTGTGCAAAAGCTTCTTATCTTGATGAAGTCCCAATAGTTCATTTTTGCTTTTGTTTCTTTTGCCTTCGTGGATGTATCTTGCAAGCAGTTACTGTGGCCGAGTGCAAAAAGGGTGTTGCCTGTGTTCTCCTCTAGGATTTTGATGGAATCTTGTCTTACATTGAGATCTTTCATCCATTTTGAGTTTATCATTGTGCATGGTGCAAGAGAGTGGTCTACTTTCATTCTTCTGCATGTGGATGTGCAATATTTCCAGCACCATTTATTGAAGAGACTGTCTTTTTTCCAGTGGATAGTCTTTCCTCCTTTGTCGAATATTGGTTTACCATAAAGTTGAGGGTCCACTTCTGAATTCTCTATTCTGTTCCATTGATCTATGTGTCTGTTTTGGTGCCAGTACCACACTGTCTTGATGACCACAGCTTTGTAGTACAACCTGAAATCTGGCATTGTGATGGCCCCAGCTCTGGTTTTCTTTTTCAGTATTCACCTGGCTATTTGTGGTCTTTTCTGATTCCACACAAATCTTAAGACGATTTGTTCCAACTCTCTGAAGAAAGTCCATGGTATCTTGATAGGGATTGTATTGGATGTGTAAATTGCCCTGGGTAGCATAGACATTTTCACAATATTAATTCTGCCAATCCATGAGCATAGGATATTTTTCCATCTTTTTGTGTCTTCCTCAATTTATTTCAGAAGTGTTCTGTAGTTTTTAGGGTATAGATCCTTTACCTCTTTGGTTAGGTTTATTCCTAGATATCTTATGCTTTTGAGTGCATTTGGAAATGAGATTGACTCCTTAATTTCTCTTTCTTCAAGTTCATTGTTAGTGTATAGAAATGTCATTGATTTCTGGGCATTGATTTTGTATCCTGCCACATTGCTGAATTTCTGTATGAGTTCTAGCAATTTTGGTGTGGAGTCTTTTGGGTTTTCTATGTACAGTATCATGTCATTTGCGATGAGGGAGATTTTGACTTCTTCTTTGCCCATTTGAATGCCTTCTTTTTCTTTTTGTTGCCTGATTGCTGAGGCTAGGACTTCTAGTACTATGTTGAATAGCAGTGGTGACATTGGACATCCCTGTCATGTTCCTGATCTTAGGGGAAAGGCTCTCAGTTTTTCCCCATTGAGAATGATATTTGCTGTGGGCTTTTCGTAGATAGCTTTTAAGATGCTGAGGAACGTTCCCTCTCTCCCTAGCCTCTGAAGAGTTTTGATCAGGAATGGATTCTTTATTTTGTCAAATGCTTTCTCTGCATCTAATGAGACCATCATATGGTTCTTGTTTTTTCTCTTGTTGATATGATCTATCACGTTTATTGTTTTGCGACTGTTGAAGCAACCTTGCATCCCGCATTCATTATGTTTTTTGCTAATTGATTTATATAATTAGTTGTTTACAAATTGGGGGCATAGATATTTTCAATTGATAGATTTTCTTTTGGATAGACCCCTTTATTTTGGTATAATGCCTTTCTTCATCTCTTCTTATACTCTTGGTTTAAAATCTAATTTGTTTGATATAAGTACAGGCACTCCAGCTTTCTTTTGATGTCTGTTATCATTTTAGATTATTCTCCATCCCCTCATATTCAATATGGAGGTGTCTTTAGATCTAAAATGTGTCTCTTGTAGACAGTATACAAATGGGTTCTGTTTTTTTAAGGTTTTATTTATTTGTTCATGAGAAACTTAGAGAGAGAGAGGCAGAGACACAGGCAGAGGGAGAAGCAAGCTCTATGCAAGAAGCCCGACATGAGATTCGATACCCGGTCTCCAGGATCACACCCTAGGCTGAAGGTGGCACTAAACCACTGAGCCACCCAGGCTGCCCGGTCCTGTGTTTTCTTTCTTTCTGTTTTTTTAAAAATCAATTCTCATACCCTATATCTTTTGATTGGAGCATTTAGCTCATTTACTTATTGGTGATTATTGATATACATGAATTTAGTGCCATTGTATTACCTGTAAAGTCATTGTTTCTGAAGATTTTCTTTGTTCCTTTCTACTCATTGTTACTTAGACTCTTTCATTCCTACTCATTTAATCCCCTTTAATATTTCTTGCATGGCTGGTTTAGTGGTCACAAACTCCTTTAATTTTTGTTTGTCTAAGAAACCATCTCTCCTTCTATTATGAATGACAGTCTTGTTGGATAGAGTATTCTTGGTTGTGTATTTTCCCCATCAGAACACTGAGCATATCATTCCACTTTCTCTGGACTGTCACGTTTCTGTGGATAGATCTGTGGTTAACCTTATTTGTCTTCCCTTGTAAGTTATGAATTTGTTTACGTTTGCTGCCTTTAGAATCCTGTCTTTATCTCTTTTTTTTTTTGAAAATTTTACTACAATATGTCTTAGTGTTGTCCAACTTCTGTTTGTTTTGATGGGAGTTCTCTGAGCCTCTTTGATTTGGATGTTGGTTTCCTTCCCCAGATTACAGACATTTTCAGCAATAATTTGCTAAGGTAAAACTTCTGCCCTCTTGTCCCTCTCTTCTTTTCTAGGACCTCTGTTATATGATGGTTATTATGCTTTTTGGATTTGCTGAGTTCTTTTAAGTCTACATTTTTGATCCAATATTTTTCTTTCCTTCACCTTTCCAGCTTCATTATTTTTGAAAATTATATCTCATATCACTTATTCATTCACCTAGTTCCATTCTTATGGTCATTACATCCAATCAGTTTTGTATCTTGGTTTTCACATTTAAAAAAATTTTGTCCTGAATAGTTTCTTTCTTTTATCTCTGTGCTAAGGGACTCCCTAGTTTCTTCTTTGCTTTTCTCAAGCCCCACTAGTATCTTTATGATTGTTGATTTATTTTGTCAGGTCTCTGTCTTGTTAGTAAAGCCTGTTATGTTCCCTGCTCCTGAGGGTAATAGCTTTATTAAGAAGAGGTAATATGCTGTCCAGAGCCTTAAATTTCAGGGTGTTTCTGGCATGTGCTACATGTACTCTGCTGTTATGTCTTGGCTGTTCTTTCCCTCAGATCAGTCCTATGCAGTTTCCTTGCCTGCAGTGGGAGTGTTTGGACCTGGTCCACTGTGTGGTGAGTTTTAAATATGTGTGTTTTGGTCTGCCTTTAAAAGAGACTAAATCTAATTTCCCCTAAAGCTGAATCTTTGCAGGACTCTATAGTCAGTAGACTTGGTGGGTGAGGAGGTTTGTGCTGATGTTCTGGGGAAGGATTGCTGCTATTCTGACTCTGAGGCACACCTACCCTAGTCGAAAAGCACCTGCAGAGCATAGAGGCCTGCAGGGCTTGGTGTAAGTAGCTCAAGCCTCTACTGTTGGTGTTGCACTGTTCACTGCACTCTGTCCATGGTGATAGGAGGGGATAAAAATGGTGTCAGCTGGCTCTCTCAACCCTAGAGAGGGGAGTTTGCTCCCACTGTCATTCAGGCAGCCCTCACAGAAGAGCAATGTATCTCCCCTCATGTGTCCCAGGCATCCATCAGATCCCTGCATTCACCTTGCTGTGTCTGAGGTGTTTTTCCACCCAGTGGCAATCCTTGTGTGTTTTATCTCAGGCATGCTGGTGGGGTTTCAAAACTCCAAATTTTAGGGACTGAGTGGTCACAGACACTCATAATCCTCTGGGGGAGGGTTTCACCACACTGTGGCTGTTGCAGATTTATCTCATAATGAAGGTTGTATGAATGTGCAGGTGTTTGGAATTTATGGTAAATTGTAGCAAAGAGCTGCCATCCTGGTTAGCTGCCCTCACCAGGTGTCTTTGCTCATATGCCAATGAACAGGGCAGCTCAATGGTGCCCAATGCCTCCTTTGTCCCCTGAGAGGCAGTGCTATCTCTCCCAAATGCTCTCCAAAAAGGGTAACTGTCTCTCCCAATGTGACATAGGGGATCCTCGAACAATGCTGTCAAGTCCCAGGCCTCTGCTCTCCTTCAGAGAAACACTGCTATACCCACCAGGCTCCACTACGGTGATGGTGCAGACTTCTAAAACTTTAGACTTTGAGCTCTGCTGCTTGCAAAAATTTGCGATTATCAGCACGTCTCATTTTTCTCATGTTTTTCTTCTGCAATACCCTGTGCCTCTCTCTCTCTCTCTCTCTCTCTCTCTCTCTCCTTCCCCTCCAATGCACCAGTGATTCTTTTCTCCCCAAAATCACATATCCACACCTCCTACTTTCCACAATGTGGCCTCTTTTCTCCCTCTGGTTTTCCAATTTGTTCTCTCATTCCTCAGATAAACTTTCTCTCAATAATCACTTTAAATGTAAATGGTCTAAATGCTCTAATCAAAAGAGATAAGGTGGAGGAATGAATGAAAAATAAGACCTATCTTTATGCTGCCTACAATGGGCTTACCTTAGACATAATGGCACACAGAGACTGAAAGTGAAGGGATAGAAAAACATTTACCAGGTAAAGAGAAGAGAGAAAAGGCATAGTATTAATATTTACATCAAAGTATAATTTAAAACAAAGACTATGACAAAAGACAAAGAAAGGCATTATATAATAATAAGTGAATGAATTCAGAAGTCAATTAAACAAATGTAAATCTCTTTTCACCCAACATTGGAGCATTTGAATACATAAAGCAAATATTAATAGACTTAAAGAGAGAAACTGATGGTAATAGAATGATAGTAGTGGATGTTAACAACCCAATCCCATCAATGGATAGATCATCTGGACAGTGAATCAACAAGGAAACAGTGTCTTTGAATGATACCTTAGACCAGATGATATAACAGACAAATACAGAACATTCCACAAAAATAAGAAAATATACATTCTTCTCAAGTGCACATGGAACATTATGCAAAATAGATCACATGTTAGGCCACAAAGCAAGTCTCAATAAACTTCAGAAGATTTAAATCATACCATACATTTTTTTTCTGATTGTAATGATGTGAAACTACAAATCAATCACAAGAAAAAAAAAAGAACCAGGAAAACACAAGCATGAGGAGGCTAAAAACATGGTACCAAATAACCAATAGGTCAAGAAAGAAAAAAAGAAGACAAAAAAGAAAATACAGTAAGACAAATAAAAATGGAAACACATTTATCCAAAATGTTTGAGACATAGAAAAAACAGTTCTTTTTAAAAAGATTTTATTTAGTTATTTGACAGAGAGAGTGCAGAGCGAGGGAGGGGGCACAGGCCAGGGAGAGGGGAAGAGGGAGAGGGAGAAGCAGGCTCCCAATTGAGGAGGGACCCTGATGTGGGGCTGGGATCATGACCTGAGCTGAAGGTAGATGCTTAACTGACTGAGCCACCAAGGCACTGCAGCAAAAGCAATTTTAAGAGGGAAATATATAACAATACAGATTTACCTCAAGAAACAAGAAAAAGAACTCATATAAACAATTTAACCTTACATCTAAAGGAACTAGATAAAGAAGAACAAACAAAACCCAAGTGAAATATAAGGAAAGAGATAACAAAGATCAGAAATAAATGTCATAGACTAAAGAGGAAGAGGAGGAGGAGGAGGAGGAGGAGGAGAAGGAGAAGAAAGAAGAAGAAGAAGAAGAAGAAGAAGAAGAAGAAGAAGAAGAAGAAGAAAGAAGAAAAAGAAGAAGAAGAAGAAGAAGAAGAAGAAGAAGAAGAAGAAGAAGAAGAAGAAGAAGAAGAAAGCAATGAAATCAAAGCTGGTTCTTGGAGAAATTAAATAAAATTGATAAAACCTTGGTAAGACTCAAGAAAAAACTCTAAATGAATAAAATCAGAAACAAAAGAGAAATAACAACCGACACCACAGAAATAAAAATGATTATAAGAGAATGTTAAAAAGTATTTATATGCCAATACATTAGTCAATCTCAAAGAAATGGATAAATTTTGAAAACACACAATCTTCCAAAACTGAATTAGAAAGCAATAGAAAATCTTAGAAAATCTTAGAATATAATTTTATAGTAATGAGATTGAATTGGTAGTCAAAAAATATCAAAATATCAAAAATTAAAAGTCCAGGACCAGATGGATTCAGAGGAGAATCCTACCAAGCACTTAAAGAAGAGTTAATACCTATACCTGTCAAAATTTTCAAAAAAAAAAAGAAGGAAAATTTCCAAATCCATCCCCAACTCCACTTACCTCCCCTCTAGTTACCATCAGTTTGTTCTTTATAGTTAAGAGTCTGTTTCTTGGTTTGCCTCTCTTCTTTTCCCCTTTATATTTGTTCCTTTGTTTTATATCTTAAAGTCTACATATGAATAAAATCACATAGTTATTTGTCTTGTTCTGATTGACTTCTTTCATTTAGTATAACACTCTAGCTCTATCCACATCATTGCAAATAGCAAAATTTCTTTTTTTTTGATGGCTGAGTAATATTCATCTTTTTATCCATTCATCAGTTTATAGACATTTGGGCTTTTTTTCTATAGCATTGGAAAAAGCATAACATCCTTTCATGATAGAAACTCTCAACAAAGTAGGTTAAGAGTGACCATGCCTCAACATAATAAAGGCCATTAAAAAATCTATAGCTAACACTATATTTAATGGTGAAGAACTGATAGCTTTTCCTTGATTAAGATCAAGAATAATGCAAGAATATCCACTCTCACCACTTTTATTCAACATAGTACTGGAAGCTCTAATCATAGCAATCAGGTGATAAAAAGAATAAAAGGTATCTATATTTGATAAGGAAAAAAAGTGTCACTCTTTGCAGATGACACATTCCTATACATAGAAAACCCAAAATTCTACACTGAATAACTACTAGAAGTAATAAATGAATTAAGTAAACTTGCAGAATAGAAAATGGATATTCAGAATTTGGTAACATTGCTATACACCTATAACAAAGCTGAAAGAGAAATCAAGAAAATATCTCCACTTACCATTGCACCAAAAAGGATACAGTAATTAAACTTAACCAAGGAGGAGAAAGACCTCTGTTCTGAAAACTATAAAACATTGATGAGATGAAAAATGACATAAACAAATGAAAAAATATTCCATTTACATGGATTGGAAGAACCAGTATTGTTAAAATATTTATACTACACAAAGCAATCTATAAATTGGAGCAGTCCCTGTCAAACCACCAACATTTTTCACAGAACTAGAATAAATCATCATAAAATTTGTATAGAACCACAAAAGACCTGGAATATCCAAAACAATCTTGAGAAAGAAGTAAAAAGCTGGCGGTATCACAACTCCAGATTTCCAGATATACTACAAAGTTGCAGTAATGAAAACTGTATGGTACTGGCGCAAAAATAGACACATCTGTTAATAGAACAGGATAGAGAGCCCAGAAATAAACCCACACTTATATATTTGACAAAGGAGGCAAGGATATACAATGAAAAAATGCACATTTTCAATAAATGGTGGTGGGAAAACTGGACAGCTACATGCAAAACAATGAAACGGGACCACTTTTTTACACCCCACACAAATATGAACTAAAATGGATTAAAGACCCAAATGTGAAATTGAAACTATAAAAATTTTAGAAGACAGGCAGTAATTTCTTTGACATCTACTGTAGCAAATTTTTCTAGATATCTTTCTTCAGGTGAGGAAAACAAAAGCAAAAATCAACTATTGAGACTATCTTAAAATAAAAAACCTTTTGCACAGCAAAGAAAACTATCAGCAAAACAAAAAGGCAACTACTGAAGTGGAGAAGATATTTTCAAATGATGTATCCAATAAGGGGTTGATATCTAAAATGTATGAAGAACTTAACACCAAAACAAAAACAGTCAAATTAAAAAATAGGTAGAAGAAATAAAGATATTTTTCCAAAGAAAGCATACAGATAGCCATTAGATACATGACAAGATCCTCAACATTACTAATCATTAGGGAAATGCCAATTGAAACCTCAATGAGATGTCACCTTACATCTATTAGAATGGCTAAAGTAAAAAACACAGGAAATACAAATTTTGGTAATCTTATGCATTTTTTTTAATGATAGTCACAGAGAGAGAGAGAGAGAGAAGCAGAGACACAAGCAGAAGGAGAAGCAGGCTCCATGCACTGGGATCCGGACGTGGGATTCGATCCCGGGTCTCCAGGAGCGCGCCCTGGGCCAAAGGCAGGCGCTAAACCGCTGCGCCACCCAGGGATCCCCAATCTTATGCATTTTTAATGAGAATGTAAATTGGTACAGCCACTGTGGAAAACAGTGTGGAGGTTCCTCAAAAAATAAATAAAAATAGAAATACCCTATGATCTAATATATGAGGGTTTATATGTATATAAAATGAACTATTACTCAACTAGGATGAGACTTTATCATTTGTGACAACATGGGTGGACCTAGAAGATACTATGATAAGTGGAGTAAGTCAAACTGAGAAAGACAAATACCATGAGATTTCACCCATATGTGGAATATAAAAGGCAAAACAAAGAAACAAAGAGGCAAAAAGTAGAATTAGACCTATAAATACAGACTGATTAATGTTCAGAGGGGAAGGAGATAGGGAATGGGAAAAATAGGTGAAGGGGTGTGGGAGATACAGATCTCCACTTATGGAATGACTAAGCCATGGGAATAAAAGGTACAGCATAGGAAATATAGACAATAGTATTATAATAGCATTGTATGGTGACAGATGGTAGCTATACTTGTGGTAAGCATAGCATAATGTATAGGTATGATGGGTTACTATATTGTACACCAGAAACAAATGTAACACTGTGTATCAACTATACTCAAAAAAATAAAGAAAATCAATTTTAAAAAAGACAAAGGAGCAGATAAAAGAAGGGAAGTCTAGAAGAAAGAAAGGTTAAGTTTTCAGCAGATAAAGGGACATAAGTCCTGAAAATGAATAGGACATGATAAGCAAAGAGGAGAGAATGAGAGATCACACAAAAAGCAGCAGGAAATAACATTGGGTAGAATTGGTAAAGAAGGGACATATATGAATACATGAAGTAGGTCTGGGATTTCTGGATGTAAAAAGAACTGAAGGTATGCCTTAAAAGTACTCTCTTTTACTCTAACATCACAGGGCCAGTAGAAGTTGGGAAATCATTTCTTATGATTGACAATATATCCAGTTAGCATAATTCTTGGCCTTATTATTTCACTACTTTTGTCTATTTATCATATCTATCTATCTATCTATCTATCTATCTATCTATCATCTATCATCTATCTCTATCCATCATCTATCGATTTATCGATTTTGCTGAAAGGTAGTTTTGCTTCCTTCACAGAGTAAAATTTCTGATCTTTATAATATACATTTTCTAATTAGAAGATCCTTTTGTTTCTAATTTGTGTTTTTGTTCCCAGTAGATAAAACTTCCTAGAATTCTGACCTAGATAAATAGAGACCTGGCAGTTTGGAACAGGCACCAGATTTGTTACTAAGTACTTCCAGTTATCACTATGGCAGGTTTACAATTCCTTAAATTTTTATCTCTTTGCCCTGATAGTTTTTCTTTATTCAGGAGCTTTCTGGTCTGAGTTAAACATTTCCTTTTGGTGCATTGACCAAACCCTCACTTTGACTATACATTTCTCCTTGGATTATAAACTATTTAGGAATTTCCTGATGTCATTTTCAAACCAGTGTCTACATGATTTACTCAAACTGGAATTCCCAGTAGATAAAGAGCATGAGAATGCATCTTTATCCTTATCTCTAGTCAAAAAATCTACCATGTTAGTATCAACTGAGTGCCAAGTCAGCATTCTATTTCTTCTATTTTTTCCTGAAAGGACCAAATTTTCATTGGACTTGGGATCTTGCCTATTATACCAAATTTCCAAAAAATATTACTACAGTAATGGTTTCTTGTGGAATTTGATATTTTAAAATAAAAATAAAGTCTTAATTCATAAACTTTATAAGCCTATACTGAACAGCTTCTTTGTGTGTATATAATCTAAGTATTACATCTACTAATTTTTGTCTCTGGCTTAACCTGAGTCATAAAATACAAAAATAAAACTATATTACCTGAAAATATATTATCTTTGACACATTTTCTTTTCCATTAACTGCCCGCCATTTTTTAATGTTAATTAGGCTTTTTATTAACTCTTGTTTTCTCTTTTTGTTGTTGTTGTTTCTTTGTTTTCCCTTTTCGTAGTTTTCCCATGTAGCACATTTTGGAATATTTTGAATCATCCATATGTACCAGGTCTTTCATTTCTGCAGTTACTAAAGCACTGACCATGGTTAAGTTTTACAAGTTATAAATTGATGAACCACTTTTAAAGATAAGCATATTACAAAATGAAACATAGCTTTTAAAAAACTCATCTTCATTTTCTTTCTTTTAAGATTTTATTTATTTATTCATGACAGACACACACAGAGAGAGACAGAGACATAGGCAGAAGGACAAGCAGGCTCCATGCAGGGAGCCCGATGTGGGACTTAATCCTGGGACTCCAGGATCAAGCCCTGAGCCAAAGGCAGACGATTAACCACTGAGCCACCCAGGCATCTCACAGCTTCATTTTCAAAAGCCATTTAAAATATATGATTCTCCCCACACACACACACCCACACACAAAAGTGCCAATAGCTTCTTGGAAGAATGAGGTTTGACAGTTAACCAAGTACTTTTCAATTCCATGGCAGTACCAGTTCCAGAATTTGAGTTCAAGCTAATAAAGTCCAAAATTTTAAAGCCAGTAATGACTCATTTGTGGTTTCAATGTTGTATCTTATCATTTTGTCTTTAGTTACTATGCTCCTGACTTAAAAAAACATATTTCTGACTGTTTAGCTCTTTTATCAAATATTCTTTATGAAAATCAAAATATATAGTTTTGTTATTTAAATTTTTCAGACTCGATTAATATTTGGAAATAAGATACAGGCAAAATATTATTTTACTTTTCCACTACTGTCTTTAAACTCATCACGAATCTGTAGCTTGCAAATATGTAATCCAGCCTCTTTCAACAATGAGTATCAGGCACAGTTACAACATATATTATGTCAGAAAAAAATTGAAGAAGATAATTATATGTGATACCACGTGATAATTGATAAAACCATATTGGCCAAATCAAATCAAGCTACTAATTTGCTGTCGTGTACCAGTGAAAGTTCTCTCGCTGTATGATCATTAGTTGTTTAAGTCATCTCTGATTAAATCTTTGAAATACTTCAGTTTGAAAAATCTTACTATGAAGTAGACATCTCTTTTTTGCCTAAGACCTTTCTTCTGTTAAGACATGCACCTAATATTTCCTATGAGGAATATCCTCTACGTTCAATTCATATAGTCTACATAGAATTGAGATCATGTCCAAACTTTCACGGTTACACCCTAATTAGCCTAAATAACGTGTCTGCTCTCAATGATTATGTTAAGAATGGGCATTTTTCCTACTTTAGCCAATGCAATCAAATGGATTCAAATTTTGCTGAAATTGACTGTAATTCTTTTGCTTGGCCAGAAATATGAAATGATGTAGACACTGAAGACAAAGTCACTATCTTCTAATTTTATAGAGATTGAATATGAAGCCAATACAACAGGAGGAAGAGTAATGACCTAGAGCATTAAACCCTAAATACAGCTGTTTGGTAAAGCCATTTTTACTCCTGGATTTTTCTGTATTCAAGCAATCCATATATTGCTACCCTCTCTCTTTTTCTTCTTAACATGCTATATGTTGAGTTTTCCATTATTTCAAGCCAAAATATTTCAAACAGAAAGGCCTTACTGGTAGTTGTTAATGGGTGGACAAATGGACAGGAAAAATGAGAGTAAATCAAAGTTCTACAAACTTGGAACAACTTACCGTTTTTCTCAGGGCTTCTTAAAGCCTAGGACCTTAAACTTGTTAACTTTGGAGAAAAGGTGAGGTGGAGAGCTTAGATTTTTTACATTCTTAATAGATTCATATTATATAAATTATTTGAAATTTCTTGCTGTATGATCAATTTGGTAATTCCTTTGCATCTCTACTGCCCAACATATCTAAGGAAGTGTTTATTACATTACATTTTAATGATTTAAGATAACGTATTATTACTTTAAATTCTATATCTTATCTTCAATATTCTAAAATAATAATAGCAATAGTAATAATAACAACTAAATATAATGTGCTTCTTATGTGCCAAGTAACTTGCTAAATAAATGATACATAACTACTATTTTAATTGAGACTGCATCTCTATAAACTGAGCACTGTATTTACTATTTTACAAATGTGAATATTGAGGCTCAGAAAGTTTAAACAATTTGCCATAAGTAACATACCTGGTAAATAGAAAAAGATTTGAACTTTTCTGTCTGATTCCATAACTAGGCCGTTAACCACTATGTCCTCAAATTCCAAAGTCTTAAACACTTTTTAAAATTGACTTTATTTATTTATTTATTTTATTTTATTATTTTGATATGTCTCCAGGTTTATTTATTTATTTTTTACATATTTTTTAACTTGGAGTTCAATTTGCCAACATACAAAATAACACCTAGTTCTCATCCCATCAAGTGCCCCCTTCAGTGCCCGTCACCCAGTCACCCCCACCCCCTGCCCACCTCCTCTTCCACCACCCCTAGTTCGTATCCCAGAGTTAGGAGTCTCTCATGTTCTGTCTCCCTTTCTGATACTTCCCACTCATTTTTTCTCCTTTCCCCTTTATTCACTTTCACTATTTTTTTATATTCCCCAAATGAATGAGACTATATAATGTTTGTCCTTCTCCAATTGACTTATTTCACTCAGCATAATACCCTCCAGTTCCATCCACGTGGAAGCAAATGGTGGGTATTTGTCATTTCTAATGACTGAGTAATATTCCATTGTATACATAGACCACATCTTTTTTAACCATTCCTCTTTCGATGAACACCAAGGCTCCTTCCACAGTTTGGGTATTGGACATTGCAGCTATAAACATTGGGGCGCAGGTGTCCCAGTGTTTCATTGCATCTGTATCTTTGGGGTAAATCCCCAGCAGGGCAATTGCTGGGTCGTAGGGCAGGTCTATTTTTAACTCTTGGAGGAACCTCCACACATTTTTCCAGAGTGGCTGCACCAGTTCACATTCCCATCAACAGTGCAAGAGGGTTCCCCTTTCTCCACATCCTTTCCATAATTTGCTGTTATCTGTCTTGTTAATTTTCCCCATTCTCCCTGGTGTGAGGTGATATCTCATGGTGGTTTTGATTTGTATTTCCCTGATGGCCAGTGATGCAGAACATTTTCTCTGCATCACTGCTTGTCGGCCATTTCTAGGTGTTCCTCTGTGAGATTTCTGTTCATGTCTTTTGTCCATTTTATGATTGAATTGTTTGTTTCTTTGGTGTTGAGTTTAATAAGTTCTTTATAGATCTTGGCAACTAGCCCTTTATCTGATACATCATTTACAAATATATTCTCCAATTCTGTAGGTTGTCTTTTAGTTTTGTTGACTGTATCTTTTGCTGTGCAAAAGCTTCTTATCTTGATGAAGTCCCAATAGTTCCTTTTTGCCTTTGTTTCTCTTGCCTTCATGGATGTATCTTGCAAGAAGTTACTGTGGCCAAGTTCAAAAAGGGTGTTGCCTGTGTTCTCCTCTAGGATTTTGATGGAATCTTGTCTCACATTTAGATCTTGGTACTGGCACAAATACAGACATAGATCAATGGAACAGAATAGAGAATCCAGAAGTGGACCCTCTACTTTATGGTCAACTAATATTCGACAAAGGAGGAAAGACTATCTACTGGAAAAAAGACAGTCTCTTTAATAAATGGTGCTGGGAAAATTGGACAGCCACATGCAGAAGAATGAAACTAGGCCACTCTTTTGCGCCATACACAAGGATAAACTCAAAATGAATGAAAGTTTCCATGAATCTTATTAATTCTTCTCTAATTTGCTGGTTGACCCTTTCATCTTTTAGTAGGACACTCTTTAACCTCCACGTGTTTGATTTTTTTTTTCCAAATTTCTTACTATGATTGAGTTCTACTATCAAACCATTATGGTCTGAAAATATGCAGGGGATCATCCCCTTCTTTTGGTATCGGTTGAGACCTGATTTGTGAGTCAGTATTGGTTTATTCTGGAGAATGTTCCATGTGCACTTGAGAAGAATGTGTATTCAGTTGCGTTTGGATGTAAAATTCTGGAAGTATCTGTGAAATCCATCTGGTTCAGTGTATTATTTAAAGCTCTAATTTCTTTGGAGATGTTGTGCTTAGAAGATCTGTCATTTGCAGAAAGTGCTGTGTTGTAGTCTCCCAGTATTAGTGTATTATTAGCTAAGTATGTCTTCAGTTATTAATTGATTGACATACTTGGCAGCTCCCACAGTAGGGGAATAAATATTGATGATTGTTAGGTCCTCTTGTTGGATAGATCCTTTAAGAATGATATACTGTCCCTCTTCATCTCTTACTACAGTCTTCAGGATAAAATTTAATTTATCTGATATGTAGATTGCTATCCCTGCTTTCTTTGGAGGACCATTTGAAAGGTAAATTGTTCTCCAACCTTTCATTTTCAGGCTGTAGGTGTCCTTAGGTCTAAAATGAATCTTCTGTAGACAGAAAATAGATGGGTCTTGATTTTTTATCCAGTCTGAAACCCTGCGTCTTTTTATGGGATCATTTAGCCCACTCACGTTCAGAGTTACTATTTAAATATATGAATTTAGTGTCATCATGATACCTATTCAATCCCTGTTTTTGTGGATTGTTCCCTTGGACTTCCTCTTTCTATTACAGAATCCCCCATAATATTTCTTGCAGAGCTGGTTTGGTGGTCACATATTCTTTCAGTTTCTGCCTATCTTGGCCACTCTTTATCTTTCCTTCTATTCTGAATGAGAGCCTTGCTGGACAAAATATTCTTGGCTGCATGTTCTTCTCATTTAATACCCTGAACATATTCTCCTAGCCCTTTCTGGCTAATATTTCTACCTAAATAAGTTAGGGATCTCTTGTCTTTTGCTGCTTTAAGGATTTCTCTTTATCTTTGGATTTTGTAAGTTTCATTATTAAATGTCGAGGTGTTGAATGGTCTATATTGATTTTATGGGGGGGGACCTCTCTATTTCATGGATCTGAAAGTCTGTTTCCCTCTTGATTTTAGGGAAGTTCTCAGCTATGTTTGTTCACATATGCTTTCTGGCCCTCTGGCCCTCTCAGCACCCTCTGGAACCCCAATTATACATAGATTTTTCTTTCTGATGCTCTCATGTATTCCCCTTAACCTTTCCTCATGGTCTTTTAATTATTTTTCTCTTTTTTCCTCAGCTTCCTTCCTTGCCATCAACTTGTCTTCTATGTCACTCACTCTTTCTTCAACCTCATTAACCCTCATCATTAGGACCTCCAGTTTGGATTGCATTTAACCTAATTGATTTTTAATTTTGGCCTGATTACATCTAAATTTTACCATCATGAAGTCTCTTGATTCCTTTTTGCTTTTTTCCAGAGCCACCAATAGCTTTATAATTGTGCTTCTGAATTGGCTTTCTGACATTGTTTTGTAATCCAAATTCTGTAATTCTTTGGCAGAGAGTACTGTTTCTGATTCTTTCTTTTGTGGTGAGTTTTTCCTTCTAGTTATTTTCCTCAGTGCAGAGAGGCTGTATGAGTGGGTGCATCCAGAATATCAACCACAACCTAAATAAATTTCACCCTAGATGATTCTGCTGAGGTCAGAGACTAGAAATTGAAAACAAAGATCAGAACAAAATAAAACAAAAGGACCACTAAAGTGAAAAACAAATTTTAAAAGAACGTAGTGACAAATAAAATGTCAGGAATCCTAAAGAAGAAGAGAAAAAAAGGGAGAAGAAAAAAGGGGGTGCTGAGAGATGATGATGGTGTCAAAGTTGTATTGGAGGAAGGATATAGTCTACTGGAGGGGTTCTAGAGGGTGATCCTCCTGGTTCTGAGTATATTAACTTCTGTATGTTAGAAGATGCTCAGTCCCAAATTTATATAAACCAGAAATACTTGTAGAACGCCTCAACATTGACAACCAAAGCATAAATGAGATATAAAATCAGGGAAGAATGGGAATGAGGAATTTCACAAAATCAACCAGCATGGTATACCACTTGGTTCTGGGTGCATGCTGGTCATGTTTTAGAAGGCATTAACTTCCACCACTGTAGAACAAAATGAGGCAGAAAAAAGAAAAAAACACAAAACAAACAAAAAAAAGCATATCTTTTGTATCTCCCCAAATTAAGTTGAGTATGTTGAAGGGAATCTAGAAGTGGAAAATATACCTAGGACCTGTCATTGTAGAAATATGAAAGTCAAAAAGGAAGAATCTTAAACATGAAGAGGTGGTAAAATATTGTAGTTTAGGTGTGAAAAGAGAAAAAATGGATATTTACAGTTTGATATAAAAACAAGTTGTACTGGAAAAAGGAAGAAAAAAAAGAAGGGGTGTCCTCTGGTTCTGTATACTGTGAAGCCCTCAACTTCCCCTGGAGCTTTCCAGCACTGCTTGGTCAAGAACTTGCTCTTCCTCTGTTCTTAGCCGGTCTTCTGGGGGAGGGGCCTGCTGTGCTGACTCTCAGGTGTGTGCACCTGGGGGAGCCAGGTGTATGGCTCAGTGTGAGCTTTTTATCCTGTGAGGCCCCTGCTCCCTGGTGCCCTGCTCCATCCCAGGCACAGGGTGACACCAGGAGGAACAACAGTTGCCCCGGCCATCTCTCCAGCCCTGGAGTTAGCTCCCACAGTAACTACTCCAGCTCCCAGTCCGCACTGGCCTGGGTACTCCCGGGGTGGTGGGTGTGCTGATATGCACAGTTTGGGAGCTCCTGGGGGGCTGGAGAGTCCTTGCTGTTTTTGGCCCTTCCCCTCCGCCTGTCCTGGGGGATCAGGGGCCTGTGCTTCTAGAATCGCGCTCTCCGGGCCATGTCTCTTGAAGGCAGCAGGGCGCACCCCCCTCCACCTGGAGCCCCCACCTGACTGACCGGCTTCTTCCCAGGCCCTGCTGGGTGTGCACTCCAGCCCTTTACCGAGATTCTCCCTAGAGCCCTTTACCGAGATTGTCCCGCGGTGTGCGGTGTGCACTTCCTCTGTTAGTGACTACAGGAAACTGGAGTCTCCTCTGCCCCTCCTGTGATTCTGCTCAAGTTCCCTGCTAAGCGCCTTTCTGTCCGGGAAGAATCTGGTACAGATTTTTAACGTTCCTGCTACTTTGGGGCTGAGTTTTTCTGTCCTGGGAGGCTTTCACTGCCCGGCCTTAACCCGGATCCTCACGGGGCCCCTCCCCCACTGGATGCTTTTTTATTGATTTATTTTCCATCTTCCTACCTTGATAGAAGCACAAACTCTTCTCACTGGAGCATTCCAGCTGTTCTCTCTTTAAATCTCAGGCCAAATTCATAGGTTTTCAGGATGATTTGAAATTTATCTAGGTAAGTTGGTGGGGCCAGGTGAGTTGAGGCACCTACTCCTCTGCCATCTTGACCCCCCTCCCCCAAACAGACATTTTTAGAAACAAAACATTCAAATGGCCAACAGGTACATGAAAAGGTACTTAACACTACTCATACTCAGGGAAATGCAAATTGAAAACAGAATGGGATATCACCTCACATGTCTTAGAATGGGTATCATCAAAAAGACAAGAGATAAGAGTGTCGATGAGGGTGTGAAGAAAAAGGAACATGTGCACTGTTGGTGGGAGTATAAATTGGTACAGCCATTACAGAAAACAATATAGAAGCTTCTTAAAAAATTAAAAATAGGGACGCTTGGGTGGCTTAGCAGTCAAGCATCTGCCTTTGGCTCAAAGCTTGATCCTGGAGTCCTGGGATCGAGTCCCACATCAGGCTTCCTGCACGAAGCCTGCTTCTCCTTCTGCCTATGTCTGCCTCTCTCTCTGTGTCTCTCATGAATAAATAAATAAATTCTTTAAAAAGTTAAAATAGATTTACCATATGATTCAGTAATTCCACTTCTTGGTATATACCCAAAGGACATTAAAACATTATATCAAAGAGGTATCTGTACTCCAATGTTCATTGTAGCAGTATTCACAATAGCCAAGATATGGAAACAATATGACCATCAGTAGATGAATGAAAAAAGTGAGAATATATATAATTATATTTATATATAATTCAGCCATGCAAAAGAAAAAAAATCCTGTTATTCTTGGCAACATGGATGAACTCTGAGAACAATATACTGAGATAAGGGGATCCCTGGGTGGCTCAGTGGTTTGGCCCCTTCCTTTGGGCCAGGGCGTGATCCTGGAGACCTGAGATTGAATCCCACATCAGGCTCCCAACATGGGGCCTACTTCTCCTTATGCCTGTGTCTCTGCCCCTCTCTGTCTCTGTGTCTCATGAATAAATAAATAAAATCTTAAAAATAAAAACAAATATACTGAGATAAGTCGAAGAGAAATATAAATGTATGATATTACTTATATATGGAATCTAAAAAGCCAAACTCATGAAAACAGAGAGTAAAATTATAATTACAAGGGGCTGGGGAGTGGGGGAATGGAGAATGTTGTTTAAGAGTACCAACTTACAATGAGCAGCAAATAAGTTCTAGAAATCTAATGCACAATGTAGTGAATATAGATAACACTATTGTATTATAATTATCAAAGTTACAAAGAGACTCTATTTTAATTATTTCAACCACAAAATATAATAATGAGGTGATGTTATAAAAGTGCTATCACTACAATGACAATCATATTACTATATATAAATGCATCAGATCAACATGTTGCACACTTTAAGTTCAGACAATGTAAAATGTCAAATATCCTTCAAAACAGAGAAATAATGAGCATATAATTACAGAAATAAAATATAATGCAAGCAAAGACTTGGTGTCCTGAATTTGGAATACAAAATGTCTCATAGAAGATGTCTAATATTACATAAAAATACATAAAATATCCCAAGTTCAGAGTTAGATATTAAAGAAAATTCAAAGTAAAATAGTTAAGTCCAAAATAAAGCTTGACAGATTTTACTCAAGAGTTACCTAGGGGAATAAAACATTTTAGTGACATATGTTAGGCTGTGTACAAAGAATGAACATTTACAATAAAATATAACTCTCTTAAAAATAAGCTATTCCAGATTCCCCCATGACATTCCTAAAGATTCTGTTACTGAATTTGCATACTGTTTTATAACATTTTTTAAACTAAAAAAAGGATTTCTAAAATGTGATTTTCAAACTGATCATTACCAATATGCATGGCAGCAAAGACATGATTTATGGTTTCAATGATTTTCACATACGATTAAAATCATAGTAATGTCAGATGGTAGAACATGTTGACTGCAATAATTAATTTTTACTGTATGATGTTCTTCTTAGAGGTAAAGGTAGAATCATTTCAATACAGCTTCTTTGCTGCTTCAAAATCTGGGTCTATATCCTCTTGTTAGAGTTCTGCTCTATGATTACCAAATTTTTCTTAATCTAATTTCTCTAATACTTCAAGGAATGATCTATTGTAAGAATGCAATTACAGTACACCGATAAAACCATGTTCATAGAATTTGAACTCAGACTGAGTTTGCCAGAGTTTGATCTATTCACCAAGAAGAGGTACACTGAATCAGGATGGACTATATGTACTTGAAGTTATAGGGAGAGAATATGACTCTAATTTACTAGCTTCCACATGAAATTTAAGATCTACTGATTAGTAGATAAGAGGCAATTTCCTATGTAATATGAGCCCAGAATTATGATATATATGGCCTCATAAGTGAATTCAAAGTCAACTCTAAGCCAAATTTAATTGTAAAACCAAAATCCATTGAAATAAATTCTATCATGGGGGATGCCTGGGTGGCTTGGTGGTTGAGTTTCTGCCTTTGGCTCAGGGCATGATCCTGGGGTTCTGGGATTGAGTCCCACATCAGGGTCCATTCAGGGAGACGCATCTTCCTCTCCTTATGTCTCTGCCTTTGTGTCTCTCAGGAACAAATAAATAAAATCTTTTTAAAAATTCCAACATGATAATCATTCAGCAAAAGATTGAGACCTTTGAGTGACCACAATATAGAGAAGATGAAATGGTTATCCATAAAGAGTAAGATCGTAAAAATATATTAAAAGAATGTTGGAAAATAACTTTAAAGATTATTAATTTATTTATTCATGAGACACAGAGAGAGAGAGAGAGAGAGAGAGAGAGAGAGAGGCAGAGACACAGGCAGAGGGAGAAGCAGGCTCCATGTAGGGAGCCTGACATGGGACTCAATCCCGGGTCTCCAGGATACGCCCTGGGCTGAAGATGGCGCTAAACCGCTGAGCCACCTGGGCTGCCCTGGAAAATAACTTTAAAAAGTACACCATTTTTTTTCAGCAACTCTTGAGGTGTTGGAACCTTTAATTGGCAATGATAAGGATAGCCAGAGAAGTAGGCTATATCTAGATGAGTGTGGAATCACACAAGCCAAAATAAAAGAATGTTTCAAGGAGGTAAAGTAAGTTGAGGACTCATACTTTTTCCTCCATTTAGAGGATATATATATTATTAATGGTCTTAGCAAGATCAGTTTTGTGAAGTGATGAGGGGGGAGTGGAAGTCATATTAGAAAAAGATGAGAACGTGTATAAATGAAAAATGGCTTTGAATTTGTCTCTACCACTTATACCTCAACGAGGCATTTGAACACTCTCAGCCTCCATTTCCTTACCTCTTCCATGAGGATAGGAGTTTATTGAACACTATGTTTATTGAACATACACACTATGTTTATTGAAACATTAAAAGAGCATATGTAACACATTGATTTCACATGCTAATAAGTCAACTTTGAGATTTAAGAAACATGACCTTCACTCAACATGTACTTATTTTATTTAACAAAGTGATTTTTACCAGCTTTGTCCTGCACGATCAAGGGGAGGGGGTAATTAGCATTCACCCCTACCTCACCAGTCACTAGTAAATCTTATTCTCAAAAGTATTGATATAGTGTCAATAGCAATTCCTGAATCTGAAAATCTATCAGAGAGAAGAGAGTGATAGTTTTTTTTGTTTTATCTTGCTTTGTTTTTGAAATAATATATCTTTAAAAAGTTATGTGTTAGGGTGAAATACTTTAGATCAATGTGAGTTGCTGATGCAATTAATATAGTACAATGATAATAAATATTTTATCTGAATTCCAAATTAATAAAGAGACAGATGCCTGGACAAACACTAATTTCCCCTTTAAAGTTGAATAAATCTTTAATATGAAATATTACCCTATTTGATCTGTGATACAGTATAGGGTAAATCAGCATATCAAAAGTAGTGAAGTTTTCAGCATGTCTCAAGATAATTCTGAAGACAGGTAATGCAAGGCACACAATACAAAAGTAGTTTTTTGTTCTTTTTGGGGGGAGGGAGTTTTGGCAAAGGTATTTTAAAGAATGATAGATAAGGACCTACAGGGGGAAAAGGTGCAAATCAAGCAAGTCCCGAATTTGTATGCTTTACATGACCACAGAGTTGCAATATCACCAAAATTAAGAGGTCGTGATAAGAGTCCTGAGGATCTATATAATCACTCTCAACTGTAGGATCACATTTGGCAAGGCCAAGACCAGGGCCATTAAGGTACAGGTCTCATCTCTCAGCAAAGCTGCTCTTGTGAAATAAGTGGGTGGTGGCAGCACCTGGACACAACCTGTAGAAAACCAATTTGTTAGAACAAGTTATTTATATGTGTGTTATTTTGTTTGTTTGTGTTTCCCCTCAGATATACCAGGAGCCATGATAATAAAAGTGATTAGTTTATTTGGAAAACATAATAACAACTAAAAAAGCAAACAATGAACAAATATCCAAATCAATTGCATGTGTGAGAGCTAAAATGAAGAAAAAAAAAGTCTTCAGTGATTTTTTTTTTTGGCTCTATGGCATATATTGTTATTGCAGAGCGTAGGGATTTTTCTGGCAAAGAAGAGTAATAAAAGACTTAATTGACATCTTTAAAGTTACAAAGGGGGTAGGTAATAAAATCTTATCAGACTCCCCTTTTAGTTCTGTGCTGTAACATGAAAATCAAAGTGTCATTTGAAATTAATGGCTGACAAATTTGAACATAATAAAAAAAATTACTATTGCTTTGGTCAATGTGAGGCAGGCTGCAGGACTGTGAAGGTCGGAGAGGCCAATTCTGTAGTCAGTTCCAGGAAGGACTTAGTAATTTTATGATCACTAAAAATGTTTGTGGATTTCATGCAAGCTAAGCTAATGAAGGGGGTAGCCAAAGCCATGCTGTAGTGTTTAAAATAGCCATCTTCCATATGTTAAAGGAATAATTTCATTTTCACCTTGCAACATTAACTCAGAGAGAAAGATTATTTTCTCCATTTGGGCAATTCTAACCTAGGCACTGTATTGCATAGAGTCACCATATGACTGACTATATGAATGACATTAAGAGGAATATTTCACATTTTTACAGTAATTAACTTTACAAAATACTTTCTAATTATTCATTTACTTTTCATAGTACCCCAAAGTAATGATAATCCCATGGGGATATTATTCCTACTTTTTGTTGTTTTTTTTTTTAACATGAGTAGAATCCAGGCCAGACATTTCTTAGAACTGTAATAAATTATCTTAATATTGATGGCTATAAAATCAGAGCGCATGATTAAAGAGACTAAGTAATTTCACTGCTTTCAATCTCAGTTTTCTTACTGGTAAAATGCAGAAGATGATCCTTAAGATATCTCTAGCTCTAACATTACATAAAGCTATGAGTCCAGGTACTGTCAAGGCCAACCTCATTTTAACATCAAATCCTTTCAGCCTGACTGTTTAATAACCTTCTACTTTTCTTGTAATGTTGAAGAAAATGTACCTTTAAGAGCTGATGTGTCCATTTTCGCACTGGGATTTACTTCTTTGGCAGCAGACTATCAATATTGCATGGATTCGAATATATTTTCTTTTCCTTTTATTATCTGTTAAAATAAAATCATATATGGAAAGCTGATATATTAATACCATGTTCAAATTTCAATGTACCATGAACTTAGGTGTTTTAAGTATGTAACATTTTTTAAAAAAATAAAATTAATTTCTACTGGAGACTCTGTTTTGTCTGAAGCAGAAATAGTAATTGAACTACTGATCAAACTCAGCCACTTGAATTATGTTTCACAATCACTTCAATTTAAATGTAATTAAATTAAAGATATCTCTTCTTGCCCCTCCCTTCTCCCTGTGGTATATTCTAAGCCTAAGAGGGGGGTTATGCAAATGCCACGGTGACATCACTTTTAATATTTGTTTTCTGAAATGTGATGAATTCCAACATCAAACTACATTTCTGTGTTTGCTAGTATCATTTTTATGTAATGGTGTCTTTACCTGACTCTCTGCTGGATTATCCACTCCTCACCTCTGTTATAGCCTACTCTCATACCATTCACAAAAAATTTGTAGGTCAGCTGGCTTTCTCTCCTTCTCAGGGCTTGGAGATCATTGGAAAATTTTTTGATTCAGCTTAGCCACTTCAGAGCTTCAGGAAACCTAAGATACATCTCTTGAACTCCAATTGTTAGAAGTATCATACTATCCATTCTTGTAACATGATGTCAAGGGGAGAATTTTCTGTGAGCCTTGAAGATTACCTGTGCTTCATCAGAGAAAGAGGTTCAAATATTTTATCATAAGGAAATCTAAAATTAAAGGACATAATATTCCCCACTTGCCCAAATCTTAGATGAGGTCTCACATTGTTCCTAAAATTACATTCTCTCCAAATTATTCATGCCTCTTATTTAGCCCAGAGAACTGTTTTCCTTCTCCTGTGACAGGAAAAATGGCTAGCTAAGTATTCTTCCAATTATAAGGTTTATGATAGGATTTAGGACCTTGGAAGTTCAATGTCAGTAATATATTTTTATTATTTTTCTTTATATTTCAGTTGTCGCCTCACTTTTTTGGACATTGGAGGCCAAGTTGAGTTTAAATGGAAATGAAGGTGAGGCAGAGGGCACTGAAGAGAAGAGGGAAGGGTGCCAAATTAAACAATAAACAACTTGAAGAGTAACAGCAGAAAAGAACCAACCACAGAGACTAATGACTTACCTGTAACCTCTCCATATACAGATAAATAAAGTAGGAACTATTTAGAGATCCACTCACTGTCTTGTCTTCTTCCTCTTGCAGTTACCACTAGAATTTCCCAGAAACCACAATAAGCCTTGGAGCACAGTTTGAAAACTACTGGGACATACTCAAAATTTGGGTTTAGTACTGGTTCTACCATTAACTATCTATATGAATTTGGTTACAGCACTTAATCTCTTTTATGTTTTATCTACCACATGTTTTAAAAAGCGTGTAATTAGACCTTCTATGTGTAACTCATAAGCTAGTGAAAGGGAAAAACAAATAATAGATATAAAGCTCTCTCTCTCTCTCTCTCTCTGTGTGTGTGACTATCATAAATAAATAAAAATTAAAAAAAATAGATATAAAGCAATACTATAGTCAAGCACTATAATCAAGAGAAATATATGAGTACATACATATTGTGTATACACACACATATGCACACATATATACAGAGAGAGATAATATTTATTTTCTTTTTGTTTCACTCTGCCTGGTCCTTTAAACATCTCACCACTTAACTAAAAATATTTTTTTCAATAATGAACTATCTTATAATAAAATTGTGATATGCCTTTGGAATACTCAGAGCTTTCATTACCATAACTATGTATCATCTGCACAATCATATCCCATTTATATGAAACCTTTTCTTCATCTCATTCTCCATCAAAACTTACCATTCATTCAGGATCTTGACTTCTACTGCTCCATTCCTAGTAATTCCTGTTATCTTGGCAAAGATCATTTAAAGGTGATGATCCAAATTAGATTAACAACTCTACTTGTATAAATTGAACTCTAATTATGGATATTAATATTGCAGAAAGGTATTTGAAAAAATTAGTGGTCACAGCAGAAGTCGGAGAAGCAGGGTAGATGGGCAGAGAAAAGGTCTTTTATTTTTTTAAGGTTTTATTTATTTTTATGAGACTGAGAAAGAGCAAGCACAAGCAGGGTTAGAGACAGAGAAGGAAGGAGAAGCAGATTCCCCACTGGGCAGGGATTCTCCCATGTGGGGCTTGATCCCAGGACCCTGAGATCATGACCTGAGCTAAAGCAGATGCTTAACCAACTAAGCAACCCAGGTACCCCAGAAAAGGTCGTTTAGTATGTCACAACTAACACCAAATTGTATTAAATTGAGCTCAACCTTCAAATATTGAAAAATGTGTTCATCTAAAAAGAAAGCATGATTAGTAATTTTGAATATTCATCAAATGATTAATATCTGGATAGCATATTGGTGTGTGCATATGTGTGTAAAACTTAAACACACATATTAGTGATTGGGAAGGGCAATATAGCTTTTCTCTTTCCATCAAAATTTAATCTTTTTTAATTCAGACAAGATTTTACTAACATTTAACAGAACAGGGGAAACCAGCAAAAGAACCTTCAAGAGATTAATCAAGGGACAGTATCACTGAGCTATAACATACAAAGCATTTTGGTACACACCACTACTTTATTGAGTCATTTCTTTCCTCTGCTGTTGTTTCAAGTCCCTTGCACAGATTAGGAATGTCCGCAGCCTACAATTTCCTATTGCTTTATGCTTTAGACAGACTGAGGCATTATTCAACAGGGGCATAGCTCTTGACCATATTTCTTGGCTGGCTCCATATTCAATTAGCTTTGCCATGCTTTCCAAAAACAGACTTGTAGTTGAGACTGATATAAAGTATCTTTAGTGGTGGAAAGTTAAAAAATCTGACCAAATTCTTGCCATGTCTCTTCCCCAAAGAAATCTCATTCCCCATACAGAAACCAGCCTATCAGGATCTAAGAAGGAAAATCAATAAAAGTGATGGCAATTGGAAAAAACAAACACAAAAATTCCTTCCCATCTACAACAACAGCTGGAATGGGCATTAGAACTAAGTGCCATTCAGATGCTGTAAAGCTGATGAAAATTGATGAAACTGTACAACTTAATGGTGTGAAAATATTGGTTTAGCTATTTGTTCAGAAGAAATATTTCAATAAATTGCTGAATGTATTTCAAGGTTGCTGTCATCATTTTGTGTTTTCCAAATGCCAGTTATTTGAAGGTAGATAGCAGAAGTGGTAAATACCAAACCATCTCTTTTTTTCAGAAAGGACTCCATTACCAGTAATGAAGACCTGAGTTCCTCTGAATGGAACTTGTCAATGGAATTCAGAAGAAGCATCACATTCTCTGAGGTTGTAGCTAATGGGTGTTTAAACCCACAACTATTGGGTTCAATTTATAGTGAAAGTCTTTTATTTTTATTTCCAATATCTTTATTAAAAAATTTGGGGACTCCTGGGTGACTCGGTTGTTGAGCATCTGCTTTCGGCTCAGGGATTGATACCCAGGGTCCAGGTATTGAGCCCCACATTGGGCTCCCTGGGGGAAACCTGCATCTCCCTCTGCCTATGTCTCTGCCTTTCTCTGGGTCTCTCATGAATAAATAAATAAAATATTTTTTAAAATTTCAAAAGTTCATTATAGTTACATACACTGTTTTACAAAGTTCATGTGAAGGAAAATGTAGAGATGCCATCATATGCATGTTTGAACACTACAGTAGCTTGCCAAAGAGGTAACCCTACAATTTCTGTCACCTTGTTTAACAGTAGACCCCAACAATGCTTTTTCCCCATTTCTACTATGCATAACATATTTTAAGTTACTTAAAAGAGTTTAAATGTGTCATAAGTACTTCTTCAATATTTGTCCTTTATTTTGTCATTAATATCTCTCCCAAAAGCTGAGCTGTTTACAGGAAGCATAATATTGGACTTCCGCTCACTACTCTTTATAGTACATTTTCACCAAGCCTGCTTTGAGAGCCAGATAACATTACAAATTGCATGTTACCATATTACACTTGGGAGAGAATCTACACACATTGGTTTCTTTTTTTAATTTAGCATTTAACAAAAAGGGGAGAATCACTCAACTTGGAGACAAAACACCATAGTCGTTCAGTGGAATCAGTAATTATGGGATATGTCTGTCAATTCCACTGAGTTCCCTTACAAGCAGTAAATGGCATGACTAAGAACTGGGTCCAGGAATACCAATACAGAATACAGAAAAGGATCTTCTTGGGGATGATATATCACAAATTTTATGTCATGAACATTGTATTACACTTCAAAATAATTGATGCTAGTAGGTCATCAGCTCCTGACCAGAAACATCAATGGTGTGGTGTGCCTTAGTAAAGGCTTGTGCTTGGTTACTAAAAGTAGATTTTTGAAGATATTATCCAGCAACATCAGAAAAAGCCATCTTCAAATGAAGGATTCCTTATTCACCCATATGAGGCTGCATGTCTCTTTGGGCTCACATTCATATTCAATGACAGAGAAGAGTCTTCCTCACTGGAGGTGATCTTGTTTGTTGTAATTCATTACCTTAGCAGTTTTAAAGAGTACTGATATTTTATAGAACATCTCTTAATTTTGGTTTGTCTGTTTTTTAAATAATTATACTGGTGTTTAAGTTTTAGGGGAAAATACCACAGAGTTAAAGTGTTTTCATCTTATCATATTTAGGCGTAACCTAATGAATTATCTGCATGAATTATCACTGGTGATGTTAACATTGAGTCATATTTCTTCACTGTAAAGTTACTATTTTTGCCTTTTTTCAAACTCTATTCTTTGGAAATAGGTCACTAATATTAATTTTAGCCTACACTCTGGTGAGAATGATAGTTGGGGAGATAGTTTAAGCTCCACCTTGAAAAGAATATTTAAATATATTATTTGAAAAAAAATAAATATATTATTTGGAAATCTGTAAGAAATATGTATCTATTTTCCTCCATTCATGTATTTATAAATAATTTATTTCTATTGGTTTAAAGTCCTGTATATTTATTTATGCTTTGGTTTATAATCCAATACTACTTTCTTCATTTTTTTCCCACTGAAATTATTCCAGTTTTGAGTATTAGGAGCTATTTCAGGTTGTTTCCTCTATCCCTTCGGCATGCCCCATACTTTTGGTTTTTAAAAACTTCCCTATTTTAACGTGCTATAGGATTCTTCAGGCTCATTGGTATATTCCCTGCTCCAGTTCTAGAATCAACCATTTGTTCAAGGATGTCTCTTGGTATTAGTTTGTAATTTTGTCTTGAAACATCTAATATCATGGTTGGAAAAAACCTTTTTATTCCTTTATCTGCCCCTCAGTCCCTAAGTTTCCCAACTCCAGTATTTCTACATGGGTGATATGCAATACCATTCAAGGAATGGAGTCAGTTGAGATTCTTCACGTAAGTATAGTAGTTTGTTAATTGCTCCTTAAAACAACCTCCAAGAAAGATTCAGTTTGCAAACTTTCTGAATAAATGTTGGATTTCAATTATTGTCACATGTAAGGGATTAAGATAGCAAGTTAACTATGGGCTTTTAACGGTTTGGAGTAGGTGTAATCATTCATTTTCCAGGCATGAGCTCATCAATACATTCCCTGCTCCAACCCTAGATTCAGCCATTTATTCAAATATCCCTGTTTTTTTTTTTTTTTTTTTAAGAGTATGTTATTTAGAAAGCAAGATCTGGGTACTTGATGTGCTTACTGCTTGGAAATATTTTTTTTTTTTACAAATATCTATATTTGAAGACTTTAGAAGTGATATTGGTCCTTTAAATGCTTACACTCCTCACTAGTCTTTTTTTTTTTAAAACACAACATTTTATTTATTTATTCATGAGAGACACACACACACAGAGACAGAGACACAGGCAGAGGGAGAAGCAGGCTCCATGCAGGCAGCCTGATGTGGGACTTGATCCCAGGACCCCAGGATCATGCCCTGGGTGGAAGGCAGGCGCTAAACTGCTGAGCCACGCGGGCTGCCCACCTCATTAGTCTTTACTGAATTTTTACCTCAATGTTTTTTTTTTAAGATTTTATTTATTTATTTATTCATGAAAGACAGAGGGAGAGGGGAAGAAACATAGGCAGAGGGAGAAGCAGGATCCCCTGCTGAGACTCTAGGATCATGCCCTGAGCTGAAGATAGAGGCTTAACCGCTGAGCCATATATATATATATATATATATATATGGTTTTCATTCCTATAAGGATATTTCAGTGATACACAAAATTTATGAGAGCATATTTTAGGTTCTTGATCTCCTTGGGATAAGTCAAGAATTTGGAGGAATTGGTAATTATTTTAGGATACATAAAAGTAATTGACATTAGCATGTGAGTCTATCACTAATGTTAATAAATAAATTACTTGGTGACAATATATGGCTCTATTATTTTGTGGACAAAATGGCTTGGATATTATATGCTCAGCATTTACAAATCTCAGCAATTGTGCTACAAGGTAGCACAGTTTTATACAAAGGATACAAACCTAGTGATTTGAAGGGGCACATGCACTGCAGTGTTTATAGCAGCAATGTCCACAATAGCAAAAATATGGAAAGAGCCCAGATGTCCTTCTGAAGATGGATGGATAAAGAAGTAATACATATATACAACAGAATATTACTCAGCCACCAAAAGGAATGAAATCTTGCCATTTGCAATGACATGGATGGAACTAGAGTGTATTATGCTAAATGAAATAAATCACTCAAATAAAGACAAAAATACCATATGATACACTCATATGTGGAATTTAAGAAAAAAAGATGAACATAGGGCAAGAGAAGGAAAAATAAAATTAAAATAAATAAATAAAATAAGAAAATCAGAGAAAGACAAGTCATAAGAGACTCAACTATAGTAAACAAACAGTGTTGCTGGAGGGGGTGTGGTGGGCAGAAGGGATATAAGTATGGGATCTCTTGTCTCATACTGCTTGAAGGATTTTCTCTTTCTCTTTGGAATTTGCAAGTTTCACTATTAAATGTCGAGGTGTTGAACATTTTTTATTGATTTTTTTTCGGGGGGAACCTCTCTATCTCCTGGATCTGAATGCCTGGTTCCCTCCACATATTAGGGAAGTTCTCAGCAGTGATTTGATGTATTTTTTCAAATATGCTTTCTGGCCTTCTATTCCTCTCAGCGTTCTCTGGAACCTCAATTAAAGGTAGATTTTTCCTTCTGAGGCTGTCATTTATTCCCCTTAACCTTTTCTCGTGGTCTTTCAATTGTTTTTATCTTTTTTCCTCAGCTTCCTTCCTTGCCATCAACTTGTCTTCTATGTCACTCACTCTTTCTTCTACCTCATTAACCCTCGTCGTTAGGACCTCAGTGTGGATTGCATCTCATTTAATTGATTTTTAATTTCGGCCTGATTAGATCTAAATTCTGCAGTCATGAAGTCTCTTGAATCCTTTATGCTTTTTTCCAGAGCCACCAGTAGCTTTATAATTGTGCTTCTGAATTGGCTTTCTGACATCAAATTGTAATCCAAATTCTGTAACTCTGTGGGAGAGAGTATGGTTTCTGATTCTTTTGTGGTGAATTCTTCTTTCTAGTCATTTTACTCAGTGCAGAGTGGCTAAAAATGAGTAGTACTGGAAAAAGGAAGAAAAATAAGAGAGAAAAAAGAAACAAACAAATAAAAAACAAGGAGGGGTATCTTCTGGTGCTATATACTGTAACTCCCTCGACTTCCCCTGGAGCTTTCCAGTGCTGCTCAGTTAAGAACTTGCTTTTCCCCTGTCCTTCTAGCTGGTCCTCTGGGGGAGGGGCCTGCTGTACTGAATCTTAGGTGTGTGCACCTGGGGGAGCTGCCCTGCCCCCTGTCAGGTGCACAGCTCAGTGGGAGCTGTTTATCCTGTGAGGCCTCTGTTCCCTGGCGGTCCAGACCCTTGCAGGCACAGGGTGACACCAAAAGGAACAACAGTGGTGGAAGCCAGTTCTCCAGCTCTGAAGTCAGCTCCAGCAGTAACTACCACAATCTCCCAGTCTGCAGGGGCCTGGATGCTCCGGGGGCGGGGGCACTGATCTGCACAGCTCAGGGCTGCCTGGCAGCAGGAGCGTCCTCACTGTCCTGTGTCCTCCTGGACTCCACCTGTCCCGGAGGAAGTGCATGATCCTGGGCTGTGTCCCCCGGCGCCCTGGGATCCTGGTCCTGTGCCACTGGATTTGTGCTTCCGGGGCACTCCAGCCCTTTACTGCACTCGGCCCACAGTCTGTGGCACTCTCTCTCCAGGGTGCACTTCCTCTATTAGTGACCCCGGGAAACTGGAGGCTCCACTGCCCCTCTTGGGATCCTGCCCGAGTTCCCTGCAAGTGCCTTTCTGTCTGGGAAGAATCCAGTGTGGATTTATAAATTTAAAAATTTATAAATTTCAAAAAAAAATAAAATAAAAATTTATAAATTTCCTGCTTCTCCGAGGCTGGGCTTTCCTGTCCTGGAGGCACTCACAGCCCGGCCTTAGCCCAGATCCTCACAGAAACCCCTCCCCCACTTGATTCTTTTTCATTTTATTTTTTTTTCCACCTTCCTACCTTGTTAGAAGCACAAACTCCTCTCTGTAGCATTCCAGCTGTTCCCTCTTTAAATCTCAGGCCGAATTCATAGGTTTCAGGATGATTTGAGAGTTATCTAGGTAACTTTGTTTGAACGTTATCCAAGTAAGTTGGTGGGGCCAGGTGACTTGGGGACCCTACTCTTCTGCCATCTTCAATTGATGAATAAAATCTTGTTGACTTACTGTTGGGTACATTATCTAAATATGACATAAGGTTCCTAATATTTATTACTTTATATTATGAAAATAATATATACTGATTTAAAATAATGGAGGTATATTGAGTGAAAATAAAAGTTCTCACTACATACAACTTCTAATCCCAATATGTTCTTCCAAAGTAACTATCATTTACATTTCACGTTTTTCTCTGCATTTATTTGTACATATATGGGTATATATTTTCTTTTTTTTTAATATATTTTATTTATTTATTCATGAGAGACACAGAGAGAGAGAGAGAGAGAGAGAGGCAGAGACACAGGCAGAGGGAGAAGCAGGCTCCATGCAAGGAGTCTGATGTGGGACTTAATCCCCGATCTTCAGGATCACACCCTGGGCTGCAGGTGGCACTAAACCGCTGCGCCACCGGGGCTGCCCATGGGTATATATTTTCACTTGAATATTTGTTCTATATGAATAAGATAATATTCTGTTATGCAGCTTTTATTATTTATTTATCAATACATCTTAGAGATATTTCCATTTCATACCAGGTAGCCCTACATCATTTTTAAAATAAATCTATAAAATTTCATTTTATGGATATACTATTATTTATTTAAATAGCACTGAGCTTATGGACATTTGGATTATTTCAAGTTTTTTTCAGGATATTCGTAATAAAATATATTTTCATACATAAAGATGCTTATGCCATAGACTTCTAAGAGTTGAATAGGGGATCCCTGGGTGGCGCAGCGGTTTAGCGCCTGCCTTTGGCCTGGGGCGCGATCCTGGAGACCAGGGATCGAATCCCACATCCGGCTCCCGGTGCATGGAGCCTGCTTCTCCCTCTGCCTATGTCTCTGCCCCTCTCTCTCTCTCTCTCTCTCTCTGTGTGACTATCATAAATAAATAAAAATTTAAAAAATTAAAAAAAAGAGTTGAATAGGTGAGTCAAAGAGTATATGCATCTATAATTTAAATAAATACTTAAAACGACCTTCCTAAGTCCTAAATCTTCTTATTTCTTAGAGTGTATGGATGTTGGTCTACCCACATCCTCATAAATACCAAATATTATTGCTTTTTATGACTTTAAAATCTAAAAAATAAATTTTATTTCATTAATTTGCATTTATTATCTTTATTGATACTGTTCAATATATATGTTCATATGCCATTTATATTTCTTCTTTTTTGAATTTTTTATTTCTATACATTTCTCATTTCACTTTCTGTTTATTTGTAGGATACATATCTTTTGTATATTTTTTATTGGAGTTTGATTTGCCAACATATAGTATAACACCCATTGCTCATCCCGTCAAGTGCCCTCCCTCAGTGCCTGTCACCCAGTCGCCCCATCCCCTTGCCCACCTCCCCTTCCACTATCCTTTATTCATTTCCCAGAGTTAGGAGTCCCTCATGTTCTGTCACCCACTCTGATATTTCCCACTCATTTTCTCTCCTTTCCCCTATAATACCTTTCAATATTTTTTATATTCCCCGTATGAGTGAAACCATAAAATGTTTGTCCTTCTCTGACTGACTTACTTCACTCAGCATAATACCCTCCAGTTCCATCCACATTGAAGCAAATGGTGAGTATTATTGACTATCATACTTTATCTTCTACTTACATCACACATATTTTCTCCAGCACTATTGGTTTCTATTTAAGTTTATTTTGCTGTTTTTCATAAAACAGAAGTTTCAAATTCATTATCTGCTGAAATTTGTTCATTTCCTTCATATTTTCTGGGTTTCAAGTGCTGCTTAGAAATAACTTTTCCACGGGACACCTGGGTGGCTCAGCAGTTAAGTGTCTGCCTCCAGCTCAGGGCATGGTCCTGGAGTCCCAGGATCAAGTCCCACATCAGGCTCCCAACATGGAGCCTGCTTCTCCCTCTACCTATGTCTCTGCCTCTCTTTCTCTCTGGGTCTCTCATGAGTAAATAAATAAATAATATTTTTTAAAAATAGCTTTCCCTTACATAGGTTACCAAAACAATCTCCTGTATTACTATTCTAGCATTTTCTTAATTTTTGTTTACATTTATATCTATATGTGGAATTTTTTATGTTAAGTCAATATATTCATTATTATACCGTGTTCAATTATTAACAAGTAGTGTACTGGGACACCTGGGTGGCTCAGCAGTTCAGTGTCTGTCTTTGGCTCAGGGAATAATCCCAGGATCCAGGATCAAGTCCCACATCGGGCTTCCTTTGAGGAGCCTGCTTCCCCCTCTGCCTATGTCTCTGCCTCTCTCTCTCTCTCTCTGTGCCTCTCATGAATAAATAAATAAATCTTTTTTTAAAAAAAAGTAGTATACTATGTTTATATTTTCTTTTTCATATTGCTTATTGATTAGCCTGATAATTTTACTATTAAAAAATTTAAGGTTCAAAATAGTAACTTCTTATAATTTTAGTGAAATTTAATAATTTCTGAACTTTGTATAGTTTTGCTATTGAAAAATCTAATAGCAATGTAATCAATTTATGTTTTACCTGATTTATTTTTTTACTTTCAGAAAATTATAAGGATGTTCTCTTCATTTCTTACATCTAAAAAATATTAGCATGGGTCTGTATTTATTGTTTACAACATTTGATGGGCTTTTTCCATCTGGAGAGTAATGTTTTGGTTTGGAAATTTCTTCCTATAACACATTTACTATTTTTCTTCTTCATTTTTGTATGCACTATCTGGAAATACTAATAGTCAGATGTTGACCCTCCTAAATTTATTCTGTAATTTCCTTACATTTTTTAATTATACGTCAGTTTGTATACATGTTTGATATTTAACATTTTCTTAGTCATCCAGAACTATCTATATTTTCTTCATAAACTTTTTTATATTGGAGGTTTTATATTTAGAGAAAATTTGCAAAGATAGTAAAACTCCCATATTTGCCATACCCAATTTCCCCATTTATTCACATCTTACATACTCATGGTACATTTGTCAAAATTAAGAAATTGACATTAGTATATTACTATTATTGAAAGTTTATACTATTCAAATTTCCTTAGATTTTACCTAATGTTTACTGTTCCAAAATAGCATCCACTATTGCACATTACATTTGGTCTTTTATTAGTTTCCTACTGCTGCTGTAACAAATTATCACAAACTGGGTGGCTTAAACAACCAAAACTTATAATCTTATAATTGTGAAGGTCAGAAGTCCAAAGTGAGTCTTACAAGGTAAAAAACCAAGTTGTTGGCAAAGCTACATTCCTTCAGGACACTCTAGAATAGAATCTATTTCTTGCCTTGCCTAGTTTCTAGGGGCTACCAGCATTCCTTGGCTCTTAGTGCTGTCCAGCAGTTACATTTTTCAGATGCCTGCTTCCTTCATCAAAGCTTCTATGATTCTACATTTTTTTTTACTTTCATAAAAACATTTGTGATTACAGTGGCCTCATGCAAAAAATTCAGGAAAACAGGATAATTTCTTCATTTCAAAATCATCACTTTAATCACATCCCCAAAGTCCCTTTTATCATGAGTGGTAACATTTAGAGGCTCTGGAGCCTAGGACATAGATTTCTTTGAGGAGAGATGTCAATATTCTGCCTACCACAGATGTCATGTCTCCTTAAGTTCTTCTTGTCTGTGACAGTTTCTCAGATAATCCTTGTTTCTGATTATATTAACAATGTGGAGGATTTCTGGTCAGGTATTTGGTAGGATGTCCCATAGGATTTTTTTTATGATGTCTCATGATTAGACTAGAATTAGGAGTTTTTTTGGGGGGGATAGACTACAGAGGTAAAGTGCTATTTTTTCAAAAAATATCAACATGACCTATTATTGTCATTATTGATCTTCATCACAATTCTGAGGTGGTATTTATCAGGTCAATCCACTGTAAAGATAATCTCCCCTCCCATTTCCATGCTCTATTCTAGAAGGGAGTCACTATGTGCTGCCAACATCTGATTACTGGGTAGATATGCTGTACCTCCTTCAGAGAAGAGTATCTGTAGAAATTATTTGGAATTCTTTCACAAAGGAAATTTGTCTCTTCTTTCAATCTTAAAAATATATATACTCAATCATTTTTTAAATAAGTATAGATTCAGAGATATTTAGTTCATACGTTGTGTTATAAAACAATAATATTTTATTTTGTTGCTCAAATAGTTCCAGGTTTGCCCATTGGCAACTCTTTCAGTTGATTTCTGTGTCCCTTTGTTATGTCCCTATTTGTGTGTGTGTATGTGTGTGTGTGTGTGAGTATGTGTGTGTGTGTGTTTTATTTTGAGCGCTCCCTTATTTTCTGGCACGACAAGAAGTTCCAGGCCCATCTTGTACATTTCCAATCTTAGTCTTAAAAACTGCCATTTCTCTAAGGATCCCTGGTCTGTTTTTATTGGAGACCTGTATTAGAGACCAAGATCTAGGTACTAGATATGCTTATTACTACTGTGTTGTTATTTCTTTTAGGCCCTCTCAGTGGACAGAGCAAACAAATATATATGGATACACTAATGTGAGTGAATATACATATCTATATATTTTTTCTGTGTAATCATTCATAGAAATATTAAGTAAAGCATGAATTATCACTAATGTCTACAGCTCTAATTCATTGTCACACCCACTTCAACAGTGAGAAACTTGGCTCTACTAACTGCCATCAATTTGTTTAATTGTTCCAGTATATATATAACATTGTATCAAATTTGTTAACTTGTACCCTCATGAAAAACAATTTTATAAATGAGAGTACAGTGATTATGCACAGTTGCTTTTGCCCTTAGTTTTAGAGACACCACTCATTTCCAAAATGACTTAAGTCAACGTTATTTTCCCCATACATATCACAGAGTCTGATTCATCTTTGTAGACAGTTAAATTCTTTTGTCACATTCTGCATTACATCCAGAGATTCCCTGATCTCCTAAGTGATTTTATTGATTTGCATATATGAAGGTTTACTTTTTTTTTACTATTAAATTTTATGGCTTTGGCAAATTAGTTATGTATCCACCATTAAATTATCATACAGAGTAGTTTTACAGCCTTAAGTACTCCCTTTGTTTCACTTTTTCAACTTTTTCCTGAGCCTCTGGTAACCATTGATCTTTTTACCATTGCTACAGTTTTGTCTATTCTAGACAATATAATTGGAACAATATGGTATATAACCTTTTCAGACTGGCTTTTTTACTTACCAATATGTGTTTGAGAGTTATCCAAGTCTTTTTGTGGCCATATAGCTTATATATTTTTCCATTGCTGTGTATTATTCCATTGTATGCTACTGTTTATCTGTACACTTACTGAAGAACATCCTGTTTGCTCCCAATTTTTGGTAATTATGCATAAATCTGCTATAAACATTTGCATTCAGTTTATTTTTAAAGATTTTATTTATTTACTTATTCATGAGAGACACACAGAGATAGAGGCAGAGACACAGGCAGAGGAAGAAGAAGCAGGCTCCATGCAGGAGCTCCATGTGGGACTTGATCCCAGAACTCCAGGATCACACCCTGAGCCAGAGGCAGATGCTCAACCGCTGAGTCACCCAGGCATCCCTGCAGGTTTTTTTTTTTTTAATGAAAATGAGTTTTTAAATTAAATGAGTAAATACTTGGGAGTGTAACTGATGGATCATAGAGTAAAATTATGTTTAGCTTTGGAAGGAACTGCTGAACTGTCTTCTAAAGTAGTTGTTCCAGGGCACCAGGGTGCTTAGTGTTTGAGTGTCCCAGGATTGAGTCCCACATCAGGCTCCTCTCAGGGAGCCTGCTTTTTCTTCTGCTTCTCTGTGTCTCTGGTGAATAAAAGAAAAATCTTTCTTAAAAATAAAGAAGCTGTTCCATTTTACATCCCCACCAACAATGAATGAAAATTGCTTTGTTTGGCATTTGCACCAATGTTTGGTATTGTCAGTTTTTATTTATCTATCCATCCATCTTTTATGTATTGATTTGCTTGTTTATTTTGGATTTTAGTCATTCTAATAGATGTGTAGTGGTAAATCATCATTGTTTAATTTGCACTTCCCTAATGACAAATGATGTTGGTAATATTTCACTTGCCTATTCAACATCTGCATGTATATGTTGATAAGGTATCCAGATCATTTTCCCATTGTTAATTTGATTATTTGTATTTGATTATTGAGATTTAATGATTCTTTACATATTTCACATAAGTCCATTATTAGTTGCTTTGAAAATAATTTTCTGCCAGCTAGGCTTGTGTTTTATAGAATAAAAGGTTTATTTCAAAAACTTAAATAAGCCCAAACATTATTTTTTTCTTTTATAAATCATGTTTTTGGTGTTGCATATAAAAACTCATCACTAAACTTAATGTCATATCATTTTCTTCTATGTTTTATTCTAGAACCTTTATATTTCTGCATTGTAAATTTAAGTTTTTGAACTGTTATTTTTTTGTGTAAAGTTTAAGGTAACTGTGTAGATTTTTCATTTGTTTTTCCATATGGACATCTACTTGTTCTAGCAACATTTGGTGAAAGATTATTCTTGCTTCATTGAATTTCTTTTGACTTTTTTTTTCATTTTATGCTAATAGCACTTTATTGAGTACAATTTAAAACAGCAAAATTCATTAATCTTATATGCACAACTCCATAAACTTTGGAATTATATGTGTATCCTTATGTATACATATAACCATCACACAGATCAACATCTGTAAGATGTCTACACCCCAGAAAACCCCCTCCAGACCCTGTTCACACCATCATTCTTCCCCCACGCTCCAGAGGCAAACACTATTCTGATTTCATTTAGAGGTTAGTTTTTCTTTTTTTTTTTATTGGACTTCAATTTGCCAACATATAGCATAACACCCAGTGCTCATCCCATCAAGTTCCCCCCTTAGTGCCCATCACCCAGTCACCCCCAACCCCGCCCACCTTCCTTTCCACCACCCCTTCTTCGTTTCCGAGAGTTAGGAGTCTCTAATGTTCTGTCTCCTTTTCTGATATTTCCCACTCATTTTTCTCCTTTCCTCTTTATTCCCTTCCACTATTTTTTATATTCCCAAAAGAATAGGACCTTATAATGTTTGTCCTTCTCCGACTGACTTATTTCACTCAGCATAATACCCTCCAGTTCCATCCACGTCGAAGCAAATGGTGGGTATTTGTCATTTCTAATGCCTGAGTAATATTCCATTGCATACATAAACCACATCTTCTTTATGCATTCCTCTTTCGATGGTCACAGAGGCTCCTTCCACAGTTTGGCTATTCTGGACATTGCTGCTATAAACATCGGGGTGCAGGTGTCCCGTGTTTCATTGCATCTGTATGTTTGGGGTAAATCCCCAGCAGTGCAATTGCTGGGTCGCAGGGAAGATCTATTTTTAACTCTTTGAGGAACCTCCACATAATTTTCCAGAGTGGATGCACCAGTTCACATTCCCACCAACAGTCCACATCCTCTCCAACATTTGTGGTTTCCTGCCTTGTTAATTTTCTCCATTCTCACTGGTGTGAGGTGGTATCTCATGGTGGTTTTGATTTGTATTTCCCTGATGGCAAGTGATGAAGAGCATTTTCTCATGTGCTTGTTGGCCATGTCTATGTCTTCCTCTGTGAGATTTCTGTTCATGTCTTTTGCCTATTTCATGATTGGATTGTTTGTTTCTTTGCTGGTGAGTTTAATAAGTTCTTTATAGATCTTGGAAACTAGCCCTTTATCTGATATGTCATTTGCAAATATCTTCTCCCATTCTGTAGGTTATCTTTTAGTTTTGTTGACTGTATCCTTCGCTGTGCAAAAGCTTCTTATCTTGATAAAGTCCCAATGGTTCATTTTTGCATTTGTTTCTTTTGCCTTCGTGGATGTATCATGCAAGAAGTTACCGTGGCCGAGTGCAAAAAGGGTGTTGCCTGTGTTCTCCTCTAGAATTTTGATGGAATCTTGTCTCACATTGACATCTTTCATCCATTTTGAGTTTATCATTGTGCATGGTGCAAGAGAGTGGTCTACTTTCATTCTTTTGCATGTGGATGTGCAATATTTCCAGCACCATTTATTGAAGAGACTGTCTTTTTTCCAGTGGATAGTCTTTCCTCCTTTGTCAAATATTGGTTTACCATAAAGTTGAGGGTCCACTTCTGAATTCTCTATTCTGTCCCATTGATCTATGTGTCTGCTTTTGTGCCAGTACCACACTGTCTTGATGACCACAGCTTTGTAGTACAACCTGAAATCTGGCATTGTGATGCCCTCAGATATGGTTTTCTTTCTGAAAATTCCCCTGGCTATTCGGGGTCTTTTCTGATTCCACACAAATTTTAAAATGATTTGTTCCAACTCTCTGAAGAAAGTCCATGGTATTTTGATAGGGATTGCATTAAACGTGTACATTGCCCTGGGTAACATTGACATTTTTGCTATATTAATTCTTCCAATCCATGAACATGGAATATTTTTCAATCTCTTTGTGTTTTCCTCAATTTGTTTCAGAAGTGTTCTGTAGATTTTAGGGTATCGATTCTTTACCTCTTTGTTTACATTTATTCCTAGGTATCTTATGCTTTTGGGTGCAATTGTAAATGGGATTGACTCCTTCATTACTCTTTCTTCAGTCTCATTTTTAGTGAATAGAAATGCCACTGACTTCTGGGCTTGACTTTGTATCCTGCTACACTGCTAAATTGCTGTATGAGTTCTAGCAAACTAGATGTGGAGTCTTTTGAGTTTTCTATGTAGAGTATCATGTCATCTGTGAAGAGGGAGAGTTTGACTTCTTCTTTGCCAATTTGAATGCCTTTTATTTCTTTTTGTTGTCTGATTGCTGAGGCTAGGACTTTTAGTACTATGTTGAATAGCAGTGGTGAGAGTGGACATCCCTGTCTTGTTCCTGATCTTAGGGGAAAGGCTCCCAGTGCTTCCCCATTGAGAATGATATTTGCTGTGGGCTTTTCATAGATGGCTTTTAAGATGCTGCGGAATGTTCCCTCTATCCCTTCACTCTGAAGAGTTTTGATCAGGAATGGATGCTGTATTTTGTCAAATGCTTCCTCTGCATCTCTTGAGAGGATCCTAAGCTTCTTGTTTTTTCTCTTGCTGATATGTTGAATTACACTGATTGCTTTACGAGTGTTGAACCAACCTTGCATCCCGGGGATAAATCCTTCTTGGTCATGGTGAATAGTCTTCTTAACTATTATTGTATCCTATTGGCTAGTATCTTATTGAGAATTTTTGCATCCATTTTCATCAGGGATATTGGTCTATAATTCTCTTTTTTGGTGGGGTCTTTGTCTGGTTTTGGAATTATCGTGATGCTGGCCTCATAGAACGAGCTGGGAAGTATTCCATCTCTTTCTATCTTTCTGAACAGCTTTAGTAGAATAGGTAGGGTTTCTTCTTTAAACGTTTGGTAGAATTCCCCAGGGAAGCCATCTGGCCCTGGACTTTCTGTCTTGGGAGGTTTTTGATGACTGCTTCAATTTCCCCCCTCGTTTTTGGCCTGCACAGGTTTTCTATTTCTTCCAGTCCAGTTTTGGTAGTTTGTGTTTTTTTAGAAATGCATCCATTTTTTCTAGATTGCCTAATTTATTGGGATATAGCTGCTCATAATATGTTTTTCAAATCTTTTGTATTTCCTTGGTGTTGGTAGTGATCTCTCCTTTCTCATTCATGATTTTATTAATTTCAGTCTTCTCTCTCTTCTTTTTAATAAGGCTGGCTAATGGTTTAATCTATCTTATTAATTCTTTTAAAGAACCAACTCCTGGTTTTGTTAATCTGTTCCACAGTTCTTCTGGTCTCTATTTCATTGAGTTTTGCTAGAATCTTTATTAACTCTCTTCTTCTGCGAGGTGTAGGATCTATTTGCTGTTTTTTTCTCTAGCTTCTTTAGGTGTAAGGTTAGCTTTTATTTTTGAGTTCTTTCCAGTTTTTGGATGGCTGCTTGTATTGCAATGTATTTCCCCCTCAGGACTGCTTTTGCTGCATCCCAAAGATTTGAAATGGTTGTATTTTCATTCTCATTAATTTCCATTATTCTTTTTAATTCTTCACTAATTTCCTTGTTCACCCTTTCGTCTTTTAGCAGGATGGTCCTTAACCTCCACGTGTTTGAAATCCTTCCAAACTTCTTCTTGTGATTTAGTCCTAATTTCAAAGCATTTTGGTCTGAGAATACGCACGGGATGATCCCAATCTTTTGGTATCAGTTAAGACCTGATTTGTGACCCAGTATGTGTTCTATTCTGGAGAAAGTTCCATAGTCACTTGAGAAGAATGTGTATTCCGTTGAGTTTGGATGTAAAGTTCTGTAGATATCTGTGAAATTCATCTGGTCCAGTGCATCATTTAAAGCTCTTATTTCTTTGGAGATGTTGTGCTTGGAATACCTATCGATTGTAGAAAGTGCTACATTGAAGTCACTGCATATAAGTGTATTATTATCTAAGTATTTCTTGACTTTGGTTATTAATTGATTGATATATTTGGCAGCTCCCACATTCGGGGCATAAATATTGATGATTATTTGGTCCTCTTGTTGGATAGATCATTTAAGTATGATATAGTGTCCCTGTTTATCTCTTACTACAGTCTTTGGGATAAACTTTAATTTATCTGATATAAGGATGGCTACCCCTGCTTTCTTTTGAGGACCATTTGAATGGTAAATGGTTCTCCAACCCTCCAACCTTTTTTATTCAGGCTGGAGGTATCCTTCTGTCTAAAATGAGTCTCTTGTAGACAGCAAATAGACAGGTCCTGCTTTTTTATCCAGTCTGAAAATGCCTGGCACGGGCTGCAGCCCTTCAGGGAGCTCGGCCAGCGGCGTGTGGTGCACTATGCCTCGGGGCTCAGGTCCTATGTTCGTGCCCCTGGGAGCCTGAGGGCATCTCCGCCCTTCCTGGGATCCTGCTCCAACTCCCTGCAAGCGCCTTTACCTCTGGGAAGATTGGTGAAGCTCCTGCTTCTCCTGATGGGGCTTTCCTGTCCTGGGGGCACTCCACAGGGGTCTTAGCCCATCTCCTCGGGGGACCCCTCCCCCTTGGATGCTTTTTTATTTCTTTATTTTTTTTTCGGTCTTCCTACCTTGATAGAAGCGTGAACTCTTCTCACTGTAGCGTTCCAGCTGTTCTCTCTTTAAATCTCAGGCTGAAATCATAGGTTTTCAGGATGATTTGAAAATTATCTAGGTAATTTGGTGGGGACAGGTGACTTTGGGACCCTACTTTTTCGCCGTCTTGCCCCCTCCTTACAATCCCTATGTAAATACAAACAGGATTCTTCACAGAATTAGAACAAACAATTCTAAAATTTATATGAAACCACAAAGACCCCAAATTACCAGAAGAATCTTGAGTGAGAAAAACAAAGCTGGAAATATCACAATTCCAGATTTCAAGTTATATTACAAAGGTATAGAAATTAAAACATTATGGTATAGGCAGAAAAATTGACACATAGATCAATGGAACATATTAAGAAACCCAGAATAAAACACCATTACATGGTCAACTAATCTTTGACAAGCAGAACAAATATCAAAGAGAAATTCCAGTCTTATCAGCAAATGATTTGGGGAGAACTGGTCAGCAACATGAAAAAGAATGAAACTGGATGACTTTTGTACCATACACAAAAATAAGTTCAAAGTGGATCAAACACCTAAATATAAACCTGAAACCATAAAAATCCTAGAAGAGAACACCAGTAGTAACTTCCTTGACATTAGCTATAGCAACTTTTTTCTAAACATGCCTCTTGATAAGACGGGAATAAAAGTGAAAATAAACCATTGGACCTATGTCAAAATAAAAATCTGTGTAGTGAGGGAAACTATCAACAAAACTAAAAGGCAGCCTACAAAATGGGAGAAGACATTTGCAAATAGCATATCTGATAAAGGGTTATTATCCAAAATATATAAAATACTTATAAAACTCAACACCCAGAAAACAAAATAATCCAATTTAAAGATGGGAAGAAGATATAAACAGATATTTCTCCAAATAAGACATCCAGATATCCAACAGACACATGAAAAGTTATTCATAATCACATTCCTTCAGGTAATTATAAATTAAAATTATAATGAAGCATCACCTCACACCTACCAGAATGGCTAAAATCAACAACACAAGATACAACAGGTGTTGGTGAGGATGTAGAGAAAGGAGAACACTCTTACAGTGTTGGTGGGAAGGCAAACTATTGCAGTCCTTCTGGAGAGCAGTATGGAGGTTCCTCAAAAATTGAAAAATAGAACTACCTTACAATTCAAGAATGGCACTAATGACTATTTACTCAATAATAATAATATTAATAATAATAATAAAAACACTAATTCAAGAAGATACATGCATCCTTATGTTTATAGTAAAACACATTATTTACAATGGTAAAATCATGGAAGCAGTCCAAATATCCACTGATTGATGTATAGAATATATATATATTTATATTCTATATATTACAAAGAATGTAATAAATAAAAAAGAACCTCAGAAGCTTCCCTCAGGCCCATCCTGTTCACTATTCATTTAATAATACTCACCTGGTTTCTAATAAGATGGTCTTGCCTGTTTAGTGAGTGAGTATACATGGAATCTTGCTTTTTGTGAATAGCTTTTTTTTCCTTTTTTTTCTTTCTGTTCACAGTCCAGCTGCAATTTATTTATTTGTTTGTTTGTTAAGTTCTAGTTAGTTACCACATAGTGCAATATTGGTTTCAGGAGTAGAATTTAGTGATTCATCACTTAAATATTACACCCAATGCTCAACACAAATGCACTCTATAATACCCATTGCACATTTACCGCTGCCCATCTCACCTCTATCAACTCTCTGCCATTGTTAAGAATCTCTCTTTATGGTTTGTTTTTTTCTCTCTCTCTTTTTCCCCCCTTCCTCTATGTTTATCTGTTTTGTTCTTTAAATTCCACATATGAGTGAAATCATATAGTATTTGTCTTTCTCTGTTTGACTAACTTCACTTAACCTAATACACTCTAGCTCTATCCATGTTGTTGCAAATGACAAGATTTCATTCTTTCTGATGGCTGAGTGGTATTCTGTTGTACATATATATACACTGACTTCTTTATCCATTTATCAGTCAATGGGCATTTGGAATTTTTCTATAATTTTGTTATTGTTAATAATGCTGCTATAAACATAGGGGTGCATATGCTCCATTGAATCAATATTTGTGTATCCTTTCGGTAAGTATGTAGTAGTGCAATTGCTTAATCATAAGCTAGTTCTATTTTTAACTTTTTTGAGGAATCTCCATACTCTTTTCCAGAGTGGCTGCACAACTTTGCTTCCCAAGCAATAGTGTAAAAGGGTTCCCCTTTCTCCACATCCTTTCCAACATATGCTTTTCCTGTGTTGTTGATTTTAGACATTCTGACAGTTGTGACATTGTGGTTTTGATTTGTATTTCCTTACTTAGGAGTGATGCTGAGCATCTTTTCACATGTCTGTTAGCCATCTGGATGTCTTCTTTAGAAAAATGTCTACTCATTCTTCTGCCCATTTCTTAACTGGATTATTTATTTTTGGGGTGTTAAATGTGATAATTTCTTTATAAATTTTTGAATATTAACCTTTTCTCAGATATGTCACTTGCAAATATATTCTCCCATTCCATATGCTGCCATTTAGTTACGTTGATTGTTTCCTTCACTGTGCAGAATATTTCATCTTGATAAAGTCCCAATAGTTCATTTTTTGTTTGTTTGTTTCCCTTGACTATGGAGATGTGCTTAGTAAGAAGCTTATACGGACAAAGTAAAAGAGGTTGTTGCCTGTCTTGTCCTCTAGAATTTTGATGGTTTCTTATCTCATATTTAGGTCTTTCATCCATTTTGAATTTATTTTTGTGTATGGTCTAAAAAAATTTTCCAGTTTCATTCTTCTGCATGTTCCTGGCCAGTTTTCCCAACACCATTTGTTGAGATTGTTTTTTTCCCATTGGATATTCTATCCTGCTTTATCAAATATTCGTTGACCATATAGTTGTGGGCCCATTTCTGGGTTCTCCATTCTGTTCCATTGATCTGTGTCTATTTTTGTGCTAGTACCATACTGTCTTGATGACAACTTTTTGTAATATAGCTTGAAGTTTGGAATTGTAGTATGGCTATCTTTGCTTTTCTATTTCAAGATTACATTGGCTCTTCAGGGTCTTTTGTGGTTCCATACAAATTTTGTGATAGTTTGTTCTAGTTCTGTGAAAAATGCTGGTAGTATTTGATAGGGATTGCATTACATGTGTGGATTGCTTTGGGTAGTATAGACATTTTAACAATATATGTTCTTCCAATCCATGACCATGGAACGTTTTTCCATTTCCTTGTGTCATTTTTTAAAAGATTTTATTTATGTATTCATGAGAGACACAGAAAAGAGGCAAAGACAGACAGAGAGAGAAGTAAGCCCCTTACAGGGAGCCCGACATGGGACTTGATCCCTGGACCAGGATCACGCCCTTAGCCAAAGGCAGACACTCAACCGCTGAGCCACCCAGGCATCCCACCTTGTGTCATCTTTAATTTCTTTCATAAATGTTCTATAGTTTTAAGAGTATAAAACTTTTACCTCTTTGATAAGGTTTATTCCTAGGAATCTCATGGATTTTGGTGGAATTTTAAATGGGATGAATTCCCTGATTTTTTTGCTTCTTAATTATTGGTGAATAGAAATGCAACACAAATGCAAGGTTGATTTTGTATCCTGCAACTATACTGAATTCACTTATGAGTTCTAGCAATTTTTGGTAGTCTTGGAGTTTTCTACATAAAGTATCATGTTGTCTGTGAATAGTGAAAGTTTGACATCTTCTTTGCTGATTTGGATGCCTATTTTTTCCTTTTGTTGTGTGATTGATGATGCTAGGACTTCCAGTACTGTGTTAAGTAACCATGATGAGAATGGACATCCATGTTTTGTTCCTGACCCTAGAAGAAAAGCTCTCAGTTTTTTCCCATTGAGGTTGATATTAGTTGTAGGTCTTTTATATATAGCCTTTATGATGTTGAGTTGTGTTCCCTCTATCCCTACTTTGTTCTAGATTGTTTGCTATATCTTTTGTAGTGTTTTGTCCTCTTTTCCTCTCTTGTCTTTCTATATGTTTCATTGATTTTTTAAAATGGCATTGATTTTTTTTCTTTTGTGTATCTTAAGTATGTATTATTTTTGTGGTTACTGTAAGACTTACATAAAATACCTCTGTGTGTGTGTGTCCCTCATTTTTTCCCTTTCTTCCTTTTCCCCTCTATCCTTGTTTATCTCCCTTCCTTTCTTACTCTCTCTCTCACCTCTTTCTGTCTGTCTGTCTGTCTTTTTATTTCTTTTTTCTTTCTTTCTTTCATCTTCTGTTTCAAACTCCCAAACTTTCTGGATCTATTGCTTGGTGTTCGTCATTAGTTTTGGAAACTCTTGCTATATATATATATATATATATATATATATATATATATATATATATAATAACATTTTCTCTTCAAATTTCTTTTAACCTTTTGTCATGCTTTATATATATTTTTAAAGATTTTATTTATTTATTCATGAGAGACAGAGAGAGAGGGGCAGAGACATAGGCAGAGAGAGAAGCAGGCTCCATGTAGGGAACCCCACATAGGACTTGACCCCAGGTCTCCATGATCATGCCCTGGGCTGAAGGCGGGCACCAGGCACCGCTGAGGCACCCAGGCATCCCTTTATATTTTTTTTATTGAAAGCTGGACATGAGGTAAATACCATGTTGATCTGGCTAAGAATTGGACTGTGTTGAATGTTTGCAGTAGCTATAATATGCCAGAGGCTTCAACTTTCTCTGGTGTCCTTGGTTTTGCCTTTTCTTTTTCTTTTTTTTTTCTTTTCTTTTTTTTTTTTTTTTTTTTTTTTTGCCTTTGGACTTCCCGGAGTACTGCTCCTCAAAGAAATCCTCTTCTAAAAAAAAAAAAAAAAAAAGAAATCCTCTGCTTGAATTCTTTCAGTTTAATCCCTTGTTATTATACTAGTGTCCTATTAGTGTGGCAATAAGCTGCAGGAGAGAGAAAACTTTCTATAATCTTACAATTAAATCTAAGTATTTATGGTGCTTGTGTCTTGACTGTGACCTTTACAAGTGTTTCGTCAGCAGTTATTGCTTTGTTCCCTTGCTTTGTACTTTTTTCCCATGCCATACCTTTCCCAATTTATTACATTAAAGTCCTTAGTACTGTGTTTATTTATATATATATATATATATATATATATATATATTTTTTTTTTTTTTTTGCACTTTAGTGATAAGAAAAGACTAGAGAGGACTTGAGTTGGAAAGATTCCCTTCCTCCAGCTGTGATGTGGCTCTGGAAAAGTCATAAAGACTTTTATTGTTTAAAGAGATAAAATCTGAATGATAAGACCTTGTTGTGGAGAAGTTGAAAAGTATATTTCACAAGTTATTCTTTTCCTTTCCCTGCCACACCCTGATGAAATCTTTCTTATATCTTCAACAGGACAATCTGGTGGTCCTGCAAGTAATACTTATGGAAATCACCATAACCTGTGATCCTCTAGTTTCTTACTCTCGCCCTAGTTCCACACTAAGCTTCCATCAATTTATCAGAATTAGGATATAGTTATTTCTACAGATTTTTTTCTCCAGTGATTTCTGTTTCAGGGAAGCAGAGTTAAGCTGTAAATCTGGATGTACCTGTCTCTTCAGATATTAGGATGATGATTTGCCCTACAAAATCAGTTTTCTGATAGGTCAAGAAAAGTTATTTATTTTCAGTTTGCATAGTTGTTTCTTGAAAAAGTAGGAGAGATTACCTTTGAGTTCTTCACATATTGAAGATGAAACCCAAAGTCATGGTGTGAAATGTTTTGGTATGTGACAAGCAGAGACCTGTTTCTTTCCTCAATGGGTAGTCAGGAATGCTGGTGTTCATTCTACTTTACTGACATAAATATTAAATTTATAATAGAATAACTATCCATATTCTCATGTGTCTGTTTATTTATACTATTATTTTGTTATATTTTTGTCCAGATGTTCCCGTGCCAATAATTTTCTATTAAGTAAATCAACTTATTAATATAACTTGGCATACAATATCTTATAAGTTACATTCAAAAAAGAAAACGGTGGGGGGACAGGGCAAGATGGCAGAGTAGTAGGGTCCCCAAGTCACCTGTCCCCACCAACTTACCTAGATAACTTTCAAATCATCCTGAAAACCTACGAATTTGACCTGAGACTTAAAGAGTGAACAGCTGGAACGTGACAGAGAGAAGAGTGCTCTTCTAACAAGATAGGAAGGCAGAAAAAAAAAAAAAAGAATCCAGTGGGATTCTTTTTCCCACTGGATTCCTCAGTGGAAAAAGTGGGATTTTCCTCAGCCCCCTGAGGAACCTGGATAAGGCCGGGCTGCGAAAACCTCCAGGACAGGAAAGCCCAGCCACAGAGAAGCAAGAACTTTAAAAATACACATTGGATTCCTCCGGGAGGGAAAGGCGCTAGCAGGGAACTCCAGCAGAACTGCAGGAGGGGCAGGGGAGCCTCCAGGTTCCTGAGGTCATTAATAGAGAAAGTGCACTTGGGGGAGAGCATGCCACAGACTGTGGCCTGATCTCGGTAAAGGGCTGGAGCATGCACCCAGCAGAGCATCAGGGAAAGGCTCAGGCAGAGGCTCTGGGGGAGGGGGCTGTGCCCTGCTGCCTCCAGGAGCCACGGCCCCCTGGGAGCACAATTCCAGCAGCACAGGCCCAGGGATCCCAGGGTGCCAGGGGACACATCCCAGGATCCTGCACTCCCCTTGGGACAGACAGAGGCTGGAGGGCACAGGACAGCAAGGACACTCCTGCCGCTGGGAACCCGCAAGCTGTGCAGATCAGCGCCCCCCAACCCTGGAGCATCCAGGCCAGGGTGGACAGGGAGACTGCAGTAGTTACTGCAGGGAGCAGAATCCAGAGCTGAAGAGCTGGCAGCCGCCAGTGGTATTGTTGCTCCAGATGTCACCCTATGCCTGAGGCAGAGCGGAACCACCGGGGAACAGGAGCCTCACAGAATAAACAGCTCCCACTGAGCCCTGTACCTGGCAGGGACAGGGCAGATCCTCCAGGTGCACAAACCTGAGAGTCAGCAGAGCAGGACCCTCCCCCAGAAGACTAGCTGGAAGTACACAGGAAGAGCAAGTTCTTGAGGGAGCAGCACCGGAAAGCTCCAGGGGAAGTCGAGGGATTTACAGTAATTTGAGCCAGAGGATACCCCTCCTTGTTTTTTTTTTCTTTTTTTTTTCTTCCTCTTTCCAGTATAACTCGTTTTTAGCCACTCTGCACTGAGCAAAATGACTAGAAAGAACTCACCACAAAAGAAAGAATCAGAAACAGTATTCTCTGCCACAGAGTTACAGAATTTGGATTACAATTTGATGTAAGAAAGCCAAATCAGAAGCACAATTATAAAGCTACTGGTGGCTCTGGAAAAAAGCATAAAAGATTCAAGAGACTTCATGACTGCAGAATTTAGATGTAATCAGGCTGAAATTAAACATCAATTAAATGTGATGCAATCCAAACTGGAAGTCCTAACAATGAGGGTTAATGAGGTAGAAGAAAGAGGGAGTGACATAGAAAACAATGTGATGCAAGGAAGGAAGCTGAGGAAAAAAGAAAACAACAAAAGATCATGAGGAAAGGTTAAGGGAAATAAATGATAGTCTCATAAGGAAAAATCTATGTTTAATTGGGGTTCCAGAGGGCACCAAGAGGGACAGAGGAACAGAAAGCATATTTGAACAAATCATAGCTGAGTACGTCCCTAATTTGTGAAGGGAAACAGGCATTCAGATCAAGGAAATAGAGAGGTCCCCTGCTAAAATCAATAAAAATCATTCAACACATCGACATTTAATAGTGAAGCTTGCAAATTCCAAAGAGAAAAGGAAAATCCTTAAAGCAGCAAGAGACAAGAGATCCCTAACTTATTTGGGAAGACATAATAGATTACCAGCAGACCACTCCACAGAGACCTGGTAGGCCAGAAACGACTGGCAGGATATATTCAGGGTCCTAAATGAGAAGAACATGGAGCCAAGAATACTTTATCCAGCAAGGCCCTCATTCAGAATAGAAGGAGAGATAAACAGCCTCCAAGATAGGCAGAAGCTGAAAGAATATGTGGCCACCACACCAGCACTGCAAGAAATATTAAAGGGGACTCTGTAAAAGAAAGAGGACAGCCAAAGAAATAATCCACAAAAATAAGGACTGAATAGTTATGATGATGACACTAAATTCATATCTTTCCATAGTAACTCTGAATGTGAATGGGCTTAATGATCTGATCAAAAGATGCAGCGTTTCAGACTGGATAAAAAAACAAGACCCATCTATTTCCTGTCTACAAGAAACTCATTTTAGACATAAGGACACCGGCGGCCTGAAAATGAAAGGTTGGAGAACCACTTACCATTCAAATGGTCCTCAAAAGAAAGCAGGGGTAGCCATCCTTATATCACATAAATTAAAGTTTATCCCAAAGACTGTAGTAAGATCTGAAGAGGGACACTATATCATACTTAAAGGATCTATCCAATAAGACGACCTAACAATCATGAATATTTATGCCCCGAATGTGGGAGCTGCCAAGTACATCAATCAATGCATAACCAAAGTTAAGACATACTTAGATAATAATACATCAGTGCTGGGAGAATTCAACCCAGCGATTTCTGCAAATGAAAGATTGTTTAAGCACAACATCTCCAAAGAAACAAGAGAATTAAATGATATGCTGGACCAGATGGATTTCACAAATATTTACAGAACTTTACATCCAAACGCAACTGAATACTCATTCTTCTCAAGTGCACATGGAACTTTCTACAGAATATATCACATACTGGATCACAAATCATGTCTCAAACTATACCAAATAATTGGGAATATCTCTTGTATATTTTCAGACTATAATGCTTTGAACTTGAACTCAATCACAAGAAGACATTTGGAAGAAACTCAAACAAGTGGAGTTTAAAGAGCATCCTGCTAAAAGATGAAAAGGTCAACCAGGAAATTAGAGAAGTATTAAAATATTCATGGAAACTAATGAGAATGAAGATAGAACTGTTCAAAATCCTTGGGATCCAGCAAAAGCAGTCCTAAGATGGAGATATATCTCAATAAAAGCATCCCTCAAAAAATTGGAAAAAAACTCAAAAAACACAAGCTATCCTCACACCTAAAAAAACTGGAGAAAGAACAGCAACTAAAATCTACACCAAGCAGAAGAGAGTTAATAAATATTTAAGCAGAACCCAATGAAATAGAGACCAGAAGAACTGTAGAACAGATCAACAAAACCAAAAGTTGGTTCTTTGAGAGAATTAATAAGATAGATAAACCATTAGCCAGCCTTATTAAAAACAAAAGAGAAAATACTCGAATTGATAAAATCACAAATGAAAAAGGAGAGATCACAACCAATACCAAGGAAATACAAACTGTTTTAAAAACATATTACTAAAGAGTTATACTCCAAAAATTAGGAAATCTAGAAGAAATGGATGCATTTCTGGAAAATCACAAACTACCAAAACTGGAACAGGAACAAATGGAAAACCTGAACAGACTAATAACCAGGAAGCAAATTGAAGCAGTAATCAAAAACCTCCCAAGACACAAAAGTCCAGGGCCAGATGGCTTCCGAGGTGAAATCTCTCAAACGTTTAAAAAAGAAACAATACCAATTCTACTAAAGATGTTCTGAAATATAGAAAGGGATGGAATACTTCCAAACTCCTTTTATGAGGCCAACATCACCTTAATTTCAAAACCAAAGGTCCCACCAAAAAGAATTATAGACCAACATCCCTGATGAACACAGATGCAAAAATTCTCAACAAGATATTAGCCAATAGGATCCAACAGTACATTACAAAGATTTTTCACCATGACCAGATGGGCTTTATCCCCAGGATGCTAGGCTGGTTCAAAACTCTTAGAGCAATCAATGTGATAGATCATATCAACAAGAGAAAAAAAGCAAGAACCGTAGGATCCTCTCAATAGATGCAGAGAAAGCATTTGACAAACTACACCATCCATTTCTGATCAAAACTCTTCAGAGGGTAGGGAGAGAGGGAACATTCCTCAGCATCTTAAAAGCCATCTATGAAAAGCCCACAGCAAATATCATTCTCAATGGGGAGGCACTGAGAGCCTTTCCCCTAAGATCAGGAACACGACAGGGATGTCCACTCTCACCACTGCTGTTCAACATAGTACTGGAAGTCCTAGCCTCAGCAATCAGGTAACAAAAAGAAATAAAAGGTTTTCAAACTGGCAAAGATGAAGTCAAACTCTCCCTCTTTGCGGATGACATGATACTGTACGTAGAAAACCCAAAAGACTCTACCACAACATTGCTGGAACTCATACAGCAATTCAGCAGTGTGGCAGGATACAAAATCAATGCCCAGAAATCAGTGGCATTTCTATACACTAACAATGAAATTGAAGAAAGAGAAATTTAAGAAATTAAATCAACTATCCTTTTCAATTGCACCCAAAAGCACAAGACACCTAGGAATAAACCTAACCAAAGAGGTAAAGGATCTATACCCTAAAAACTACACAACACTCCTGAAAGAAATTGAGGAAGACACAAAGAGATGGAAAAATATTCCTTGCTTATGGATTAGAAGAATTAATATTGTGAAAGTGTCTATGCTACCCCGGGCCATTTACACATTTAATGCAATCCCTTTCAAATACCATGGGCTTTCTTCAGAGAGTTGGAACAAATAATCTTAAGATTTGTGTGGAATCAGAAAAGACCCTGAATAACCAGGGGGAATATTGAAAAGGAAAACCGGAGCTAGCCCTATCAGAATGCCGGATTTCAAGTTGTACTACAAAGTTGTGATAATCAAGACACTGTGGTACTGGCACATAAACAGACACATAGATCAATGGAACAGAATAGAGAATCCAGAAATGGGCCCTCAACTCTGTGGTCAACTAATATTTGACAAAGCAGGGAAGACTATCCACTGGAAAAAGGACAGTCTCTTCAATGAATGGTGCTGGGAAAATTGGGCAGCCACATTCAGAGGAATCAACCTCGACCATTCACTTACACCATACACAAAGATAAACTCAAAATGGTTGAAATATCTAAGTGTGAGACAAGATTTCCTCAAAATCCTAGAGGAGAACGCAGGCCAAGCCCTTTCTGAACTTGGCCATATCAACTTCTTGCAAGATACATCTATGAAGGCAAGGGAAACAAAAGCGAAAAGGAACTATTGGGACTTCATCAAGATAAAAAGCTGCACAGCAAAGGAACAGTCAACAAAACTAAAAGACAACCTACAGAATGGGAGAAGATATTTGCAAATGACCTATCAGATAAAGGTCTAGTATCCAAGATCTATAAAAAACTTATTAAACTCAACAGCAAAGAAACAAACAATCCAATCATGAAATGGGCAAAAGACACAAACAGCAATTTCACCAAGAAAGACATAGACATGGCCTACAGCACATGAGAAAATATTTCCTATCTCAAAACCACAGTGAGATACCACCTCACACCAGTGGGAATGGGGAAAATTAACAAAGCAGGAAACCACAAATATTGGAGAGGATGTGGAGAAAAAGGCACCCTCTTGCATTGTTGGTGGGAATGTGAACTCACGCAGCCAAACTGGAAAACTGTGTGGAGGTTCCTCAAAGAGTTAAAAATAGATCTGCCCTACAACCCAGCAATTGCACTGCTGGGGATTTACCCCAAAGATACAGATGCAGTGAAACTCTAGAATACCTGCACCCCGATGTTTATAACAGCAATATCCACAATAGCCAAACTGTGGAAGGATCCTCGGGTCCATCGAAAGATGAATGGATAAAGAAGATGTGGTATGTATATATATACAATGGAATATTACTCAGCCATTAGAAATGACAAATGCCCACCATTTGCTTCAACGTGGATGGACCTGGAGGGTATTATGATGAGTGAAGTAAGTCAATCAGAGAAGTACAAACATATGGTCTCATTTGGGAATATAAAAAATAGTGAAAGGGAATATAAGGGAAAAGGAGAGAAAATGAGTGGGAAAAGTCAGAGAGTGACAGAACATGAGAGACACCTAACTCTGGGAAATGAACAAGGGTTGGTTAAAGGGAGGTGGGTGGGGGGTTGGGGTGACTGTGTGCCCTGCACTGAGCAGGGTGCTTGATTGGATGAGCACTGGGTGTTATGGTATATGTTGGCAAATGGAACTCCAATAAAAAATATACAAAAAAGGAAAACAAAACAAAAATGGAAACATTATTTTAACTCCGACAATATCAAGTTAATATTGACTTGTATATTTTCCTCTTATATTCCCATCTGTTAATAAAAAGTATGAATTCTAATAATTTTCCAGTTGATTCACTTTGATTTTCTAAGTAGACAATAAATTTTCTTCATGTAAACAATTTTTCTCTTCCTTTTACATATTAATACTTATATTTTTTGGAAGGGATTTTTTTTCTTATTGTATATACTGGATATTGCACTGCACTTTTAAATGATCAGGAGTAGAAGGAAATTTTGCCATTTTTAAATTATTTTCCCTCAAAATATTAGCTTTTGTGTTGAGCATGATTGACTCATTGAAATATTTATTTCAATTATCTCTAATACTATCTTTCTATACTGCAATGTCTACAATGCTACAAATTTTATCTTACATTTCTAATGTTCCATTGTAGCTAGAGTTCTGTACATAATTTAAGTCTTCCAACTAGATTTACTCATCCAAGTTTTAAGTTAAGATGAGGTAGCTATATGAATGTAGTGTTCTCATAGTGGCCTTATTAATTGCCAGAGATAGGTTCACGCTCTTCTAGAACCCATTCTTTAGATTGTGAGCTGTGTATAGGCAATTCAAGAGGTAGAAATAGACCTTATTGTAGTTTTGATTTAACTGATGGCTAATAGGGTTGAGGGAATATTTGAAGGATTTATCTGCAATTATTTTGTGAATTGGAATTAATTTCCCTTGCTCAATTTTAATTGGGCTGATTGTGATGTTCTTATTGATTTCTAAAATTAATTTATATATTTGAGTACTTGCGATTTTTCAGTAATATATATTGAACATATTTTCTTCAATCATATATCCCATTTTTAATTCATTTATGTTGTCCTTTGTTATAAAGAAATCCTTATAAAGTAAAATCTATAATATATTCTTGCAGCTTTTAGATTATGTATCTTCCTCAGAAATCCTGAATCTCAAAATTATTGAACATTACTTACCTTATTTTATTAGTGTTATTTCAATGCTTTGTTATTTGATACATAAATAATTTGACCTGTGTTTCACCTTCTGGGTTGAGATAAACTTTTGTAAATATATAATATTCCTCTTCCTCAGGCATCAAAAAGAATGAAATCTTGCCATTTGCTGTGACGTGAATGGAACTAGAACATACTATGCTAAGTGAAATCAGTCAGTCAGAGAAAGACAAATGGCATGCGATTCCACTCACATGTGAAATTTAGGAAATAAAACAGATGAACATAGGGGAAGGGAAGGAAAAAGAAAATAACATAAAAACAGAGAGGGAGGCAAACCATAAGAGAATCTTATCTATAGGAAACAAACTGGGGGTTGCTGGAGGGAATGTGGGTGGTAGAAAGGGGTAATTAGGTCATTAAGGGGAGCACTTGTAATGAGCACTGGGTGTCATATGCAACTGATGAATCACTAAATCCTACCACTGAAGCTAATAATAACTAAACTGAATTTAAATAAAAAACAAAAAGTAAAGTTGTCCTTTTAATTTAATTTAATGATTTTTTTACTTGGGATTTTACCTAGACTAATAGAAATGTTCCTGTTTTCTTTTCATATATTTTAAACACACTTGTCATTTTAAATCTTCCTTCATTTAAAGTATGACTTTTCAAAAAAGCATTTAAAGAATCAGCATACGGATTTAACACATTTAGGCTTTTGAATATTGAATTATGGGATTATATTTGTGTCATTATGTAATATAATTTCACTTAAACATACTTAGATCTTGTTTTTCCTTTATGCTTTCCTTTCTTGATTTTGCTAGTTTGAAGAAGTCTTGTTCCATTCCCATTTTTTTTTCCAACAGTGGCTTGGAAATTCTCTAATTTTTTTTAAAGATTTATTTTTATTTATTTTTGATAGAGAGAGAGAGAGAGGCAGAAGCAGGCTCCATGCCGGGAGCCCAAAGCGGGACTTGATCCCAGGACTCCCAGATGGCGCCCTGGGCCAAAGGCAGGCGCAAAACCACTGAGCCATCCAGATGCCCTGTAAATATTTGCACAAAATCTGCACATAGCAGGTACTCAATATATATTTTATACAGAAATAAATAAATAATAAATAAATAAAACTATATTCATACCTGCAATAATTCCCACTGTTTTTATTTCGCTTTGCTTTGTTTGTTTCCTTCTTCATTTGTATGTACTTATCCATCATTGATGCTCAAAGTACCTTGGATTTTGCTCTGCTTATTTCTGTAGACTGATCTTTTCAGGCTCTTTTTTTTTTCTCTGATCTGGAGGATTGATTCCTACTTTTTCAGCACCTCACTTTTAAACCTGTTTGTATTGTATTTCTACTGTTTTGTTTATTTTTTTCCATCACTGTACTCAAGCATGCTTTTGTGTTAGCAAGTATCCTCTATTTGTAGGATGACTAGGGACAATAATTTATTTAATTGTGAGTCATAATAATTAGGTTATTTACAGACAAGAGCCTGGCTTAGTTCCTCCAAGCTAAATAATAAGAATTTTGAATGACGGCTATAAAGAATGGACAAGCAATTTTGGAGCATGAATCACACGGGACACTACTCTTAGTAGGACACTATTTTTGGGGAATTTGCAAAAGCAAAGGCAACTTGAGAGAGCTGGAAAGTATAGAGATAATGGAAAGATAATAACTTTAGGACCATAAAAAATATGTAAGTGTGCCAAGGGCAAAATTCACCTATTGCATAATTTACCTAAAGGCTAAACTAGGGATAAAGATATATTAACTCATTTTTGAAGTGCAATGACTTAAAAATAACACAATTCAATCATTAATAACTTTAACATTTAATAGTAAATAGTTGAAAACCATGATGTTTAATGATGTCATGATGTTAAATGTGACACTCGACCTAATCATATAATCAAAAGTACAATAAGTATAGATATGATATTAAGTTGCAAGAAATTAGCCACAACTCAAGTGACTCAAATCCCTATTTATAGTCTGAGTTAGGAAATACTCTAACATTACCTGCCATATCTGACATGTACACTTTATTTTGCATTTCATACATTGTAGTAAATGATAGATACTTTTGACACTCTTGCTGCCCACATTATTTTAACAGCTCAACTGCTGAAGTTATTTTATAGCCTAGGGGTCCTTAATTTCAACATGTTCATTCACCTCTTGTCTTTTTTTTACAAGTTTAATAAAACACATTTTAAATTAGCAACACACTATGGAATAAATATAAACATGTCTATTCTCCAATTACACTATCATATATATGTATATATGTGACAAATATGAATATAGATATCAAACACTTAGTGTAAACAATTAAAATTAAAACAAAATAAACATTTCTTAAAATGTGATTTCAGAGGCTCATAATTTAAGAATTTGTTTTTCTCACCTGTATTTCTTTAGTTACAGCAAAGTGATATTCTTAAGCTTGTGAACGTATCAGAAAAAAACAGTACTATATTAGAAGACATTAGCCAAGAACTTTTAAATACATGAAATATATTTTAGCAATAATGTAGAGTAAATTCATATCAGGTTTGATTAACAAAACATGCAGAAAGGGCACCTGGGTTGCTCAGTTGTTTGAGTCTACCTTCAGCTTGAATCATGATCCTGGGTTCCTGGGATTGAGCCTTGAGTCAGGCTCCCTACTCAGTGGGAAGTCTGTCTCTCCTTCTCCCTCTCCCATTCCTCCCCACCCCCACTTGTGCTCTTTCTATCTCACTCTGTCTCTCAAATAAAATCTTTCAAAAATTAAATAAAATGTACGAAATTTCAAGTTAGAATATTTGTGTTAAATTCATGATTCTGTAACTATTTAGCTATGTGATTTGCATGAATGTACCTTTTCTTAACCTTAGTTTTCCTCTTTGTATAATAAAAAGGTAATACTTTTCCTAACAGGTTTTATGTAGGATAATTAAATTCAATAACAAAGGGTTACTGTTCAAAACTATATAGCACTATGCAAATAAGCTATTTATTTATTTATTTTTGTCTGAAGATGTTTCTGTTCTTATTCTCCAAATATTTAAACCTATAATACAAGTTTCCCCCTCTAGTACTTCCTTACTTTCTGGTACCACAAGGTAGCCCATATTTATCTTGTGTTTTCCTTTCCCATGACTTGTGATTAAAAAGTTCTCCAAGGAGCACTAGGTACTTTTATTGAGGAATAGTATTTAGAAACTACAATCTGGGTGCTATGCATACTTACTGTTACTGGAGTGTCCACAAATTATAGTTCCTTTCAGCAGACAGAACTAGAATATATCTAAGGCAAGTATGTACAGATAAATATATTGATTTCTTTATTTTAAAACATGAAGTTTTTTTTACTGATGTGTCCATCTTTAAATATACCATGAGTTTTTTTTCTTTTTTATTGAAGTAAAATTTGACATACAATATTGTATTAGTTTCAGGTGTACAACTAAGTGATTTGACATTTATATACATTAAAAACTATCACCATGATATGCCCATTTTAAATCCAACTCAACTGAGTTTCTTCTAGCTTTTCCTTTGTAATTTTCCTTCATCACAGTGAGTGAGAAATTTGGCTAACATTTGCTCCAATATGCTTAGTCATTTCTAGTGTTTAGTTGTTTATTCATTTTTTGATACAACAAACTAGTTTCAGAATTTCTGACCCTTAATTCTATGAGAAACACATTTAGTCTTACAGTATCAAAGCAGAACATAATTTTCAAGTTACTTAGTTCATTATTATTATTATTATTTATTTGTCAGCCCTCCCTCTGAATACCAATAAGATCAAATTGGTTGATAGTGTTGTTCAAGTCATGGATATTCTTGCTGATTTTCTGTCTTTTTTTTCTATTAGTTGGTTTTAGGGAGAAATGTTGAAACATTCCAACTCTGTGGATCTATTTCATCTTTAAGTTCTATCAACTTCTGAATCATATATTTTAAAGCTCTGATGAACAACATAGGAAACAAGAGATGTTGGCAAGGATGCAGAGATGTAGATGTTGGTGGGAATGCAAACTGGTGCAGCCACTCTGGAAAATAGTATAGAGGTTCTTCAAAAAGTTAAACATAGAACTACCCTATGATCCAATAATTGAACTAGCAGGCATTTATCCAAAAGATACAAAAATTTGGATTCAAAGGGATACATGTGTCACCATATTTATAGCAGCATTATCAACAATAGCCAAATTATGGAAAGAGCCACATGTCCATTGACTGATCATTGGATAAATAAGTTGTAGCATATATATACAATGTTATATCACTCAACCATAAAAAAGAATGAAATCTTGCCATTTGCAGTGACATGGATGAGGCTAGAGCGTACTATGCTAAGGGAAATAAGTCAGTCAGAGAAAGACAGATATCATATAGTTTCACTCCTATGTTGAATTTAAGAAACAAAATAGATGAACATGGATGGAAAAAAAAGAAGCAAACCAGAAAACCGACTTAACTATAGAGAACAAACTGAGAGTTGCTAGAGGGGAGGTGGGTTAAATATGTTATGGATATTAAGCAGAGCACTTGTTGTGATGAGCACTGGGAGTTGTATGTAAATAATGAATCACTAAATTCTACACCTGAAACTAATATTATAATGTATGTTAACTAGAATTTAAATAAAAACTTGGAAAAAAGGGAAAAAATAATGCTCTGCTGTTAGCTATACACTTCTATGATTGTTATGTCTACTTGGAGAATTGACCCTTGGTCATAATGTAAAGTGCATCTTTATTCTTGATAATAGTATCATATTTCTTCTTCTAAAGTCCACTTTATCTGGTATTAATATAAATATTTCAGCTTTCTATTAGTTAGTTTTTGCAAGGGATATCATTAGCCACCATTTTACTTTTAATCTATTTATGTCTTTGTCTTTAATGAAAGTTTGTTGTAGACAGCATATTGTTTTCAGTTTGATAATTTATATCTTTTAGTTCCTGTGCTTAGACCGTTCATACTTACTGGGATTATTTATGTGATTTCATTTGATTTCCCTATTGATTAATTATTTATACATATTTCAAAAATTCTATTCATGATTGTTCTACAGCTTAAACTTTAGTTATGGAGAGTCTATCTGCAAATAAAATTATAAAACTTCTCATGTAATATAAGAACTTTAAAGCACTATATTTATAATCTTCATCTCTCTTCATTCCTACCCTTAATATCAGTATTGTCATATATTCTATCTTTACTATGATAAACAAAAATTCCTCACCACTACTTTTGCTTTAAGCAGTTGCATCTTAGATCAATTACAATTATAAAAAGATATCTTTACTTCACCTTTATTTTTAAATTTCCAATTCCTTTTATTATGTTTTGTAGACTAAAGTTTCTGTATAGCATTGCTTCTACCTGAAGATCTTCCTTTAAAAATTCTTATAGATTATATCCACTGCCAATATATTCCCAAATTTTTGTTTTATATTTTATTTGTATATTATACTTCTTTGCTTTTGTGCAGTGTCTACTGTTCCTATCCCCCATGTATGTGATACAAAGGAGAATTTCTGAGGACTCTCCAAGTCTACTCTGTGATCACCAAGTGGGGTCTGTGAAGAAAAAACATGAAAGATGTTGTCGACTCTCTGTATTTGTAACCAACGTGGGTCTCACACTGTCAAATAGACATTTTACTGAACTCCAGCAATTTTCCAATCATCCCAGGTGAACTTTTTTTACTACTGTCCCATTGCATCTTGTCCAAAAAACCCAGTGCTTAGATCTCATCTCCCCCGGAAAATGCCTCTTTATATCTAAATTCTGGGACACCTGATTACTAAAGATGTTAATAATATGATGGGTTGAAGAAAAGTTGTGAACTTGCTGTTGGTCCAGGGTTTTACATTGTAAAGTCAAGAGTAATTCTCTCTTTAACACTTTTTCATATATAAATGAAAACCAGAAGTCCCACACTTAATAATTTTTATTCTTAATTTTTAAAACATCAAGACTCATTGCTTCCAAATTTTAATCAAACGTTCCTAGGCTTTTTGCTACACTGGCGTATCTGATTTTACAGCCTCTACCATTTTTCCTTGTAGATTCATTATCAAAATCTAGAATCCTGGAAACACATTCTTGTGAGCAATATGAAAAGATAAAAAAGTTTTAGTTTTGTAGACATTGCTAAACTCATTCTATCACAAACATCCTTTAGTAGTAAGCTAGCATTATAGACATCAACAAACTTATTTGCATTTGGATTAATTTTCCAAAAAGATCATATTTAGATAAAACTTTACATATAATATGTTTTATGATACACTATATATATATATATACACTCACTATATATATATATATATACACTATATATATTTTTTAATTTTCTTTCTCTTAATTTTGGAAAATAAATATATTGGGAAAATGGACACTTATATGGGAAGGAAGAGATTGTTGCTTTGCTTTTGATGTTGCTTCTGGCTCATAGAGGTGGTGATATCCAGAAAGAATAAATATATGAGGCTTATTGATAGTTGGTACCCTAGAAAGACGAGGAGATACGCCAGTTGTGTATAACATCAGTTGTGTATAACAAACAGCGAGTGCTCATCACATCACACAAATGTATCAGAAACACATAAATTGAATAATAATTATTGATTACTCAGGGAATCACTCTCCAGATTTAATAAATGATAATGTTTTACTATGTTTGCTTCAGGTCTATTTGAAAATAAATAAATAATTACAGATGGAGGAAGATACTTTTTTGCTATTCACTGATTCCAAAATGTTTCTTTCAGAAGTAAACACTTAATGTGGTATATTATCATTTTCCATGTTTTTATTTTGCTTTCATAAATGTGTACTCATAAGCCATATATCTATATCTATAAATAATTTGTATGTGCAGTTTTAACATTTATGTAGTTACTTATATATATTTCATAACTTCCTGATTTACTCAACTTTTCATATTAGGGGTATCTATGTTGACAAATGTAGAACATTTATTCTCATTGCTATATAATATTCCTTTGTGTGAATAATTATACAAGTTATCCATACTACTATTTATGGATATTTGTGTTCCCAATTTCACTTCAATGAATATCCTATCCTGCTTTATTGTACATGTGTCAGTCATTTTATGTTATGCACTGGACTCTTTGCTATTCTTCACATAAGTTAGTCATGCTCTCATCTTAGAGCCATTGCACTATCTCCTCTGGCTAGGATGCCCATCCCCTTGACTACCTAAGTCACCTTTTTCAAGTCTTTGCTCAAATGTCACATTCTTTTTTTTTCAAATGTCACATTCTTAATGAGGTTAGCTCTGACTGCACTATATCCTGTCATTACTGATAACACTTTTTTTGAGCTATTTTTTTTGCATGACCTCTGTTTTATCTGTTTTGATTATTGTTTGTTTTCCTTATTGCTGTTATTATGCTGCTGTTGTTAATGTGATTTTTTTAAGAGACAGAAAGCACAGAGGAGGGGCAAAAGGAGAGGGAGAGAGAATTGCAAGCAGGATCCATGATCAGTGTGGAGTCTCCTGTGGGGCTTAGTCCCGCAATCTTGAGATAGTGACCTGAACCAAAATCAAGAATCAGATGCTTAACCCACTGAGCTACTCAAGTGCACTGAATGTAATACTTTTGATGGTATATTTTCTATATGGATATAGATGAATTTCAGCAAGTTAACTGATATTTTTCGATTTTATTAATTTTATTTGATTTTCTTGATCTTTTATCTTTATCTTCCTTGCTGTATCCAATTCTTAATTCTAATAATACATCTGTAGATCTTCTTAGAATTTTTATATAATGATATTGCTAGTGAATCAAAATTTGATTTTTCCTTTTTAATATTATAAATTTCAATTATTTTCTCTAATACAATGTTAAAAAGTGGTGAAAGAAGGCATTCTAATCTTGTTAACAATAATTGCCTACAATCTCACCATTAAAAATGAGAATTCTATGCATTTTGACAAATTATCAATTAAAAGATGTCTCTTTCCATGTCTAATTTGCTAAGATGTTTAACAATAATAAGAGTTACATGTAAAAGAATGTTTTTTTCTTTAATTCCACTACTGAAATGATAGTATTTTCCTGTGGTAAAATTTACATTTATATATTTTTATGAGATTATACATATAAAATCAATATTATCATATCTAATATTATATGCAAATTAATGTTAGTGAATCACAGAACTAAATGTAAAATTTTATAATATAAAACTTTTAGTAGAACACATAGGGAAAAAAACTTTGTGACTTAGATTAGGCAATGAATTCCTGGCTTTGACACTAAAAGAAAGGTATCATAAAAAATCATAAATTGAATTTGATTAAAAAAGCAAACAAAATTTTGCTCTTTGAAAAACACTATTCAGACAATAAAAATATAACCAATAACCTGGGAGAAAATAACTTTGAATCACATTTCTGACAAAGGATACATATTAAAATGTGCAAAGGTCAAAAACAAGAAACAACACAATTTTTAAAATGGGTAAAATACCAGAAGACATATTACTCCTGAGAAATATATAGATGAGAAATGAGCATAATAAAATCATACTTAATATGCTAGTTGTTGGAAAAATGCAAAACAAAACCATGATCAGACACCACTAGACACTAATCAGAATGGCTTAAAAAATAAAAGGAAAAAAAAGAGACAATGCCAAATGCTGGAAACAATATGAAACAATTGAAACTCTTGTGCATTGCTAGTCCTTATGCAAAATGGTACAGCTACTTTGAAAAAGTTTCAGTATCTTATAAGCTTATATGAAAATCTTCCATGTTACCCAGAAATTATATCCTAGATATTTTTCTTTGAGGAATAAAAACCAATAACACATTAAACTTATATGTGAATGTGAAGATAGAGGCACAGTAAGAGGAACCTAGTCTCATCTCATCCTTTGAACACAACTAGATAATTATCAAATCATGCTGAATACCCAAGAAATCAACCTAAGGACTGATAGAAAAAAACTGCAGTACTAGGAGGAGAGAAGAGGCCCCATTGAGGAAAGGGAGGAAGTGTGGAGACATGATTTGAGGGAGAAATGGATCATGGGTCCTATGGAGGGGAGGAAGCTCTGGTCACACAGAAAAGCAAGAGAGAGAGAATCACATAGGGGAATTCACAAAGAGCACACTTCCCCAAAGCCATTGGGTGGGAAAATCAGAGGGACTGATTTTCATGAGTTTTTGCAAACAGGTTGAAGACTGGAGTTTTAATGGTCAGCAGATTTGGCTAGGATAGAGCCCCAAGGGTGCACCCCTACTCCTGAGAGAAAACAGGCAAACAACTTGGGGACAGATGGCAGAATCTGAGGAACTCCTAGAGCACACAGTGGGGAAATTATTCCCTCTTCTGAGAGAGGAGGTATTTATTTATTTTTTTTTATTTTTTATTTTTTATTTTTTATTTTTTATTGGTGTTCAATTTACTAACATACAGAATAACCCCCAGTGCCCATCACCCATTCACTTCCACCCCCCGCCCTCCTCCCCTTCCAACACCCCTAGTTCGTTTCCCAGAGTTAGCAGTCTTTACGTTCTGTCTCCCTTTCTGATATTTCCCACACATTTCTTCCCCCTTCCCTTATATTCCCTTTCACTATTATTTATATTCCCCAAATGAATGAGAACATATAATGTTTGTCCTTCTCCGACTGGCTTACTTCACTCAGCATAATACCCTCCAGTTCCATCCACGTTGAAGCAAATGGTGGGTATTTGTCATTTCTAATAGCTGAGTAATATTCCATTGTATACATAAACCACATCTTCTTTATCCATTCATCTTTCGTTGGACACCGAGGCTCCTTCCACAGTTTGGCTATCGTGGCCATTGCTGCTATAAACATCGGGGTGCAGGTGTCCCGGCGTTTCACTGCATCTGTATCTTTGGGGTAAATCCCCAGCAGTGCAATTGCTGGGTCGTAGGGCAGGTCTATTTTTAACTCTTTGAGGAACCTCCACACAGTTTTCCAGAGTGGCTGCACCAGTTCACATTCCCACCAACAGTGTATGAGGGTTCCCTTTTCTCCACATCCTCTCCAACATTTGTTGTTTCCTGCCTTGTTAATTTTCCCCATTCTCACTGGTGTGAGGTGGTATCTCATTGTGGTTTTGATTTGTATTTCCCTGATGGCAAGTGATGCAGAGCATTTTCTCATGTGCATGTTGGCCATGTCTATGTCTTCCTCTGTGAGATTTCTGTTCATGTCTTTTGCCCATTTCATGATTGGATTGTTTGTTTCTTTGGTGTTGAGTTTAATAAGTTCTTTATAGATCTTGGAAACTAGCCCTTTATCTGATATGTCATTTGCAAATATCTTCTCCCATTCTGTAGGTTGTCTTTGAGTGAGAGGAGGTATTTAAAGAGACCCTTCTCTGGAGACAAAATAGCTGGCAGGCGCCATTTCTATCCACTACCTCTCAACATAGACACAGAGCCTCCTGACAAGGTCAGCTTGGCTCTGACACTAGTTGCCTAGCCTGCTTGCTCCAAGTTCCACACCCCTGTGCTCTGGTTCAGTTGGCATTCTTGGTCAAACCTGTCTCAGTCCCGGCAGGGTAAGACTCTCCCCCAGAAGATCAGTGCAGGCCACTGCCCACACCATGTCCCTAACGCCTAGAGTTTTAAAAGTCAGCAGGCTTGCCTGGCATAGAGCCCAGAAGGCATTGTACTGCTCCTAGAAAGAAGGCAAACAAACAGTCTAGAGGTAGGCAGTATGAAAATGGCAATTAGAAAAATCCCTAAGACACACATGGAGAGATTATTCCCTCTTCTGGGAGTGCTTCCCTGAGAGCAGCAGGCAGGAAGACTCATCTCAAGGACAAAGGAGCTGGCTTCTGCCATGTCCCTACCCACTCTTCAGCATAAATGCAAACTACCTACAGTAAACACCATAGTACACAAAATGGCTGTCTAAACTTCTTACACCATGTCTCGCTCCTGCCAATATTGCTCTTCTCAGGAAACTGTGCCCCAGTCTCAGTTTGTCAGACTCTTTCCACAGAAGACCAGCAGAAAAACCTGCCAACACCATGTCTTCCAACCAGACAGTTCTCCAAGGCTTCAGTTCAAGTGGAAGTAGAATCAGGTTTCATTTAAAAGCAGACCAGAAAACACTTAGTTAAAACTGGCCACACTCTGGCGAAAGTCCAAACACTGCCCACAGCAGGCAATGAAAGCCTCTGCAGACAACTGGCCTGAGGGAAAGAGGAGCCAAAACAGCAGCAGAGTACACATAGCACACACAAAAGTCATTCATGAAGCATCAAGCCCAGGACACTACATGACCTCTTCATAAAGCCATTACTCTCACAAGGAGAAAACATAACTGGCTTTTCTAAAACAAGAAGACAGAGGCTTAGACAAAAACAAACAAACAAAAACCAAGATGGAGGAATTCATCCCAAAAGAAAGAACAAGACATGGTCACGGCCAGAGATCTATGTGAAACAGATATATGTAATATACCTGTTGGAAAATTTAAAGCGACAATCATAATGATACTCGCTGAACTTGAGAAAAAAATGAAAGACTTCAGGGAGACTTTTACAGCACAGATAAAACTTAATAAAACAGTCAAAAATGAAAACTGTGATAATTTGAGATTCGAAACAGACTGGATGCAATGAGCACAAGGATGGAAGAAGCAGAGGAACAAATATATAAGATAAAATAATGGAAAATAAAGAAGTTTAACAAAAGAGAAAAATAGTTATGGAACATGAGAGCAGATTTAGGGAACTCAGTGACTCCATCAAATACAATAACATTCATATGATAGGAGTCTCAGAAGACAAAGAGAGAGAAAAATGGGCAGAATGTTTATTTGAGGAAATTATAGCTGAAAAATTCCCTAATCTGGGGAAGGAAACAGACATCCAGATCCAGAAGGCATAGAGAACTCGCATCAAAATCAATGAAAGCAGGCTGGCAACAAGACATACATTAATTAAATTTGCAAAATATAGCAATAAAGAAAAAAACCTGAAAGCAGCCAGACAAAAGAACTCCCTAATTTAAAAGGAAAGACCTATAAGGATAGCATCAGATCTCTCCACAGAAACTTGGCAAGCCAGAAGGGAGTGGTGTGATGTATATTCAACTTGCTGAATGGGAAAAAATCTGCAGCCAAGAATATCCTGTCTAGCAAGGATATCATTCAGAATAGAAAGAGAAATAGAGTTTCCCAGACAAACAAACCTAAACGAGTCTGTGACCACTAAACCTGCCCTGCAAGAAATATTAAAGGGGACTCTGAGTGCAAAGGAGAGACCAAAAGAGACAAAGATAAGAAAGTATCAGAGAAAATCTCCAGAAATAATGACAAAACAAGTAACAAAATGGCACCAAATACATGTCTATCAATAATTACCCTGAATGTAAACGGACTAAACACTCCAATCAAAAGACAGAAGGTATCAAGGAGGGATTAAAAAAGGAGACCTATCTTTATGCTGCCGATAAGAAACTAATTTTAGGCCTAAAGACTAAAATTGAAATTGAGGGGATGGAGAAATTTTTGTCACACAAATGGCTGTCAAAAGAAAGCTGGAGTAATTATACTAGATTTTAAAGCAAAGTCTAGTAGACAAACTAAATTTTAAAGCAAAAATTGTAACAAGAGAGGAAAAAAAGGCACTATAACATAATAAAGGGGAAAATACAACAAGAAGATCTAACAATTGAACATATTTGTGCATATAGAATGGGAGCACCCAAACACAAAAAGAATAACAAAAATAAAGGAACTCAATAATAATGCAATGATAGTAGGGGACTTTACCACCCCATGTACATCAATGGACAAATCATCTAAGCAGAAAAGGGAAAGGAAACAATAGCTTTGAATGATATACTAGACCAGGTGGACTTAACAGATATATTCAGACAATTTCACCTTGAAACAACATAATACACATTTTCAAGTGCACATGAAACAAATCAGACCACAACAAATACAAAAGTATTGAGATCATACCATATATCTTTTCTTACTACATTGCTGTGAAGTTTAAAGACAACCACAAGAAAGAATTTAGCAAGATTATGAATACATAGAGGTTAAACAACATGTTACTAAACAATGAATGTGTCAACCAGAAAATCAAAGAAGAAATTAAAGTACATGGGAAAAATGGAAATGAAACCACAATGGCCTAAAATATTTGGGATGCAGCAAAAATGGCCTTTACAGAGATATATATAGGCTTAACTCTAGAAGTAAGGCAAATTTCAAATAAACAACCGAACAAGTAAGGAAGCTAGAAAAAGAAGAACAAACAAAACTCAAAACTAGTAGAAAGAAGGAAATAATAAAGATTAGAGCAGAAATAAATGATATACAAACTAAAAATAGAATACATCAATGAAACCATAAGCTGGTTCTTTGAGAAATTGAATAAACTTAATAAACCCCTAGTCAGATGTATCAAAAAGAAATGAGAAGAGAACCAAATAAATAAAATCACACATAGAGCAGAAATAACAACCAACATCACAGTAAGGCAAACAATTAGAAGAGAATATTATGAAAAACTATAGGCTAACAAACTGGATAACCTGGAAGAAATGGATAAATTCCTAGAAACAAATAAACTACCACAACTGAAACAAAAAGAAATAGAAAACTTGAATAAACCCATAACAAGCAAAGAAATTGAATGCGTTTTCCAAAATCTCTCAGCAAACAGCAGTCCAGGGCCAGATGGCATCCCAGTTGAATTCCACCAAATATTTTTTTTTGTTTCTTTTTTTTCTTAAGTTTTTACTTAAGTTCTAGTTAGTTAACATTTATGGTTAAATTGGTTTCAGAGAATTCCAACAGAGTTAAAGAAGAGTTAATACCTATCCTTCTCAAATATTCCAAAAATTAGAAATGGAAGGAAAATTTCAAAACTCATCTTATGAGGCTAGAGTTACCCTGACAAAACCAGATCAAGACTCCACTAAAAAGAGAGAGAGAAAGAGAGAGAGAGAGAGAGAGAGAGAGAGAACTACTGGCCAAGATTCCCAATAAACTTGGATGCAACAATTCTCAATAGAAAACTAGCAAACTGAATCCAATAATACATTGAAAGAATCATTCACCATGATCAAGTGGGATAGATTCTTAGTTTGCAAGGGTGGTTCAAATATTCAAAAGTCAATCAATGTGATGCATCATATTAATAAAAGAAAGGATAAGAACCATATGATCCTCTCAATAGACACAGAAAAAGCAATTGACAACGTACCTTATTCACTCATGATAAAAACCCTCAACAAAGTACATTTAGAGGGAACATACCTGAACATAATAAAGGCATATATGAAAATTCCATAGTTAATATCCTAAAATGGGAAAAACTGAGAATTTCTCTTCTATGATCAGGAATGAGACAGTGATGTCCACTCTCAACACTGTTATGTAACAGTACTAGAAGTCCTAGCCACAGCAATCAGACAATAAAAAGAAATAAAAAGAATCCAAATCCATAAGGAAGAAGTCACATTTTCACTATTTGCAGATGACTTAATACTCTATATAGAAAACTTGAAAGACTCCATTAAAATGCTGCTAGAACTGATACATGAATTCAGTAAACTCACAGTATACAAAATCAACATACAGCAATCTGTTGCACTAATTTATACTTCCAATAACAGTGTAAGGGAATAAAGTTTCAGCTACTTTTTTTGCATTAAAAATTAATTAGCTTCAGAGGTAAAATTTAGTGATTCTTCAGTCGTATATAATACCCAGTGCTCATTACATCATGTGCCCTCCTTAATGCCCACCACCCAATTATCCCTTCCCCCTCCATCTCCCCTCCAGCAGCTTTGTTTGTTTGTTTCCTAGAGTTAAGAGTCTCATGGTTTGCCTTTCTCTCAAATTTTGTCTTATATATCTTTTAAGATTTTATTTATTTATCTATCTATTTATTTATTTATTCATGAGACACACACACACACACAGAGGCAGAGACACATGCAAAGGGAGAAGCAGGCTCCATGCAGGGAGCCTGATGTAGGACTCGATCCTGGGACTCCAGGGTCATGCCCTGGGCTAAAGGCAGGCGCTAAACAGCTGAGCTACCCAGAGATCCCCTCAATTTTTGTCTTATTTTATTTTTCCTTCCCTTCCCCTATGTTCATCTGTTTTGTTTCTTAAATTCCGCATATGAATGAAATCATATGGTATTTGTCTTTCACTGATTTATCTATTTTGTTTACCATCATACCCCCTAGTTCCATTCATATCATTGCAAATGGTGAGATTTCTTTTTGATGGTTGAGTAATATTCCATATAATTTTTTGATTTTTTTTTGTTTTTCAAGTTTTTATTAAATTCCAGTTACTTAACATACTATGTAATGTTAGTTTCAGATGTATAACTTAGTGATTAATCACTTACATAGAACACCCAGTGCTCATCACAAGTGCTCTCCCTCATATGCTTTGAACCATAATGGTATTATCATTATTTCTATATTGCACAATTTAATTAATGAAAATGGGAAAATATTATATGTGTGTATGTGTGTGTATACATATATACATATGTGTGTATATGTATACACACATATATATGTGTATGTGTGTATACATATATACATATGTTTGTATACATATACACACACATATATATGTAGTTTATTTATTTATTTTGGAGAGAGAAAGAGAGCAAGGAGGAAAGGCAGAGGGAGATGGAGAGAGAAAATCTGAAGCAGACTCCCCACTGAGTGTAGAGACTGACTTAGGGCTTGATCTCACAATGTTGAGATCATGGCCTGAGCCAAAATCAAGAGTTGGATGATGAAATGACAGAACCACCCAGGTGCTCCTCAATTTATACTAACATATTTGATAACTAGCAAGTTTCAATGTGTGTTTTAAAAGTGGCTCCTTGTATATTTTTTTCTGAATTGCCAGTGTATATCATTTGTCCATTGTTTAATCAGCTTTAGTGTCATTTGATTTATGTTCAAGGAATTGTCACATTTAGAGTTTAATGATTTTTGAGAAATGTATTTGCCAATGTAACCAATCCCAGTCAAAATAAAAAATATGTCTATCACTTCCACAAAGTTCCTTCACACCAAGACGCCTGGGTGGCTCAGTGGTTGAGTGTCTGCCTTTGACTCTGGGCACGACCTCAGGCTCCTGGGATCGAGTGTCATGTCAGGCTCCCCACAGGGAGCCTGTTTGTCCCTATGCCTATATCTCTGCCTCTCTCTGTGTGTCTCTCATGAATAAACAAATAAAATATTTTTTTTAAGTTTCTTCATTCCCCTTTGCAGTTACTTCCCCAAATTCAAGAGGCAACCATTGATCTTATATCTACAAATATTGATTTATTTTTCCTTTACTTGAACTTTCTGTAATAGGGGCATACTATATGTTCTCTTTTTTATCCAGCTTTTTTCTCCCAGTCTAATGAAACAATTTTTGAAGTATTTATGTCTATTTATGTATTGATTTGTAAATGTTATTCACATTCTCAAGTACTATACTGGTGCATGTTATATACATTACAAAATTTATCTAAAATTTCTCTTGTCCATTTACACATAATTTTAAATGTGAAGATGTCTGTACTATAAATCTAATAAGTTATTTTTAGAGATCCTTTTTATTGAATGTGTTAGATATTTTTCAAACCCTGAATTCAGAAACACTGATTTAATATTTTTCTAGTAAAATTTTCTCAAATAATAAACTTATGTAATGGCTTTATTTATTGAACAATCTACTTATACTTCTACTGAGATGTGGTAGGGGAGCTGTGGGAGTTGCTGAGTATGTGAGTAACCAGATGTACCAACGGAACTATTCTTGCTTCCAATATAAGATTTTAGTAGTTTGTGGCTTTCGAGAAATGTGTCCATTTCTTCTAGATTGCCTAATTTATTGGCGTATAGCTGTTCATAATATGTTTTTAAAATCGTTTGTATTTCCTTGGTGTTGGTAGTGATCTCTCCTTTCTCATTCATGATTTTATTAATTTGAGTCTTCTCTCTCTTCCTTTTAATAAAGCTGGCTAATGGTTTATCTATCTTATTAATTCTTTCAAAGAACCAACTCCTGGTTTTGTTGATCTGTTCCACAGTTCTTCTGGTCTCAATTTTGTTGAGTTCTGCTCAAATCTTTATTAACTCTCTTCTTCTGCTGGGTGTAGGATCTATTTGCTGTTTTTTCTCTAGCTCCTTTAGGTGTAAGGTTAGCTTTGTATTTGAGTTCTTTCCAGTTTTTGAATGGATGCTTGTATTGCGATGTATTTCCCCCTCAGGACTGCTTTTGCTGCATCCCAAAGATTTTGAACGGTTGTATCTTCATTCTCATTAGTTTCCATGAATCTTTTTAATTCTTCCTTAATTTCCTGGTTGACCCTTTCATCTTTTAGCAGGATGGTCCTTAACCTCCACGTGTTTGAAGTCCTTCCAAACTTTTGTTGTGATTTAGTTCTAATTTCAAGGCATTATGGTCTGAGAATATGCAGGGGAAGATCCCAATTTTTTGGTATCGGTTCAGACCCGATTTGTGACCCAGTATGTGGTCTATTCTGGAGAAAGTTCCATGTGCACTTGAGAAGAATGTGTATTCAGTTGCGTTTGTAGGTAAAGTTCTGTAGATATCTGTGAAATCCATCTAGTCCAGTGTATCATTTAAAGCTCTAGTTTCTTTGGAGATGTTGTGTTTAGGAGACCTATCAAGTGTAGAAAGCGCTAGATGGAAATCACCGCGTATAAGTGTATTATTATCTAAGTATGTCTTAACTTTGGTTATTAATTGATGGATATATTTGGCAGCTCCCACATTCGGGGCATATATATTGAGGATTGTTAAGTCCTCTTGTTGGGTAGATCCTTTAAGTATGATATAGTGTTCCTCTTCATCTCTCACTACAGTCTTATAGCAGCAATGTCCACAATAGTCAAACTGTGGAAGGAGCCTCGATGTCCATCGAAAGATGAATAGATAAAGAAGATGTGGTTTATGTATACAATGGAATATTACTCAGCCATTAGAAATGACAAATACCCACTATTTGCTTCAACGTGGATGGAACTGGAGGGTATTATGCAGAGTGATATAAGTGAATCGGAGAAGGACAAACATTATATGTTCTCATTCATTTGGGGAATATAAATAATAGTGAAAGAGAATAGAAGGGAAGGGAGAAGAAATGGGTAGGAAATATCAGAAAGGGAGACAGAGCATAAAGACTCCTAACTCTGGGAAACTAACTAGGGGTGGTGGAAGGGGAGGAGGGTGGGGGGTGGGGGTGAATGGGTGACTTGCACTGAGGGGGGCACTTGATGGGATGAGCACTGGGTGTTATCCTGTATGTTGGAAAATTGAACAACCATAAAAAATAAATTTATTATTAAAAAATATTTTAGACCATTTATGCAGGACTTGCCACGGAGGTTTCTGAAACCTTATTGTGTTGCCCTTAGCTCATCACTTAATTGTATAAAAGAGTTAATATTGGTAGAGTTAGAATAGTTGGAAATTGCAGGATTTCTTCAGTTCTGTCAGTGTGTGCAAAAGGGTGGGTAGGAAGAATGGATCTGGTGCACATTATCATGATGTATATGAATGGTGCTTCCTATAATTTTGTTTGTTTAAGAGTTGGATCTGGGCAGGAGCTGCTTTTTTTTCTCACTTTAAGGTCAATGAGACAGTCTTCAACTACCCTACTCGGAATATTTGATAAGCATTTTCTGTCACTTGGGGAAACACAGGGGACTGATGCCTGATTCATGCCTGAGAAATCTAAAAGGTGAAAAGTTGGCTGAAAAGTTTGTGATAAAAGAATAGAAGCCTGAAAATTTGGAATTAATGACACCCCACAAATTGGACAGCACATGTTTATTAACTCAGATTTTGATGAAAGTGACTAAGGTGATCAGAGGGCTTATTCTTAGGGAATGACCACAAGAAGTTTGGCCTGGCCCAAGCTTTCAATCAGAGGGCAAGGGATGAATCAACTCCATTATCCATTTTATATATATATAAAATCATCACCACCAGCAGTGGTGATGAAGGAATAACCTCGATTTCTTTTACATCCACTGAATCTTAGTCTTTCAAATACTATGTGTGTGTGTATGTTTTGTGCTTATCATGCACCAGCATCACACTATTTTAATTATTATAACTTGTTACTACATATTAATAGGGTAAAGTGAACATTATCCATCTTAAATGTATTTTTATAAAAATGATTGTAATTTCTCTTTATTTATTTATTTATTTTTATTTATGATAGTCACACACACACACACACACAGAGAGAGAGAGAGAGAGAGAGAGGCAGAGACATAGGCAGAGGGAGAAGCAGGCTCCATGCACCGGGAGCCCGATGTTGGATTCGATCCCGGGTCTCCAGGATCGCGCCCTGGGCCAAAGGCAGGCGCTAAACCGCTGCGCCACCCAGGGATCCCTGTAATTTCTCTTATCTGTCTATTCTTCTAGAAGAAATTTAGAATCATTTTTCCTAGTTTGAAAAGAAATCTCATTGAGAAGATGGCGGAAGAGAAGGGATCCTAAATTCACCTGGTCCCAACAACTTAACTAGATAACTTTCAAATCATCCTGAACACCTACAAATTTGACCTGAGATTTAAAGAGAGACTAGCTGGAATACTACAGAGAGAGGGTTTTCACTGATAGCAAGGTAGGAAGTCAGAAAAAAAAAAATTTAAAAAAATCAAATGGGGGAGGGGCACCATGAGTAGTTGGGCTAAAGCTGGGCAGTGAAACCCTCCAGGACAAGAGAGCCCAGCCCCAGAGAAGTGGCAACTTTAAAATGATTCTTCCCGGGGCAGAGAAGTGCTTAGCAGGGAAATTGGGCAGAATTGCAGGAGGGGCAATGAAGCCTCCAGTTTCCCAGAGTCACTAATAGAGGAGGTGCGCCCGGGGGAAAGCGGGCCACAACTGGACCGATCTCGGTAAAGGGCTGGAGTGCGTGCCCGGCGGAGCATGGGGAGAAGAAGTCAGGCGGCGGCTCCGGACAGAGGGGGCTGCACCCCCGGAGCACGAGTCCAGCAGCACAGGGCCCGGAAGGGTACTGACCAGAAACAGCCCACAATCCTGCACTCCCCCAGGACAGGCAGAAACAGTGAGGGCCCAGGACAGCGAGGACTCTTCTGCCACTGGGAGCCCTGCAAGCTGTGCAGATCAGGGCACCTGCAGCTGCCTCGGAAGTATCTAGGTCAGTGCGGACTGGGAGACTGCATTAGTTACTAGTGGGGAGCTGACTCCGAGCTGGAAATCTGGCTGCTGCCATTGTTGTTCCTCTGGTTTCACACTATGTTGGGAGGGGCGGGGCAAACAGGGGACAAAGGCCTGTTGTAAACAGCTCCCACTGAGATATTCTACAATTACATGTATTAGGTATATTTTCCATTTCTAGATTCCCTTCAACATTAATCAATTCAATTTGGGGAGATATATGAGATATGCTTTTTTGTTTTGTTTTGTGTTTTGTGTTTTCTCTGCCTCATTTTGTTCTACAATGGTGGAAGTAAATACCTTCTAAAACATGAACAGCATGCACCCAGAACCAAGTGGAATACCATGCTGGTTCATTCTGTGAGATTATACTCTCTCTTCATTCCCATTCTGCCCCCCTCTTTAATCTCATTTTTGATTTAGTGGTCAATGTTGGCAACCTCTACAAGTATATGTGGTTTATATAAATTTGAAACTGAGCATCTTCTAACATACAGAACTTAATATATGCAGAAACAAGAGAATCAACCTCTAGAACCCCTCAAGTAGACTCCATTCTCCCTCCACAACAACTTCATCACCACCAACATCTCCCAGCTCCCCCTTGTTTTTCTTCTCCTTTTTTAAATCTTTTTTCTTTTTCTTTTTTTTCTCTCTTCCTCTTTAGGATTCCTGGCCTTTAATTTTTTACTACTTTGTTTAAAATTTGTTTTTCACTTTAGTGGTCCTTTTGTTTTACTTTGTTCTGATCTTTGTTTTCAATTTCTGGTCTATGAAGTCCACAGAATCATCTAGGGTGAAATTTGCTTAGGTCATAGTTGTTATTCTTGATGCAGCCCATTCATAGAGCCACTAAGCACTGAGCAAAATGACTAGAAAGAAGAACTCACCACAAAGGAAGAATCAGAAACAGTACTCTCTGCCACAGAGTTACAGAATTTGGATTACAAGTCGATGTCAGAAAGCCAATTCAGAAGCATAATTATAAAGCTACTGTTGGCTCTGAAAAAAGGCATAAAGGAATCAAGAGACTTCATGACAGAATTTAGATCTAATCAGGCAAAAATTAAAAAATCAATTAAATGAGAAGCAATCTAAATCGGAGGTCCTAACAATGAGGGGTAGTGAGGTACAAGAAAGAGTGAGTGACATAGAAGACAAGTAGATGGCAAGGAAGGAAGCTGAGAAAAAAAGAGAAAAACAATTAAAAGATCATGAGGATAGGTTAAGGGAAATAAATTACAGCCTCAGAAGGAAAATTCTATGTTTAATTGGGGTTCCAGAGGGCACCGAGAGGAACAGAGGTCCAGAAAGCATATTTAAACAAATCATAGCTGAGAACTTCCTTAATTTTGGGAGGGAAACAGGCTTTCATATCCAGGAGATCGAGAGGTCCCCCCCCTAAAATCAATAGAAACCATTCAACAGCTCGAAATCTAATAGTGAAACTTGCAAATTACAAAGATAAAGACAAAATCCTTAAAGCAGCAAGACACAAGAGATCTGTAAATTATATGAAGAGAAATATTAGATTAAAAGCAGACCTCACCACAGAGACCTGGCGGGCCAGAAAGTGCTGGCTGGATATATTCAGGGTCCTAAATGAGAAGAACCTGCAGCCAAGAATGCTTTATCCAGCAAGGCCGTCATTCAGAGTAGAAGGAGAGATAAAGATATTCCAAGATAGGAAGAAACTGAAAGAATATGTGACCACCAAAGCAGCTATACAAGAAATATTAAGGGGGACCATGTAAATGAAAGGGGAAGTCCAAAGAAACAATCCACAAACACAGGGACTGAATAGTTATTACTATGACACTAAATTCATATCTTTCAATAGTTACTCCTAATGGGAATGGCCTAAATGATCGCATAAGGGGATCCCTGGGTGGCTCAGCTGTTTAGCACCTGTGTTCAGCCCAGGGTGTGATCCTGAGGTTCCAGGACCAAATCCCACATCAGGCTCCCTGCATGGAGCTTGCTTATCCCTCTGCCTGTGTCTCTGCCTCTTTCTCTCTCTCTGTGTGTCTCTCATGAATAAATAAATAAAATATTTTTAAAAAATTATCCCGTCAAAAGATGCAGGGTTTCAGAGTGGATTAAAAGGAAGACCCATCTATTTGCTATCTACAAGAGACTCATTTTAGACCTAATGACACCTACAGCCTGAAAATTAAAGGGTGGAGAACCATTTAAATGGTCCTCAAAAGAAAGCAGGAGTAGCAATCCTCATATCAGACAAATTAAAGTTTATCCCAAAGACTTTAGTAAGAGATGAAGGACACCATATCGTACTTAAAGTATCTATCCAACAAGAGGACCTAACAATCATCAATATTTATGCCCCTCATGTGGGAGCTGCCAAGAATATCAATCAATTAATAAACAAAGTTAAGACATACTTAGATAATAAAACACTAATGCTGGGAGAATTCAACACAGCACTTTCTGCAAATGACAGATATTCGAAGCACCACATCTCCAAAGAAACAAGAGATTGAATACACTGGACCAGATGGCTTTCACAGATTTATACAGAACTTTCTATCTGAATGAAACTGTATACATATTCTTCTCAAGTGTACATGGACTTTCTCCAGAATAGATGACATACTGGGTCACAAATCAGGTCTCAACCAATACCAAAAGATTGAAATTGTGTCCTTCATATATTTAGATCACAATGCTTTGAAAATAGAACTCAATCAGAAGACGAAATTTTGAAGAAACTCAAACACATGGAGGTTAAAGAGCATCTTCCTAAAAGATGAATGTGTCAACCAGGAAATTAGAGAAGAATTAAAAAGATTCATGGAAAGTTATGAAAAGGAAGAAAAAAACATTAAAAATCTTTGAGATACAGAAAATCAGTCCTAAGGGGGAAATATATCATAATACAAATAACCCTCAAAATACTGGAAAAAAGTTCAAATATACAAGATAACCTAAAGGAACTGAAGAAAAAACAGCAAATGAAAACTACATGAAGAAGAAGAAGAAGAGAAATAATAAAGATTCAAGCAGAACTCAATGAAACAGAGACCAGAATAAATATAGAACTGGTCAACAAAACAAGGAGTTGGTTCTTTGTAGGAAGTAATAATATAGACAAACCATTAGGCAGCCTCATTAAGGGAAAAGAGAAAATACTCAAATTAATAAAATCATGAATGACAGAGGAGAGATCACAATCAATACAAAGGAAATACAAATGATTTTAAAAACATATTATGAGCAGCCATATGCTAATAAATTAGGCAATCTAGAAGAAATGGATGCATTTCTGTAAAACCACAAACTACCAAAACTGAAACAGGAAGAAATGGAAAACCTGAACAGGCCAAAACCTGGAAGGAAAATGAAGCAGTCATCAAAAACTTCCCAAGGCACAAAAGTCCATGGCCAGATGGCTTCCCAGGGGAATTCTATCCAGTATTTAAAGAAGAAATAATATCTATTCTACTAAAGCTTTTCCAAAGGATAGAAAGGGACAGAATACTTCCAAACTCGTTTTATGGGGCCAGCATCATGTTAATTCTATAACCAGACAAAGATCTCACTGAAAAGGAAAATTATATACCAATATGCCTGATAAACACAGATGCAAAAATTCTCAACAGGATAGTAGCCAATAGGATCCAAAAGTACATTTAGAGTACTATTCACCATGACAAAGTGGTATTTATCCCCCGGATGCAAGCTTGGTTCAAGACTCGCAAAGCAATCAATGTGATAGATTATATCAGCAAGAGAAAAAACAAGAACCATAGGATCCTCTCAATAGATGCAGAGAAAGCATTTGACAAACTACAGTATCCATTTCTGATCAAAACTCTTCAGAGTGTAGGGATGGAGGGAACATTCCTCAGCATCTTAAAAGCCATCTCTGGAAAGCCCACAGTGAATATCAACCTCAAGGGGGAAAAAACTGAGAGCCTTTCCACTCAGATCAGGAACATGACAGGGATGTCCACTCTCATCACTGCTATTCAACATAGTACTAGAAGTCGTAGCCTCAGCAATCAGCCAACAAAAAGAAATAAAGGGCATTCAAATTTTCAAAGAAGCCAAACAATCCCTCTTTGCAGATGACATGATACTCTACATAGAAAACCTAAAGGCTCCACCTCAAGATTGGTAGACCTCATACAGCAATTTGGCAGTGTGGCAGGATACAAAATCAATTCCCAGGAATCAGTGGCATTTCTGTACTCCAACAATGAGCCTGAAGAAAGGAAAATTAAGGATCAATCCCATTTACTATTGCACCCAAAAGCAGAAGATACCTAGGAATAAACCTTACCAAAGTGGTAAAGGATCTATACCCTAAGAACTACAGAACACTTCTGAAATAAATTGAGGAAGACACAAAGAGATGGAAAAATATTCCATGCTCATGGATTGGAAAAATTAATGTTGTGAAAATGCCAATGCTACCCAGGGCAATTTACATGTTCAATGCAATCCCTATCAAAATACCATGGACTTTCTTCAGAGAGTTGGAACAAATCATCTTAAGATTTGTGTGGAATCAGAAAAGATCCCAAATAGCCAGGGGAATATTGAAAAAGAGAACCAGAGCCGGGGGCATCACAAGGCTGGATTTCAAGTTGTACTACAATGCTGTGATCATCAAGACAGTATGGTACTACCACAAAAACAGACACATAGGTCAGTAAAACCGAATAGAGAACCAAAAATGGGCCCTCAACTCTATGGTCGACTAATATTCCACAAAGGTAGAAAGACTATCCACTGGATAAAGGACAATCTCTTCAATAAATGGTGCTGGGAAAATTGGACAGCCATATGTAGAAGAATGAAACTGGATCATTCTCTTATACTATACACAAATATGAACTCAAAATGATTGAAATGTCTAAATGGGAGACAAGAATCCATCAAAATCCTAGAGGAGAACACAGGCAACACCCTTTTTTTATCATGGCCACAGCAACTTCTTGCAAGATATATCTATGAAGGCTTGGGAAACAAAAGTAAAAATGAACTATTGGGCCTTCATCAAGATATAAAGTGTCTGCACAGCAAAAGACACAGTCAGCAAAACTAAAAGACACCTACAGAATGGGAGAAGCTAATTGCAAATAACATGTCAGATAAAGCACTAGTCTCCAAGATCTATAGAGATCTTAGTAAACTAAACACCCAAGAAACAAAAAATCTCATCATGAAATGGGCAAAAGACATGTGCAGTAATGTCACCAAAGAAGACATACACATGGCCAGCACGCACATGAGAAAATGCTCCACATCACTGGCCTTCAGGGAAATACAAATCAAAACCACAATGAGATACCACCTCCCACCAGTGAGAATGGGGAAAATTAACAAGACGTGAAACAACAAATATTGGAGAAGATGTGGAGAAAGGGGAACCCTCTTACACTCTTGGTAGGAATATGAACTGGTGCAGCCACTCTGGAAAACTGTGTGGAGGTTCCTCAAAGGGTTAAAAATAGAGCTATTCTATGACCCATCAATTGCACTACTGGGGATTTACTTCAAAGATACAGATGCAGTGAAAAGCCAAGACACCTGCACCGCAATGTTTATAGCAGCAATGTCCACAATAGCCAAACTGGAAGAAACCTTGGTGTCCATCGAAAGATAAATGGATAAATAATGATGTCATATATATATATATATATATATATATATATATATATATGCAATGGAATATTAGCTATTTAGAAATGATGAATACCCATCATTTGCTTTGACGTGGATGGAACTGGTGGGTATTATGCCTAATGAATAAGTCAATCGGAGAAGGACCATCATTATATGGTTTCATTTATACAGGAAATATTAAAAAATATTGAAAGGGATTATAGGGGAAAGGAGAGAAAATGGATGGTAAAAATCAGAGAGGATGACAAAATATGAGAGACTCCTAACTCTGGGAAATGAACAGAAGGTAGTGAAAGGGAGGTGAGTGGGAGGATGGGGTGACTGGGTGTCGGGCACTGTGGAGGCTACTTGATGGGATAAGCACTGGGTTTTATACTATATGTTGTGAAATCAAACTCCAATACAAAATAAACAAAAAAAAGAAATCTCATTGATTATTTAAATAATGTCTAATGCTAAATCAATTTGGAAGAACTGATATTTTTATAATTATTATTTCTACTGTACAATATGTGGATTTTTTATTGAAGCTTTTTTGTTATTCATTAATACTTTCTTCAATTAGTATTGAAATTTTTCAATTAAATATATTTTCTTATTTTGTAATTTTTGTTATTTTAGATAGAATTTGGAGGTTAGTTTGACCTGTTTTCAGAAATATAGGAACACTATTTTTGTATATTCATTGTTCATATCAATATTTTACTATGTTCTCTTACTAGTTTTCAAGATTTTGGTTGATTTCTTTTTTAAAAAAATGTATTCTAAATAATCTTTTTTTTAAATAAACAGCATAGACACATAGATCAATAAAACAGAATATAAAACCCAGAAATAAACTCTCAGTTATATGGTCAATTAATCCTCAAGAAAGCAGGAAAGCATATCCAATGGGGAAAAGTCTCATCAACAAATGGGTTTGGGAAATCTGGACAATATGCAAAAGAATGACACTGGACCAGTTTCTTATATCACACACAAAAATAAATTAAAAATGGATTAAAGACCTAAATGTGAGAGCTTAAATCATAAAAATCCTAGAAGAGAGCCTTAGCGATTCTTTCTAGATAGGTCAATATCCAAAATATATAAATAACTTATCAAACTCAACTCCCATAAAACAAATAACCCAATTAAAAATGGGCAGAAGACATGAACGGACATTTCCCCAAAGATACATGGCTGACCAACAAACACATCAAAAGAAGCTCATCATCACTCTTCATCAAGGAAATGTAAATCAAAACTATAGTGAGATATCACCTCACACCTATCAGAATGACTAAAATCCACAACACAAGAAACAACTGGTATTGGTAAAGGATGTGGAAAAAAAGGAATCTTCTTGCACTGTTGGAATGCAAACTGGCACAGTAACTCTGGAAAACAGTATGGAGTTCCCCCAAAAAGTTAAAAATAGATATACTCAATAATCCAGCAATTGCACTATTGGGTATTTACCCCAAGAGTACAAAAACACTAATGGAAAATAAAACATGCACCCCTATGTGTGTATATTGCAGTATTATTTGTAATAGCTGATTTGTGGAAATAGCCCGTGTCCATTGATTGATGAATGGATAAAGAAGATATCTATATATCTATATACAGATACATATGAATATTACTCAGTCATGAAAAAGAATGAAATCTTGCCATTTGCAAGGGCATGGATGGAGCTAGAGAGTATAATGCTAATCAAAATAAGTCAGAGCAAGACGATTATTTTACCCATATGTGGAATTTAAGAAACAGAAACAAAACAAATAAGAAAAGGGAAAGAGAGAGAGAGGGAGAGAAGCAGAGTAAATCAAGAAACAGACTCTTAACTGTAGGGAACAAACAGATGGTTACCAGAGTGGGTGGGTGTAGGGGATGGTTTTAATAGGTGATGGGTGGGGGGATGAGTGAAATAGGTGACGGGGATTAAGGAGTTCACTTGTGGTGATGAGCACTGGGTGATGTATGGAATTGTTGATCACTATATTGTATACTTGAAACTAACACTGTATGTTAACTAACTGGAATTAAAGTAAAAACTTTACAAAGATAAAAATAAATATATAAAATCAATGTTTTGTTGGTTTTTATTTTTCCCACAGCTCTTTAGAAAAATGCTATTTTAACTGGTAGTTTAAGAATTTGTTTACTTAAATATCCAATATTAAATTCTGATTTTATTTCACTGTGATCAAAGAATGTGGCCTTAAAAGTATCTGCCTCCTAAATTCATGTATGCTTTATTTGCAACTTGGAACATAAGCAATTTCTGTATATATTTATGGAGATTTTGTAAAAGAAAGTACTTCTTGAAACATGGTATTTGGAGTAGAAACAGATTTTAGATCTTCCTGAATATCAAGACCCAAACAAAACAAATAGATATGAATACCAAATTTTCATAGACAATATTATAACTAAACTATGCAAAGAGTCTTCCCTCCTAGCCCCGAAGTACATACAGGTGAGTGGGAAGAAGCCTATCAACTCTGATACCTAAATATCAGTATCTGTGGAGAAAGAAGCATGGGGAAACAAAAAGTCTTCCAACAAACTTGAGACTAGAATTCAAACATAGTCAAAAGATATTCGCTGAAAAGTGCAGTGGGGCATTTTGAAAATAAAAGTTTATGCCAGGGGTTCGCCCCCTCCAATAATGGTTAAGTGTAAGCATTTGAAAGTAATTTCTGAGGGGCTACATAAATTGAACTCTGTGGGCTCTCAAAACTGCTCTGCCACATCTTCCTTACATGGCAGGGACTTCTCTCTATTGAGGAAGGAAAATCTAGTCAGAAACAGATAATAAAAACACAGAAAAGATAAAGTCCAGATAAAATAGAAGAGAGGAACAGAGTCACAAAATGTCTGTCAGAACACAAGTCATAATTTTAACACTTCACAAAAACAACAGAAGAGGGATATTTATTAAGTTGAAAAAGCTAACATAAATCATATATCCTAGAAGCTTAAGGAAATTATCTTTGCATAAATACAATAAATAAGAAACTAATGAGATCAAATACTATGGAAATATTATTTTAACAGAAAAAACTAAAATAATATCCATATATCTTCCTAGTCTCATCGATGATATAGACCCTAATTCTGTGTATCACAAAGCAAGCATAGGAATAAAGATCTTACATTCTTTCATGGAGATTGTGTTTTTATAAGATGAATATTTGATATCTATCTCCATTCAGTATCATTAGAATATTGGTAGTAGAAATTCCATCCAGTTTCTGACAATAGGCTATGTATTTGACTTATCTGATAATAGTATGATGTTTTGCTTAATCTGTATCATAATATTTATTTTAATGGTAATTTGAAGTGAATATTTTAAGGATTGTTATACACTGTTGTAAAAACATTTCAATTTAGTTATTTGAATCATAAGGGAAAGAAAATCTGAGCAAATGTTTTAATGACTAGATTATTAATAATTTCATAAATTGTCAATTGTTCCTTCAAGGTTGATTATAGCTTTATAAGTGGATGAAATATTATACCACTTTCTCCATGATCTGAAATTGTTGTTCATTATGAATTTGAAAATAAATGCTTATTTCATAGATGTAATAAAAGTTGAAGTTCCAAACTAGCTCAGTCCAAATTACTAAAATTAGAGGAGTTTGAGTAAATGTGTTTATTTTAAAGTATCAGTCCTTGAAAGAAAGCAAATTTAGGTCATTCAGTTATATGGTGTGGAAATTTAATGCTGTACACATCAATTATGTTAAATAAATAATATGAAAATGATTATTTGACCAGTGAACACTTTTATTTTATTGAACCTAAACAGAATAGAATAAAGTGTGAGCCATGTTAAGCAATAGGAAAGCCAAAATTTCCTAGCTTGTTCAGAAATTGGGTATACATGGTGGCTAAGAAGTTAACAGAATCACCACATTACATGCAATATATCATAACATATGCATTTTTATTTTTGTTGTTTCAAATTGTATTTAAGTTCTAATTAGCTAAAATATACTGTAGTATTATTTTTAGGAGTAGAATTTAGTGGATCATGACTTACATATAACACCCAGTGCTCCTCATAACAAGTGCCCTCCTTAATACTCATCCCCCTTTTACCCCATCACCCAACCACCTCCTTCCATAATGCTGTTTGTTCTATATATTTAATAGTCTCTTATGATTTGCTTCCATCTCTATTTTTCCTTCTAGTATGTTCAACTGTTTTGTTTCCTAAATTCCATATATGAGTGATATCATATATCTGTCTTTCTCTGGCTGAATTATTTTACTTAGCATAATAGATTCTGGGTCCATCTACATCATTACAAATGGTAAGATTTTATTATTTTTGATGGCTGAATAATATTCCATTATATGTGTAGAATTTATTATATATAAATTATATATATATATATATATAATCATATTTTTATCTACATATTAGTTGAATGAAATTTGGTTTCTTTCCATAGTTTGGCTTTGTTGATAATGCTGCTCTAAACACTGGGCTGCATGTGCCCCTTTGAATCACTATGTTTGTATCTTTTGGGTAAATGCCCGGTAGTTAAATTGCTGGGTCATAGGGTAGTTGCATTTTTAACATTTTGAGGAACCTCTATACTGTTTTCTAGAGTGGCTGCACCATTGTGCATTCCCACCAACAGTGCAAGAGGGTTCCCTTTTCCTCACATCTTTGGGAATATCTGTTGTTTCCAGTGTTGTTAATTTTAGCCATTCTGAAGGTGTGAGGTGGTATCTCATCTTGGTTTCACTGCTATTTCCCTGATGATGACTGATGTTGATCATTTTTTCATGTGTCTATTAGTCATCTGGTTACCTTCTTGGAAAAATGTCTATTCACATCTTCTGCCCATTTATTAACTGGATTATTTGCTTTTTGGTAATGAGTGTGATAAATTCTTTATAGATTTTTGATACTAAATATTTATCAGATATGTCATTTGTGAATATCTTCTCCCATTCCATAAGCTGCCTTTTCATTTTGTTGATTGTTCCTTCACACTTCAGAGGCTTTTTATTTTGATGAAGTGCCAATAGTTCATTTTTGTTTTTGTTTCCCTCGACTCCAGACCATGTGTCTAGCAAGAAGTTGCTATAGTCAATTGTCAGTGCTGCCTGTGTTCTCCTCCAGGATTTTAAGGGTTTCCTGTCTCACATCTGTGTCTTTCCTCCAATTTTCATTTATTGTTGTGTGTTGTGTGAGAAAGCCTTCCAGTTTCATCCTTCTGCATTTTTCTGTTAAAGTTTTCCAATATGATTTGCTGAAAAGACAGTCTTTTTTTCCATTGGATATTCCTTACTGCTTTATCTAAGGTTAGCTGAGTATGCATTTTTGGGTCCATTTCTAGGCTTTCTTTTCTGTTCCGTTGATCTTCCATTTTTATTCCGTACCATACTGCCTTTATCACTACAACTTGGTAATATAATTTGAAGTCTGGAATCATGATGTTTCAGGATTTGCTTTTCTTTTTAAGGATTGCATTGGATATTTGGGGGTCTTTTCTGGTTCCATGCAAATTTTAGGATTGTTTATTCTAGCTCAATGAAAAATGCTGCTGGTATTTTGATAGGGATTGCATTAAATGTGTATAACGCTTTGGATAGTATGGACATTTTAACAATATTTGTTCTTCCAATCCATGAGCGTGGAACATCTTTCCATTTCTTTGTATCATTTTCAATTTCTTTCATAAGTGTTCTATAGTTTTAAGGGTACAAATATTTTTTCCTCTTTGGTCAGATTTAATCCTAGGTATCTTAGTATTTTTGGTGCAATTTTACGTGTGATCAATTCCTTGATTTATTTTTATACTGCTTCATTATTGGTAAGTAGAAATGCAACTGATTTCTATATACTGATTTTATAGTCTGTGACTTCCCTGAATTCATGTATGAGTTCTAGCAATTTTTTGTTGGATTCTTTCAGATTTTCCACATTAAGTATCATGTTATCTGCAAAAAGTCAATGTTGGACTACTTTCCTGCTGATTTGGATACCTTTTATTTCTTTTTCTTATACCTTTTCTTTCTATTTCTGATTGCTGAGGTTAAGACTTCCAGTACTATGTTAAATAATCATGCTGAAAGTGGATGTCTCTATCTTGTTTCTGACCATAGAGTAAAGGCTGCAGCTTTTTCAAGTTGAGGATGATATTAGCTGTGGGACTTCCATATATGGTCATTATGATGTTTAGGTATGTTCACTCTAAATGTAGTTTGTTGAGGGTTTTTATTAAGGATGGATGATGCATTTTGTCAAATTCTTTTTCTTCAACGATTAAGAGGATCATATGGTTCTTAATTTTTTTAATATAGCAAGTCATGTTGATTGATTGATTTGTAAATATTGAACCACCCTTGCAGCTCAGACATAAGTCCCACATGATCAAGGTGAATAATTTTTTTAATTTACAGTTGAATTCAATCCGCTATGATCTTGTTGGGAATTTTTGCATCTATATTCATCATGGTTTTTTGTCTCTAATCCTTCTTTTCAATTCAAAGATTCCTTTGTCTGACTTTGGAATCAAGGTAATGCTGGCCTCATAGAATGAGTTTGGACGTTTTCCTTATATTTCAATTTCCTGAAACAGTTTTTGAGAAAAGGTATTAACTCTTCTTTAAATGTTGGGTAGAAGTCACCAAAGAAGCCATTGGGCCATGGGCATTTTATTTGTTGGGAGATGTTTGATTACTGATTCAATTTCTTTGCTGCTTATCATTTTGTTCAACATTTCTATTTCTTCCTGTTTCAGTTCTTGTAGTTTGTATGTTTCGAGGAATTTATCCATTTCTTCCAGATTGCCCAGTTTTTTGGCATGTAATTTTTAGTAGTATTCACTTATAATTGTATTTGTGATTTTTTTTGTGTGTTCTCTTTTATTCATGAATTTATTTCTTTGGGTCTTATATCTTCTCTTTTTAATAAATCTGGCTAGGGTTTATCAATTTTACTAATTCTTAAAAATAAGCATCTCTTAATTTCATTGATCTGATCTAATGGAGTTTTTATTGTTGGTTTCTACATCATTTATTTCTGCTCTAATCTTTATTATTTCCCTTCTGATGCTGGATTTAAGCTTTAATTGTTGATCCTTCTCTAACGTCTTTAGTTGTAAACTTAGGTTGTGTATTTGAGACTTTTCTTGTTTCTTGAGATAGGCCTGTATTACAATATAATTCTCTCTTTTGACCACCTTTGCTACATCCCAAAGGATTGGACCATCATGTTTTGTTTGTTTGTTTCTAGGATTTTTTAAAATATTTTTTCATTGGAGTTCAATTTGCCAACATATACCATAACACCTGGCCCTGGTGCCATCAAGTGTCCACCTCAGTGCCCATCAACCAGACATCCCATTCCCCTGCCCACTTCACTACCCCTGGTTCATTACCCAGAGTTAAGAGTCTCTAAGGTTCTGTCACCCTCACTGATATTTCCCACTCATTTTCTACCCTTTCCTGTATAATCCCTTTCACCATTATTTATATTCCCCAAATGAATGAAACCATATAATGTTTGTCCTTCTCCAATTGACTTACTTCACTCAGCATAATACCCTCCAGGTCCATCCACGTCGAAGCAAATGGAAGGCATTTGTCGTTTCTAATGGCTGAGTAATACTCTATTGTATACATATACCACATCTCTATCCATTCCTCTTTCAATGGACACCGAGGTTCCTTCCACACTTTGGCTATTGTGGAATTGCTGCTATAAACATTGGGGTGCAGGTGTCCTGCCATGTACCTGCATCTATATCTTTGGGTTAAATCCCCAGCAGGGCATTGCTAGATCACAAGGTAGTTCTATTTTGAATTCATTGGGGAACCTCCACACAGTTTTCCAGAGTGGCTGTACCAGTTCACATTCCCACCAAGAGTGCAAGAGGATTCCCCTTTCTCCACATCCTTTCCAACATTTGTTGTCTCCTATCTTGTTAATTTTCACCATTCTCACTGGGGTGAGGTAGTATCTCATTGTGGTTTTGATTTGTATTTCCTTGATGGCAAGTAATCTGGAGCATTTTCTCATTTGCTTGTTGGCCATGTCTATGTCTTCATTGGTGACCTTTCTGTTCATGTCTATTGCCCATTTCATGATTGGATTGCTTGTTTCTTTGCTGTTGAGATGAATAAGTTCTTTGTAGATCTTGGATACTAGCCCTTTATCTGATAGGTCATTTGAAAATATCTTCTCCCATTCTGTAGGCTGTCTTTTAGTTTTGTTGATGGTCTCATGTGAAGAAGCTTTATATATAGATTAAGTCCCAATAGTTGATTTTTGCTTTTGTTTCCCTTGCCTTCATAGATGCATCTTTCAAGAAGTTGCTGTGGCCAGGTTCAAAAAGGGTGTTGCCTGTGTTCTTCTCTAGGATTTTGATGGAATCTTGTCTCACATTTAGATCTTTCATCCATTTTGAGTTTATCTTTCTGCATGGTATAAGAGAATGGTCCAGTTTCATTCTTCTGCGTGTAGCTGTCCAATTTTCCCAGCACCATTTATTGAAATGACTGTCCTTTTTCCAGTGGATAGTCTTTCCTGCTTTGTCAAATATTAGTTGACCATAGAACTGAGGGAGCATTTCTGGATTCTCTGTTCTGCTCCATTGATTTATGTGTCTTTTTTTGTGCCAATACCACACTGTCTTGATGATTACTGCTTTGTAGTACAACTTGAAATCCGGCATCTTGATGGGCCTGGCTCTGGTTTTCTTTTTCAATATTGCCCTGGCTATTCAGGATCTTTTCTGATTCCACACAAATCTTAAGATTATTTGTTCCAACTCTCTGAAAAAAGTCCATGGTGCTTTCATAGGGATTGCATTAAATGTGTAAATCGCCCTGGATAGCATTGACATTTTTACAATATTAATTCTTCCAATCCAAGAGCATGCAATATTTTTCCATCTCTTTGTGTCTTCCACAATTTCTTTCAGAAGGATTCTGTAGTTTTTAGGGTATAGATCCTTTACCTCTTTGGTTACGTTTATTCCTAGATATCTTCCGCTTTTGGGTGCAATTGTAAATGGGATTGATACCTTAATTTCTCTTTCTTCAGTTTTATTGTAAGTGTATAGAAATGTCACTGAATTCTTGGCACTGATTTTGTATCCTGCCACACTGCTGAATTACTGTATGAGTTTTAGCAATCTTGGGATGGAGTCTTTTGGGTTTTCTACGTACAGTATCATGTCATGTGCAAAGAGGGAGAGTTTGACTTCTTCTTTGACAATTTGAATGCCTTTCATTTCGTTTTGTTGCCTGATTGCTGAGGCTAGGACTTCCAGTACTATGTTGAATAGTAGTGGTGAGAGTGGACATTCCTGTCATGTTCCTGATCTGAGGGGAAAGGCTCCCAGTGTTTCCCCATTGAGAATGATATTTGCTGTGGGATTTCCATAGATGGTTTTTAAGATGCTGAGGAATGCTCCTTTTCTTCCTACCCTCTGAAGAGTTTTGATCAGGAATGGATGCTGATGTTTGTCAAATGCTTTTTTCTGCATCTATTGAGAGGATCCTATGGTTCTTGTCATTCCTTTTGTTGATATGATGTATCATGTTGCCTACCACTATGAGTGTTGAACCAGCCTTGCACCCTGGGGATAAATCCCACTTGGTCCTGGTGAATAATCTTCATAATGTACTGTTGGATCCTATTGGCCAATATCTTTTTGAGAATTTTTGCATCTGTGTTCATCGGGAATATTGGTCTATAATTCTCCTTTATCCTTGGGTCTTTGCCTGGTTTTGGAATTAGGGTGATGCTGGCCTCATAAAACAAGTTTGGAAGTATTCTGTCCCTTTCTATCTTTTGGAACAGCTTTAGTAGAATAGATATTGTTTCTTCTTTAAACGTTTGATAGAATTCTCCTGGGAAGCCATCTGGCCCTGGAGTTTTGTGTTGTGGGAGGTTTTTAATGACTCCTTCAATTTCCTCCCTGATTATTGGTCGGTTCAGGTTTTCTATATCTTCCTGTTCTAGGTTTGGTAATTTGTAGTTTTCCAGAAATGGTTCCATTTTTTTTAGACTGCCGAATTTATTGGCCTACATCTGCTCATAGTATGTTTTAAAATTGTTTGTGTTTTCTTGGTATTCATTGTGATGTCTCTGTTTTCATTCATGGTTTTATTAGTTTGAGTCTTTTCTCTTTTGTTTTTAATAAGGCTGGCTAATGGTTTATCTATCTTATTAATTCTCTGAAAGAACCAACTGCTGGTTTCGTAGATCTGTTCTACAGTTCTTCTGGTCTCCATTTCACTGAGTTCTGCTCCAATCTTTATTAACTCTCTTCTTCTGTTGGGTGTAGGTTTTATCTGCTATTCTTTCTCCAGTTCCTTTAGGTGCAAGATTATCTTGTGTATTTGATTTTTTTTCCAATTTTTTGAGGGATGCTTGTATTGTGATGCCTTTCCCTCTTAAGACTGCTTTTGCTGTATCCCAAAGATTTGATTGGTTGTATCTTCATTTTCTTTAGTTTCCGTGAATCTTTTTAATTCTCTAATTTACTGGTTGACCCTTTTACCTTTTAGTAGGATGTTCTTTAACCTCCATGTGTTTGGGTTTCTTCCAAATTTCTTCTTGTGATTGAATTCAAGTTTCAAAGCATTATAGTCTGAAAATATGCAGGGGATGATCCCAAACTTTTGGTCTTGGTTAAGACCTGATTTGTGAACCTGTATTTGGTCTATTCTGGAGAAAGTTCCATGTGCACCTGAGAAGAATGTATATTCAGCTGTGTTCGGATGTAAAGTTCTGTAAATATCTGTGAAATCCATCTGGTCCAGTGTATCATTTAAAGTTCTTGTTTCCTTGGAGATGTTGTGCTTAGAAGATATGTCAATTACAGAAAACGCTGTGTTGAAGTCTCCCAGTATAAGTGTATTATTATCTAAGTATGTCTTTACTTTGGTTATTGATTGATCTACTCGGTAGCTCCCACATTCGGGGCATAAATATTCATGATTGTTAGGTCCTCTTGTTTGATAGATCATTTAAGTATGATATAGTGTCCATCTTCATCTCTTACTACAGTCCTTGTGATAAACTTTACTTTATCTGATATGAGGATGGCTAACCCTGCTTTCTTTTGAGGACCATTTGAATGGTAAATGGTTGTTCCACCTTTCATTTACAGGCTGTAGGTGTCCCTGGGTCTAAAATGAGTCTTTTGTAGACAGCAAAGAGATGGGTGTCTCTTTTTATCCAGTCTGAAACCCTGCATCTTTTGATGGGGTCATTGAGCCCATTCACTTTCAGAGTAACTACTGAAAGGTATGAATTTAGTGTCATCATGATACCTATTCAGTCCCTGTTTTTGTGGACAGTTTCTTTGGACTTCTTCTTTCTTTACAGAATCCCCCTTAATATTTCTTGCAGAGCTGGTTTGGTGGTTACATATTCTTTCAATTTCTGCCTGTCTTGGGAGCTGTTTATCTCTCCTATTCTGAATGATGGCCTTGCTGGATAAAGCCTTCTTGGCTGCATGTTCTTCTCATTTAGGACCCTTTCTGGCCTGCCAGGTCTCTGTGGAGAGCTCTACGGTTAATCTAATATTTTTCCCCATGTAAGTTAGGGATCTATTGTGTCTTGCTGCTTTAAGGATTTTCTCTTTATCTTTGTTATTTGCAAGTTTCACTGTTAAATGTTGAGCTGTTGAACGGTTTTTATTGATTTTAGGGCGGGACCCCTCTATTCCCTGGATGTGAAAGCCTGCTTCCCTCCCCAAATTAAGGAAGACCTCTGCTATGATTTGTTCAAATATGCTTTCTGACTCTGTCCCTCTCGACGTTTTCTGTAACCCCAATTATATGTAGATTTTTCCGTCTGAGGCTGTCATTTATTTCCCTTTACCTTTCCTCATGACCTTTTGTATTCTTTTTTTTCCCTCAGCTTCCTTCTTTGCGATCATCTTGTCTTCTATGCCACTCACTCTTTCTTCTACCTCATTAACCCTCGTTGTTAGGACTTCCAGTTTGGATTGCATCTCATTTAATTAATTTTTAATTTCCGCCTGATTAGATCTAAATTCTACAGTCATGAAGTCTCTTGATTCCTTTATGCTTTATTCCAGAGCCACCCATAGCTTTATATTTGTGCTTCTGAATTGGCTTTCTGACATTTAATTGTAATCCAAATTCTTTAACTCTGTGGTGGACAGTACTGTTTCTGATTTTTTTTTTTTTGTGGTGAGTTCTTCTTTCTAGTCATTTTGCTCAGTGCAGACTGGCTGTATGAGCAGGCTGTGTCAAGAATATCAACCTCGTCCTAAGTAGATTTCAAGCTAGATGATTCTGTGGAGGTCATAGGCCAGAACTTGAAAACAAAGATCAGAACAAAATATTACAAAAGGACCAGTAAAATGAAAAACAAATTTTAAAACGATGTAGCAAAAATGAAAAGACCAGAAAACCTAAAGAGGAATAGAGAAAAAAAGAAAAAAAGAAAAAAAATGAGAAGAAAAAAACGGGGAACTGAGAGATGTTGGTGGTGATGAAGTTGTATTGGAGGGAGAATGTAGTCTACCTGAGGGGTTCTAGAGGGTGATCCTCTTGTTTCTGAGTATGTTAAGTTCTGTATGTTAGAATATGTTCAGTCCCAAATTTATATAAACCAGAAGTACTTGTAGAGGGCCCCAACATTGGCCACCAATACATTAATGAGATAAAAGAGAAGGGCCGATTGGGAATGAGGAATCTCACATATTAAAGCAGCATGGTATACTACTTGGTTCTCCATGCATAGTGGTCGTGTTTTAGAAGGTATTAACTTCTGCCATTGTAGGATAAAATGAGGCAGTGAAAACAAAAAAACACAAAAGAAAAAAACATATCTTGTATATCTCCCAAAATTAAGCTGAGTGTGTTGAAGGGAATCTAGAAGTGGAAAATGTATCTAGGACCTCTAATTGTAGAAATATGAAAGTCAAAAAGGAAGAATCTTAAAAATGAAGAGGTGGTAAAATATTGTAGTTAAGGTGGGAAAAGAGAAAAAAATGGAAATTTATAGTATGATATAAAAACAAGTTGTACTGGAAAAAGGAAGAGAAAAGAGAAAAAAATAGGAGGGGTAGCCTCTGGTTCTATATACCGTAAATTCCTTGACTTCCCTTGGAGCTTTCCAGCGCTGCTTGATCAAGAATTTGCTCTTCCCCTGTCTTCCAGTTGTTCTTCCGGGGGAGGAGCCTGCTGTGCTGATTCTCAGGTGTGTGCACCTGGGAGACCTGCTCCCCCCCCCCCCCCACCGTGTGCTGGGCTCAGTGGCAGCTGTTTACCCCATGAGGCCCACATTCCCTGGGGCCCTGCCTCTCCCAGGCACACAGTGATCCTAGGAGGAACAACAGGACTGGTGGCAGCCAGGTTTCCAGACCTGGAGTCAACTCCTCTCAGTAACTACTGCAAACTCCCAGTCCGCAGTGGCCTAGGTGCTCCTGGGGCGGGGTGCTGACCTTCACTGCTTGGGGGTGCCCGACAGTGGCAGGAGAGTCCTCGCTGTCCTGGGCCCTCCCTGCCTCCACATGTTCCAGGGAGAGTGCAAGATCCTTGGCTGTGTCCGCCCAGTACCCTGGGACTCAGGTCCGTGCTCCTGGAATTGCGTCCGGGGGTCTCGGCTCCTGAAGGCAGCAGGGCGCAGCCCCCTCCACCCGGAGCCCCCACCTGACCCACCAGCTTCTCCGGAGGCCCTGCCAGGTGCTCTCCAGACCTTTACCGCGCTGGACCCGGGTGTGTGGTGCTCTCTCCCCCAGTGAGCACTTCCTCTATTAGTGACTCTGGGAAACTGGAGGCTCCACTGCCCTTCCTGTGGTTCTGCTTGGTTTCCTGCTAAGCGCCTTTCCATCTGGGAAGAATCCGGTGGGGATTTTTAAAGTTCCTGCTTCTCCAGGGCTGGGCTTTCCTGTCCTGGAGGTTCTCACCTCCCAGCCTTAGCCTGTCTCCTCACGGGGACCTTCCACCCACTGGATCCTTTTTTTTCCCCCCGCCTTCCTACCTTGCTAGCAGTAAAAACCCTTCTCTCTGTAGTGTTCCAGCTGTTCTCTCTTTAAATCTCAAGTCGAATTTGTAGGTCTTCAGGATGATTTGACAGTAATCTAGGTAAGTTGGTGGGGACAGGTGACTTGGGGACCCTCCTCCTCCACCATCTTGCCCCTGGACTGTCATGTTTTCATTTCCATTTACTCTTATATATTTGTTTGTTTGTTTGTTTTTTTCAAATTTCCTGGTTAACCTATCCATTCTTTCATAGGATGTTCTTTAACTTTCATGTATCTCTAGTCTTTCCAATTTTTTTCTTGTGGTTGATTTCAAGTTTCATAGCACTATGGTCAGAAAATATGCATGGTATGATTTCAATCTTTTTAAAAAAGATTTTATTTATTTGTTTGTGAGAGACACACAGAGAGGGACAGAGACATAGGCAGAGGGAGAAACAGGATCTGTGTTGGGAGCCCAATGTGGGACTTGATCCTGGGACTGTGTGATCATGCCCTGAGTCAAAGGCAGATGCTCAACTGCTAAGCCACCCAGGCATCCCTGATTTCAGTCTCTTTGTACTTGTTGATGGATTATTTGTGACCCATTATGTAATCTATTCAGGAGAATATTCCATGTGCACTTGAAAAGCATGTATATTCAATTGCTTTAGGATGTAATGGTCTGAATATATTTGTAAAATTCTACTGGTTTAGGGTGTCCTTCAAAGCCGTTGTTTCATTGTTGGTTTTCTGCACAGATGACCTCTCTCCATTGCTGTAAGTGGGATGTTTAATTCCCCTTCTATTACAGTATTGTTATCAATAACTTTCTTTATGTTTTCTATTAATTGATTTCTATATTTAGGTGCTCCCCTTTAGGGGCATAAGTGTTTCAAATTTATAGTTTTTGTTGTTGTTGTTGAATAGACCCCTTTATTATGATATAGTAATATATAATATATTAATATTATAAATATATTAATATAAATTAATATATAATAATAATATAATATAATATAATATATTATAATATAATAATATATTATATACTATAATTATATATAAATATATAATTATATATTATAATATAATAATATAATATAATAATATATTAATATAAATATATATTATAAATATATAAATATATAAAACTATAATATAATAATCTCTTATTACAGTCTTTGGTTTAAAATCTAGGTTATCTGATTTAAGTATGGCTACTCCAGCTTTGTTTTGATGTCCATTAGCATAATAGATTGTTCTCCATCTCCTTATTTTCAATCTGCAGGTGTCTTTAGATCTAAACCGAGTCTCTTGTTGGTAGAATATCGATGGACCTTCTTTTTTTTATCCATTTTGATACCCTATGTCTTTTGATTGTAGCATTTATTCCATTTACATTCAGAGTGATCATTGATAGGTATGAATTTAGTGCCATTGTGTTACCTGTAACGGTGTTTCTGGTCATGTTCTCTGTTCCTTTCCAGTCTTTGTTGCTTTTAGTCCTTCTCTCCCACTCAAGGAGTCCTGCAATATTTATTGCAGATCTGATTTAGTGACCACAAACTCCTTTAGTTTTTGTTTGGGAAACTTCATTTTTCTCCTTCTATTCTGAATGATAGCCTTGCTGGATAAGGTAGTCTTGGCTGTATATTTTTTTTCCCAATCAGCATGTTGAATCCATCATGCCAATCTCTTCTGGCCTGCCAAGTATTTGTGGAGAGATCTGCTATTAAACTGATTTGTTGGGCAGCCCGGGTGGCTCAGCAGTTTAGTGCCACATTCAGCCCAGGGTGTGATCCTGGACACCAGGAATCGAGTCCCACGTCAGGGTCCCTGCATGGAGCCTGTTTCTCTGTCTGCCTGTGTCTCTGTGCCTCTTTGCCTCTGTCTCTCTGTGTCTCTCATGAATGGATAAAAGTAAAAAAAAAAACTGATTTGTTGGGATACCTGAGTAGCTCAGCGGTTGACAGTCTGTCTTTGGCTCAGGGCATGATCCTGGGTTTCAAGATTGAGTCCCACATTGGGCTCCCTGCAGGAAGCCTGCTTCTCCCTCTGCCTATGTCTCTGCCTCTCTCTCTGTCTCTCATGAATAAATAAAGTCTTTTAAAAAAAGAAACTGATTTGTCTTCCCTTGAATGTTAAGGACTTTTTTTTCCCTTGCTACTTTCAGGATTCTTTCCTCTGTGTATTTTATGAATTTGAATAAGTTATGTCTTGGTGTTTGCTGGCTTTTGTTGAATTTGATGGGACTTTCCTGTTCCTCTTGGATTTATATCTGTTTCCTACTTCAAATTAGGGAAGTTTTCATCTATAGTTAGCTCAAATAAGTATTATGCCCCCTATTCCCTCTCTTCTTCTTGAGTCCTCTGATATGAATGTTATTATGCTTTTAGGAATCACTAATTTTCCTAAATCTACATGCGTGACCCAATATTTTTATTTCCTTCTTCTTTTCAGCTTCTTTATTTTCCATAATTTTATTTTCTATATCATTGAGTCATTCCTGTGCTTTATCCATCCTTATTTTCATTTTGTCTATGCAATTTTGCATCTTTGGTACAGCACTTTTTATTTCAGCCTGGATATTTTTTAAATCTTTTATCTCAGCAGTAAGGAATTATCTAGTCTCTTCTATGCTTTTCTCTACACCCAGCTAGTATCCTTATGATTGCTATTTTAAATTCTGTTTCAGGCATCTTACGCATATCTGTTTTTGATTAAATCACTGGACATGACTTCTTCCTCTTCTTTTTGGGGGTGAATATTCTGTCTTGCCATTTCATCTATGTTACTGTGTATATGTGTGTATGTGTGTGTGTAAGACCGATTATATTCCTCTTCCTGAGAGTAATGACTGTATCAAGAAGAGGTCCTGTACTGTATTGAGCCTGGTGCTTCAGGAAGTGTTTCAGAGTGTGCACTCTGCTGTTGTGTTTTGGCTACTACTTCCCTCATGTCAGTTGTCTTCATTTTCTCCTTGCCTGCAGTGGTGAGTGTTTGGACCTTGTCCAAGTGTGACAAGTTTTGACTAGGCATGCTTTGTTTTGTTTGTTAAAAGAAGCTAGATTCTATTTCCCCTAGAGTTGAAGTATTGCAGCGCACTATGATCTGTAGATTAGATGTGTACAAAACGTTTATGCTAGTCTTCTGGGAGAGAGGCATGCTGAGGTGGCTCCCAGGTGTACTTGCCCTAGTAAAGATGCACCTTACAGAGTGCAGGATGGAGGGGCTTGGTGTCAACAGCTCCAGACTCCTCTGGCAATGCTGTGTTACCAAAGTAGATCAGTGCTGATGGGAGGGGGAAATGGCATTGCCCTGCACTCTTGTCCCCAGAGCAGAGAGTTCATGCCCAGAACTCTTAAGGAAGCCCTCACAGAAAAGTGAATAATCTCCCTTCTTGTGTCTCTATCACATCCCTGCCTTTACCCTGTCTGTGTCCAAGCTGTCTCCTGCCAGGCAGCACAGTTCTCCTGTGTTTTATCTCAGGCACACAGCTGGTTTCAAAACTCTAAATTTTAGGGAACCAAAGTGGTATGGACCAGCATTGATTCACTATGCTGTGGCTGGTGGCACTTTGTCCCAGAAAAGCAGTAGCACAACCATGTAACTTTTTGATGTTTATGGTAAAGTGCAGCAAAAAGCACCAAGGTTTGCTATCCTCAGCAGGTGTCTCTGTTCCTATGCTAATGAGTGGGGCAGCACATTGGTGGCCACCAGCTATTTTGTCTCTGGAGAGGCCATGCCTCCTCCCTCAAATGCACTCCAAGAAAGAGAGTTGTTACTCCCTGTGCAATCACGGAATCCTCAGGCCACACTGCTCCTGGGCCTTTACTCTCTTTCCCCATAGAAGTACCACTAAATCCACCAAGCACAAACCCCCCGTGTTGACACAGACTTCTAAAACTTCAGACTTTGAGCTCTGCTACTTATAAAGATTTGCCGCAGTCATCCCCTCTCCTTTTCCCAGTTAAAATTCTTTTGGGGACAGTTTTTCTTGTGCAGCCCCCTACATACTGTTTTCACACACATACTCTCTCTCTTTTTCTCTCTTGCTTTTCTGTGACAGTGGCTCCCTCCCCTCTGCAGCACCTATAATTCTTTTTTTGCCCAAGTCCCATATCTGTAGCTCCTATCTTCCACCACATGGCTGTTTTTCTCCCTCTACCTGTGCAGTTTTTCTCTCAGTCCTTAGATCAATTTCTTGGGTGTTCAGAATGATTTGATATTTGTCTGGCTGTGTTCCTTGCTCTGCCATCTTATTTTTTTAAGATTTTATTTATTTATTCATGAAAGACAGAGAGAGAGACAGAGAGAGAGGGAGAAGCAGGCTCCATGCAGGGAGTCTGACGTGGGACTTGAACCCAGGACTCCAGGATCATGTCCTGGGCCAAAGGCAGGCACTAAACTGCTGAGCCACCCAAGGATCCCTGCTCTGCCATCTTAATTCCGAAGACCCATGTCTGGATTTCTGAACACACAAGGTTTGGGATGGAAAGAGGAACTATATTACCAGGAGCTCCAGAAGGAAATGCACCCTTTCAGTGTCTTTGTCTTCTTACAAAATGGGAAGAGAACAGTCCCCATCTCAAATAACTGCTGGGAGAAGGAAAGGCTTTAATGTGTTTGCAGGGCTTAGACCAGAGCCTGCATGTAACAGGTGCTCTTTGTTTCTCAAATATTCATTTTTAAAACAAATGAGCATTTTAAAGATTAACCAAAGGGTCTTCTTGATGAAATTAGGAGAATAAAGAGAGCTACTGTCTTGAATTAATCATTGTGATAGAATTAGCTCTATATGGGATTTTTTATTTTGTGAAATCCATATCAAAATTAAAGGAGATATTTTAAAAACTTGAATTCTAAAAAAATAATGTATTAAAATATCTAAAATTCCGAAAGAAAAAATTGGACAAATATCTATAATTGGACACCCAGTCAACTGACTCTGACACATGCATTCCCATGTATATCCTCCTGGCAATACTGAAAACTTGTCTTCAGTTTCCAAGAAAGAACCAGGTAATTGATAGACATCAGGCTAACTGGGCCCAACTTCGTAGAATCCTAAGATTAGGAAAGGTACATTTCTTTATTGTAAAACCTCAATGAGAGGGAAGTTCTCAGTGACAGTCAAATAGGATGGGGGAAATTTTGCTTTTGCCGTTATTGAGCAAAAACCAAAGTTTTTAAATAGATGCTTTTCCTTTCCATGGTTATTTTGCTTGAAGGCCAAATATAAAATACATTAATGAATATCAGCAGAATTTTTTTTACATATAGCAATTTCACATAAATTGGATTATATAATTTTTCATGTAAAACAGATCAATGGAGTAATTTAATAGTCAAATTATAATGAAATTTTAATACACTTATTATAGTTACTATTTATAAGTTGTGGAATAACTATAGTATAAATGGAATTCTAAACATTTTGAAGAGTCTAAGTTTTGAGATTTGTAATAGACTACAGTACAGTTTTCATCCATCAAAAAATATAAAAGCACATTACACCAATTTAAAAAGGTTGCTAAGAAATAAATTACAAAAATCAATTGTAAAAATTAGGAATATGATCATTGAATTAAAAAAACCTGAATAGACATAGATGAATAACATAATAGATTCAGCCAAAGATGTATGAATTTATCTAGAAGACAAATGGAAGAGTGCTCCCAAAATACACACTACAAAAGAACAAAGAGATGGCGTGAGAAAAGAAAAAATCTTATTCCAACACTTTATGACTTCTATAAGGAAAGAATAAAAGGGAGAAAACTTTTAAGATAACTGCAACCAATTCTCTATTATTTTAGACATATAGAAGTCTTACTTTTTTCTCACGTTCAGTTCAATGAGTCCCCATCCATTTTCTACCTAGCAACCAGAATAAATTTTTAAAATAAAAACTAGAACATTTAATCTTTGATTAAGCCATTCAATGCTTCCCACTGTATATAGAAAAACAAAATCAAACTCCTTGATTTGATTTAGCCCCTGACTACCTCTCAAGCTTCCCATCATGCCACTCTTTCTTTCTTCATTATACGTGATTAAACTGGTATTTTTATTTCCCATAAAACATCAATATATTGCCTGTCTCTTGGCCTTTAGGCTTTCTGCTCCTCTTGCCTACGTTTCTTAACTCATGCTCAAACTTTTCACAAATCTTCCTAGTCATTCTTTAGATTTATATACCATCTTTTAAGGATACTTATACTCATAACAATTAATTCAAACTTTTGAGTATTTTTTATCATAGTTTGATGTGTATTTCTTTTATAAATATATCAGGATTTATCTGTTAAAATTTTTATATTGTTGGTGTCTAACACTGTAAAATACAATTTCCAGGAGTATAGGAACCTACTCTGGTTCCCCATTGCCTTTTCAGCAATTAGCACAGTGATTAGCCTAGCAAAAGATATATTCTCAATATATTTGGAGTTTTGTTCATTTGTTTGTTTTTGTTTTGTATTTTCAAGTTTTTATTTAAATTTCAGTTAGTAAACATACAGTATATATTAGTTTCATGAGTAGAATTTAGTGATTCATCAATTAAATATAACACCCAGGGCTGATCACAACAGTGCTCTCCTTAAAAACCATCATTCATTGAATCCACCCCATTGATAACTCCCTTTCCAGTAACCCTCAGTTTCTTCTCTACAGTTGAGTCTGTTTCTTGGTTGCCTCTCTCCTTTTTCTCCGTTGTTCATCTGTCCCATTTTGTAAATTCCACATCAGTGAAATTCTATGGTATTTGGCTTTCTCTGACTGACCTATTTTGCTTAGCATAATACACTCTATTTATATTCAATCCATTGCAAATGGAAAAATTTCATTCTCTTTGATGACTGAGTAATATTCCATTATATATTCATAAGTCTAAGTTCATGGGCATAATTTGGCTATTGTTGATAATGCTGCTCTAAACATTGGGGTGCATGTGCCCCTGTGAATCAGTATTTTTCTATATTTTGGGTAAATACCTAATAGCGCTAGATCACAGGGAAGTTCCATTTTTAAATTTTTGAGGAACCTCCGAACTATTTTCCAGAATGGATGCACCAGTTTGCATTTCCATCAACAGTGTAAGAAAGTTCGCCTTTCTCCACATCCTTATCCACATTTATTGTTTCCTGTGTCATTAGTTTTAGCCATTCTGATTGGCATGAGCTGATATCTCATTGTAGTTTTCATATGTATTTCCCTGATGATGAGTGATGTTGAGCATCTTTTCATGTGTCTGTTAACAATCTCTATGGCTTCTTAGGAAACATGTCTATTCCAGTCTTCTACCCATTTCTTGGCTGGATTATTTGGTTTTTGGGTGTTGAGTTTGATAAATTCTTTTTTTTTAAAATTTTTATTTATTTATTTATTTATTTTTATTGGTGTTCAATTTACTAACATACAGAATAACACCCAGTGCCCGTCACCCATTCACTCCCACCCCCCGCCCTCCTCCCCTTCTACCACCCCTAGTTCGTTTCCCAGAGTTAGCAGTCTTTACGTTCTGTCTCCCTTTCTGATATTTCCCACACATTTCTTCTCCCTTCCCTTATTTTCCCTTTCACTATTATTTATATTCCCCAAATGAATGAGAACATATAATGTTTGTCCTTCTCCGACTGACTTACTTCACTCAGCATAATACCCTCCAGTTCCATCCACGTTGAAGCAAATGGTGGGTATTTGTCATCTCTAATAGCTGAGTAATATTCCATTGTATACATAAACCACATCTTCTTTATCCATTCATCTTTCGTTGGACACCGAGGCTCCTTCCACAGTTTGGCTATCGTGGCCATTGCTGCTAGAAACATCAGGGTGCAGGTGTCCCGACGTTTCATTGCATTTGTATCTTTGGGGTAAATCCCCAACAGTGCAATTGCTGGGTCGTAGGGCAGGTATATTTTTAACTGTATAAATTCTTTATAAATTTTGGATACTAAGGCTTTATCAAGTATGTCATTTGCAAATATCTTCTCACATTCTGAAGGTTGCAGGTTGCTTTTTAATTTTGTTGATTGCTTTCTTCACTGTGCAGAAGCTTTTTATCTTGATGAAATCCCAATTGTTCATTTTTGCTTTTGTTTCGTTTACCTCTGGAAAACTGCTGTTGGTATCATGATAGAGTTTACATTAAATGTGAAGATTCCTTTGGGTAGTGTAGACATTTTAACAATATTTGTTCTTCCATAAGCATGTAATATCTTTCCATTTCTTTGTGCCATTTTCAATTTCTTTCATAAGTGTTCTATTGTTATCAGAGTACAGATTTATTAACTCTGGTTAGGTTTATTCCTAGGTATCTTATGGTATTTGGTACAATTGCAAATGGGACTAATTCCTTGATTTCTTCTGATGCTTCATTATTGGTATATAGAAATGCAACAGATTTCTGTACAGTCATTGTGTATCTCATGCCTTTACTGAATCCCTGTATCAATTCTAGCAAATTTTTGATGGAGTCTTTTGGGTTTTCCACATAGAATATCTTATTGTCTGCAAATTGTGAATATCTGACTTCTTCTTTGCTGATTTGGATGCTTTTTTTTTCCTTTTTCCTGTCTAGTTGCTGAGGCTATGTCTTCCAATACTATGTTAAATAACAGAGGTTAGAGTGAACATCCCTGTCTTCTTTCTGAACATAGAGGAAAAGCTCAGTTTTTTCAAGTTGAAGATATTAGTTTTGGGTCTTTCATATATAATCTTTATGATGCTGAGGTATGTTCCTTTTATCTCTACTTTGTTGAGGATTTTTAAAATCAAGAATGGATGCTGTACTTTGTCAATTTTTTTTTCTGTATTTACTGAGTGGATCATATATTTCTTATCCATTTTTTATTAATATGAGTTTATCATATTGATTGGTTTGAAAATATTGAACTAATTTACAACCCAGGATGAATCCCACATGATCATGATGAATGATTCTTTTAATGTACTGTTGGATTAGATTTGCTAATATGCTGGTGAGAGCTTTTGCATCCATATTTATCAGGGATATTTGCCTGTAGTTCTCTTTTTTTAGTGGGGTCTTTGATTTTGGAATCAAGGCAATGCTGTCCTAATACAATCAGTTTGGAAGTTTTCCTTACATCTCTATTTTTTGGAATAGTTTGACAAGAATAGGTATTAAATGTTCTTTATATATTTGGTAGAATATACCTGGGAAGCTATCTGGCCTTGAACTCTTATTTGCTGGGAGATTTTTGATTACTGATTCAATTTCTTTGCCAGTTATTGATCTCAAATTTTTTATTTTTGTTTCCATTTTGGTAGTGTATATATTTCTAGGAATTTAACTATCTCTTCCAAATTCCCTAATTTATTGGCAGATAATTTTTCATAATATTCACTTATAATTGTTCATATTTCTGTGGTGTTGGTTGTGATGTTTATTCTCACATTCATGATTTTATTTATTTGAGTCCTTTCTCTTCTCTTTTTGATAGGTCTGGCTAGGAGTTTATCAATTTTATTAATTTTTCAAAGAACCAGTTCCTGGTTTCATTGATATGTTCAATTTTTGTGTGCATTACTATATCATTTATTTCTGCTTTAATCTTTATTATTTCCCTTTCTCTGGTGACTTCAGGCTTTGTTTCTTATCCTTTTTCTAGTTTCTTCAAGTGTAAGGTTACATTGCATATTTGAGATTTTTCTTCTTTTGGGAGTCCTGTATTGATCCAGCTTTTGCCACATCCCAAAAATTTTGAATCATTATATTTTAATTTGTTTCCAGGTATTTGTTTATTTCTTATTTAATTTGCTGATGACTCAATCATTTTTTAAATTTTTTTCAATAATTTTTTAATAGGATGTTATCTGACTTCCATGTATTTGTGATATTTCCAATTTTTTTCTTGTGCTTAATTTTAAGTTTCATAGCATTGTGGTCTGAAAATATGCATCGCAATCTCTTTGTACTTCTTGAGGCCTGATTTGTGACCTGGTATGTGACTGTGAAGAATGTCCCACACTTACTAGAAAGGAATGTGTATTCTGCTATTTGAGGATGAAATGTTGTAGTCTATCTGTTATGCCCATCTGGTCCAGCGTGTCACTCAAAGCCATTGTTTCCTTGCTGATATTCTGCTTAGATTATCTCTCCATTGATGTAAGTGGGGTGTTAAAGTCCCCTACTATTATTGTTCTTCCCCTACTATGATTGTATTATTATCTATAAGTTCCTTTATATTGGTTATTAATTGGTTTATATACTTGGGTACTCTGAGGTTGGAGTCATAAATATTTACAAGTGTTAGATCTTCTTGTTGGATAGACCCCTTTCTTATGATACAGTACCCTTCTTCATCTCTTGTTATGGACTTTGGTTTGAAATCTAGTTTGTCTGATATAAATATTGCTACTCTGACTTTCTTTTGATGGCCATTTGCAAGAGAAATGTTTCTCTATCCTTTCATTTTCAATCACCAGGTGTCTTTAGGTTTAAAATGGGTCTCTTATAAGCAGGAAAAAATGTTTTGTATATTTGTTTGTTGTTTGTTTGTTATCCATTCTGAATCCTTATGTCTTTTGAGTGGAGCATTTAGTCCATTTGCATTCAGAGTGATAATTGATAGATTTGAATTTAGTACCAGTTTACTGCTTCTTTTGTCATCATTTATGGGGATTTTTCTTTTTTTCATTCTAGTCTTTGTCACTTTTGGTCTTCCTTTCCCACTCAAAGAGTCCCATTTAATATTTATTGCAGGGCTGGTTTAGTGGTCACAAACTCCTTTAGTTTTGTTAGTGTGGGAAACTATGTTTCTTTCCATTCTGAATGATAGCCTTCCTGGATAGAGTATTTTTGTTTGCAGGTTTTGCCTCATCAGGACATTGAATATATCATGCCACTTTCTTCTGGCTTGCCACCTTTCTGTGGAGAGATCTGCTGCTAACCTTATATGTCTTCCCTTAAAATTTAGGTGCTTTTATCTTTGCATTTAGGAGTTTCTCTTTATAACTACATTTTGCAAATTTACTTGTAGTATAACTTGGTGTTAGCCTACTTCTATTGATTTTGGTGGGAGTTCTCTCTGTCTGATGGATTTGGATGTCTGTTTCCTTCCATGGATTAGGGAGGTTTTCAGCTCTAATTTGCTCAAATAATCCTTCTTCCCCCTTTTCCTCTCTTTCTTTAACTCCTATGATGTGAATGTTAGTATACTTTATGGAGTCACTAAGTTCCCTAAGTTTACATTTGTTATTTCATATTTGCCTTTCCCTCTTATTTTCAGCTTCATAATTTTCCTTAATTTTATCTTTTATAATCACTTCTATGTCATTTATTCCTCTGCTTCTTCTATTGTCATCATTTTATCTAGTCTGTTTCAAATATCAGTTATTGTATTTTTCATTTCTGCCAGACTAGTTTTTATGTCTTTTATCTCTGTGGCAAGGGATTCCCTGGTGTCTTTTATGCTTTTTGCAAGCCCAGCTAGTATCCTTATGATTGTTGATTTAAATTCTGGATCAGGTATATTACTTTCATCTGTTTCAATTAGACCCCTGGCTATGACCTTTTCTTGTTTTTTTCTTTTGGGATGCATTACTTTGTCTTGACAATTTGTCCAGGTCTCTGTCTTCTTCTGTGTGTTAGAAAAGCCTATTATGCTTTCTGCTCCTGAGAGTAATGGATTACTGAAGAAGAGATCATATACTGTCCAGGGGCCTGGCACTTCAGGAAGCGTTTCTGGTGTACACTGTACTCTTTTGCTGTGTTTTGACTGCTCTTTCCCTCAGATCAATGCTCTGCAGAATTTCTTCTTGCCTGCAGTGTTTGGACCTTGGCCAGAATGTGGTGAATTTTAACCAGGTATCTTCTGATCTGCTTGTTAAGGAAAACCTGTTGCTATCTCCACTAGAGCTGAAGTTTTACACAGCTCTATGGTCAGTAGACATGGTATATACAGGGAATTTATGCCGGCTTTCTTGGGGAAGGCCTGATATATTTCTCAGACACATTTGCCCAAGTAAAGCTGCACCAGCAAAGAGCAGTGGGGTGAGGCTTGATGTAAGAGGTTTAGGCTGCCATTGTTGGCACTGTGCTGCTTGCTGAAGTTAGTTTATGCTAAATGGTGGGGAGAGGAAATGGATCCCAATGGCTCCTTTGTCCCTGGAGAGGTATTTCCACCTCTCTGAGATGTGCTCCAAGAAAGAAGGATAGTCTTTCCCACTGTATCTCAGGCAATTTTCAGATTGCATGTTTGCCCCTGAGCTATCTGTTCTCCTTCTTCACAGGAGCATTACAGTGCCCTCAGGGCTCCACACCAGCCATGCTATGCACCTTTAAAACTCCAGATTTTGAACCTTGCTGGTTGTAAAAACTAAAAAGAATCAGCCCCTCTCATTTTCCCAGTCAATGGTTTGGGGGAAGTGTTTTCCTTGTGAAATACCCTGTGTGCTTCTCTGTGTCTCTCTCTAAGACTAGGGCTCCCTCACCTCTACAGCACCCATGATCTGTTTTGTTTTTTTTCCCCGCAAACCACATCTCTACAACTCTTACCTTCCATTATGTGGCCTCTTCTCTCCGTCTGGTTGTTCAATTTGTTCATTCAGTCCTCTGATCAATTTATTAGGTATTCAGAATGATTTAATATTTATCTAGCTGCATTTGAGGGACAAGGCCAGCATAGGGTCCTCCTACTACTCTGCCATCTTAGCTCCCTCTCCTGAGAAAGTCTTTCTCAAAAATAACTATTTACTACATTGTGTAATAAGTGGTACCCTAGGAAATGTAAGCCATTCACCAGTTATTCTAAGTAATTAGTTATGGTTACAATCCTTAGAATAAGCAGTGGCATTAACTTGAAATACATATTGTTGAAAGAATGAATCTTTTAAACAATAGTAGATATCACTTGCTATTTTTCTTTGTTTCTCAAATATGCAAGTCCTAAATTATTTAGATTTTTAATTAATATGATAAAATGCACGTTGTAAGGTATTGAAAGTATAAGTAGGGTAATGTTACTAGGCTATATGACATAGACAAAAATGTTTAACAATTATCATACAAAAGTAGATAGGTGTGCATTCACTTTAGACCAAAATGAAATAAAAGGACCGGATTTTCCCATTAGCCTGAAACAACAACAACAACAACAACAACAACAACAACAAGAAAATGGACACAATATATAAAACAACCTTTTTCAAGTCACTGGATGTCAAAGTATGAAAGGACTGTGATCTCTGCAAAATTAAAAATGAGATGAACCCTATGATCTATAGAGCTCAGAGCGAGATTCCAGGTCATGACTCAGAGAGTGGAGATCCTGACAGAACTTAGTGGACTCCCTAAGCTGAGGATGCAGAATTGATGTTCCAGGGAGACCAAAGCATCTAATGTCCTTGAGGCAGAGTGCCAGAGAGGAGATATGCACACAGAGAAACTTAAAGAACTGCATGGGATTCCTTATTAAGTTTCTATCTAAAAATTTACCTATGCATGTAAGGATACTAAGGTGGGAGGAGGTCATGAAATGAGAGGCCTGGTGTTCATGCACAGTACCTCCTCCCACCACAGTCTAGAAAATCTCATGATTCATGTAACATTGGATACAGTCTCAGAAGCTCTTGCATCAGACATAGAGAATGGTCCTGGACTGTGTACTTCTTATCTAGCCTTACAAATTTAACAGGGCAGAACAGAAAACAAAAGTATTTTCAAGTGGCTTAACTACATCTTAGAACAATGTTGAAAGATATTTATAGATACATAAAAATATCCAGCAATAAACAAAGTAAAACTAACAATGTCTGAAATCCAATACGAATTACCAGCCATGCACAACAAAAAAGATACACAAATGTTCTATAAACACATGAAAAAGTGCTTAACATGTTCTTTCATTAGAGACAGAAATCAAAATTACAATGGGATACTACTTTTCACATAACAGAATGGTTAAAATTAAAAATACTTGACCATACTTAGTGTTAATGAGGTTATAGAAAATCTAGAAATCTCATTCATTGTTTGTTGAGTTAAAATGGCACATAAATTTTGGAAAATAGTTTGTCAGTGTCTTAAAAGGTTAAACATGAAGCTACCATATGATCCAGCTATTACACTTTTAACTATTTATCCAAGAGAAATAAGGTCACATGTCCATGCAAAGATTTGGACACAAATATTCTAGCAACTTTATTTATATTAGCCCCAAACTGTAACCCACCTAAATGTATATCAGTAGATGAATGGTCCAACAAATAGTGTATATTTCCATACAATGGTACTTGACTCAACAATGAAAAATAATGGACTATTGACAAACACCATGACATGAATGAATCTCAAAAATTATGCTGAGTGAAAGAACCCAGACAAAATAGAGCACACACATTATGATTCCATTGTGTAAAATTCTGTAAAATGAAAACTAAATAGTAACAAAAACAGACCAATGTTTGCCTGAAGACAGAAACGTTGGGAAAGGTAGGTGCTGGAGAAGGGACTTCAAAGGCCACAAGGAAAATTTGGCAGATATTGATATATTCATTATTTTGAGTCTGGTGGTTTTTTTTTCACATCTGTCAAAACTTATCTAATTGCATATGGTAAATATGTGTTGTTTATTAGATGTCAGTTCTACCTTGATATGGCTGTTAAACATTCATAAAGGAAGATAAGAAGTAATTGTAATTTTAAAATTGGTCAGTGTACTTATTAAGCTTCAAGGGAAAAAGAAAAATATAAAAAGCTTTAGTGAGGTACAGGAATAAGGCATTTAAGTGGGGTGAAAAAAGGAAAAGTTAATAACAAAGATAATGGAGAAATATAAATACACTCAGAGCAATATAGGAATGTGATACAGAAATTAATTAAAATGTCTGCTGACCAAAGCTTTATTTTTTATTTATTTATTTTTAAAAGATTTTATTTATTTATTCATGAGAGGCACAGAGAGAGACAGAGACAGAGAGAGGCAGAGACACAGGCAGAGGGAGAAGCAGGCTCCATGCAGGGAGCCTGACATGGGACTTGATCCCAGGACTCCAGGTTCACGCCCCCGGCCTAATGAAGGCAGGCACTTAAGCGCTGAGCCACCCAGGGATCCCTTGACCACTGCTCTAAATAGAGAATTCAAACTAGTGTATGAAAATATTGTTATAAATTTCAAGCTTATAGCTTTAGGGAGGGGATGGTGTAACTACATAAAATGACTGTGGTACAAGTAAATTTATACTTATTAATTGGTGTTTTACTAAAAAGATTGTATCCTTCTTTATTCATACATTTGTTTATTTATTTTCACTATAGACTATAGACTCATGAATTCTTATTTTATTCAGTGGGTTATAGTATCACATTGTCCTCTTTTGAATTGTTTTCTTATTTGGAAACTAATGAAATGGTTCACCTTTCCCTGTATTCAATGGCAATTTGGATATCTTCTTTTATGACATGCCTATTCATGTTTTGTGAATTTTTTTTTGTGGTTTGCTCCTTTACTCTTTTTTTCCCCACTATATTTCCTATGCTGTACTTTTCATCTCCATGACTTATTCTATAACTGGAAATTTGTACCTATTAATCTCCTTTATTATTTCTCCTATACCCCCTATCTTTCCCTCTGGCAATTATGAGTTTGTTCTCTGTATTTAAAAGTCTGTTTTTTGTTTGTTCATTTTGATTTTTGGATTCTACCCATGAGTAAAATCATTGTCTTCCTCTGACTTATTTCACTTAGCATAATACTCTGTAGGTCCATTCATGTTGTCACAAATGTCAATATCTCATTTTTTTATGACTAAGTAACATTTCATTATATATATATACTATATTATATTATATTATTATAATTATAAATTATATTTGTAATAAATTGCTATTATAAATAATGTTGCAGTAAATATAAGGGTTATATTTTTTCCAAAAACTGGAAAGTTTAAAAGCAATTGGAAGTTAAGCAATGAATTTTTTAAAAACTAAAATATTAAATTAAAAAATACAACCAAAACCAGAAATTAGAGATGAATAAAAATGAAAATACAGTATGAAGCTTATGGGGTACAATGAAAGTAATGACCACAGGGAAGTTTATAGCAATAAATGCCTACACTAAAAAAGTAAAATATCAAATTAGTAATCTCACTTTATATTCTAAGAGTTTAGAAAGTGAAAAATAAACTACTAGAAACAGGAAAAAACTATTAAAGTTTAGATTTGAAATAAAAAAAATAGAGAATAGAAAAACAATAGAGAGAAAAATGAAAAAAATTATTAAAAAATATATACCAACAAAATTGGCAAACCCTTAGCTAAATTCACTAAAAAATAGATGCAAGTAACAAAAAAAATGAGATTTTACTACCAACCTTACAGATATAAAAAGGAATTTAAGAGAATACTGTGAATAATTGTATACCAACAAATTAGACAACCTAGATCAAATGAATAAACTCCAAGAAGCACACAAATTACTAAAACTAACTGAGAAGATAATGTCTGGTCAGACCTATAATATGTAAAGATATAAAATCAGTATTTTTTTAAAGTCACAACAAAGAAAACTCCAGGACCAGATGACTTTATTGATGAATTCTACCAAACACAAGAACAAATTAACACCAACATGTCCTAAAATTTCCAAATAATAGAGGAGGAGGAAGTACTTTATAACTTATCTTATGAGGACAGTATTCCTCTACCATGAAAAACAGACAAAAGTAACACAAACAAACAAACAAACAAATTTACAGACCAATATCCCTTAAGAACATAGATGTGAAAAGCCTCCAAACCATGCTAGCCAATCAAATTTAATTACATATTGAATAGATTACACACGATGATCAATTAGAATTTATCCCAGGAATATGTAAATGGTACAACTTAAGAAACTATCAATATAATACATCATTTTAATGAAATTAAAAAAAAAACACTGATGTTTCAACTTACACCTAAAGAATATTTTACAAAATATAACCCTCTTTCATTATAAAAGCATTTATTAAAGTAGGAAAAGAATGGAACTTCTACAACATGATAAATGACATTTATTTGAAACCCACAGATAACATTATGATCAATGGTTAAAGACTAAAATCTATTCTACTAAGTTGAGGAACAAGAAAAGAATGCTGACTTTCAACATTTCTATTTAACATAGCACTGGGAATTCTAGCTAGAGCAATTAGGCAAGAAAGAAAATTAAAAGACATCCACGTTGGAAAGGATAAAGTTAAAATATCTCTAATCACAGGAAGGCATCCTAAAGAACCCAAAATATAAATAAATAAATAAATAAATAAATAAATAAATAAATAAATAAATCCAGAGACACCTGGGTAGTGCAGTTGGTTGAGCACCTGACTCTTGGATTTGGCTCAGGTCATGATTTTAGAATTGTGAGATTGAGTCCTGTGTTTGGCTCTGCACTCAGTGCAGAGTCTGCTTGAGAGTCTTTCTCTCTCTGCCCCTCCTGCTTATGGTCTTCCCTTCCCTGAAATAAATAAAATCTTCTAAAAAATAAATCCAAAAAACTACTAGCCTTAATAAACAAATTCTACAGTTACAAGGTACAGGATCAATTAAGGAGTGCACTTACTATGATGAGCACTGGGTGATATGTAGAATTGTTGAATCACTATATTATACACTTGAAACTAATACAACACTGTATGTTAACTAATTGGAATTAAAATAAAAATTTAAAAAAGGAAAAAAAAACATAAAAATCAGTTGTATTTTTATATAATAGCAATATACTTTTCCAAAAAGAAATTAAGAAAACAATTCTATTTACAATAACATCTAAAAGAATAAAAATGCCTCAAATAAATTTAACTAAGGAGGCCAAAGGTATATATCCATTGAAAAATATAAAACATTGCTGGGATAAATCAAAGAAGCATTAAGTAAATAGAAAAACAGTTCTGTATCATGAGTTGGAAAAATTGATATTGTTATGATGTCAATGACTACCCAAAAAATCTACAGATTTGATACAATCTTTTATCAAAAATTCAATGGCCATTTTAGCAGAAATAGAAAAACTTATCCTCAAATTCAAATAAAATTCCAAGTGATGTGAAACCAGGCCCTTAGGCTTTTTAAGCAATAGGAATTGACAAGAAGTTGATGGGAAGTTCCAGGCAAGGCTTTATTGGGGTTTATGCTCAAGCAGAAGGGAGATAGCACAAAGGAAATAATCTCAAGCTGATTCCCCAAGGAGAGATTTGGGGAAGAGTTTTAAAGAGGTTTAGGTGGGATAAGGATAATATTTAAGCACATAGAGACAGGCATTTATTGGTACCTGTGCACTTAAGGGTCATGTTTCTTTGTATATCACATGTTAAATTAGCATGTTAAATCTCCAACCCTGGGTGTGATTTTTAGTATTTTAGTGAGGAAGAAAGTTAGTGAAAGGTTAGCACTGGGGTTTATCTTAGTGCACACTGGATTGGTTCAGTCTTGGCCTGTCTTCCTAGTCAAGTCCCTTCTTTTGATAAGCATCCTGCCTCCACATTTCTGCAAGATATGCTACTCAAGAGTCATAAAGTTTCAGCTATCAAAGAACCATGGATTTTGTAGTTAGTGTTGAGTGGATGTGAGTCCAGTGCCTGCTCTGTTTCACAAGGGCTTCAAATAGCCAAAACAATATTGCAAAAGAAAAACAAAAGTCTTACCTTTCCTGATTGCAAAGCTTACTATAGAGATACAGAAATCAAGAATGTAATACACACAAAAAAAGAATGTAATACAAATATAAGGATAGATGCATAGATCAATAGAATAAAATTGGGAGTCCAGAAACAAAAACACTTCTGGTCAATTGATTTTCAACAAGAGTGTCAAAATCACCCAATGAGGAAATATAATGGTCTCTCTCTTTCTCTTTTTTTTTTTTGGTCTCTTTATTTTTTAAAAGATTTTATTTACTTATGAGAGAGAGCACGAGCACAAGAGAGCACAAGTGGAGAGCAGAGGCAAAGGAGAGAGAGAAGCAGACTCTCTATTGAGCAGGGAGCATGGTGCTGGGCTCAATCTCAGGATCTCGAGATCATTACCAGAGCCAAAGGCAGATTCTTAACTGAATGAGCCACTCAGGTGCCCCAATATATAGTCATTTATGATGGAATAACTCTGGAATAATATATAAAGGGGCGAATTTAGCATTTGTCTTTCAGGATCAAACAACCAAGAGCCAGGGGAGGATGGGAGACACATGGTTTCAATATATCCTTTGTGTTTCTTGAATTCTTTACCATTTGCATACTTTATCATTATAATATAACATTAAAATAAATTTTAAAAATAAGGGAGTGCATGAATTACTCTAAAAGTCACATTAACAACATTTGCTGATAAAATTCTTGAGATAAAAGAAAAGTTAGTAACAAAGTAAAAGGCCTTTTCTAGCAGTACTAAGAAGGCTGGTGAAGGGCTATGGATGAACAAACTTTAAAGAAAGTTTAGGAAATGAGGATGGAATGGGAAAATACATACTGACCACCATGAAGTATAGGAGCTGGAAGAAAGTTAGGAAGATCAATTGACCCTATATATTTTGCCACAGATAAATAGAACCATAACCCAATTATGCAGAACAAAAACAAACAAAACATTAACAATGAATGCTCACAGAGAAAACACTTTATAAAAGATTAATTTTAGCAAACATTTTTGAACAACTACTAGAAACAAGGCACTATGAACCATTAACTAAAACAATCAGCAACATGTTGAAATAAGTCATATCAGGGATGTCCACTAGAATCAAGATATGGCAGTTGTATTACCAAAGTCAATTCTCTTTACAGTCATTTAATCTAGCAGTGTTCTAGGAACACAAAGGCATCTAGTAATACAACGTGATCTGGTGCTAAAAAAAAATGTGTGGATCCTAAAATTTGCTATCAAAACAGTATTCACAGTGCACCATAGAAATCCATAGAAATAGATCTCTAAAGGGAACTCCAGTGAGATTGGCTTCTTTTGTAGGGCAAAAATTCTTTTATAACAGGTCCCCCACTTCATGAACATAACTAGAGTATAGAGCTTCTCCTCAGAGTGAGTTCACTAATTCTCCATGATTAAAAACTTTTTTTAACCATGTGCATATTTCTATTGTGCAATATGAGCAGAAGCTTTCTCTGTTTCAAAAAATGAGCACTTTACACCTACAAACTTGGAAAACTATGCAGTGCACACCTAGAGTAATGATAAATTGTTCGACCTCATTGTTTGGTGAGAAAAGGCTGTGTTGGAATCTGAACAAATTAAGCAACCTTAATTTTTTTTTTAAAAAGGAGACCCTACCAACAACAGAGATTGTGAACGGGCAAGAGACTTTAGAACTAGATGAAAAAAAAATCGATTCTTTCAAAAGGATTCCTATTTGGCTTGGATAATATCCATCTAAATATTTTTATCTTCTAAATTAATAGTATAAAAGTCACAGGCTGTGATAACTCTAATTAGGAGATATTTTGTATTTACTAAATGGAACGTGACAGGGATATGAAATAATTCTATAATACAGAAAACGATTAGAAAACTTGATAATTTTACCACTGAGAAAAATGAACTGATCAATCTTCATTTTAATTATGTATAAAGTAGTATAATTACTGCATAGATAGTAACCAAGAAAAATAAAAATACTTTTCCCTGTTATCTGTTAGATAATAAGCTAGCTTGTTTAATTTATTCACCCTTGTAAAATAAAGATAACAAATTAGTTATTGCAATGCCAACGAAATCTCACTCTCTAGTAAAACTTTAGGAAAACAATAACAAATTTTTCCCAATGCAATAACATGTTTTTCTCTATTGTTATGAAGACTGACGAGGCAAGTTTGAGTAATTTCCTTATGAGATTTCTTCCCAGAATATTAAGATAATAGCATCTTAACAAAGTCACAAATTATGGGAGACTTCAATCCAGGCACAAAAATATTAAAGCCATTAGAGTAATATGATTTTTTTATCCTGTTTTAAATTCATTGGCTGTTGCTTTTTTTAATGTTAAAGAAATGGGATTTCTCTTGATTTTAGATATCAATATGTAGCATGGACATTTGGATTGCATCTACACACTCAATGACAATATTGCATTTACAAAAATTTATGTTGACTCAATCAGCTGCAGTATGCATACACAGCAGCAGAGTTGGTAGACACCCAGTGCTCCTAGTTGCTCCTATCACAGGCTAGTCTATTGAGCTACAAGTTAAAGCCAAGTTGCTAAGCCATCATACATCAGGCTGAAAAAATTCTACGCTGCTTTGTGAAGCAACTAGAAATTTGGATATCCACATGAGAGGGTGGTGATGTATACAAAGGAAACTAGAGGAGGCCTTTCTGAGAGTTGAGTGTTCCAACCGGCAAGCCACTGGCACAAATTCACAATATCTATCTAAAATTTTAGGACAGGTGACCATATTCAGTAATTTCACATTTTATCTGCAAGCCTGTTCTTTAACTCAGGGCAGCCAAGTGGTGAAGGTCCAACTGGGCATTAAAAATGCTAAAGAACAGACTTCTTCACCTCCTAGCACAGTAACACTTTTGGATGTGCTAAAAGCATGCTGTTTACATTTAATGCCTTTCATCCATGTCCCTAATCCCTCTAGATTATGAGAAATGACAGTCCACAGTTTAAGAAGGACTACCTTGAAACAATAAGCTGCCTAATATTATTTCATTCTTTACAGTTCCTCATGACTTGCCTTATATGTTAAGAACTATACAAAAGAAATCTACATCACATGATGAAATACATGAAACTTAACCTCACTGACAGAAATAGACTGGCACTTAATAGGGACTCCATCATGTTTTCATAGTAATTGATAAACTGACAGCTAGATTAATCTATCTCCCAATTAGCACCTGAAGGATTGTCAAGAGGGAAAATAAAAAAGTCTCCAAACATTTTGAGATTAAGGGAACAGCTTTCTATTTTTGATATAGCCTCTTATCTATGGCATTTAAAAGAAAGTGTGCAAAGAGGAAAAAAAAAAGAGGTTATTAGAACAATGAATGGTATGAGAAAACAAAAGGAAACAGGAAGGTAATGCAGGTGGCTAGAATCAGTAAAAACCACAGTGGATATTATCCTCTAACTGAATGTGTTATAACCTCCTGCAATCTTAAAAGAGATGCTAAGGAAGATTATTGGTTTAATCATGCAAATGTTGGACTTCTTAATAACTCCTTGGAGAAAGGGGACATATGCATTGCCACATGAGGCAAGTTTAAACAAAAAAAGGAAGATGAAAAGAAAAACTCTGAAATCTAAAATCATGCATTTTTTCCCCGATGGATGGTAGGAAAAAAATCAGAAATATTAATAGTAAAATCACAGAAGTTTGAGGAAACTAAGAACTTGTCAAAGTAGCCAATGAATATTCAGAAAGGCCACTCAGTCAGATAGAATTTTATAGATTCAGGTTGGAAACAAAGATGTTTTGGGATAGAGCTGACAAAGGTGAAACCAACTCTAGATATGCACAAGAGATCATATATATCCCAAAACTCCAGGCAGAATGAGTGGTCTGAGAAAAAAAATGTTGGCTTGAAAGGATTGCAAGTATGGGGAATGAATAGAGGGGCTCAACTCTTTTTATTTTGTGAATTTCTTTCTGATCCAAAGAAATGTATTTAGAACACCAGCTGATGGTCTCAGAAAAATTAAGAGAGAGGAGCAAACACAAATATTAGAACACAAGTTTTTCTTTAGAAGATTATATTGAAATATTGCAAGTAGAAAGACCACAGAACAAATCAGTGTGTCCAAGGTTTAAGGTCACATGGCTTCCTAGGTACTCATTCATTTTAACTTATTCTCTGCTGCTTACACCTTTCCCTTCTTAATTCTGAGTCTTGTCCCCAAATGTAGAGAATTGATCACTATCTCATATTAAATTGATACTCTACTAGCAGAGATACATGAATGGTACAATGAACTATTTGGAGAAATACCAAAGATATGTAATGGAAAAGCAAGTTTAGAATTTCATATATAAACTAGCTAAAGAATAAAGCCAAGCCTATACCTGTTGGATTCCATACAGGCATTCATGTTTTCAAGTGAAATGTGACAGTCTACATATAGAATGATACATAAATGACTCAAAACCTAAATATACACAGAAAAAAAAACATTAAAATAAGAGAACTTCATTCATTTCACTCCAGCAAAAAAGGGCATCAAGAAAACATAACTAATTATGAAAAAATGTGAAATTAACAAGAATATTAATTTTATATTTGAAGATCCAACAGAACCTCTTTTTGCACATGGATCTGTGTCAACACCAAGGTGAAAAAATATATATATTTCTAACCATAGGAGTTGTGTGAGAAAAAATAAAAGTGATTGTGATATATATATGTATATATATAATGTATTATATATATAATACATTAAAATATTACTTATAATTGAAAGTTCATTAATAATATTAATAGGTTACTTATGCCACAGGTTGCTTTTAACAAATATAATTAGAGAAGTGGGAATAGGAGAGAATTGCTTCTGTGCCTTATGAACTTTATTTTGTTTTTTAGACTTTCAAATATAAAATAGTTCCTTACTGAGGTTATTGTTCAGATTTAATTGTGTCTCCCACGTGGAAATTTTTCTAGCTTTATTGAGATATAACTGGCATATAACATTATGTAAGCTTAAGATGTACAATCTATTTATTTGATATATTGATTGATTGATTTGATATATTTGATCTATTGATTTGATATTGCAAAATTATTACCATCATAGCATGAGCTACCATTCCCATCATGTTCAATAATTACCATTTCTTTTTTTGTGATGAGGATATTTAAGATCTTCTGTCTCACACACTTTCTTAAAATTTTGAAATAATTCCAAGATTACAGAAAAGTACCAAGAATATTACAAAGAACATCCACATATATTTTATCTAGATCTCTCAAATGAATTTTTTTGCTTTATTTGCACTCTTTCTCTATCATCTATCATCTATTTACCATCTATAATCTACCTAATCTATCATTTATCTGCATCCACAGCCAGGATAGAACTAGAAGCATACAATGCCAATCTATGATTTATTGATGTTAATTTTTGTCACCAGGTCAAGGTGTTGTCAGATTTCCCCACTGTATAGTTACTCACTTTCCCCCTGAAAGTAATAATCTATCTTTGCAGAGACACTTGAGGCCATGCCATTACCCTGCTCCTTGTCAATCTCATCCTTTCTCCCTGGATTTGACATCCACAGATGATTCTAGGCTGAACCAATCTTTAAGATAATGGTTATATTATGCTGATTTTTTTCTCCAGCATTACTACTTCCTTCAAATTTATTATTAAGCATTCTACTGTAAGAAAGCATTTTTCCACTCTTCTTAATTTATGTATTTGTCTATTTATTATCAGCATGAACTCATAGGTTCCTATTTCTTCAAAATAGATAAATGAATTATACTACATTCCTCCAATTGCCCTATATTTGACCAGTAGGAACCCCTTTAAGCTATATTCTTGATATGCCTTAATCATTATTTGAATACTTTAATTACTGGCACAAGATGTTGCATACACATATACACACACACACACATATAGAGAGAGAGATCATATGTATGAAGATCATATATATATATATATATATATATAACACTCAGAAAGAATGTATAATTAATCAATTGCATCAGCATGGATGGAACTGAAGGGTATTATGCTAAGTGAAATAAGTCCATCAGAGAAAGACAATTGCATGGTTTCACTAATATGTGGAATATAAGAGACAGAACAGAAGATCATAGGGGAAAAGAGAGAAAACTGAATGCAAAGTCATCAGAGAGATATAGAAACCATGAGAGACTCTTAACTATAGGAAACATACTAAGGGCTGCTGAAGGAGGGAGGAAGCGATGACATAATTGGGTGATGGGCATTAAGGAGGGCACGTGATGTGATGAGCACTGGGTTTTGTATGCAACTGATAAGTTATTGAATACTACATCTGAAACTAATTATGTACTCTATGTTGGCTAATTGAATTTAAATAAAAAAAGATTATTGAGTCTCACACAGGAAAATGTACATATACAATACAATAATTTCCTCCCAATTATCGGGAATTCACAAATATCCCAGAGTAAGAACCACTGGTGTTTTGTTTTGTTTTAACCATGAGCTGATGTGAGTTCCTTCAAGATTTATGTTTAACTGTCTGAGAGATCCCTGGATGCCAAGAAGTAGGCAAGAGTAAACCTGTTTCTAAGTTGCCCAGAGGGAAATGACAAAGTAGAACGTCTCTTTTTCATAAAATGATCTGTTTTTCAAGTCTCTTATGGCTCTTTAATTGAAATCCTGTTGGAATGTGGATGAAACCAAGATTCGGGGGTGGGGGAACGGCAATTTGGAACTATATATAATGATTTGGTAAGTAATTTAAAAAAGCGCTCATTGGTTTTTCATAATACTTAAGAAAAAGGAAATATTGAGAATCTAAATTCAAAAAAGTGTTTATTTTGGGACGCCTGGGTGGCTCAGCAGTTGGGCATCTGCCTTTGCCTCAGGGTGTGACCCCGGGGTCCTGGGATTGAGTCCCGCATCAGACTCCCTGCCAGGAGCCTGCTTCTCCCTCTGTCTGTCTCTCTGCCTCTCTCTGTGTCTCTCATGAATAAATAAAATCTTTAAAAAAGTGCTTATCTTTACATAACCAATATTTTCTCTTTCTCGGCTTAAAATCTTTAAATTGCTCTCTCTTATCTTAGGGCAAAGTTTAAATTTCTACAGAAAAAGTACAATGCCCTTCTATAAGATTCTGTCTACTAAAGTAGCTTAATCTCCTGTTAGTAACCTACAAACATTCTATACTTAAAGCCATACTGAAATTCTTAAGTCCTTTAAATACACCATGATCTCAGAGCCTCCAAGTCATTGCATATACTTTCTTTCTCTGGGATGGAATTTCTCCCTTAAACAAGTTGTCAAACTTTTTTTATTATTTTATTTAAATTCAATTAATTATCATATTGTGCATCATTAGTCTCTGAGGTAGACATCAGTTATTTAACAGTAGCATATAATATCCAGTGCTCATTACATCATGTGCCCTCCTTAATGCCCATCACCCAGTTACCCCAACTCTCTACCCACCTCCCCTCCAGCAACTTTCAGTTTGTTTCCTATAGTTAACAGTCCTATGGTTTGTCTCCTTCTCTGATTTCATCTTATTTTATTTTTCCCTACTTTCCCTTATGATCCTGTTTTTTTTTTAATTTAGAGTCAATTAATTAACATAGAATGTATTATTCGTTTCAGAGGTAGAGGTCTGTGATTCATCAGTCTTTTTTTATTTATTTTTTATTGGAGTTCAATTTGCCAACATATAGCATAACACCCAGAGCTCATCCTGCCAAGTGCCCCCCTCAATGTCCATCACTCAGTCACCCCAGCCCCCCCGCCCACCTCCCTTTCCACTACTCCTTGTTCGTTTCCCAGAGTTAAGTGTCTCTCATGATTTGTCACCCTCACTGATATTTTCACTCATTTTCTCTCCTTTACCTTTATTCCCTTTCAATAATTCTTATATTGCCTAGATGAATGAGACCATATAATGTTTGTCCTTCTCCGATTGAGTTATTTCACTCAGCATAATACCCTCCAGTTCCATCCACGTCGAAGCAAATGGTGGGTATTTGTCGTTTCTAATGACTAATATTCCATTGTATATATTATACCACATCTTCTTTATCCATTAATCTTTCGATGGACACCAAGGCTCCTTCCACAGTTTGGCTATTGTGGACATTGCTGCTATAAACATCGGGGTGCAGGTGTCCTGGTGTTTCACTGTATCTGTATCTTTGGGGTAAATCCCCAGCACTGCAATTGCTGGGTGAAGGGCAGATCTATTTTTAACTCTGAGGAACCTCCACACATTTTTCCAGAGTGGCTGCACCAGTTCACATTCCCACCAACAGTGCAAGAGGGTTCCTCTTTCTCCACATCCTCTCCAACATTTGTGGTTTCCTGCCTTGTTAATTTTCCCCATTCTCACTGGTGTGAGGTGGTATCTCATTGTGGTTCTGATTTGTATTTCCCTGATGGCCAGTGATGCGGAGCATTTTCTCATGTGCTTGTTGGCCATGTCTATGTCTTCCTCTGTGAGATTTCTGTTAATGTCTTTTGCTCATTTCATGATAGGATTGTTTGTTTCTTTGCTGTTGAGTTGAGTAAGTTCTTATTAGATCTTGGATACTAGCCCTTTATCTGATACATCATTTGCAAATATCTGCTCCCATTCTGTAGGTTGTCCTTTAGTTTTGTTGACTATATCTTTTGCTGTGCAAAACCTTCTTATCTTGATGAAGTCCCAATAGTTCCTTTTCGCTTTTGTTTCTCTTGCCTTCATGGATGTATCTTGCAAGAAGTTACTGTGGCCATGTTCAAAAAGGCTGTTGCCTGTGTTCTGCTCTAGAATTTTGATGGAATCTTGTGTCACATTTAGAACTTTCATCCATTTTGAGTTTATCTTTCTGTATGGTGTTAGAGAATGGTCCAGTTTCATTCTGCATGTGGCTGTCCAATTTTCCCAGCACCATATATTGAAGAGACTGTCTTTTTTTTTCCAGTGGATAGTCTTCCCTACTATGTCAAATATCAGTTAACCATAAAGTTGAGGGTCCACTTCTGGATTCTCTATTTTGTCCCATTGATCTATGTGTCTGTTTCTGTGCCTGACCACACTGTCTTGATGACCACAGTTTTGTAGTACAACCTGAAATCTGGCATTGTGATGCCCCCAGCTATGGTTTTCCTTTTTAATATTCCCCTGGCTTTTCGGGGTCTTTTCTGATTCAACACAAATCTTAAAGTGATTTGTTCCAACCCTCTGAAGAAAGTCCATGGTATTTTGATAGGGATTGCATTAAATGTGTAAATTGCCCTAGGTAGCATTGACATTTTCACAATATTAATTCTTCCAATCCATGAGCATGGAATGAATATTCATTAATCTCTTTATGTCTTTCTCACATTCTTTTAGAAGTGTTCTGTGTTTTTAGGGTGTAGATCCTTTGCCTCTTTGTTTAGGTTTATTCCTAGGTATCTTATGCTTTTGGATGCAATTGTAAATGAGATTGACTCCTTAATTTCTCTTTCTTCAGGCTCATTGTTAGTGTATAGAAATGCCACTGACTTCTGGCCATTGATTTTGTATCCTGCCACACTCCCAGATTGCTGTATGAGTTCTATTAATCTTGGGGTGGAGTCTTTTGGGCTTTCTATGTGCAATATCATGTCATCTGTGAAGAGGGAGAGTTTGACTTCTTCTTTGCCAATTTGAATGCCTTTTATTTCTTTTTGTTGCCTGATTACTGAGGCTAGGACTGCTAGTACTATGTTGAATAGCAGCGGTGAGAGTGGACATCTCTGTATTGTTCCTGATCTTAGGGGAAAGACTCTCAGTGTTTCCCCATTGAGAATGATATTTGTTGTGGGCTTTTCGTAGATGGCTTTTAAGATGCTGAGGAATGTTCCCTCTATCACTACACTCTGAAGAGTTTTGATCAGGAATGGATACTGTGTTTTGTCAAATGTTTTCTCTGCATCTATTGAGAGGATCCTATGGTTCTTGTTTTTTTCTCTGGCTGATATGATCAATCACATTGATTGCTTTACGAGTGTTGAACCAGCTTTGCATCCCGGGGATAAATCCCACTTGGTCATGGTGAATAATGTTCTTAATGTAGTGTTGGGTCCTCTTGGCTAATATCTTGTTGAGATTTGTTGCATACATGTTCATCAGGGATATTGGTCTATAATTCTCCTTTCTGGTGGGGTCTTTGTCTGGTTTTGGAATTAAGGTGATGCTGGCATTATAGAATGAGTTTGGAAGCATTCCATCCCTTTCTATCTTTCAGAACAGCTTTAGTAGAATAGGTATGGTTTCTTCTTTAAACTTTTGATAGAATTCCCCTGGGAAACCCTGGCCCTGGACTTTGGTGTCTAGGGAGCTTTTGGATGACTGCTTCAAATCCCTCCCTGATTATTGGCCTGTTCAGGTTTCCTATTTCTTCCAGTTCCAGTTTTGGTAGTTTGTGGTTTTCCAGAAATGCATCCATTTCTTCTAGATTGTCTAATTTATTGGCGTATAGCTGCTCATAATATGTTTTTAAAATTGTTTGTATTTCCTTGGTGCTATTGGTGATCTCTCCTTTCTCATTCATGATTTTATTAATTTGAGTCGTTTCTCTCTTCTTTTTAAATATTTTTTATTTTTTATTTATTCATGATAGAAATAGAGAGAGAGAGAGAGAGAAAGAGAGAGACAGAGACAGAGATAGAGACAGAGGGAGAAGCAAGCTCCATGCCCGGTGCCCGACGTGGGACTTGATCCCAGGACTCTGGGATCACGCCCTAGGCCAAAGGCAGGCACCAAACCGCTGAGCCACCCAGGGACCCCCTTCTCTCTTCTTTTTAATAAGACTGGCTAATGGTTTATCTATCTTATTAATTCTTTCAAAGAATCAACTCCTGGTTTTGTTGATCTGTTCCACAGTTCTTCTGGTCTCGATTTCATTGAGTTCTGCTCTAATCTTTATTAACTCTCTTCTTCTGCTGGGTATAGGATCTATTTGCTGTTTTTTTCTCCAGCTCCTTTAGGTGCAAGGTTACCTTTTGTATTTGAGTTCTTTCCAGTTTTTGGATTGATGCTTGTATTGCAATGTATTTCCCCTTCAGGACTGCTTTTACTGTATCCCAAAGATTTTGAACAGTTGTATCTTCATTCTCATTAGTTTCCATGAATCTTTTTAATTCTTCCTTAATTTCCTGGCTGACCCTTTCATCTTTTATCAGGATGGTCTTTAAACTCCACGTGTTTGAAATCCTTCCAAACTTCTTCTTTGGTTTAGTTATAGTTTCAAAGCATTACAGTCTAAGAATATGCAGGGGATGATCCCAATCTTTTGGTATCATTAAGACCTGATTTGTGACCCAGTATGTGGTCTATTTGGGAGAAAGTTCCATGTGCACTTGAGAAAAATGTGTATTCAGTTGCATTTGTATGTAAGGTTCTGTAAACATCTGTGAAATCCATCTGGTCCAGTGTATCATTTAAAGCTCTTGTTTCTTTGAGATGCTGTGCTTAGAATACCTGTCGATTGTTGAAAGTGCTACATTCAAGTCACCAAGTATAGTTGTATTATCATCGAAGTATGTCTTAAGTTTGGTTATTAATTGATTGATATACTTGATAGCTCCCACATTCGGGGCATAAATGTTCATAATTGTTAGGTCCTCTTGTTGGATAGATCCTTTAAATATGATATAGTGTCCCTCTTCACCTCTCACTACAGTCTTCTGGATAAACTTTAGTTTATTTGATATAAGGATGGCTACTCCTGCTTTCTTTTGAGGACCATTTGAATGGTAAATGGTTCTCCAACCTTTTATTTTCAGGCTGTATGTGTCCTTATGTGTAAAATGAACCTCTTGTAGACAGCATATAGATGGATCCTGCGTTTTTATCCAGTCTGAAACCCTGCGCCTTTTGATGGGGTCTTTAAGCCCATTCACGTTCAGAGTTACTATCGAAAGATATGAATTTAGTGTCATCATGACACTTATTCAGTCCCTGTTTTTGTGGATTGTTCCCTTTGACTTCCTCTTTCTATTACAGAGTCTTCCTTAGTATTTCTGCAGAGCTGGCTTGGTTGTTATATATTCTTTCAATTTCTCACTATCTTGGAAGTTCTTTATTTCTCCTTCTATTCTGAATGAGAGTCTTGCTGGATAAAGTATTCTTGGCTGCACGTTCTTCTCTTTTATGACCCTGAGTATATCCTGCCAGCCCTTTCTGGCCTACCAGGTTTCTGTGGAGACGTCTGCTGTTAATCTAATATTTCTCCCCATATAAGTTAGGTATCTCTTGTCTCTTGCTGCTTTAAGGATCTTCCCTTTATCTTTGGAATTTGCAAGTTTCAGTATTAAATGTCGAGGTGTTGATTAGTTTGTATTGATTTTGGTGGGGGTGGGTCTCTCTATTTCCTGGATCTGAATGCCTGTTTCCCTCCCCAAATAAGGAAGTTCTCAGCTATGATTTGTTCAAATACATATTCTGGACCTCTTTCCCTTTCCGCGCCCTTGGGAACCCCAATTAAATGTAGATTTTTCCTTCTGAGGCTGTCATTTATTTCCTTTAACCTATCCTCATGATCTTTTAATTGCTTTTCTCTTTTTTCCTCAGTTTCCCTCCTTGTCATCAACTTGTATTCCATCTCACTCACTTGTTCTTCTAACTTGTTAACCCTCATCGTTAGGACCTCTAGGTTGGATTGCATATCATTTAATTCATTTTCAATATCTGCCTGATTAGATCTAAATTCTGCAGTCATCACATCTCTTGAGTCTTTTATGCTTTTTTTCTAGAGCCAACAGTAGCTTTATAATAGTGCTTCTGAATTGGCTTTCTGACATTGAATCGTAATCCAAATTTTGTAACTCTGTGGGGAAGAGGACTGTTTCTGATTCTTTCTTTTGAGGTGAGTTTTTCCTCCTAGTCATTTTGCTCAGTACAGAGTGGCCAAAAAAAAGTTGTACTGGGAAAGGAGAACAAGAGAGAAGAGAAAAAAGAAAAGAAGAAAAAAAAAAGAATAAAAATAGAAAATAAAAGAAAAAGAAAAGAAAAAAAGGGGGCTAGCCAACAGAAAACAAAAAACAAGGGGGAGTATCCTCTGATTCTATATACTGTAAATGCCTTGACTTCCCCTGGAACTTTCCAGTGCTGCTTGGTCTATAACCTGCTTTTCCCCTGTCCTTCTAGCTGATCTTCTGGGGGAGGGTCCTGCTGTGCTGATTCTCAGGTGTGAGCACCTGGGGGAGCTGCTCAGCCACCTGCCTGGTGCACAGCTCAGTGGGAGTTGTTTTTCCTGTTTTATCCTGTGAGGCCACTGTGAGGGTCAGTGGGGGTTGTTTATCCTCTGAGGCCCTAGGAGGAACAACAATAGTGGGAGCAGCCAGCTCTCTAGGCCTAGAGTCAGCTCCTGCAGTAACTACCGCAGCTCCCAGTCTCCAGGGGCCTGGATGCTCCGGGGGCAGGGGCTGCGATCTGCACTGCTTGGGGCCCCCCAGCGTCAGGAGCCTCCTTCCTGTCCTGTCTCCTTCCGACCTCTGCCTGTCCTGGGGTGAGTGCCGGATCCTGGACTGTGTCCCCCGGCGTCCTGGGCTCCTGGGCCTGTGCTGCTGGAATCGGGATCCCGGGGCCGTGCAGCTCCCTCTGCATGGAGTCGCCTCCAAGCTGCTCCCAGGCCCAGCAGTGCCCACGCTGCAGTAGTTTAGGGAGCTCGGCTTTGGTGTGTGTCTCGCTCTCCCCCCGGGTCGCAGGTCCTCTGTTAGTGCCCCTGGGAGCCTGAGGGCATCCCCGCCCCTCCTGGGATCCTGCTATAACTCCCTGAGAGTGCTTTCCCATCTGGGAAGATTGATGAAGCTCCTGCTTCTCTGGGCAGGGGCTTTCCACTCCCTGCGAGGCCTTAGCCCGGCTCTTCACGGGTCCCCTCCCACTTGGATGCTTTTTATTTCTTTATTTTTTTCTGTCTTCCTACCTTGATAGAAGCACGAACTCTTCTCACTGTAGCATTCCAGCTGTTCTCTTTAAATCTCAGGCTGAATTAGTAGGTTTTCAGGATGATTTGAAAGTTATCTAGGTAATTTCGTGGGGACAGGTGACTTGGGGATCCTACTCTTACACCATCTTGCCCCCTCTCTCCCTACATTTGTATGCTTGAAGTAAATATTCAGTAGAGTAATTGCTGGGTCATAGGGTAGCTTTATTTTCAAAATTTTGAGGAATCTCCATACTGTTTTTCAGGGTGGCTGCACCAGCTCGTATTTAAATCAACAGTGTATGAGGGTTCTACTTTCTCTGAATCCTTGCCAGCCTCTTTCACTTTCTGATTTGTTAATTTTAGAAATTCTGACTTTTATGAGATGCTATCTCATTATGGTTTTGATCTATATTTCCCTGATGAAAGCTTCATTTTATTTATTTTTTTATTTTAAAAATTTTATTTATTATTTATTTATTTATTTATTTATTTATTTATTTATTTATGAGAGACAGAGAAGCAGATACATAGGCAGAGGGAGAAGCAGGATCCCCACAAGGAGCCCAATGTGGGCCTCAAACCCAGGACCTTGGGATCATGCCCCAAGCTGAAGGCAAATGCTCAACTGCTGAGCCACGCAGGCATCCTCAAGCTTTTGATCTTTATGAGGTTCCAATAGTTCATTTTTGCCTTTGTTTTTCCTTGCTTTTGGAGACACATCTATCAAGAATTTGCTGCTGCTGTGGTCACAGACGTCACTGCTTGTGTTCTCCTCTAGGATTTTGTTGGATTCCTCTCTCACATTCTTTCATCCATTTTGAGTTCATTTTTGTGTATGGTGTGAGGAAATAGCCCAGTTTCATTCTTCTGCATATGGCTATTCAATTATCTCAAAACCATTTGCTGAAGAGATTTTTTTCCATTGAATATTCTTTCTTGCTTTGTCAAAGATTAGTTTACATATAGTTGAAGGTCCATTTCTGGGTTCTCTATTCTGTTCCATTGACCTATGTGTCTGTTTTTGTGCCAGTGCCATATTGACTTGATGATCACAGCTTTGTAATAGAGCTTGAAGTCAGGCATTGTGATGCCACCAGTTTTGATTTTCTTTTTCAACATTCCTTTGGATATTTGGGGTCTTTTCTGGTTCCATAGAAATTTAAGGATTGTTCTAATTCTTGAAATAATTTGATGGTATTTTGTTAGAGATTGCACTGAAGGTACAGATTGCTTTAAGTACCATAGACATTGTAACAATATGTGTTCTTCCAATTCATGAACATGGAACATTTTTCCATTTCTTTGTGTCCTCCTCACTAATCCCAGGAAGGACATAGGCATTTAAGTCCAGCAGAGACAGAAAACCCTCCTAAAAATCAATAAACATAAGCCAACATAATGACAAATAATAGGGAAGCTTGAAAATTTTAGAGATAAAGGGAAAATATTGAAAGCAGAACAAAACAAGAGGTACTTAATTTACAAGAATAGAAACATAAGGATGGTAGCAAACCCATCCAGAGACCTGGCAGGCCAGAAAGGACTGGCATGATATGTTTGATGTGTTATATAGGAAAACTATGCTGCTAAGAATACTTTATCCATCAAAGCTGTCATTTAGAATAGAAGGAAAGATAAAGAGTTTTCAGGACAAACAAAAAATAAGAGGAATTTGTGAACACTAAACCAACCCTGCAAGAAAAATTGAAGGGAATCTTTTGATGGAAGAGAGAGCCTAAAAGTAACAAAGACCAGAAAGGAACAGAGACAATCTACAGTGATTTTGTAGATAATATGATGGCAGTAAATTCATATGTTTCAATAACTACTCTGAATGTAAATGGACTCAATGTTCCAATCAAAAGAAATAGAGTATCAAATTGGATTAAAAAATATATACAACCTAACCTTACAAGTAAAGGAGCTGGAAAAAGAACAGCAAATAAAGTCTAAATACAGCAGAAGAAAACTAATAAAGATTAGAGCAGAAATAAATGATATAGAAATAAAAAACAGTAGAACAGATCAATGAAACTAGGAACTTATTCTTTTAAAGGATTACTAAGATCAATAAATCAATAAAATCAAGACACACACACACAGAGGCAGAGACATAGGCAGAGAGAGAAACAGGCTCCTTGTTGGGGAGCCTGATGCAGGACTTGATCTTGGGACTCCAGGATCACAACCTGAGCCAAAGGCAGAGGCTCAAATGCTGAACCATCCAGGCATCCCCCAAATGACAATTTTCTGGTTCCATCAGGCTTTTACATTTATCAGTTGGAATATTAGGAAACAGTTTTGTTTACTTTCCCACTTATTTTAGTAATATTTACCAATATAAACACCTGGATATTTCTTTTATTCTACAAGCTATATTCCATTGCCATTGTTATTAATTTTGTTGTTTAAAGTGTTCCAACATTGAGCATTGGAAGATCCTTCCAGTTGGCTCATATGTCCTTCCAAAAAGATCCCAATATTTTTGAGCATTTCCTTACTTCTTTGTATAGTAAGGTGCTCCAGACTTATTTAGTACTTTCTGTGAGCCAATCCTAGAATCAGCCATGTCTTCAAAAAACTCTTGTTTCCTTGTGGTGGAGAATTGTATTTAAATTCCAAGCTTTCCATTGCTTTTTTTTTTTTTTTATCAGCAAAGAAAATCCACAAATCCTTATAATGACTATAAGAAACTTTGGCAAGATGACTAACTTAAATGATTTATACTACTCTTCAACTTTTCATTTTCATTAGACCCAATTTGAAATAAAATTGTAGGATCCAATCATTTGAAACTAATTTTGTCAATCATATCATTTCCTCTCCCGAAACTCCAGAAACATATAAGTCTCTAATCATCAAAGAATACACGTGCCACTCAGAAGTTATTTTTTCACCACAATGGGGAAATAGATTCACTATTCTGTGAACAAGATACAGTTTAAGGATTTTGAAGAAAGGTTAATAATGTAGCCTACCCTGCCTCCTTATTTATTTTGTCACCTGTAGGATTCGTTACACTTTTTTTCTTTATGAGAATTAATCCCCAACCCTCACATATCTTTTTACAAGGCATGTTGAATTCTGCACGATAGAAAGCCATGTGAGAGAAAAAAAAAGGAAAGAAGAAAAAATAAAATGTTTACAGAGGCAACAAATTCCTTCTCTTTATTGTGGTTTTCTGTGTGCAATCTTAGTTTGGCAATTATAATAGCATCCGTTAATTTTTATTTATTTATTTATTTATTTATTTATTTATTTATTTATTTATTTATTTATGATAGTCACACAGAGAGAGAGAGAGAGGCAGAGACACAGGCAGAGGGAGAAGCAGGCTCCATGCACCGGGAGCCTGACGTGGGATTCAATCCCGGGTCTCCAGGATCGCGCCCGGGGCCAAAGCCAGGCGCCAAACCACTGTGCCACCCAGGGATCCCGCATCCATTAATTTCTTGATGAAAAAAATGTGTCACTCATAAACACTTCCAGAAATGTCCTGATAACTATTAGGAAAGCATTTGCCAACTATTCAAATAAAGACAGATTACTTGGATAGCAAAGGCAATCTGGCTTTCAATACCAGCATCTGGTCACTTGTAATATCTTTATCTCCCTGAAATATCAAGATTAAAGTTTTCCTGAAATTGAGTCTCAGGTGTTCATTTTGTAGCCTAGTCCAGGTTCTAATCCTTCATTCCCCAGGCCAGGATGCTGCAGAAAAGAATTTTCTGTGTTCATCAGAGATCATTGGGCACTCTTACGAATAGATGTCTTTTCAACTAAGAATAAACTTCCAATTTTGGATTAAATTTAATCTATCTCCCTTTGGTAAAATAATAAAATATATATGTTTTTTTACAACACTATAGTACATGGCCTTCACACAAGCAGTGAAATAATTTATCTAAGTCTTTAATTAATAGGTTTATTTTATCATTCAGGATGTGTGTAAGGAAACCAGCCATGTTTCTCCTTCCCCTAGCTACAAAGAATAATTTTCTTGGACTTGGTTTGAATGTATCTGAAGTGGAAACTTTAAAAAGTGTTGGGAGTCAAACCATCAGAGACTCTTAATCATAGGAAACAAACTGAGGGTCACTGGAGGGGCGGGGGTAGTAGTGCAGGTTAACTGGGTGAAGAACCTTAAGGAGGGCATGTGTGATGTAGTGAGCAATAAGCCTGATGACTCCCTGACCTCTACCTCTGAAATCAATAATACATTATATGTTAATTTATTGAATTTAAATAAACTTTTAAAGAAGAATGAAAATAAGCATAAAAAATAAAGCTAAAAAAATGTTGGGAGTTCTTAGAAGGTTTTCAATTGTTTTCAATTTTGTTTTATATTTTTTCAAAGTATGCCAGAGTATAATTTCCTAGACAATATATTTAGGAATGACAGAGGAATATAGGATTGAGTGAGCTATGGTCTTCGGTTATTTAAAATTTGATTTTTAACTTTTTCCCTTCTTATCTCTTATCACACTGGAGCTCTGCTTCTATCAGTGTGTATCTTTCACAGATGATTGCCTCAATATCTACACACCTCCTTAGTTGCTGACCAAATTTTCTGTAACTGTTTATATATTTTCAAATGCTACACAGATTATAGGAATCAAAAGTATTTTAGGTAAAGAGAATGAGAATACAGACTAAGATTTCTTTTTGTATTAGGCATGTCTACTTTGTATAGTATCATATTATTTGGATTTCCAAAAATTCTACTAGGACCCTGGGTTTGTAATCAGTGTTGTTTTGTATAGTTTAATACGTATACCTATTTTTTGATATGATGTAAAAAGGTATGAGTAGTACTGGAGATTATGTTGGTTGATCAATTAGACATGCTTTTTGAAAATGATACAGAATCTGTACTAGATCTAATTTGCATTAGATTTGAAAAGATGGGAGGAATCCAATTACTTTTCCCCCTTTTTTTAGCTTGAGGGAATAAATCTTAAGAGTAATTTGCAATTTCCATGTGGTATAAATGCCTGAGGCAGTAGTGAGAAACATGGGAAATCCCTTGCTCAGAAGTCCTCAGAGAGGTTTGGAAACAAGGGTGAGGCCATGAATCCAGACTGTGGGAGGCTGTTTACTGCCAGTTCTCTGCTTTGCCTAAGAAAATGGCCAGGTACCAATGTCCAATGAAGAGAGCCAAGTTTCCCTATGGTAGGAAAACAAAACAAAACAAAACACCAAAATAGGAGCTATTTTTAGCTTACATCTCCCATAGAGTTAGGTACTTCCATGGTAAATCCTCTATGCTGCCTGTAGTTTGATTTACAATTTCTAGAATAGTTTATACCTTAAACTGTAGCACAGTCCTCCCTCATATGACCCCCACTAAAGAATACACCTCTGGAATATCCTTGCCTCTTAATATTTAAAAGTATCAAATATACCTACAGCAAATGCAAAATACTGTTTCTGTAATTACCTATGTGATTGGAGCAAAAATCATTTAAAAATAATATCCCTCATGGTTGCTACTTTCTTGGGTGAGGGAAAGGGAAAAATAAGAAATGAATTCCCTTGTACAACCTGATTCATTTTCTTTGAAAGGGATACTTTTAAAGCCTCAACTAAAATCAGTAATAGTTACCCAAGTAGACAACAATTTATAGGTAACATACCATTGCAAAAAGTCTTTAACTTACAAAGTATAAAGAACATGTTAATATTAACAAGATCCCTCACATTAGGGGTATTCCATGAAATGTCTGGCTCATATGTCATTTTGCATAAGTTAGATGCATTTTCTTACCTGTACAAAGCATGCTGTTACCACTTTCAGAAGCTTTAACAAGTTTTCTTGCAGCAGACACTACTAATAAGTTCCTCTCATAACACTCATTCAGTTTCTTCCTTTCTTCCTCACCCTTTCCCTTCTTCTTTTTTGTCTCGCCTCCTCCAGGTGAACAAATTCCTGCTTAGAAAATCATAAAGCCACTAACGAAGAAAACCAAATTTAAGAGCAGATACATAGTGCATACTTGCATAAATAAATTTACATAAGTCCTGATGTGCTGCAGTAGAAAGAAATGTTACAGTTTAGAATTGTAGAAGGTAATTGTTTCATTTTTTAAGGGCTGAAAGCTTTAAAGAGAATACTAAATCAACTACCACTTGTGCGGTTACTCCAAGATTTTCACTAATGATATTGTTCTCTGCCTTTTCTTTCTATAGCACCTGATTTGAGTCTCTTGTTTTGTTTTGTAGTTCAATACTTCTCTTTCCTCAGTGGAATGTTGTTGGCAGTGTTGTTAATTAAGGGTACAGTGTTATTTCACCATTTTTTCATTCTTTCCTTTTCATAAGAATTACAGAGAGTCTGTGAAAGCCCAATGGAGGTGGAGCCTCATATAAATACCTGAAGCCAATTGTTTACAAGCATTTTAGGCTATACGAAAAAAAGATGAAAACACTTTATTCTAAAAAGTTTGCTTTCAAATTCCATTAATCTCTATTACCTCTGTTTACATTCTGGATGAATCCTTTAGGTGTGTGTGTGTGTGTGTGCGCACGTGTGTGTGTGTGAGAGAGAGAGAATAAAGGTACACAGATTCAAAATATGGCACACCTCATTTTATTGTGTTTTGCTTTATTGCTTTGAGATAGGTTTTTTTTTTTTGGTTTTGTTTTTTTAAATTGAAGCTTGTGGCAAACTTGCATAAAACAATTCTATCAGCACCATTTTTCCAACACCTTTGCTCACTTTGTGTCTATGTGTCACATTTTGGTAATTCTCACAACACTTAAATTTCATTATTATTATCTTTATCATGGTGATCAATGATCAGTGATTATGACTCATTGAAGGCTCAAATGAGAGTTAGCAATTTTTAGCAATAAAGTATATTTAATAAAGTTATATACACTGGTTTTTAGACAGTGTTATTTCACACTTAGTAAACTACAATGTAGTGTAATCATAACTTTTATATGCACTAGGAAACCAAAAAATTAACTTGACTCACTTTAATTTGATATTTTCTTTGTTGTAGTGATCTGGAACCCAACCCACAATACCTTCAAGGTATGCCTATAAACATGTAAATAATATATGAAGGAGAAATCTATCCACTGATATATTAAAATAAGGCAAGAGCATAGTTCTCCATGGTTCTAAAGTGTATATATTTTTCAGAGAGCATATAAATGGATGGGAACAGTGTTGACGATGAATACTACAATGTTGTCATTAAAGACCACACAAGTCAAAAAGTGCACAGAGACCAGATTTGATTGTGGTGGACTTCACACTTTCTTTCACTTTTAACTCCCTTTCCTAGAACTAAGTGCTCTCATATTTAACCAAATTTCTGACCTGAACTAGAATATCAATAGAAATAACAGTCTTCAGAAAAGTATTAAATGAAAAGGGCTTACAAAGCCTTCTGTCATTAGGTCTCAAAACCTTAGACAATGTAAAAAGATAACTACTTTTAAAAAAATCATATAAATGTCCAACTAAAAGACATAAAAAGGACTTTGGATCTTTCAATTTTATGAACAGAATTATGTCCTGTATCTTTACAATTAGGACTTTCCTAAAATTTTGAAGGAGTTCAGGACAGGCCTCCCATAATGTGCCACTTTGGCATGTGGATTATTTTAAGTTGAAGGCACTTGAGACCTTGTAGGATCAAAAGAACTTTTGCTCCTTCCTTAACTATAGAAGAATATAAATTGGTGGTCTTTCCCAGAATAAGGGTTAATAGCTGAGATAAATTTTATCTGAGAGACGCATCTATATGGTAGGGAAGCATCTAATTACCTTACATCCGCTCTTCTTATAACCCTGTGAAATACATTCCTTTCCTCTGAAATCCCAGGCTTTTACACCCTTCTTATTAGTTCACAATGACATATATACGTCATTTTGCCTGTCTTTGGAATCTCTATGTCTATGTGAATTCTCTGTAGGTACTCCTATTGAATTTGATTTTTTTCTGTTAATCTGTCTCATGTCAATTTGATTCTTAGTTTTGCCAGAAGGACCTTTGAAGGGACAGGAATTCTTATTCCCCAATAGTTGGTATAGTTGGCAGGATGACTTAACTTGTTGCATACTGCTCACCCTGGACACTGCTGCAGCTACGAGATCCTTGGGACATCTGACATACAGTCAACAAAAGATAAGATTTCTTACCCTGTCAGCCTCCTGGAATTTCTATCTTCAGAGTCTGATGGAGCAAGAGTGGTGAGAGTTCTTTTTCTCTCTTTCTAAATCTAGATTAGCAGGAGAAAATATTTGTAGAACTAGTTCCCTGGGCCTAGCGACTCTGGTTACATTTGGTAGAGTACTCTTTGGTTACTGATTTATTTCCTGAACAGAGACATTCTTTGTTTTCCCTTGTCCATACCTTTTATGTTGTTTGTCATTTTATGTTGTTGTTGCTAAGGGACATCTTGGAAGCCAAAGCTGTAAAATTGCTGGGCATGGGTCAAGCACCTAAAAGTTGTTAGAGCTCTCACCACCTCAAGAACACTCCCATGATAGAGTAAGTTGGCCACAGAATGGGTTATATTGACACAAGGTCACCTGCCAACCCCCCCCCCCAAAAAAAAACTTCTGTGAATCAAGATACAGTATTAAAAAACACAAAATCCCCAACCTCTTGATGTATCTTTCCTAGGTCACAGAGGCTCTAAAAGATCCAAAGCTTTGATAAAATTTTTAGAGTTTTTCTTTTGTCTTATTCTATGTCTTAGGAACTTGGCTTTGTGACCAGTAAGAATATTCTCTTTGGTGTCCACCATCTGGAAAGTGCACTTACCAGGGTGTACCTTGGTAGCTAGTCAAAGAGACTGGGAATCCATGTTTCTCTCCTTCCTTTCTGCTGTGCCAGCTCTCAGGAGTGTTTGTCATGAGAGATCTCAGTCCATAACAACCTTTGTTACTTGTTAGTGCTGGAAAGTCCCATCACAGAAGAACCTGTTCAGTTCACATGAGGCATTTCATGGGAGACCAAAGACACCATTTTCACTATACCATCCTTGCTGCCTGTGAAACAAAGGCCTTTGCTTTCTTAGACTCATTTTGGTAGTAAATATTTGGAGTATGGGGACTATATTTTCTACATCTCCTCATGATGCCCCCTGAGTCTTTGGTTAAACACCTAAAAGGCTTATTGGTTTGAGTCACTATTAAGAGACCTTACTTGTCAATGTCCAGATGATGGATCCTTTAAATTGGCTATGCTAACACACACACTCACACACAGACCCACAGACCCACAGACACACAAAGACACAGACAGACACACAAACATACATAATAAAGAGCTCTCAATTTTCTTGTTAGTAATTGTCTTATTAGTATAATGGTTAGCTCTAGGGACTTCCTTGAAAAGATAAAGAAAGTTAGACTTAAAACAACAAGAAATGCCCCATTCAATGTAAATTCCTCTTCTTAAAATCTGGCCTATGTGCTTGTTTTAACTTCCCTTTCCTTACAATATTTAGAGATCAGTCTGGCCTAATCCCTAGGTTCAATGTATATAAATTGTTCGTGTAAATGCTGAAAGCCAGAAAAGGAATTTAACAAAAGCACACAAGACTGGTAACTAGGCTCACTTTGCTCTTACCTTCCAGGGCTCTGTAATCAGGCTCTGTCTACTCTCAGGCAATCTTATATATTGTCCTTTGCAAGAGTATCCTAGAGCCCCCAACACACACACACACGCACACACACACACTCACACATTTTGTCCCTGGACATCAAAACCCTTTTACCTCTACATTCAAAAGATTATTTTGATATATTCACAACCTTCTCTTCTGAGAAAATAGATGACCAAAATTTCTCCTACACCGTTCTAGGAATGATCTACAAAAAGCCAATATTCAGCAGCTAGTAGAAGCCATGGATAAATTATACACCCAGAAAAAAAATATTTTGTTAAAATGCTTCATATAAACTTTGTAAAGACATGTCTTTTGGTTCCCATTTTAGTTAGAATTTTTCCTTATATAAAGTAGTAAATTTAGTTAGAAAGATGGGTGAGTCCCTTGATATTCAGGTTGTACTCTAGTTCTTTGAATAGTTAGGATCAATTGTCTTTATTTTGCCAACCTCTGCAAAACCAGAAATACAACTCTATAAGCAAGTTGAAGTTCACCTATCTTTACCAAACTTTGCATATTACTCTCGAAATGCTTGCGGATATTTTTTTAAAAATCAGAATATTGGGACAAAATTATTTTGTACTTTAATAAAAGGGTATTTTTTCTCTGTCCCTTGAAATTATAAATCTTATCATGTCTTTGAAATGTAAACATAGCCCACAGTTTCCTGAGACTGAAAGGGAAAAAAGGGAGGGAGGAAAGAAGACTTTTTAAAATACAAACTGCAGAAAAGGCTTTTATGCAGACTCTAGGACCTCTTTTTAATAAGCAGATACGTTCCAAAAATTTACCTTGGAAAAAACTTACTCTCTTTCTTTCTGCATTTAATATAAATTTCCTACCCTCATCTTCTCTAAGACCTAAAAACTATTTTTTGGTATGCAAACTTTAAGAAAAAGTTTTTCATAAAAATAGATAACTAGATAAATAGATAGTAGATAGATAGATAAATACATGGAAGTATTTAAAAATTGGTCCTATAATGTCCTCTCTACAAATACTAACAGAAATAAAATTAAAATTTTATTATACTTTGTGTGTGAGTATGCATGTATAATGTAAATGTAAAATATTTTCTCTACCTCAGGATCATATTGCTAAAATTAATATGCAAAAGAGCTCTATTCAGTTGGTTTAAAAGCAAGCACTTTTAAGGATTATCCATTCTAAAACTCAGAAAGTTAGGACTTAACTCAAATGTTTTTTCAAGTTCATGTGACTTGGGAAAATATATTATATGAAAAACTAATTTATGTTTGTTGGCTTACTTAAAATAGACATGTTCTTAGAGTTATCAACGTTAAATATAATATTTTATTCTGCTTGTGTTTACTAAAAGTCAAATAATTTCATGATATTCCTATTGCAAAATTTGTCAGAAAGAAAAAAAACAGAAAAATGATTGACTTTGTCTAGCACCTCATGTTTTTGTGGGTAGTCTAAGCATAATTGTTAAAAACCAAAGTAAAGATATAAAGAAAATAAAAATATTTGTATGTAAACTTTTATAGCTACCAAAATCTCGGGTAACCTAAGATTTTAAAATTTTGATAAATTGAATGATGAGTAACGTTAAATTCATTGATAATCTTTACTCAAATTCATTGAGTAAAGTTAAATTCATTGATAATTGATAATCTAGATTATCATATCAATGATATCTAGATGTATCATTACATCAAGTAATGATATCAATGATATCTAGATGTATCATTACATCAAGTAATGAATGCAGTTTATCTACTTTCATCTTATTATAGAGAAACCAAAGATAAATTTGGGTCTCTTAGTAAATATATTTTATGTTTTATTAATATTATATTATGAAAAAAATATATATGTTTCTAAAAATTATGAAATATATTCATAGTTTGCCAATCTAAATAATTCTGGTATAAGATTTCAAAATGCTTACTATTTACTTTTCACTAAAAATTAAAATTTCTAAGCATTAAAAATTCTAATAAATGTAATTAAGACTACTGGAAGTAAAATCTATATGTGAGGAAACTAAGATACATGTTTTTGGTAAGAAAGGTATGAAAGATGAGAGTATATTTTTCCTAAGAAAAAAGAAAATAATTTGGTTCTAAAGTAAGGTTGGTTATTTAAAGAGGGAAAATTTTAGACAAAATCCAAATTCAATAAAAAAGAAAGTTGTAGATTTCTAAGGAAAGAATCTTTGAAAAGAAATTTCATGTGCAGTCAATACTGGCTAAGATTAGGTTAAGTTTAAATAAGTAAATGAGTATGCTTTGATCAAAGCATACTAGTGCAGTCTTCATTTTCTCTCTGTTAAGGGTGCAAAATTTTCTTAAACTATTGCTCTGCTCTTCATAAGAAATTGTAAACAAAAGTTTTTCTTTACCCTTTATCTGCCTTTAAGCAAACAAACAAACAAACAAAAACTAGGATTCTGTTTGCCAAAATAATTTGCTGTTTATCAGGTCTTTGATTACTTAAGAAAACTGACTCTTAGTATTAAAAGAACTAAATTGTACACAAAATGACATAACTTTCTGTATTTTCCTTTTTTTATAAGTTTGGTTAAATGGATAGTTAAAAATTGTTTCATAATATTCTAATCCTATTTAATCAATGTTTAAACTGTTTGATGTTTTTTTTGACATATTACCCCAAATAAAATATTAAAAATGAAATCTTTGACCATAACATAACTGAAATTTTTCAATAAAATCCTGGAACATTTCAAGAGACAAAAACTTGTGAGAAATAAAGTTATAGGCTTAGTTGATATGTTAAATTACATGAAAAGCATTGTCAAATAAGTGATATTAAACCCTCTTTGATTATAGGTATAGAGATATGTTATTAAAACAAGTGTTATAAAATTATATGAAACTCCTACAGGGATCCCTGGGTGGCTCAGTGGTTTAGCACCTGCCTTCAGCCCAGGGTGTGATCCTGGAGTCGTGGGATCAAGTCCCACATCGGGCTCCCTGCATGGAGCCTGCTTCTCTCTCTGCTTGTGTCTCTGCCTCTCTCTCTGTCTGTCATGAGTGAATAAAATCTTTTTTTTTTTTAAAGAAACTCCTACAAATCTGATGTCCTGGTATATTATTGTCTTCAAGTGTTTTTATTTTTAAGATTTTATTAATTTATTCATGAGAGACATAGAGAGGCAGAGACATAGGCATAGGGAGAAAGAAGCAGACTCCCTGCAGGGAGCCTAATGCAGAACTCAATCCCAGCACCCAGAGATCACGACCTGAGCCAAAGGCAGATGCTCAACCACTGAGCCACAGAAGTGTCCCTCTTGAAGTGTTGTACATCACAAAAATAACCAAAATTTTTGTCAATTGCATTATAATGAACTTTTATCTATCATCATTATAATGAACAAAATAATTTCAATTTTAAGTCTTTTATCATTTACAGTTATACTTTTACTAAGATCCCCTTATAAATGTTTCCTGAAAAGGTACTTGATCTTTAGTGAGACTTATAAAAAAAAAATCTGAGTAAAGGGTTTTTATAACCTTAAGATAACAAGGGAAAAATTTCCCGAAATAGTAGAAAATCTGATTCAAGAAGGATGAGAATTAATAACATGGGATTGAATAAATTGAAGAAGATAATTATAATTACTATGACATTTTGTTTGAAATATTGCTGATGCATGAAAATTTTTTTTCTAGATTTAAGAAAATTTTCTCTTAAGCTAACTAACGTAACATCAATTTGATAAAATATACCTTTGTGAAAAAATTGAAACATTTATCGTTTCTCCCTACCTGAATGCTCCAGAATTCAGAAACTCCCCATGAATATTCTTATATTTTTGTATGGCAATATATTTACTTGCATAGGTTCAGTAAGAGACTGTTCTCTTTATATCAAGACAAAACTGGAAACACTTGTTATATTCTAAGGGGTTGACTTGAATGTCATCTGAGAAGGATCTGCATAGACTCAGATATGACTAGACAGTTTTAAGGAACAAAGGTTGATGTTATGGAGCCAATAAAGCCCCTTTGGAAATTTCATCCTGTTACCTTGCTTAAATGGCAATAAATACATATATATCAATATGTCCTGCACACCAAGAAAGCTTCTCAGGGGACAACAAACAGAAAGTGTCCTGCAGTTTGGTGCTACTACATCCCTGATAAGCACCTGATCTGATTGAACTCAAGACAAAAGCAGCTATAAATGGGCTCCCTAACATGATAGAGATAAAACATTGCTCACAAAAGGCAAAGAGAGTCATAACAGTCAATTTAACTGAAGGAGAGTGAGGGGAGGGCAAAATGGCAGAGGAGTAGGGTACCCAAGTCACCTGTCCCAACCAATCTAACTAGATACCTGTCAAATCAACCTGAACACCTATGAATTCGACCTGAGATTTAAAGAGAGAACAGCTGGAACGCTACAGAGAGAAGAGTTTGCACTTCTAACAAGGTAGGAAGCTGGGAAAAATTAAATAAATAAATAAATAAATAAATAAATAAATAAATAAGAATCAAGTGGGGGAGGGGCCTCCAAGAGGAGCCTGGCTAAGGCCAGGAGGTGAAAGCTCAAGGTACAGTAAAGCTGAGTCCCGGAGAAGCAGGAAATTTAAAAATCTGCACCAGATTCTTCCATGACCGAAAGGCACTCACAGGGAACTCAGGCAGGATTGCAGGAGGGGCAGTGGAGCCTCCAGTTTCCTGGAGTCACTAATAGAGGAAGTGCACCCCGGGGGAGAGCACATCGTAGACTGTGGGCCAAGCTCCATAAAGGGCTGGAGCGCACCCAGTGTGGTCTCAGGAGAAGGTCAGGAGGGAGCTTCAGGTGGAGGGGGCTGCGCCCTGCTGCCTTCAAGAGCCCTGGTCCTGGGGGCATGATTCCAGTAGCACACACCCTGGATCCCAGGGCAACGGGGGACACAGCCCAGGATCCTGCGCTCCCCCCAGGACAGGCAAGGTGGGAGGGCACAAGACAGCGAGGATGTTCCTGGTGCCCGGGGGCCCCAAGCTATGCAGATCAGTGCCCCCATCCCAGAGGATCTAGGCCAGTGTGGACTGGGAGACTGTGGTAGTTACTGCAGAAACTGACTCTAGAGTTGGAAAGCTGGCCACTGCCAGTGGTATTGTTCCTCCTGGTGTCACCCAGTGCCTGGGATGCAGCGGAGCTTCTGGAGAACAGGGGCATCACAGCTCCCAGTGAGTCATGCACCTGGTAGGGGGTGGGGCAGATCCTCCAGGTCCACACATCTAGAATCAGCAGAACCGGTACCTCCCCCAGAAGACCAGCTGAAAGAAAAGGGGAAGAGCAAGTTCTTGACCAAGCAGCACTGGAAAGCTCCAGGGAAAGTCGTGGGATTTACAGTATATAGAAACAAAGGTTACCCCTGCTTTTTTATTCTTTTTCTTTTTTTCTATTTTTTTCTTCCTTTTCCCAGTACAAATTGTTTTTAGCCACTCTACATTAAGCAAAATGAATAGAAAGAAGAACTCACCACAAAAGAAAGAATAAGAAAGAGTACTCTCTGTCACAGAGTTACAGAATTTGGATTACAATTCAATGTCAGAAAGCCAATTCAGAAGCACAATTATAAAGCTACTGGTGGCGCTAGAAAAAAAAAAAACATAAAGGATTCAAGATTTTTCATGACTGCAGACTTTCGATATAATCAGGCCAAAATTAAAAATCAATTAAATGAGATGTAATCAAAATGGGTGGCCCTAATGACGAGGCTTGATGAGGTAAAAAAAGTGAGTGACATAGAAAACAAGGTTATGGCAAGGAAAGAAGCTGAGGAAAAAAGAGAAAAACAATTAAAAGACTATGAAGATAGGTTAAGGGAAATAAATGACAGCCTCAGAAGGAAAAAAATCTATGTTTAATTGGGGTTCCAGAGGGCACAGAGAGGGAGAGAGGACCACAAAGCATATTTGAACAAATCATAAGTGAGCACTTCCCTAATTTAGGGAGGGAAACAGGCATTCAGATCCAGGAGATAGACAGATCCCCCCCAAATCAATATAAACCGTTCAATACCTTGACATCTAATAGTGATACTTGGAAATTACAAAGATAAAGAGAAAATCCTTAAAGCAGCAAGACACAAGAGATCCCTAACTAATAAGTGCAGAAATACTAGATTAATAGCAGAACTCTCCACAGAGACCTGGCAGGCCTGAAAGGGCTAGCAGGATATATTCAGGCTCCTAAATGAGAACATGCAGCCAAGAATACTTTATCCACCAAGGCTCTCATTCAGAATAGGAGAGATAAAGAGGTTCCAAGATAGGCAGAAACTGAATAATATGTGACCACCAAACCAGCTCTAAAAGAAATATTAAGGAGGAACCTGTAAAAGAAAGAGGAAGCCCAAAGAAATAATCCACAAAACAGGGACGAAATAGGTAATATGATGACACAAAATTCATATCTTTCAAAAGTAACTCTGAATGTGAATGGACTTAATGATCCCATTAAAAGGCACAGGGTTTCAGACTGGATAAAAAACCAAGAGGCATCTATTTACCGTCTACAAGAAACTTATTTTAGACTTAAGTACTCCAACAGCCTGAAAATAAAAGGTTGGAGAACCATTTACCATTCAAATGGTCCTCAAAAGAAAGCAGGGGTAGCCATCCTCATATCAGATAAATTAAAGTTTATCCCAAACACTGTAGTAAAAGATGAAGAGGGACACTATATCCTACTTAAAGGATCTATCCAACAAGAAGACCTAACAATCACGAATATTTATGCCCCTTATGTGGGAACTGCCAAGTGTGTCAATCAATTATTAACCAAAGTAAAGACATACTTAGATAATAATAAACTAATAATGGGAGACTTCATCAGTGCACTTTCTGCAAATGACAGATATTCTAAGCACAGCACCTCCAAAGAAACAAGAGCTTTAAATGATACACTGTACCAGATGGATTTCACAAATATTTACAGAACTTTATATCCAAACGCAACTGAATACATAATCTTCTCAAGTGCACATGGAAATTTCTCCAGAATAGACCACTTATTGGGTGACAAATCAGGTCCCAACCGCTACCAAAAGATGGATATTGTCCATTACATATTCTCAGACAATAATGCTTTGAAACTTGAACTCAAGAACAAGAAAAAATTTGAAAGAAATTCAAACATGTGGAGGTTAAAGAGCATCCTGCCAAAAGATGAAAAGATCAACCAGGAAATTGGAAAATAAAAAAGATTCATGGAAAGTAACGAGAATGAAGATACAACCAGTCAAAATCTTTGGGATACAGCAAAAGCAGTCTTGAGAGGGAAATACATCACAATTGTATTTGCATCCCTCAAAAATTGGAAAAAACTGAAATTACACAGCTAACCTTGCACCTTAAGGAACTAGAGAAAGAGCCGCAAATAAAACCTATACCAAACAGAACAGAGCAGTTTGAGCAGAACTCAATGAAATATAGACCAGAAGAACTGTAGAACAGATCAAGAAAACCAGGAGTTAGTTCATTGAAAGAATTAATAAGATAGAAAAAACATTAGCCAGCCTTATTAAAAACAAAAGAGAAAAGACGCATATTAATAAAATCATGAATGAAAAAGGAGAGATCACAAAAAATACCAAGGAAATACAAATGATTTTAAAAACATATTATAAGCAGCTATATGCCAATAAGTTAGGGACTCTAGAAGAAATGGACGCATTTCTGGACAAACAAAAACTACCAAACCTGGAACAGGAAGAAATAGAAAACCTTAACAGGCCAATAACCAGGGAAGATATTGAAGCAGTCATCAAAACCTCCCAAGACAGAAAAGTCCAGGGCCAGATGACTTCCCAGGCAAAATCTACCAAACGTTTAAAGAAGAAACAATACCAAGCAGCCTAGGTGGCTCAGTGGTTTAGTGCCACCAGCAGCCCAGGGCCTGATCCCACAGGCCTGGGATCCGGTGCCACACCAGGCTCCCTACATGGAGCCTGCTTCTCCCTCTGCCGGTATCTCTCTCTCTCTCTTGCTCTCTCTCTCTATCTCTCTCTCTCTGTCTCTCATGAATAAATAAACAAAATCTTTTTTTTAAAAAAAGAAGAAACAATACCTATTCTGCTAAAGCTGTTCTGAAAGATAAAAAAGTGATGAAATATTCCAAACTTGTTTATGAGGCCAGCATCATCTTAACTCCAAAACCAGACAAAGACCCCACGAAAAAGGAGAATTATAGACCAATATCCCTGATGAACATGGATGCAAAAATTCTCAACCAGATACTAGTCAATAGGATCCAACAATACATTAAGAAGATTATCCACAATGACCAAGTGGGATTTATCCCTGGGATGCAAGGCTGGTTCAACACTTGTAAAGCAATCAATGTGACTGATCATATCATCAAGAGAAAAACCAAGAACCATAGGATCCTCTCAATGGATGCAGAGAAAGCATTTGATAAAATACAACATCCATTCCTGATCAAAACTCCTCAGAGTGTAGGGATAGAGGGAACATTCCTCAGCATCTTAAAAGCCATGTACAAAAAGCCCACAGCAAATGTCATTCTCAATGGGGAAGCACTGGGAGCCTTTCCCCTAAGATCAGGAACAAGACAGGGATGTCCACTCTCACCACTGCTATTCAACATAGTACTAGCAGTCCTAGCCTCAGCAATCAGGCAACAAAAAAGAAATAAAAGGCATTCAAATTGGCAAAGAAGAAGTCAAACTCTCCCTCTTTGCAGATGACATGATACTCTACATAGAAAACTCAAAAGACTCCACCTCAAGATTGCTAGAACTCATACAGCAATTTGGCAGTGTGGCAGGATACAAAAATCAATGCCCAGAAGTCAGTAGCATTTCTATACCCTAACAGTGAGACTGAAGAAAGAGAAATTAAGGAGTCAATGCCATTACAATTGCACCCAAAAGCATAAGATACCTAGGAATAAACCTAACCAAAGAGGTAAAGGATCTATACCCCAAAAACTACAGAAAACTTCTGAAAGAAATTGAGGAAGACACAAAGATATGGAAAAATATTCCATGCTCATGGATTGGAAGAATTAATATTGTGAAAATGTCAATGCTACCCAGGGCAATTTACACATTTAATGCAATCCCTCTCAAAATACCATGGACTTTCTTCAGAGAGTTTGAACAAATCATCTTAAAATTTGTGTGGAACCAGAAAAGACCCCGAATAGCCAAGGGAATATTAAAAAAGAAAACCATTGCTGGGAGCATCACAATGCCAGATTTCAGGTTATACTACAAAGCTGTGCTCATCAAGAAAATGTGATACTGGCACAAATACAGACCCATAGATCAATGGAACAGAATAAAGAATCCAGAAGTGGACCCTCAACTTTATGGTCAACTAATATTCGACAAAGGAGGAAAGACTATCCACTGGAAAAAAGACAGTCTCTTCAATAAATGGTGCTGGCAAAATTGGACATCCACATGCAGAAGAATGAAACTAGACCACTATCTTTCACCAGACACAAAGATAAACTCAAAATGGATGAAAGATCTCAATGTGAGACAAGATTCCATCAAAATCCTAGGGGAGTACACAGGCAACACCCTTTTTGAACTTGGCCACAGCAACTTCTTGCAAGATACATCCATGAAGGCAAGAGAAACAAAAGCAAAAATGAACTATTGGGACTTCATCAAGATAAGAATCTTTTGCACAGCAAAAGAAACAGTCAATATAACTAAAAGACATCCCACAGAATGGCAGAAGATATTTGCAAATGACGTATCAGATAAAGGGCTAGTATCCAAGATCTTTAAAGAACTTATTAAACCAAACAGCAAAGAAACAAACAATCCAATCTAGGCAAAAGACATGAACAGAAATCTCACAGAGGAAGACATAGACATGGCCAACAAGCACATGAGAAAATGCTCTGCATCATTGGCCATCAGGGAACTACAAATCAAAACCATAATGAGATACCGCCTCACACCAGGGAGAATGGGGAAAATTAACAAGGCAGGAAACCACAAATGTTGGAGAGGATGTGGAGAAAGGGGAACCCTCATTCACTGTTGGTGGGAATGTGAACTGGTGCAGCCACTCTGGAAAACTGTGTGGAGGTTCCTCAAAGAGTTAAAAATAGATCTGCCCTATGACCCAGCAATTGCACTGCTGGGGATTTACCTCAGAGATACAAATGCAATGAAACGCCGGGACACCTGCACTCCCATGTTTATAGCAGTAATGTCCATAATAGCCAAAGTGTGGATGGATCCTTGGTGTCCATCGAAAGGTGAATGGATAAAGAAGATGTGGTTTATGTATACAATGGAATATTACTCAGCCATTAGAAATGGGAAATACCCACCCTTTTGTTCAACGGGGATGGAACTGGAGGTTATTATGCTGACTGTAATAAGACAATCGAAAAAGTGACAAACAGTATATGGTCTCATTCATTTGGGGATTATAAAAATTAGTGAAAGGGAATAAAGGGAAAGGAGAGAAAATGCGTGAAAATATCAGTGAGGGTGACAAAACATGAGAGACACCTAACTCTGGGAAATGAACAAGGGGTAGTGGAATAGGAGGTGGGTGGGGGGTTGGGGTGACTGGGTGATGGGCACTGAGGGAGGCACTTGGTGGATGAGCACTGGGTGTTATGCTATATGTTGGCAAATTGAACTCAATAAAAAATAAAAAAAATATTCCCTCCCTGCCCACACCTAGGGTGGTGTGGTCTGGCTTGTTCCTTTATCTCTGGTTTCCTTAAACCTAAGCATTTTTGGGATTTTTGTGAGCCTGCTTCTGTGGCCCCCTACTTAGCCCTGCCCAGCCTCATTTGTCCCTAACTCACTACCACTCATGGCAGGCACTCAGTAAAATCTGCTCTTAAAACTGATTAATTCCTGGGGAACCTGGGTTCTCCAGTCAATTAAGCTTCTGATTCTTGATTTTGGCTCAGGTTATAATCTCAGGGTTGTGGGATCAAGACATGCACCCAGCTCCTTGTTGGGCATGGAGCCCCATAGGATTCTCTCTCTCCCACTCCTCTGTCCTTCTCAATCCCCCTGTCTCTCTTTCTCTCTAATAAAATGAAGTTAAAAAAAACACTCTGATAATTCCTGGAAGAATTAATTACTTAGCTTTCTGTATGAGAACATTATTTATAAAACCAGGAGTAGAGTTGAAGCTATGAAATGTCTTTTGTGATTGCTAAAAATCAAATACGGTATCACAGGCATGGAGTAATATGTGACAATTATTATATGTTCACTGAATGTGTTTTATGTAGATTAAGAGAAAAATGTTACTGGTAAGATCTATTGTTTTGAATTATCCAAGATAGAATATTTGAAATGACTGTCACCACATTGCGAAGAAAAGAAGAAGAAGAAGAAGAAGAAGAAGAAGAAGAAGAAGGAAGAGGAAGGAAGAAGAAGAAGGAAGAAGAAGAAGAAGAAGAAGAAGAAGAAGAAGAAGAAGAAGAAGAAGAAGAAGAAGAAGAAAGAAGAAGAAGAAGAAGAAGAAGAAGAAGAAGAAGAAGAAGAAGAAGAAAGAAAGAAAGAAGAAAGAAAGAAAAAAGAAAGAAAGAAAGAAGAAAGAAAGAAAGAGAAAGAAAGAAAGAAAGAAAGAAAGAAAGAGAAAGAAGAAAGAAAGAAGAAAGAAAGAAAGAAAGAAAGAAAGAAAGAAAGAAAGAAAGAAAAAGAAAGAAAGAAAGAAGAAAGAAAGAAAGAAAGAACGAACATGTTTGTGTACTAATTAAATTTCCTTGATGTAGACTAAACTATTGTGCCTAAGATTACGAATCCGAGAAACCACCAAGGAGCCGACACTGATGCAAACGCAGGAGGGTTTATTTACAAGCTCGAGCTTGGGTCCAAGTATACCCGACACAGCACACAGCGGTGCAGGGACTTGGACCCCGAGGTGGGTTACAGCTTAGTTTTATGGGCTGGTCTAGGAGACCTCCAGAAGGGGTGGAGGAATTTCTCAAATTCTGTTTACATTCTGATATGGGGCTTTCAAGGTCATTGAGCTCTGTTCTCATTCTAATATGGGGCTTTCTAGGGTATTAAGCTGTAAGCTGTTATTTTTCCTGTAACTGAAGTAATGTAAATTTCAGCTCTTATTTACAGGGGCCTGGGATGGCTGTACTTGTGCTAACGCTGAACTTAAGGTAGAATGGCCTTAATTTTCTCAGCCTCCACATAAACCACCTTTTATTAGATCCATAGACCCAATTTCAGATTGGGGCATATGATCATTTTAGTTCCTGATAATCATGTAAAATGTCAGAATAATTTGCCTAGGGCTTTCTTGCCTGCCATAGCAGTGTCCAGGCCTCACAGGCAGAAATATGGTATAAGAGATGAAGATTTGTAGGTTAGTTTCAATGAAGAGGTCGGATACTAGTCCACTTTGGATATACCTTCAGAGCCCCATCCTGCTATCTGATAACTAAATGCCTCTAAAAGAGACATATTTACTGGTATTTAACAGTAGAGTTGCTAGGAAGGCAACAACCTTTTTGATTAATGAAGATATTTTAAGTATAATTAATTCTCTGCACTTGACAAGATACATTTGAAGCTGTGCTATGTCATTTGATAGCTAGATTGCTGATTTAAGGAAAATTAGGGAGATTTAGAACTATATTGAATACACTGCCACTTACCTCTTTTTTCTCTCTTCCCCTTTAGTTCTTTACAACATTGATTAGTGTATCAAATAGATACAGAGGGCAAAGCTGGACTCTGTGAGACTCCAATGGGAAACAGTTAAAATCCATATGGGAACATGAACTAAGGAAGAGGCTCATGAAACTATGTGAGTTTGAGAAAGTTTCCATGTATCACAGACCATTGGAAGGAAAGCAAAATCTAAAAATATGTTTTGAAGTTTGTTTTAATTTAATAAAATATGAACATGACCTATAAAAATAAAGCTTACTATTTTAAATTAATAGAGGCATTTCATATATGTTTCTTTTGCTTTACAGCATTTGTGTTTACATCTTAAATGATACTTCATTAGGCAAGGATGACACCACATATAATTAAGTTCTTATGAGGTCAAGTAAAATAATCTACTTGTATCACAAAATTTTATATTGTTCTGAAAAGCTAGATACCTGTAACTAATCCTAGATATTCAACTTAATAAAGGATAAAATGAAAGATAAACCCAAACTTAATTGTGAAGTAAACATACTCATATTGAGTAAGGGACAGGCAGAGCTAGGTAGGAGCCCAGGAAATCAGGCTCACAAAAATCCCCAAAATGTGGAGATGAAAGGAAACCAGAAATAAATCATATCGTCGTGTTCTCAGGTGTCAGAGGTGGGGTCTTGTTATAACAGCTACTTGTGACCAACAAAGAATTACTGGACTCTAAAAAGGAAGAAAGCCATTAAAGATGTTATGACTAGTCCTTACACAGAGCTGATATCAATAGATATGTTAAAAGGATTTAGGTTCCCAGGTTGGCTTTCAATAAAAGACAAGCCCCTAGTGGCAACTCTGTTGGGACATGTCTCACTTCTGAGAGCTTTCTCTGTATCTTTGCTTAATAAATTTCTATCTTTTTACTCTCATTTGTAAGATTCATTCTTTGACTCCATGAGACAAGAAAGTACCTCTCTTCCATCAATGTTATGAAGATAGCAATGAAAATTACATAGATAAATATAATGAATGCCTTGAACATATGATACATATTTTTTTCTCAAGTTAAAGTTATGAGGGCAAAGGAACAAAGATTACATTGGCTTTTATTCATTAGTTGGCAGGAGGAAAATATTCCCCATTTTTATTTGACCTTATATTGATTTAGTTCCTCACATAGAAGTTCAAAACCTCTTCTCCCTACTATTTTTTTTCTCAGAAATTTGTTCTTTTTTTTTCCTCCAGGGTATCTTGTTTTCCCAGCAAAGTTTTCTTTCAAAGGAAAAAAATCCTGATTATCACTGAGGATGATAAAGAATGGCTTGTCCTTTTCCTCTGAGAAAAAAAAAAAAACTTTTTGGAAAATAACTAGGAATTTCCACCAAAAGGTGAATTTGTCCTGGGCAGGAGATAAAATATCCAGAGCTAGTACAGAATATAATTTTATTCATCAAAGGAGGAAAAAGAATTTAGGAATTCTCCATAGTTTTATATTTTTCTCATAAGTGCCTTTGACTTATGGTAAGACTACACCAACCATATACCTATGATATGTGCAAAAAAGATTCTAGATCTATCTTTATTTCCTGAAGTATTGTATTTACACTTTTATGTCAGATGATATTTGCATTAGAATTCAAAATGTGGTTCTGACTGACAGAATTGGAAATCAGATTTCCAGTTTAAATGAAATTGTTGTGCTCTTTATCCTGTATCTTCACTTCAAAAAAACATGAACCTGGAACTACCTTTGCAAAACAAAAACAAAAAGAAAAAAACAAACCAAAACAAGAGAAAAGAAAAGAAAATCTAGTGATTACCATCCATCAGGCTGACAGATCACTGATAGGTATAATCACAGAACTACCTATAAACCATCTAAGAGATCACTTAACCTAGATGATTATTGTAGGTATTCCTGCTCCTTATGTTGTTTTTTATAATTCCTTATGATTACCACCCTGATAAATTTCTAAAGATATAATTGAAGAAGCCCAAATATAGCTCACAAGCATTTACTCATTCAAAAAATATCATTGTCTGCCTGGTAAGAAATAAGCACTGTGCTAAGTGGATTCAAAGGAAAACAGAATAAGAAAGAAGAACTAGAGGAGGAAAGGGAAGAAAAAAGGAAAAATAGGTAGATAAGAAAGAAGAAAAAATAATGGTGGGGAGGAAGAAAGAGAAAGGCAAGACCCCTGTCCTCATAAAGCTTGCAAGCTAATAGGGGTGATAAATAACAATCGAACTACTACTACTACTACTACTACTACTACTACTACTACTACATGCAAATTAACAAACGAGATAAGTGCTAAAAGTAAGAGATACATCATGCTATAAAAGAATACCATAGCAGAATTTGACTTAAATAAGAATTAGAGATTTCTTTGATTTGACAATTGAGCAAGACATAAAATATCTTTAATAAAAGGTAGAGAAGAGTGTTTTTGGTATTTGTTTCTCTTCTGTACACCATTTTGCATTCCTATTTTTTCAAACTGGGATTAACCAGGGATGAGCCATATGATCACCTTTACCCACCTGTTCTGAAAACTCTATCAGAGGCAGAGCCAGCCCTAAACTTCCTGCATTAACATTCTTTCCTCTGTGCTACTCCCAGCTCTAGAAAGACATCTTTCAAAAGGAGCTTACAGCTGATCCAAAATCCACCTATTGTGTGTATATCTATCATCTATCTATCTATCTATCTATCTATCTATCTATCTATCTATCATCTATTGAGAAGTATATATATATATATATATATATATATATATATATATATATATAGTGCTCTTTATCCTGTAAAGAGTATATATATATATATATATATATATATATATATATATATCGAGAAATACAAATACATATGATTTCACTCACACATCGGATATTAAAAATAATGAACAAAAAAAGGAGACAAGCAAAAAATTAGTCTCTTAAATACAAAAAGAAAACTGATAGTTGCCAGAGGGGAGGTGAGAAGGGAAATGGATGAAATAGATAAAAGAGACTAAAAGTACACTTATTCTTGATGGATAGAATTCTTAAATCATTATATTGTACACCTGAAAATAATATAGCACTGAATGTTAATTATACTTTAATTCAAAAAGATGCATCTGCCATAACATAATGATTTTGAGGTAGAGGAGAAAAAAAATAAAGAAGCCTTTTATAAACACTTTATCCATTCCATCCTTGATACTAATCCTTGATATGTAAAATAGGTCTTTTTAAAAGATTTTATTTATTTATTCATGAGAGACACACAGAGAGAGGCAGAGACACAGGCAGAGGGAGAAGCAAGCTCCCTGTGTGGAGCCTGATATGGGACTCTATCCCAGGATCCTGGGATCATGATCTGAGCCAAAGGCAGATGCTGAACCACTGAGCCACCCAGGTACCCCTAAAATAGGTCTTCTTTTCAAAAGTTTTGAGTTTAGTGTTCTAAAACACAATTTTGCTAATATTCACTTTTCTTGATAGTCTAGCCCTACCATAACACTAGTATATATTTTGTTCACAGTAGAATAAATATGAAAATAATTAAATCAACAAATATATTTTTGAGATCACTTATTCAGATGTGAGGTATAAAAACTGAAATATTTACTTTATTTATTTAAAGATTTATTTTTTTTTATTTGACAGAGAGAGAGAGAGAGTAGGAGAGTAAGAGAGAGAAGCAGACTTCCTGGTAAGTGGAGAGCCTCACACAGGGTTTGATCACAGGACCCTGGAATCATGACCTGAGCTGAAAGCAGATTGACCCACCCATCTTAAATCCAAAAGCATTTGGCTTTTCTTTCTGAAGATGTATGTGGTATAACATAAGTTGGATTATTTTGGTCAATAATTAATAGCGTGCCTAGTATAGATAAGTATTACTTTAAGAGCTTTGTTTTGCGATCAATTAAAAAAAACTTTTCAGATGGAGAAACAAAGGTTATATGAAATAATATACATATTCTTCCAAAATATGATCATTTTATACTCTTTCAACACTTGAAGATGTACATTTGAAAATGAGATAGGTAATAGGACTACAGTAGTCAGTTTCTTAAGTAGCCATAAACTGCAATTAATAAGCACTTACATTTTTAAATTTATCTTCTTTATTTCTATAATTATTCCATCAAGATTTAGCCTTTCTTAGTTCAGTATCTTACTATTCATTTTTCTGCTACACCAGTCAAGGACTCAATTATTTAATTCTTTTATTCAGTATGCATTAGATATTCTTGTTTATGTTTCATTTAAACTTGTTTCTTGTTTTACTGTTCAAATGTGCACATGGTAGGTAATTCTTATAATTTTGTTAATGACTTGTTTTCTATTTTCTGTGGCTTTCCCATTTGTATTTTTTTCTCCGTACATAGATTTTTAACTGACTTAATGTTCTCCTCTCTTGCCTTTTTTTGGCTATATATATATATATATATAGCCAAATATATACATGATATATATATTTACATTTAAGATATATATATATATATATAGCCAAATATATACATGATATATATATTTACATTTAAGATATATATATATATATATATATATATATATCATTTAGAAGTATATCATGATCTGAAAATTTCCACTTTAATCATAGGTTGACTTATTATAGCAAATGTGAAAATAATATGAATATAAAAATTTAGAGAGATTTAACTAAATGATGGAATGTTTATTTGGGGCTGTCTATAGGAATTAAAATAATTGCAAAGAGTTTATAAAAACTTTGAATTCTTATGCTATCCTGATAAGTAGAAAAGGTAAACTACATGATTTGATATGAAATACTATTATGGACTTGTGGAAACAAACAAACAAACAAAAACAAGGAGGAGGGGCAGGATGGCAGAAGAGTAGGGACCCCAAGTCACCTGTCCCCATCATATTACCTAGATAACCTTCAAATCATCCTGAAAATCTACGAATTCGGCCTGAGATTTAAAGAGAGAACAGCTGGAATACTACAGTGAGAAGAGTTCACGCTTCTATCAAGGTAGGAAGACGGGAAAAAGAAATAAAGAAACGAAAGGCATCCAAGTGGGAGGGGCCCCGCGAGGAGCCAGGCTAAGGCCTGGGCGAGTGTCCCCAGGACAGGAGAGCTCCGTCCGAAGAAGCAGGAGCTTCACCAATCTTCCCGGGCAGAAAGGGGCTCGCAGGGAGTTAGAGCAGGATCCCAGGAGGGCGGGGATGCCCTCGGGCTCCCTGGGACACTAACAGACACCTGCGCCCCAGGAGAGTGCGCCGAGCTCCCTAAGGGCTGCAGCGAGCATGGTGGGACCCGAGCAGCTTGGAGGGGCTCGGGAGGCGGCTCCGCGGAGGGGGCTGCCCGGCAGGGAGCGCGAATCCAACAGCGCAGGCTGGGAGCACAGGGCTCCGGACACAGCCCAGGATATGCCCCTCCCCGCCCTGCACAGGCAGAGGCCAGGAGAGCCCAGGACAGCAAGGACGCTCCTGCCCCAAGCTGAGCAGATAAGCGGCCCCGCCCCCGGAGCATCCAGGACTCTGCAGACTGAGAGCTCCATAGCTACTGTGGTAGCTGAATCCAGGGCTCCACGGCTGGCCGCTGCCACAGGGGTTGTGCCTCCTGGGGCCTCACAGGGTAAACAACCCCCACTGAGACTCACAGTGGCCTCACCAGATAAACAGGATAAACATTACTCACTGAGCACTGCACCAGGCAGGGGGCAGAGTAGCTCCCCCAAGTGCTAAAACCTGAAAACAGGCACAACAGGGCCCTCCCCCAGAAGACCAGCTAGACAGACAGGGGAAAAACAAATTATTGACCAAACAGCACTGGAAAGTTCCAGGGGAAGTCAATAGACTATAGTATACAGAATCAGAGGATCCTCCCCCGTGTTTTTTTTTTTTTTTTTTTTTTTTTTTTGCTTTTTGATTCCTGTTTGCTTCCCCCAGCCTTTTTTTTCCCTTTCTTTCTTTTTCTTTCTCTATTTTACTTCTCTGTTTTTTCTATTTTTCTTCTTTATTCTTTATTCTTTTTCTCTTTTCTTTCCTTCTTTCTCTCCTCCTTTTCTCCTTTTCACAATACAACTTGTTTTTGGCCACTCTGCACTGAGCAAAATGACTAGAAGGAAAAACTCACCTCAAAAGAAACAACCAGAAAAAGTCCTCTCTCCCACAGAGTTACAAAATCTGGATTACAATTCAATGTCAGAAAACCAATTCAGAAGCACTATTATAAAGCTACTGGTGGCTCTACAAAAAAGCATAAAGGACTCAAGAGACTTCATGACTGCAGAATTTAGATTTAATCAGGCAGAAATGAAAAATCAATTGAATGAGATGCAATCCAAACTAGAAGTCTTAACGATGAGGGTTAACAAGGTGGAAGAATGAGTGAGTGACATAGAAGACAAGAAGATGGCAAAGAGGGAAACTGAGGAAAAAAGAGACAAACAAAAGACCATGAGGATAGATTAAGGGAAATAAATGACAGCCTGAGGAAGAAAAAAAAACCCTACGTTTAATTTGGGTTCCCGAGGGCGCCCGAAAGGGACAGAGGTCCAGAATATGTATTTGAACAAATCATAGCTGAAAACTTTCCTAATCTGGGAAGGGAAACAGGCAATCAGATCCAGGAAATAGATTCCCCCTGTAAAATCAACAAAATCCTTTCAACACCTTGACATTCAATAGTTAAGCTTGCAAATTCCAAAGATAAAGAGAAGATCCTTAAAGAAGCAAGAGACAAGAAATCCCTGACTTTTATGGGGAGGAGTATTAGGGTAACAGCAGACCTCTCCACAGAGACCTGGCAGGCCAGAAAGGGCTGTCAGGATATATTCAGGGTCCTAAGTGAGAAAATCATGCAATCAAGAATACTTTACCCAGCAAGGCTTTCATTCAGAATGGAAGGAGAGATAAAGAGCTTCCAAGACAGGCAGGAAGTGAAAGAATATGTGACCTCCAAACCAGCTCTGCAAGAAATTTTAAGGAGAACTCTCAAAATTCCCCTTTAAAAGGAAGTCTAATGGAACAATCCACAAAAACAGGGATTGAAAGGTTATCGTGATGACACTAAACTCATATCATTCAATAGTAACTCTGGACGTGAATGGGCTTAATGACCCCATCAAAAGGCACAGGGTGTCAGATTGGATAAAGAAACAGGACCCATCTATTTTCTGTCTACAAGAGACTCATTTTAGACAGAAGAACACCTACAGCCTGAAAATAAAAGGTTGGAGAACCATGTACCATTCAAATGGTCCTCAAAAGAAAGAAGGGGTAGCCGTCCTTATATCAGATAAACTAAAATTTACCCTTAAGACTGTAGTGAGAGATGAAGACGGACACTATATCCTACTTAAAGGATCTATCCAAGAAGAGGACTTAACAATCCTCAATATATATGCCCCGAATGTGGGAGCTGCCAAATATATCCATCAATTAATAACCAAAGTTAAGACATACTTAGATAATAAGACACTTATACTTGGTGATTTCAATCTAGCGCTTTCTACACTTGATACATCTTCTAAACACAACATCTCCAAAGAAACAAGAGCTTTGGATCCCTGGGTGGCGCAGCGGTTTAGCGCCTGCCTTTCGCCCAGTGTGCGATCCTGGAGACCCAGGATCGGATCCCACGTCGGGCTCCCGGTGCATGGAGACTGCTTCTCCCTCTGCCTGTGTCTCTGCCTCTCTCTTTCTCTCTCTGTGTGACTATCATAAATTTAAAAAAAAAGAAAAAAAAAAAGAAACGAGAGCTTTAAATGATACACTGGACCAGATGGATTTCACAGATATCTACAGAACTTTAAAATCCAAACTCAACTGAATACACATTCTTCTCAAGTGCACATGGAACGTTCTCCAGAATAGACCACAAACTGGGTCAGAAATTGGGTCTGAAACGATACCAAAAGATTGGGATTGTTCCCTGCATATTATCAGACCATAATGCCTTGAAATTAGAACTAAATCACAAAAAGTAGTTTGGAAGGACTTCAAACACGTGGAGGTTAAGGACCATCTTGCTAAAAGATGAAAGGGTCAACCAGGAAATTCAGGAAGAATTAAAAAGATTAATGGAAACTAATGAAAATGAAGATACAACCATTCAAAATCTTTGGGATACAGCAAAAGAAGTCCTGAGGGGGAAATACATCACAATACAAGCATCCATCCAAAAACTGGAAAGAACTCAAATACAAAAGCTAACCTTACACCTAAATGAGCTAGAGATAAAACAGCAAATAGATCCTACCCCCAGCAGAAGAAGAGAGTTAATAAAGATTCAAGCAGAACTCAACGAAATCGAGACCAGAAGAACTGTGGAACAGATTGAAAAAAAAAAAAAAAAAAAAAAAAAAAAAAAACAGGAATTGCTTCTTTGAAAGAATTAATAAGATAGACAAACCATTAGCCAGCCTTATTAAAAAGAAGAGAGAGAGGACTCAAATTAATAAAATCATGAATGAGGAAGGAGAGATCACTACCAACACCAAGGAAATACAAACGATTTTAAAAACATATTATGAACAGCTATACACCAGTGAATTAGAAGAAATGGATGCATTTCTCGAAAGCTACAAATTACCAAAACGGGAACAGGAAGAAATAGAAAACCTGGACAGGCCAATAACCAGGGAGGAAATTGAAACAGTCATCAAAAACCTCCCAAGACACAAAAGACCAGAGCCAGATGGCTTCCCAGGGGAATTCTATCAAACGTTTAATGAAGAAACCATACCTATTCTACTAAAGCTGTTTGGAAAGATAGAAAGAGATGGAATGCTTCCAAATTTGTTCTATGAGGCCAGCATCACCGAAATTCCAAAACCAGACAAAGACCCCACGAAAAAGGAGAATTATAGATCAATATCCCTGATGAACATGGATGCAAAAATTCTCAACAAGATACTAGCCAATAGGATACAACAATACATTAAGAAAATTATTCACCATGACCAAGTAGGATTTATTCCCGGGACACAAGGCTGGTTCAACACTCGTAAAACATCCAATGTGATTCATCATATCAGCAAGAGAAAAACCAAGAACCATATGATCCTCTCAATAGATGCAGAGAAAGCATTTGACAAAATACAGCATCCATTCCTGATCAAAACTCCTCAGAGGCTAGGGAGAGAGGGAACGTTCCTCAGCATCTTAAAAGCTATCTACGAAAAGCCCACAGCAAATATCATTCTCAATGGGGAAGCCCTGGAAGGCTTTTCCCTAAGATCAGGAACAAGACAGGGATGTCCACTCTCACCTCTGCTATTCAACGTAGTACTAGAATTCCTAGCCTCAGCAATCAGACAACAAAAGACATTAAAGGCATTCAAATTGGCAAAGAAGTCAAACTCTCCCTCTTCGCAGATGACATGATACTCTACATAGAAAACCCAAAAGACTCCACCCCAAGATTGCTAGAACTCATACAGTAATTGGGCAGTGTGGCAGGATACAAAATCAATGCCCAGAAGTCAGTGGCATTTCTATACACTAACAATGAGACTGAAGTAGAAGAAATTAAGGAGTCAATCCCATTTACAATTGCACCCAAAAGCATAAGATACCTAGGAATAAACCTAACCAAAGAGGTAAAGGATCTATACCCTCAAAACTATAGAACACTTCTGAAAGACATTGAGGAAGACACAAAGAGATTGAAAAATATTCCATGCTCATGGATTGGCAGAATTAATACTGTGCAAATGTCAATGTTACCCAGGGCAATTTACACGTTTAATGCAATCCCTATCAAAATACCATGGACTTTCTTCAGTGAGTTAGAACAAATTATTTTAAGATTTGTGTGGAATCAGAAAAGACCCCGAATAGCCAGGGGAATTTTACAAAAGAAAACTGTAGCTGGAGTCATCACAATGCCAGATTTCATGTTGTACTACAAAGCTGTGTCATCAAGAAAGTGTGGTACTGGCACAGAAACAGACACATAGATCAATGGAATAGAATGGAGAATCCAGAAGTGGACCCTCAACTTTATGGTCAACTAATATTCGATAAAGGAGGAAAGAGTATTCACTGGAAGAAAGACAGTCTCTTCCATAAATGGTGCTGGGAAAATTGGACATCCACATGCAGAAGAATGAAACTAGATCACTCTCTTTCACCATACACAAAGATAAAGTCAAAATGGATGAAAGATCTAAATGTGAGACAAGTTTCCATCAAAATCCTAGAGGAGATTACAGGCAACACCCTTTTTGAACTTGGCCACAGTAACATCTTGCAAGATACATCCACAAAAGCAAAAGAAACAAAAGCAAAAATGAACTATTGGGACTTCATCAAGATTAGAAGCTTTTGCAGCAAGGATACAGTCAACAAAACTCAAAGACAACCTACAGAATGGGAGAATATATTTGCAAATGACATATCAGATAAAGGGCTAGTTTCCAAGATCTATAAAGAACTTATTAAACTCAACACCAAAGAAACAAGCAATCCAATCATGAAATGGGCAAAAGACATGAACAGAAATCTCACAGAGGAAGACAGACATGGCTAACATGCACATGAGAAAATGCTCTGCATCACCTGCCATCAGGGAAATACAAATCAAAACCACCATGAGAGACCATCTCACATAGTGAGAATGGGGAAAATTAACAAGGCAGGAAACCACAAATGTTGGAGAGGATGCAGAGAAAAGGGAACCCTCTTACACTGTTGGTGGGAATGTGAAATGATGCAGCCTCTGTGGAAAACTGTGTGGAGGTTCCTCAAAGAGTTAAAAATAGATCTTCCCTACGACCCAGCAATTGCACTGTTGGGGATTTACCCCAAAGATGCAGATGCAATGAGACCCCGGGACACCTGCACCCCGATGTTTAGAGCAAAAATGTCCACAATAGCCAAACTGTGAAGGACCCTCATTGTCCATGGAAATATGAATGGATAACGAAGATGTGCTTTATGTATACGATGGAATATTACTCAGCCATCAGAAATGTCAAATAAAACCACCATTTCTTTCAACGTGGATGGAACTGGAGGGTATTATGCTGAGTGAAATAAGTCAATCGGAGAATAACAAACATTATATGGTCTCATTCATTTGGGGAATATAAATAATAGTGAAAGGGAATAGAAGGGAAGGGAGAAGAAATGGTTAGGAAATATCAGAAAGGGAGACAGAACTTGAAGACTCCTAACTCTGGGAAACAAACTAGGGGTGGTGGAAGTGGAGGAGGGCGGGGGGTAAGGGTGAATGGGTGATGGGCACTTTGGGGGGCACTTGACGGGATGAGCACTGGGTGTTATTCTGTATGTTGTAAAATTGAACACCAATAAAAAATAAATTTTCATTAAAAAATTTAAAAACAAAACAAAACATACCTCCATGAGATACCACCTCACACCAGAAAGAATGGCTGAAATTAACAACTCAGGAAACAACAGATATTGATAAGGATGTGGAGAAAGGGGAGCTTTTTTATACTCTTAGTGGGAATGAAAACAAGTGTAGCCACTCTGAAAAATAGTATGGAAGTTCTTCAAAAAGTCTAAAATAGAGCTAGCCTACAACCTAGGATTTGCACTGCTAGGTATTATCCAAAGGATAAAAATATAGTGACTTGAAGGAGTACATGCACCCCAATGTTTATAGCAGCAATGTCCACAATAGCCAAAATATGGAAAAAGCCCAGATGTTTTCCAATAACAGATGAATGGATAAGGATGATGTTATATATATGATCAGTAATATATATTAATAAGTATATAAGTAATATATATTAAATATATTACATAAGTAATATAAGTTATATATATATTACTTAGCTATCAAAAAGAATGACATCTTGCCATTTGTAATAAAGAGATTGTAATGCTAAGAAAAGAAGTCAGTCAGAGAAAGACAAATACCATATGATTTCATTCATGTAGAATTAAGAAAAACAGATGAACATGGAGGAAGGGAAGGAAAAATAAATTAATATGAAACCAGAGAGGAAGACAAACCATTAGAGACTCTTAACTCTCTAAAATTGAGGGTTGCTGGAGGGGACGTAGATTGGGGGATTGGGTACTAGGTGATGGGCATTAAGGAAGGCACTAGATGTAATGAGCACTGGATTTTATATGCAGCTGATGAATCACTAAATTCTACCTCTGAAACTAATAATAGACTATATTTTAATTAAATTTAATTACTTGATTTTTTAAGATTTTATTTATTTTTTCATGAGAGACACAGAGAGAGAGAGAGAGAGAGAGAGAGAGGAAGAGACACAGGAAGAGGGAGAAGCAGGCTCCATGCAGGGAGCCCGACGTGGGACTTGATCCTGGGTCTCCAGGATCACACCACAGGCCGAAGACTGCGCTAAATCACTAAGCCACCGGGGCTGCCCTTAAATTTAATTTAAATAAAAAAAAAATAAAACTTTAGAAAAAACTGGAAGTAAATATGGAAAAGCAGCATTGACTATTTCAGGATTATGTGAGTTATTTATTTCTGTTTTTCTGTATTTTCAAGTTTGGCAAAGAATACATTTTTTTTAAAAGATTTTATTTATTTATTTATTCATGAGAATGCACAGAGAGGAGCGAGAGAGAGGCAGAGACTCAGGCAGAGGGAGAAGCAGGCTCCATGCACCGGGAGCCCGAGGTGGGATTTGATCCCGGGTCTCCAGGATCGCGCCCTGGGCCAAAGGCAGGCGTCAAACCGCTGCACCACGCAGGGATCCCCAAAGAATACATTTTTATGAAAGGTTTTTTTTTTTTATTTTTTATTTTTTTACTATCCTCTCTAAATACCTAAATATGGGCTTTACTGGTCAAAGCTTTAGAAATACTGATTTAAAATTCCACATTTATGTATTTCCCATACCACATTGTGGTAGGTAGCTTCTCAATGAGGCCAGACTCCTGGTATTTATGACCTTATGTAATCACTTTCCCTTGAATATATACTAAACCAAGTGACTTGTGTCTAATATAGAATATATAGTAAGCAATAACAGATGTCACTTTGAAGATTAGGTTACAGAAACTAGGGCTCTGACTTGCCCATGCTCTCTCTCTGGCCCTCTCTTTTTGCTCAGTTGGAAACTGTTCTATGGAAGGGTATATATGACAAGACACTGGGCAGTCTGGCTGACAGCCAGTGAGAAAACAAATCAGTTAAATGTTTTCCAAGGAACTGAATCCTAATAACTACATAAGTGAGGATGTAAGCATATCCTTTCCTGGTGGAGGGACCCAAATCAAAAAAAAAAAAAAAAAAGAAAAAAAAAGAAAAAAAAGACCCAAATCATTGCAGGCATCTGATTTCTCCTTATGAGAGACTGAAATGAAGAACCCAGAAAGTCCACACCTGAATTCCTGACCCACCAAAACTATAAATATTTATCGTGTTGAGATGTTAATTTAGGAGATCAATAAGTAGCTAATAACAGATATTTGTGATACTTTTCTAAAATTTCAGATGTTCAATGTCTCACCCAAAATTCTCCAAGTAACAATTATGGTTAAAGGGTGATCTAATGATAAAAAATAAAATAGTAGAAATCTATAGCATTGAATAAGTATGTAAATAAAGGTAATTCTGATATTCTGAGAAATGATTGTGTTTAACATTTGGGTGTGACTTAAATCATATAGCTGCCTTTGAATATAAGAAGTGGAATGAATGAGACAGAAAAAAGGTATCACACAATTCATGATTCATGTGTGTGGTCTTTTTAAAAAATATTTTATTTATTTATGAGAGAGACAGAGAGAGAGGCAGAGACATAATGGTTATTTACTAGGGATTAAGCAGTTAATGCACTAAAGTAAAGTGTCATTTGTAATTTCAACAGGAAAATTTACCTGTTACAATACAATGGCTGGAACTGGGAGTGGTCATTTCAACCAAGTAATCAAACTTAGTATCATGAATAGCAGTAAAACTTGACATTACAGACATCCTGACATAATACAGTTAATATGAACACAGGATTATTTATGATTTTTTAACAAAAATATTTAACCTGATCCAAATCCAGCCTTTGTATCTACCTTCTAGTTTAGAGGAAATATAGGGGACAGAGGACAAAACCAGAGGAAAAAATCAGATCTAGAATCAGGGTATTGTATCTGACAACTGGCCCGATGTTTTCAAATTATTGCTGTCATGAAATAAAGATAAGAGTATTACTCTAGATTTAAGATTTAAAGACTTACAATGTATTAATCTTGATTAGATTCTGGTTTTAAAAAGTAGTTATAAAAGACATTTTTTCACACAGAGAGATATAGCTGAAGCAAGTATGATTTTTTTTAAGAAAACGGTAATAGTTACATTAAACACCATACTTTTTATTTAACTTCTCCATGTATTTGAAAATTTTCATAATAAAAATTTGGGAAAGGATGAATTATTCATTTAGTAAATGTTATTAAGATAACTGATTATCCATTTAGAAAAAAAGTAGAATCTTAAACTTCACACCAAACATTCAGAAGAAAATATAGAAGAATATAATCACACCCTTGGGGTAGGGGAGAATTTCTTATACTTCTTGCAAAAGGCCTACCACAGGGGAAAAAAAAAGTACAAACTGACTATATTAAAATTAAATGCTCTGATATATCAAAGGACGATTGTATTACCCTGAATTACCTAGAAAGCAAAGTATATGACACAAATTTATGTTTAAGCAGTTTGTCAGGGTGTATGATCTTAGGAGGCAGGAGTGAGGAGCAGGGAAAGCAAAGCAGAAAAGGTGAAAGAGCCAAGATAAGGATGCATTATAAAGTTGGCAACCTCTATAGGTCACTGGTTGCTTTATCTCACAGGACCACCTGATTAGGCATATGAAACAGATCTTAGAACTCTGGGGAGAGTTAGAAGATGGGATTTATCCATTAGCCTCCATACTGATGGTCAAAGTTTTGCCCAACAGACTCTCTGTTTTCACATTTCCAAGTTGTATGTGCATGAAACCTGAATGCATTCTTGTAGTGTCTCATGGCCACTGCTGTAATAGAGAAACTAGAAGGATAAGATAGAGAATAGAAACCAGAGGCACACATTTTGGGCCTGATGTAAAGTGCTACTAAGTATCCTTTACAGGGCAGCCTGGATGGCTCAGTGGTTTAGTGCTGCCTTCTTCCAGGGGCGTGATCCTGGAGACCCAGGATCGAGTCCCACGTCAGGCTCCCTGCATGGAATGGAGCCTGCTTCTCCTGCCTGTGTCTCTGCCTCTCTCTCTCTCTCTCTCTCTCTGTGTGTGTGTGTCTCTCATGAATAAATAAATAAAATCTTTTAATAAATAAATAAATATCCTTTACATAAAACTGGACAGATCCGGCACAATAATTGTATCCACAGCAGTGGCAAGAATGAGAGACAGGTGAGGCTAAGAGGAATTAAAGATGTGCATAGAGGTGTTTGATTCAGCCTACCCCAGGCACCCAAACACAAAATATAGGATAGTGGTAATTTCTAGAAAAGGAGGAAGAGGGAATTAAATCAGGATAGTAAGAAAGGTATGTAGGAGTCTTCAACTGTATATGTAAAATTTATTTCTTCAACAGTATATCTAATTCTTTCTTTAAAATCACATGTGAGACATAATGTTTACATTGGAGAAAGTTGAGTGGTACATAGATGGATGCTTATGTTATTTTCAAAATTATTCTCTATCACATTAAATATAAAATAATATAAAAATTGATGGGATGAGCACTGGGTGTTATTCTATATGTTGGCAAATTGAACACCAATAAAAAAATTATAAAAAAATTTTCAAAAACAGTCTATAATGTTTGAAGAGGTAAGTAACTTATAAATCCATTGACTTTCAAATTATCATGGTTTAACATAACCTTGTTCTTACCATTCCTTCAACCTTATTTTGGAGAGATAATTATTGGGCTGATATTCTTTGATACAAGTTAAGACCACTGGGCATTTAAAACTCTTATGGTTTTTCATAGCTGTCAACAATGAAAATTTAAAATATCAGTTTTTTGGTGATTGCCTTCTTTATCAACTTTGCATTACACATTCTATCAATTCTTACATGTGTCTGTTCCCCACAGAACTCTTCTCTTACCCTTCTAAGAGAACATACATAGAGAACGCTCTATTTCCTTACTCTACTTTTTATTCTTTGTAGCACGTTAGAATGTATATTTGTTTGTTGTTGGTTTTCCAAATTTAGAATATCAATTCTATGATAGCAGACTATTGTTAACCACTGCATAGTTAATATCTCGAAGAGTGCATGGCATATTTTAAGCATTGAATAAATACTTCATCAATGAATGAGTGAATGAATGAATGAAAAATAAGCAAATGGTTCTTTGAAGTGATTTTTACTCAGCTGTCAGATTTATTAAAGTTCTTTGTTATTTTTCACATAAAGTAGAGACAAAGAGACAAAAAACTGAAAGTGCAAAAAATAGAAATCATGTCTCTATGTATGGATATAAACATACCACATAAATCCATGTTTCCCTGTGTTTATATATTTACTTAAAGTGTGCGTGTATGTGTGCATGTAAAACCCATATACACACATTTATTTTTTCCAATCAGGAAGACATGCACTTTTTCCTGTTCTGAAGAAGAAGAAGAAAAAAAGATCTTAATAATACATAATTTACATTGCAACTGCTTCTTTATTTGAAATTTAAATGTTGACTTTCTAGAAATGTAGCAATTTTTCAAATCTTACCACAGTAAAATACACCTTGGAAATTAAAACAGAACCTATTTAAACAACCGGACTTTGCTTTAGCATGTGTTTCAAATTACTTAATTAACATATTAATAATAGTTATTATAATAACTTGTAGAGGAACATTCCTGTATTTAAAGACAATCTTAATATTTTATACTCTTTTTTTTTTTTTTTATTGGTGTTCAATTTACTAACATACAGAATAACACCCAGTGCCCGTCACCCATTCACTCCCACCCCCCGCCCTCCTCCCCTTCTACCACCCCTAGTTCGTTTCCCAGAGTTAGCAGTCTTTACGTTCTGTCTCCCTTTCTGATATTTCCCACACATTTCTTCTCCCTTCCCTTATTTTCCCTTTCACTATTATTTATATTCCCCAAATGAATGAGAACATATAATGTTTGTCCTTCTCCGACTGACTTACTTCACTCAGCATATTAATTTTTATATTACTTATTATTATACAAATATTACCTGAAAACATTCTTGTTAAGAGTTAAACAATGTAGAAATGTTAAGAACAGCACAACCCAAACATATTTCCTTACCTAAGATCACACTATGCATATCCCTTTGAAACTTTATTATGTAACATGACTTGTATACTGTTCTATTACAATACAAATATTTTGGGGAGGCATTTTTCAAAGGGTCTCTAATGATTTTGTGTACAGAGGCACTAACTGTGATTCTATTCTCAATTTTTTTCAAGGATATTTATAAAGAGCCTTGAAAGGTAATAATTATGTCTCTCTCCAAAGCAAAGGGCAGTTTGTTTTTTCATTGTTTGGTATAATAAAGGTAATATCTCCTTCCAGGGAACATTTCAAGCAGTTTTGCTTATAACTCATTTTAAAAGATTCTGAACTTGCAGTTTTTCAGGTATGACAAACCCACTATATTCGCAGCTTCCACCTACATGGCTCTGTGTTGCCCCTATGGGACTTGGGGTCAAGGGCAACAGACACAAACATGAAGTTCATGCTGCTTGCTATATTGTGAGTAATCAAGTCCTTTGTCTCTGACCCTGAAGTCTCATTTCTTATGCCAAGACCTATGAAATTATAGTAGGCTAACTTAGTTGGTAAGTAGTAAGATCTTAAACCTTTAACTATTTTGACAGCTTTTGATGAGAGAGATAGGACACTGATAGAAAAATAGCTCTCTGGAAGTGAAAGGATGAGGGTCTTACAAATCAGGTTTGAGATATGAAATGAGTATCTGAGATTCAATAGTACATGTTGTTGCCCCGATAACAGAGACAAGTTGTAAAAGACCATCACTGTCCTACCTGTTACTGAGTGTTTAGAGACTGAGAAATAAGTGGTAAGATTTAAATAAGCCACCTAAATGGTATTTTTATTGTCCCTGCTCTCTCCAGGAGGGAGGGGGAATGGATTTTATCACAACAATGAAGCAAAAACCCCAGACTCCAGCTGAAAAGCATTATGGTTACAGCAACCAAGTCAGGAGATCCCTAAAGGTGAAATAAATGATGTCAACAATGAAATACAGAATTGTGAGTGGATCGAAAACCTTAGTAGTTCATTTAGTTAAGCTGAGCAGCTGCCCACTTCTCAAAACTGATGGTGTCTTGTAAACTGCAGCCATTCCTTCCCTTCATGTCTCCTGTTTCCTCTTTCACCTTTTACTGTTAGCCTTAGCTTCTTTAAGTGCCAAGATAAAGCATGGAGCTTGACCTCAAGGAGGACCAAGGGCTGCATGCACCCAAATAACTTTCTGGGGAACTTTAGAAAGGAGAAAGATTAAAACTTTGATGTCTCTGTTAGATATAAGAACCCAAGTTAACATCTTTCCTGATCATGTTACCAGGGGGCTCAGATTCGAATACAGATTTTTGATTGGGTTTATACTAGGGAAGCAAAGCTAATATGACTTTGTGAGTGGGGTTCTTTTGGTTTATTTAATGTTACTCTTGCCTATACATTTATTTATTCTTATTTTAAAAATTATTTATTTATTTGACAGAGAGAGAACAATCAGGGAGGAGCTGCAGAGGGAGAGGGGGAAGCAGACCCCCTACTGAGCAGAAAGCCCGATGTAGGGCTTGATCCCAGGACCCTAGGATCATGACCTGAGCCAAACGCAGATGCTTAATCAACTGAGCCACTCAGGCACCCCTGGCCTCTACATTTAAAAGTATAACAAAAATTGGTGTGATATGCTTGTACTTCTTTTCCCCTTTTATCAGAGAAGATTATTCCTACTAGGAAAAAAACATATATAGAGAAGTGCTAGTACAGTTAGGGCCCATAATCCTAACATCTTTGGGCTCTAAGTCTCTATGACTCATGATTTTCTAATCAGACCATCTGACAAAGGGAAGCTTCTCCATGTGGAGACAACCTTGGGATTTTGGATTTATCAGTTTTCTTGAAAAATAACTAAGTTGCCACCTGAAGCAAAACTGCTGATTCAATGCAGATAGACTTATGATTCCTGCCAAAAATCAACCTGGTTGTTTCATGGTGGGAGAATCTACATAGCACAAGTCATATTTCCCTTCCCACCCTTCATAGAATGATTATATGAACTTTTGAACCTTTCTCAAACCTATGTGTATTGCCTCATGGCTGTTTACACTTTCTTAGACTACAGACTTTCTGTTCCACTTTGATTAGATGATTCTAGTCATGCCATCATAGCCCTTAAGACTAATGTGTGTCATGTATTCAGCTTTCTGGATCATTTACAGTCTGACAATGGTGTACTGTTATCACAAAAGTGACTCAAGAATGGACTGATGGATGTTTTCATGCTTCTCACCACCTACAGGTATCTGTTATTTTTGACCTCCTCAAAAATCATCTAAAAAAGATTTCTCAATCTTTCTTGCCTCCTTCTTATCTACACATTTTAATTAGGAAGGAAGTTTTGTCACTAAAATCAGCTTTTTCCACAAAGAAATCATCTCTTCTCAGCAGCTTTCTGGAAAATTATTAGGACAAAAGGGTTGGGAATCATTATAATGCCCTATATTGAAAATTCAGGATTCTACCCTGACCAGTTCTGAACATGGTATGCCATTCTCTCTCCCAGCGATAGACCTAAGCTGACATAATTGATGTACTGGAGGTGAAAGCCTAGACAAAAGGAGTCTAGAAGTTTCAAATATAATTCTGATTAAATTTCCTAAAAATATCCCCGTCTCTCTTGCATTTGACTCTTTCCTATGAAAGGTTTGGTTGTGAACAGGATATGTTTTTTGAAAAGATAAAGTATGGCTACTGGAATAGAATATACTGATATTGTGCTGAAAGATATGAGAGTGGGAAAATATTAATGATTTTTTTTTTGTCTTTTAGAACCACATCTCTGGAGCCTTTGTCATGAATGAAAATGCCCTTGTGCCACTCTCCCAAACTTTTGCTAGCAGCTTAGACTTTACTGATTATTGGGTCTTCCATACCCACTAGATAGCTCCAAACATGAATTAATCACTTAACCTTATTGATAAGTCTATCAGAAACAACAGGAGATGACGGTAGCTCCTATACCTCCCATGCATAATCTCAAATGTTCCTCCTTCTCAGTCATTCTGTTGGGTAGATGATTGCCACCTTGTTGATGATAGGCATAGGTTTAACAGACTGCCCTCAGGCAGACCCTTCAAAAACAGTTCTACTATTAAACTGCATTTGAAATGTTAGGGTTTGCCAGTTGGCCAACAGGCAACACTGGAGGCACTATAAACTTGCTCTCTGGTTAACATACACCACAATGGTGAAGTCCTATCCATTGTAAACAATGCTTTCTTTCCATGGACATCATATATACTCTCTGTACTTCTTGTGTAGAAGCCAAGCATTAACTTGCTTCTCTGAAGAAAACGTGATGATTTGTAGGGATAGTTAAAGATGGTATAAGAGGACTTCAAATATTAAGGGCATGGTGCCTTGGTCCTGGAAGTCATGCAAGTCAGTTTCAAATCACTGGATAGGATTGTCATAGAAGATAGTTATCTTCTTTATTATTTCCTCTTATGAACCAAAGTGGATTCTGTACAATCACATTCTTTTGTAACTATATTAATACCTCAGGGCAAGTAGAAAGCTTTCTGTTAGGGACTGGATGTTTGTGTCTCCCCTGCCCCCAAATTCATATGTTGAAGTCCTAACCTCCAGTGTGATGGTATTTGGAGATAGGGCCTTTACGGAAGTAATTAAGTTTAAATGAGATCATAATGGTGAGGCCCTGCTCTGATAGGACTAGTGTTCTTATGAAAAAAAGATGCCAGAGAGCTCTTGCTCCCATCACCCGACACACATAACCTGACACATGCACACACACAGAGGAAAGATCATGCGAGAACTCAGCAAGAAAGTGTCCATCTGCAAGCCAGGAAGACAGCTCTCACCAGAAATCAAATTGATTGGAACCTTGACTTGGACTTCTAGCCTCCAGACTGTGAGAAAATAAATTTCTGTCATTTGAGTCATTTAGTCCTTGATACTTTGTTATGGCAGCCTGAGCAGACTAAGATACTTACTAAGGTAGATCCTGAATGGGTTATGGTATTTGCTTAACTGTTTGGATTCAGGAATTTGAGACTGGGGAAAGCCCATAGTTGAAGACAATACTGCATGTTGGGTTCATCTTTATGCTTGAAACTCTATTTTTGGTAATCTTAATTAAATTCTATATATGGCAAGTTAATCTTAGCCCTGTTCGTCAGATTAATCAGAGTAGTGGCATATTCATGAAGAAATTTGACAGATGCAAAAATGGTGTAGAAATGAGAGCTCGATATAGTTGGGGGACAATTTTCCATGGGTCTCTTGTTTCTACACAATGTGAAGGCAGAGATACTAACTGATTTTGTTCAGAATTACTTTTCAAAGAATGTGTGTAGGAGAAAACAACTTTGGAAGATAGAGATGCCTCCCTCTGGGGATGGGAGGAAGGTCTATTCACTGTCCACTGTAATAAAATGGTAATGGTAACATTTCCCTCCATGGCAAGTTCTAAGCAAGTTTTCTTACAACCCATTAATATAATATCATAGTCCCTAAACTCCAGATTCCTCCTCTGTGATACAAGCCTACTATGTGTGTAGCATCCAAGCAAGCCTCTCTGTATCACCTTCATAGTCAGGGGAAACTATGTGAATGTGAATTTCATGATGCTTTTCTTACCGTGAATAATAAAAGTATTTTACTTTGATCCAGGAGTTTCATGTCTTCTGCCAACATCTGTGAAATACTAAGTCATTAACTTCCAAGTAAGGTAAAAATCTCAGATTCCTGACAGTTCTAGACAGTAGGTTCATCTCATTCTTTCTAGTGGCCGCATATTTGTATGTACAAAAACTATTTAATCAGCTACTTGTTTTTGGAAAATTAGGGGGTTTCAAATATTTTTCTACTAAAACAATACTTCAGTGAGTATCCTTATCCATATGTATTTATACATCTGAGTGCTTTTCTGCAGAACATACAGTTCTAGCAACAGAAATATTCTTTTTAAATATATTCACATATATGCAAAAAACCCTGTAATCATTTACATATCTGCTAATACTTTGCAAGAGTATCCCTTTTCTTATAGATGATAAATACTATGTTGTTTTAATTTTGATTACCTGAATATTGGTGAGAATGATTTCCTTGTCATGTCCACTGACTGCTTGCATTTCTTCTATAAAGATTCTTTTCACGTACATGACAAATTTTCCACCAAGTAGTTTTATTTTTTATTGAATTATAAAAACTCTTTATATATGGACTTTAGTTCCCTTTGTTGTCTACTATGAAAATATACATTCCAATTATATATTTTGTTACTGAATTATGCTGATGATATTTAAATCATACAGAGATTTGAAAATTCTACAGTCCAATTAGTCAATCTTTTCCTTTATGGTTTATAGATTTTCTGTCTTGTTTCAAAATGCCTTTCTTACTAAGTTTATTCTCTTTTATACCATCCTAGTTTCTTCTAAGAACTCTCAATTTTTAAATGAACTATTTACTGCAACAGACCACAGCCACATATCTTCTGTAAATATGAACCATATGAGAAGTTAGCTTTACAGTTATTATATACTCAAAATTATATTATTTCTAATCTGTTAAATATCATCTGCTATTTTTCTAATTTCAGTTAATAGGCCCTGATTATTTAAAGGTAAAAATACAATATTCTTTATAAATTTATACAACACACATTCATCAGGGCAATGTCAATATGTTTTCTTTTTCATAGAGATATAACAAAATTGACCCATAATTTACTTTGCAACTATTCTCAGGTGAGCATTATATAACCCATGGAGGTAAAGATCCTTGCCCAAGGTCATAAAAAATAATCTTGCATGAGGCTAAAATCCATAGTACCAGTTATATTTGTGTCTATATGCATGTGTCTGTTTTCTCACTGAGCCATTTGACTCTTAATTGAGGCCCAAAAGGAACATGTTTATAAAGAAAAATGTGTGAAAGTTACAAAAGAAAGATCTTAATCAAAATTACATATTTAATATCTACATTTCCGTTACCCAGCTGGAATCTGCATTCTTCCTCATTCTACTGTTTTGGATAAGAACAGCTGCTTATGATGACATAGGCAGTCTTCTCCAGCCTTCTGTTTCAGGCAGCAGTTTATGTCTTTCTCTCTGAAATTAGCTGGAACAGTTTTAAGCATTTTCCTGTTTCCTCTAGGCACATGCAATAACAGGATAAGGATTACAGCATCTGTCCTCAAGATTATGTTAAGATTTTACAATGTTTCTTGATTATTTGAGGACCAGCAAATTACGAAGTTAAGAAGAGAAGTTTGTGGCTAGATTTGATCAAGATTTAAACAAACAGATGAAAAGAGGTCAATGTTTACAATATAGAGGAGGAAAGGAGTACTTGGGGAGCAATAAGGAGATTAAACATCAAAGATAGTTCCACATTGGGAAGGGAAACACCAGGTATTTAAAGTATTTAACTTGATGGGTAATAGACACCATGGAGAGAGTATTCTTGTCCTAGGTTGGTCAAAGAATCTGATATATTTTCTTGCTGCACTAATTCCTCTGAGGATCTTTTCTTCCTACTCAGCCTCATAAGTCCCCATTCTAATGCAATCTTCTCCTTTTTTCCTAGTCAGCTTGACATTCTTCCCACCTGTCCCCACTCAGAAGAGCCTATTAATACTCTCCATTGCTGATGTTCTTATAATGCATAGAAAGGTAGAAATCTCTGAAAAATTCTTCAAGGAAAATTAATTTGGCTAGAAACAGACAATAAAAAAAAAGAAAGGGCAGGGACATAATATTAGAAAGAATATTTTAATGATGCCAGAGCCAGAGAAGAAAAATGCAAGTCTATCACAGAATATAGGAAGGAGCTCCATCCAAAGAAATGTAAAATACTTTCCAAAAATATATGCACACACACACACACACACACACAGAAAAAAGGTTGCCAAGTTGATGGGAAGAAAAACAAATATGTTGGGATAGCAGAAATCTAAATTTAATAATTTATACCTGCACAAGATGTACTTTTTCTTTAAAATAATAACATAAATACCATTGTTAATAATGTGAAAAATGTCTGCATACATAATGTAGGCCTAAGCCACATTATGAAATAGGTGATGTCATTTGCACTTTCTTATTTCACCTGTAAGTGCTTATTACCCTTAAACTTAGGAGTGCTCTTTGTAATTTTTTAAAAGATTTATTTATTTTAGAGAGAGACAATGTGTAGCCATGAGTATGGGTGCAGGGGCAGAGGGAGAGGGAAAGAAATCCTCAAGTAGACTCTCCACCAAGTGTGGAGCTCCACACAAGGCTTGATCCAAAGAACCTGAGATCATGACCTAAGCCGAATCAAGACTTGGATGCTTAACCAACTGAGCCACCCAGGCACCCCTCTTTGTCCTATTCTTACAGGGCCCAGCCCTCATCTGGATAACAGCTATTCTGCATTATAGTGCCATGAGATTATGTCCTTCCTCAAGCATTGTATACTTTATAAAATCTTGCTCAGCATTCAAAAGCCAAATTCTCTATGAAGACATCCTTACCCTCCTCTCTTCATAGACAGTGTTATTATATTCTGATTCTGAGCTCACCTACAAGTTCTGAGTCTCTATTGTTATACTAACAGCACTGTACAATAATTATGTGTCACCTCTTTGTCTCTTCCAATAGATCGTGTGCTCTTTTAAGGAAGAAACCATATAATATTTGGCAATCCCAACACCTATGACCACACGTGAAAAACAGTAGAAACTCAATAAATGTTTAAAGGAATGATTATCCTTTCTTGTTATCACTATTTATGGTTTGAGTTTTTATACTCTTCAATGACGCCCTCCCCCGAGATGTTATAGACTAAGAGCATTGATCTTCTCTAACATGAAAATTGCTGTAGTATATCCTGAAAATTTGGGCATCTACTTCTGTATGGTCTATCTCTAATAAAGAGCACTTAATTGTTGTATCTGAAAACATTTAAGCCTTCTTACCCTCTTCCTTCCATTATACTCTTTTCTTTAACTTCTCACTTCCTTTTTTTTTACATATGTATTTTATTTTATTTTTTTATAAATATATTTTTTATTGGTGCTCAATTTGCCAAAATATAGAATAACACCCAGTGCTCATCCCATAAAGTGCCCCCCCCCAGTGCCCCTCACCCAGTCGCCCGACCCCCCACCTACCTCCCTTTCCAACACCCCTTGTTCGTTTCTCAGAGTTAGGAGACTCTCATGTTCTGTCTCCCTTTCTGATATTTCCCATTCACTTTTTCTCCTTACCCCTTTATTCCCTTTCACTATTTCTTATATTCCCCAAATGAATGAGACCATATAATGTTTGTCCTTCTCCGATTGACTTATTTCACTCAGCATAATACCCTCCAGTTCCATCCATATCGAAGCAAATGGTGGGCATTTGCCATTTCCAATAGCTGAGTAATATTCCATTGTATACATAAACCACATCTTCTTTATCCATTCATCTTTCTTTTTTTAATTTTTATTTATTTATGATAGTCACACACAGAGAGAGAGAGAGAGAGAGGCAGAGACACAGGCAGAAGGAGAAGCAGGCTCCATGCACTGGGAACCTGACGTGGGATTCGATTCCGGGTCTCCAGGATAGCACCCTGGGCCAAAGGCAGGCACTAAACTGCTGCGCCACCCAGGGATCCCTCCATTCATCTTTCGATGGACACCAAAGCTCCTTCCACAGTTTGGCTATTGTGGACATGGCTGCTATAAACATCGGGGCACAGGTGTCCCAGCGTTTCATTGCATCTGTATCTTTGGGGTAAATCCCCAGCAGTGCAATTGCTGGGTCATAGGGCAGATCTTTTTTGAACACTTTGAGGAACCTCCACACAGTTTTCCAGAGTGGCTGCACCAGTTCACATTCCCACCAACAGTGCAAGAGGGTTCCCCTTTCTCCACATCCTCTCCAACATTTGTGGTTTCCTGCCTTGTTAATTTTCCCCATTCTCACTGGTGTGAGGTGGTATCTCATTGTGGTTTTGATTTGTAGTTCCCTGAGGGCCAGTGATGCGGAGCATTTTCTCATGTGCTTGTTGGCCATGTCTATGTCTTCCTCTGTGAGATTTCTGTTCATGTCTTTTGCCCATTTCATGATTGGATTGTTTGTTTCTTTGCTGTTGAGTTTAATAAGTTCTTTATAGATTTTGGATACTAGCCCTTTATCTGATGTCATTTGCAAATATCTTCTCCCATTCTGTAGGTTGTCTTTTAGTTTTGTTGACTGCTTCTTTTGCTGTGCAAAAGCTTCTTATCTTGATGAAGTCCCAATAGTTCATTTTTGCTTTTGTTTCTCTTGCCTTCATTGATGTATTTTGCAAGAAGTTACTGTGGCCAAGTTCAAAAAGGGTGTTGCCTGTGTTCTCCTCTAGGATTTTGATGGAATCTTGTCTCACATTTAGATTTTGATAGGGATTGCATTAAACGTGTAAATTGCCCTGGGTAACATTGACATTTTCACAATATTAATTCAGCCAATCCATGAAATTGGAATATTTTTCCATCTCTTTGTGTCTTCCTCAATTTCTTTCAGAAGAGTTCTGTAGTTTTTAGGGTATAGATCTTTTACCTCTTCGGTTAGGTTTATTCCTAGGTATCTTATGCTTTGGGGTGTAATTGTAAATGGGATTGACTCCTGAATTTCTCTTTCTTCAGTCTCATTGCTAGTGTATAGAAATTCCACTGCCTTCTGGGCATTGATTTTGGATCCTGCCACACTGCCAAATTGCTGTATCAGTTCTAGCAGTGTTGGGGTGGAGTCTTTTGGGTTTTCTATGTAGAGTATCATGTCATCTGCAAAGAGTGAGAGTTTGACTTCTTTGCCAATTTGAATTTTATTTTGCCTTTTATTTCTTTTTGTTGTCTGATTGCTGAGGCTAAGACTTCTAGTACTCTGTTAAATAGCAGTAGTGAGAGTGGACATCCCTGTCATGTTCCTGGTCTTAGGGAAAAGACTCCAAGTGTTTCCCCATTGAGAATATTTGCTGTGGGCTTTTCATAGATGGCTTTTAAGATGCTAAGGAATGTTCCCTCTATCCCTACACTCTGAAGAGTTTTGATCAGGAATGGATGCTGTATTTTGTCAAATGCTTTCTCTACATCTTTTGAGAGGATCCTATGGTTCTTATTTTGTCTCTTGCTGATATGATCAATCACATTGATTGTTTTATGAGTATTGAACCAGCCTTGCATCCCGGGGATAAATCCCACTTGGTCATAGTGAATAATCTTCTTAATGTATTGTTGGATCCTATTGACTAGTATCTTGTTGAGAATTTTTGCATCCATGTTCATCAGGGATATTGGTCTATAATTCTCTTTTTTGGTGGGGTCTTTGGTTTTGGATTTAAGATGATGCCGGCCTCATAGAACGAGTTTGGAGGTATTCTATCTCTTTCCATCTTTCCGAACAGCTTTAGTAGAATAGGTACAGTTTCTTTTTTAAACGTTTAATGATAGAACACAGGCAACACCCTTTTTGAACTTGGTCACAGCAACTTCTTGCAAGATACCTCCATGAAGGCAAGAGAAACAAAAGCAAAAACGAACTATTGGGACTTCATCAAGATAAGAAGCTTTTGCACAGCAAAAGAAACAGTCAACAAAACCAAAAGACAACCTACAGAATGGGAGAAGATATTTGCAAATGACGTATCAGATAAAGGGCTAGTATCCAAAATCTATAAAGAACTTATTAAACTCAACAGCAAAGAAACAAACAATCCAATCATGAAATGGGCAAAAGACATGAACACAAATCTCACAGAGGAAGAAATGGACATGGCCAACAAGCACATGAGAAAATGCTCTGTATCACTGGCCATCAGGGAAATACAAATCAAACCCACAATGAGATACCACCTCACACCAGTGAGAATGGGGAAAATTAACAAGGTAGGAAGCAACAAATGTTGGAGAAAGAAGAACCCTCTTGCACTGTTGGTGGGAATGTGAACTGGTGCAGCCACTCTGGAAAATTGTGTGGAGGTTCCTCCAAGAGTTAAAAGTAGTTCAGCCCTATGACCTAGCGATTGCACTGCTGGGGATTTACCCCAAAGATACAGATGCAGCGAAACGCCAGGACACCTGCACCCCAATGTTTATAACAGGAATGTCCACAGTAGCCAATCTGTGGAAGGAGCCTTGGTGTCCATCGAAAGATGAATGGATAAAGAAGATGTGGTTTATATATACAGTGGAATCTTACTCAGCCATTAGAAACGACAAATGCCCACCATTTGCTTAGATGTGGATGTAACTGGAGGGTATTATGCTGAGTGAAATAAGTAAATCGGAGAAGGACAAACATTATATGGTCTCATTCATTTGGGGAGTATAAGAAATAATGAAAGAGAATAAAAGGGAAAGGAGAAAAAATGAGTGGGAATTATCAGAAAGGGAGACAGAACATGAGAGACTCCTAACTCTGGGAAACGAACAAGGGGTGGTGGAAAGGGAGGTGGGTGGGGAGTGGGGGTGACTGGGTGACGGGTACTGAGGGAGGCACTTGGTGGGATGAGCACTGGGTGTTATGCTATATGTTGGCAAATTGAACACCAATAAAAAATAAATAAATAAAATTTTAAATAAAGAAACCACGACCTAATTAAATTTCACCCTAGATGATTCTGTCGATTTCAGAGACCAGAAATTTAAATCAAAGATCACAAGAAAATAAAACAAAGGACCACTAAAGTGAAAAAGAAAGTTTAAAACAAAGGTGTAAAAAATAAAATGTCCTGAATCCCCAAAAAGAAGAAAAAAAGAAGAGAAAAATAGAGTAGAAAAAAAGCAAAAGTAATGAGAAAAATAAAAAAAAATAAAAAAGGAGAAGAAAAAACTGGGTGACTGGGAGTTTGTAGTGGTGACGAGGTTGTAATGGAGTAAAAATGTAGTCTACCTCAGTTGTCCTACAGGATGATCCTCTTGGTTTTGAGTATATTAAGTTCATGTGTGTGTTAGAATATGCTCAGTCCCATATTTATATACGCCAGAAATACTTGTAGAGAGCCCCGCCATTGACCACCAAAACATAATTGAGATAAAAGAGGGGGGCACAATGGGAATGAAGATAGAATATAATCTCATCGAATGAACCAGCATACTATACCACTTGTTTCTGGGTGCATGGTGGTTATGTTTTAGAATGTATTAACTTCTGCCATTGTAGAACAAAATGAGGCAGGGAAAAAAAAAAAAACAGAACAAAAATACATATCTTTTATATGTCCCAAAATTAAGTCGAATGTGTTAATGGGCATCTGGTAGTGGAAAATATATCTAACACCTGCAATTATAGAAATATAAAAGTCAAAAAGGAAGAAACTTAAAAATGAAGAAGTGGTAAAATATTGTAGTTAAAGTAGGAAAAGAGAAAAAAATGGAAATTTACAGTCTGATATAAAAACGAATTGTACTGGAAAAAGGAAAAAATAGGAGGGGTACCCTCTGGTTCTATATACTGTAAATCCCTCGTCTTGCCCTGCAGCTTTCCGGTGCTGTTTGGTCAAGAACGTGCTCTTCCCCTGTTCTTCCAGTTGGTCTTCCGGGGGGAGGGACCTGCTCTGCTGATTCTCAGGTGTGTGTGCCTTGGGGGAATGACCCCTGCTGTGTGCCGGGCTCAGTGGGAGCTGCTTATCCTGTGAGGGCTTTGTTCCCTGGTGGCTCCATCCCTTCCAGGCACAAGGTGAAACAAGGAGGAAAAACAACAATGGTGGTGGCCAGAATTCCAGCTCTGGAGTCAGCTCCCCACTAGTAACTACCACGGTCTCCCAGTCCGCACTGGCCTAGACGCTCCCAGTCCAGCAGGGGTGGGATGATCTGAACAGTAGGGGGATGCCTGGTGGCAGGATATTTCTTGATGTCCTGTGCCCTCCCCATCTCTGCCTGTCCCAGGCAGAATGCAGGATGGTGGGCTGTGTCCGCTCCAGCCCTGTGGGATCTGGGGCCTGTGCTGCTGGAATTGTGCTCCCCGGGGCCGTGGCTCCCTAAGGCAGCAGGGCACAGTCACCTCCGTCTGGAGCCACCCGTCTAACTGACTGGCTTCTCCCAGATGCTCCACCGGGTGGACGCTCCAGCTCTTTACCGATATAGGCCCACAGTTTGTGATGCGCTTTCCCCCATGCGCACTTCCTGTATTAGTGATTCTGGAAAACTGAAGGCTTCACTGCCCCTCCTGTGATTCTGCCCAAGTTCCCTGCTAAGCGCTTTTCTGTCTGGGAAGAATCAGGTGTGGATTTTTTAAAGTTCCTGCTTCTCCAGGGCTGGGATTTCCTGTCCCAGAGGCTTTCACCACTGGCCTTAGCCCATCTCCTCACAGTGCCCCTCCCCCACTTGATTCTTCTTTATTTTATGTTTTTCCACCTTCCTACTTTGTTAGAAGTGAAAACCCTTCTCTTTGTAGCATTCCGGCTATTCTCCCTTTAAATCTTAGGTCGAATTCGTAGGTGTTCAGAACGGTTTGAAAGTTATCTAGGTAAGTCGGTGGGGCCAGGTGAGTTGAGGACACTTACTCTTATGCCATCTTGCCCCACCTCCCAGAATACACATTCTTTTTAAGTGCACATACTAGAATAGATCACATATTTGGTCATAAACCGGGCCTGAACAAGTACAAAATGATTGAAATCATATCATGGATATTTTCAGACTACAACAATGAAACTTGAAGTTAACCACAAGAAAAAATTTAGAATGAGCAAAACTACATGGAGATTATAAAGAACATCCTACTAAGGAATGAATAGGTTAACTAGGAAATTAAAGAAGAAATTAAAAAGAAATACATGGAAGCAAATGAAAATGAAAACATGACAGTCCAGAACCTTTGGGATACAATAAGAGCAGTCCTGAGAGGAAAGTATATTACAGTATAGGCCTCCTCAAGAAGCAAAAAAAGTCTCAAATACACCACCCAATCTTGGAAGCTAGAAAGGAAACAGGATATAAAGCCTAAAATCAGCAGAAGAATGGAAATAATAAAGATTATAGCAGAAATAAATGATAGAGAAACAAACAAACAAACAAATCCCAGTAGAACAGACCAATGAAACTAAGAGCTGGTTCTTTGGAAAAATAAAATAAAATTGTTAAACCCCTAGCCACGTGGGGATCCCTGGGTAGCTCGGTGGTTTAGCGCCTACCTTTGGCCCAGGGCGTGAACCTGGAGTCCCAAGATCAAGTCCCACATCGGGCTCCCTGCATGGAGCCTGCTTTTCCTTCTTCCTGTGTCTCTGCCTCTCTCTCTCTCTCTCTCTCTCTCTCTCCTCCCATTTCTGTGTCTCTCATGAATAAATAAATAAAAATCTTAAAAAAACCCTAGCCATGTTTATCAATAATAAAAGAGAAAGGATCAAAATAAATAAAATCATGAATGAAAGAAGAGCGATCAAACCAACACTTCATTTAATACGTTGTTTCTTTCTGTACTTCACAACATGGAATTTTGATACTAATCTCACCCCAGGATTCAATTTGCTTTACTAACCTTTCTAATACCTTCACCATGATTTCCTCACTTAGTTGAGGAAAGACTTGTTGCACTGCTCATATTTTTGTATATATGCTGCGAAGCGAGCACATTTTTTGTATGCTCAAGTATATTCTGCAAAGCGGCAGCATATAAATAAACATAACCACAAAACTGATCCCAGTCAAAAGCACATTTTTTTAATGGTTATGAAATCTTTTGGTATAGAAAACTGCAGAGAACAGTCTACCATATCATCAGTTCTCTGGTCATCTAAATAGACCAAATATGAGGAAATACTATTTAATTTCTAGTTCCATCTTACATCTTCAAGAGTTTGTAAAAATTACTGTTTTGCTATATTTAGAGAAGACTTGCAGACTATGAATTAATTCTAACTAATAATTTTCTTTGACATATCTCCTGAGAAGATTAGCTGAGCAAAACATCTATGTGGGATTGTTGTTTTCATGTGCAAGCAATATTGGATAATTCAGTTTTCTAACAGTTATGAATCCATGTTTTAGACATACCTGAAACCTATTTAGTGGAATTTGTTACCAAAGTTTAATCAGTAATATTGGTAAATATTATGGGGGAATAATTGCTTTCTCCTACACCCCCTTTTTATAATTCAACTGCTTATGGGAACTTCAGGCATAAGACAGAGAGACTACTACTGGCCAATCATGATTGCTAAGGAGAAAATGATTCCCATGAGTAGTGTGATGTGAAAAGCATAAATATTATGGCAAAAACTAAATTAGGACTAAAACTTCCTTTGTAAATCTTCTGTTGTGTCTCAGCATGAGATCAAGTCTATTATACATGCAGGTTGCCCAATGTCTTACAAACTAGTATTTTTACTTTTTCATATTAATTCTTAAAAAGTTGTTAATCCATTGTTGGTCATTTGATCATTTTTTCCTCTAATAATACAGAAAAAAATGCTTTCAATTCTTCCACAAAATATTGCATCTTGGAGAGAGGGTGAAAGATTGTGGCATGAGAAGATCCTGAACATACCTCTTCCTATGAACACACCAAATTTACGACTATATATGGATCATCTACCTCTAAAAAAAGATCTGTAAAATCAGATGAACTACTTCTCCACAACAAAGGACAAAGGACCACATCAACATGTGTAGCAGAAGCACAGGTATAGTCTTGCAAAACCCCCAGCCTAGTGCACTGACAGACACACAGTAGGGAGGCATATCACCAGTCCAACACTTCTAGATGATTGAAAAATTGGCGCCCCACATCAGGCAACCCAATCCTTGGGATCTGCACTGGAGAGACAAACTCTCAAAAACATGGAGTAGAAAACCAATGGGGCTGACATCCAAGAGACTCGAAGTACTACAGGAAACAGATTCTCCTTTAAAGGGGCTAGGATACAGCCTCACTCACCTCAGGATCCAGTGCAAAATCACCAATTTGAAAAGTGCCTGCACACTATGTGAATTAGATTTATTTATTGATCTGGGGGCATCTGCTGGATGGGTAGGAGGTAGTTGAGACTTTCTCCAGAGACATAGATGCAGATGCATTTCATTTGTTCCCTCTCCACCTGCTAGCACAGGCATGGCACCCTTCCCTTGTTTCACCAGAATGTACAAGGATGACCAGTTGTGGCAGTGTCCTGCTGCCTTGCTGAGGATGTAGAATATGAGTAGTTTCAGTAATTCCCACATCTCTAGCTGGGTCAGGCAAGCACAAAATGACAGTATTCTGTTCCCTTGCTAAAATGGGCAAGTGGAGGTGGTTGTGACACTCCCCACACCCTGGCTGGGAGTAACAAGTGAAAACAGTCATAGCATTATTGCACCCTCAACTTTGTGCCAGCATGTGTGCACAAAGAGAGCATTCTCCTGCAACTTCATTGAAGTTTGTGGGCATGCACAGGAAAGACATTTTTCTGCTGAATTTCTGAAACCTGCAAGTCTGATTCATCTCTTACATTCTCCAGCTGCTTCCTAAAGCCAGGGATGCATGCAAACCTCAGAGGTGAGTGGACTCTTGTTTGCCTAGCCTTGGTAGCCAAGGGAGCTGGTGTTCAGAGCTCCAGGATGCTATAACAATTGGAAAAATAGTTGCTAACAGGACAACATTCATAGGACATTGCACAGACAGTAGAATGAAACATATACTGTCTTCCTATAAAAAAAGAACTAACTACTCGACCTGGAACTTCAACCTAAAGGATAGGCTTCAAGTTTCCTACATGTCTAGTGGCTAAGGAGGCACACCCAGGGAATATAAGCAAGGAGACACCATTCTTATCTACTCTCTTAGTCTCTTTGCAGCTTGATAAGACCTCTCAGAAAGAAGCTTATACACTTACTTGGAGCCTTGATTTTTGCAACTATCACCCAGTGAACACCTCTAGATCTTTCCATCTAGAGGCCAGCAAAGTTTATGATTGCAGCCCCATAGGACTGCATGTATTGAATATTTTAAAAGCTCCTGCCTGAGGGTCTGGATTCTAATCAGCCTAAAAGTAAGTGCTAAATGAGATTCTTCCTCTTAGAACACTGACACATCTTGGCACACTCTCAACAATGGACACATAACAAGAATAAGTCATATTGTTTAGACAATCACAAAAGTTAGAGACAACTAAGAACTAGAGCAAGGTGAATGAGCTGATATGTCAGCCACACAAGACCACTCTTTCAAGACTAAGAGAGGTAGCTGTTTTGCCTAATGCATATAAACAAACACCGAAAGCCAACAAAGTGAGGATGTAGAAAAATATGTTCAAAATGAAAGAATAAGACAAAACCTCAGAAAATGACCTTAATTATACAAGGGAGAGTAATCTACTAGATAATGAATTCAAAGTAATAAAAATGTTCATTGAATTCAATGGAATAATGGACGAACACATTAAGAACTTCAATAAAGAGAAAGAAAATATAAGAAAGTACCAAATAGAAGTCACAGAGCTGAATAATACAATAACTGAACTGAAAAAATACACTTGAAGGGTTCACCAATAGACTGGTTGAAACAGAAAAATGAATCAGTGAGCTGGAAGACAAAACATTAAAACTCACATAGACAAAGCAGAAAAAAACAAAAAATATCAAAGATAACTTATGCAATGTATAGGATAACATCAAGTGGAGTAACATGTGTATTTTGAAGTCCAAGATAAAAAGAAAGAGGCAGAAAAATTATCTGAGGAATTCATGGCTGAAAATTTCCATGACTTGGGGAAGAAATCAGACATCCAGTTCCAGGAAACCCAGAGAGTTTTGAATAAAATGAATCCAAATAATTCCACACCAAGACACATAATTAAATAGAAAGAATCTTAAAAGCAGCAAGAGAAAATAAACTTGTTACATACAAGTGAAACCCCATTAGTCTATGAACAGAAGAAAGTCTATTAGCAGAAACATTGCAGGCCAAAAAGGAGCAGTATGACATATTGAAAGTGCTGAAAGACAAAAGCTTCCAATCAAGAATATATTAACTGGTAAGGTTATCATTCAGAATAGAAAGAGAAACAAAGAATTTGCCAGATAAGCAAAAGCAAAAAAAAAATCATCACTGCTAAAGTAGCCTCATAAGAAATGTCAAAGGAACTTTCTTAAGCTGAAAGAAATGACACTAATTAACAATGAGAAACTATTCAAAAATAAAAATCTCACAGGAAAAGGTAAATATATAGTAAGTATAGTGGATAAATCACTTATAAATTTAGTATAAAGGTTGAAAAACAAAAGTAGTAAAACTAACTAAAATTATAATAATTAGTTAAGGAACACATAAAATACTAAGAGGTAATATGTGACATTAAAAATAAAATGTGGTGAGAGGAGTAAAAATGCAGAGTTTTAAAATATGTTCAAATGTAAGTTGCTATCAACTTATGTATATAAAAGTTTATTTTAGGTTGATAGCAACTTATTTTTAAACAAATATTTAAACACACTGAGACAGAAAATCAGTACGGAAACATTGGCTTTAAAAATGACATTAGATCAGATGGTTTTTTATATATATATGAAATATATAATAATATGTAATATATAAGAAATATATAATTATATATAATTTTATATATATATATAGTATTATTATCCCAGAGAGGCAGAATCCACATTCTTCTTATGTGCGCATGGAATATTCTTCAAGATAGATTGCACATGAGTCCACTTGTTACATACAAGGATGTATGCACATGTCCACTTGTTACATACATACATACATACATACATACAAACAAGTCTCAGTAAATTCAATAAGACTAAAAACATATCAAGCAATTTTTCCAAAAACAGTGGTATGAAAGTAGAAATCGATTCTAAGAAAAGTGGAAACACAACAAATACATGATGATTAAACAACTTGCTACTGAACAACCACTGTTTCACTGAAGAAATCAAAGGAGAGATAAAAAAAAAAATAAAGACAAATGAAAACAGAAATATGACATACCAAAATCTGGAATGCAGCAGCAGCAGCAGTTCTGAGGGAAGTTCATAGCAGGACATATCTACCTGAAGAAACTAAAAAAATATCAAATAAACAAGCTACCTTTACACTCTAAGAAGCTAGAAAAAAAGAACAAACGAAACCTAAAATCAGTAGGAGGAAGAAAATAATAAATATCAGAGAGGAAGTAAATGAAATAGAGACTAAAAAGAAAAAATTAAAAAAATCAATGAAAATATAGCTTTTTTTGAAAAGATAAACAAAATTGATAAAATTTTAGCTAGACTCACCAAGAACAAAGCAGAAAGGGTCAACAAATAACATAACAAATGAAGAGAACTTATAACTGATACCACAAAATATAAGAAGATATAAGATTATAAGAAACTACTATAAAATTATATGCTAACAAATTGGATAAATTTCTAGAAACATACTATCTTCTAAGACTAAATCAAGAAGAAATAGAAATCATAATAGAACAATTACTAGTAATGAGATGTAATAAGTAATCAAAAACCTCACAACAAATAAGTGTACAGGACCAGATGTCTTCACTGGTAAATTCTACCAAATATTCAAAGAAGACTTGATACCTATCTTTCTCAAGCTTTAAAAAAAAATTAACAAGTAGTTAAAGCTTTCAAACTCATTTTACATAGCTAACATCATGCTGATACCAAAACCAAACAAGAACACCACAGAAAACGAAAATTACAAGTCAATAACCCTGATGAACATGGACACAAAAGTCCTCAAAAAATATTAGCAAACTGAATTCAACTATACATTTAAAGGACCATACCCTGAGCCAAAATCAAGAGTTGAATGCTCAAGTCGATTTATCCCAGAGATGCAAGAATGGTTCAACATCTGCAAATCAATATGATACATCACAGTAACAAAATGAAAGATAAAAGTCATATGACCACTTCAATAAATGCAGAAAAGTATTTGACAAAATTTGACACACTTCTGTGATAAAAATTCTTCACAAAATAGGTATGGAGGAAACATACCTCAATATCATAAAGACCGTATATAACAAACCCATAGATAGCATGATACTCAGTGGTGAAAAGGTGAAAAATTATCGTCTTATATCAGTAATAAGACAAGGGTGTCCACTGTTTCCACCTTTATTCAATACATTTTGGAAGGCTTGCAACAGCAATTGGAAAAAGAACAATAAAAAGTATCTGAATTGGAAACAAAGAGGTGAAACTGTATTTGCAGATGACATGAAACTGTATAGAAAACCCTAAAGACTCCACCAAAACATTGTTAGAACTAATGAATGAATTTAGTAAGTTTTCAGGATACAAAATTAATATGCAAAAATCTGCACTAATAACAATATATCAGAATGAGAAATAAAGAAAGCAATCTCAGAATGCCTGGGTGTCTCAGTGGTTTAGCATCTGCCTTTGGCTTGGATAGTGATCCTGAGATCCTGGAATTGAGTCCTGCATCATGATCCCCACAGGGAGTATGTTTCTTCCTCTGTCTATGTCTCTGCCTCTTTCTCTGTGTTTCTCATGAATAAATAAATAAAATCTTAAAAAAAGAGAAAGCAATCTTATTAATAATTGTATCATAAAGAATAAAATACCTAGGAGTATTTTTTAAAAGATTTTATTTATTTATGAGAAACAGAGGGAGAGAAAGAGTCAGAGACACAGGTAGAGGGAGAATCAGGCTCCATGCAGGGAGCCTGATGCAGGACTCGATCCTGTGACCCTGGGATCATGTCCTGAGCTGAAGGCAGATGCTTAACCCCTGAGCCACCCAGACATCCCTACCTAGGTATAAATTTAAGCAAGTAAATGAAATATTTATACACTGAAAACTATAAAATATTAATGAAAGAAATTGAAGAACATACAAATAAATGAAAAGATAATTTGTTTTCATGGATTGGAGAATTGATGTTGTTAAAATGAACACACTACCCAAAGCAATATACAAATTAAATGCAATCCCTATCAAAGTTCTAATGGTATTTTTTACAAAACTAGAAGAAGTAATTCTAAAATATGTATGGAACCACAAAAGACTCCAAATAGCCAAAGCATTACTGAGAAAGAAGAACAAAGTGGAGGTGTCATCCTTATGGATTTCAAACTACAGTACATGGGGCACCTGGTTGGCTCAATCAGTTGAGCATTCAACTCTTGATTTTGGCTCATATCATGATCTCAATGTCATGAGATGGAGCCCTGTGTCAAGTGCCACACTTAGTGGAGAGCTTGCTTGAGATTCTGTCTCCCTCACCCTCTGCCCCTCCCACCCTGCTCTCTCTCTCTAAAGTAAGTAAGTAAGTAAGTAAGTAAGTAAGTAAGTAAATAGCCTTCAAACTATACTATAAAACTATAGTAATGAAAACAATATGGAATTGGCATAAAAACAGACATATAGATAAATGGGACAGAAAAGAGAGCCCAGAAATATAATCAGATATATATGGTCAATTAACTTATGACAAAGAAGGCAATAATATACAATGGAGAAAGGATAATCTCTTCAGTTGATGCTGTTGGTAAAATTGAATAGCTATATGCAAAAGAATGAAACTAGACCACTATTTCACACCATACACAAAAAAGTAATTCAAAATGTATTAAAGACTTGAATATAAGACCAGAAGTCATAAAACTACTGAAGGAAAACATGAGCAGTAAACTCCTTGGCATCAATCTTTGTGATTTTTTGGAGGGTAGGATTGGACTTCAGTGGCAATGTCATAATAGCAAAAATAAACAAGTGTGGCTACATTAAACTAAAAAGCTTCTGCATAGTAAAGGAAACCATGAACAAAACAAAATGGCAACCCACTAAATGGGAGAAGATATTTGCAAATGATATATGTGATAAAAGTTTAACATCCAAAATATAAAAAAAAAAACTCATAATTCAACACCCACAATACACACTCCAAGATCTGATTAAAAATGGGCAGAGGACCTGATTAGACATTTTTCCAAAGAAGACATATAGTTGGCCACCAGGCACATGAAAAGATGCTCACTAATCATCAGAGTAATGCAAATAAAAACCACAAAAATATATTACTTCACACTGGTCAGAATGGCTATTATCAAAAAAACAAGAAAGAATGAGTGCTGGCAAGAATGTGGAGGAAAGGGAACACTTGAGCATTTTTAGTAGGAATGTAAATTGGTGCAGTCACTATGGAAAACAGTATGGATATTCTTTATAATATTAAAAACAGAACTACCCCATGATCCACAAATCCCACTTCTTGATATTTAACTGAATAAAGCAAAAACATAAATTCAGAAAGATGTATGCACCCTATATTCATTACAGCACTATTTACAGTAGTTAAGATATGGAAACAGCTCAAGTGTCCATTGATGGATGAATATGTATAAAAGAAGTGGTATATGAAGTTGACCTTTGAACAACACAGGGGTTGGGTGCCAACCTCCTACAGTCAAAAACCATGTACAACTTTTGACTCTCCAAAAACTTAACTACTAATAGCCTATTGTTGAGCAGAAGCCTTCCTAATAATATTAGTAGCCAATTAACACAGATTGTACATGTATCATATACTGTATTCTTACAGTAGAGTAAGCTAGGCAAAATAAAATGTTATTAAGAAAATTATAAAGAAGAGAAAATATATTCACTGTACTGTGTTGTAAAAAATCCACATGTAAGTGGACCTGTGAGGTTCAAACTCATGTTGTTCACAGATCAACTGTATATACAATGAATAACTACTCAGCTATACAAACAAATGAAATTTTGCCTTTTGCAATATGGTTGAACCTTGAGATATTATGCTACGTGAAATAAGTCAGACGAAGAAAGATAAATGCCACATTATTTCACTTATATAAGAATTCTAAACAGAAAACAAACAAAACATTTCATTGATAGAGAACAGACTGGTGAAAAAGGAAAGCCAGAGAAGGTTGTTGGAGGCAAAGTGGGTAAAGGGGGTCAAGAAATACCAACTTCCAGTTTTAAAATAAATAAATTATGGGGATGTAATCTGCAACATGGGGAATATACTGGATAATATTGTCTTAACTTTGTATGATGACACATGGTAACTAAACCTATTGAAGTGATCATTCTGCAATGTATGCAGAGGTCAAATCACGATGCTGTGCATCTGAAACTAATATAATATTTTATGTTAATTACACTTTAGCTTTTTATAAAGCACTGAAGTAAGGCTGAAAAAAATTGCATCTCACCGATTGAATTTTTGCAGTTATTCAGTGGAATGAGAAGTGTAGGTGGATGTGGTTACTGAGGTGGGGGAGTATTTTTCTGATTCATTTATTTTATGTAAAAAAATTACCTATGCAAAGATTTTGTAGATTATGAAATGATGAAAATAAATGGATTAATTAAAAGCAAAAATATTTATGAAAAAGAGCAAAGGGCACACAACTGAAGCTTTTCAATATGCATGCTTCTCTGCTAACCCCCACAGTGTGATATACACCTTTTATAAGGAAATACACATTTGTAGACTTTGTCACAAGGATTTAAAACAGAATAAAACTGATTTCTGAGTTACTATAAAGATATAAGATAAGGAATGATCTTAGGTCAATATTACTTGTGGCTCATGCGAAAGAAATAGCCTGTCTTCATGTACTATTTTTAAGTTATATTGCTTACCCAGATAGATTCTTTAGGATATTAGAATTCTGGATACTCAGGCTTGCCTCATTTAGCTACTCTTTTCTTCCCAAAACTGAAATCGCCTTTTTAAACTGAGAACTTTGGGCAGCCCTGGTGGCTTAGAGGTTTAGCGCCACCTTCAGCCCAGGGGGTGATCCTGGAGTTCCAGATTGAGTCCCACGTCGGGCTCCCTGTGTGGAGCCTGCTCTGCCAGTATTTCTGCCTCTCTCTCTCTCTGTCTCTCATGAATAAATAAAAAATCTTAAAAAAAAAAACCACTGAGGGATCCCTGGGTGGCGCAGCGGTTTGGCGCCTGCCTTTGGCCCAGGGCGTGATCCTGGAGACCCGGGATCGAATCCCACATCAGGCTCCCGGTGCATGGAGCCTGCTTCTCCCTCTGCCTCTGTCTCTGCGCCTCTCTCTCTCTCTCTGTGACTATCATAAAAAAAAAAAAAAAACCACTGAGAACTTTATATAAATGCCAACAAGAACTTTTTGTGATAGTAGCAGAAGGCATTCTATTAAATAAACTATACATGAAAAAAAAATAAAATAAACTATACATGATTTATTAGTCATTAATATATTTTATTATTAACTTAAGTAGCATTAAAATAAGATATAGTTACAGTATATTATAAATCTAATATAAATGTTAGTTCTTCCACCCTAGGGAATTGGGTATTTTGGTATGACCAAGGTAATTGTTTTTCTTCTACATTTGTCTAAGTATTCCGCTCTCACTGTTTTGTGTGATCTGTTGACAACATTCTGCATTTGTATACTCATATGAATACTCATATCTCATAAGTCTCCACACCAATCTGTGTTCGATAAATCAAACTGTTTACAAATTACATAGTTTTAAATTAAAATAATAAGTCACCATTGTCTGTATAATTTCAGGCATTTATACTAATCCACAAATCTGTACAAATGTAAAAACTTAGTGAAATTAAAAAAAAAAACTTACCAAGATTCATTTTCTCAAAACATCCTCTTCAAAGCATCCAGCTGTAACTGTTAGCTATACATGGAAGGTAATATATTGCAGGGGTCGGGGAGACCATAGTTAAAGAGAAACAGAAAATAATGTAAAAATTAATTAACACAGGGACTGCCACATAATGAGGTCTCAAAATATATGATCTGTTGTTAAAAAGAAATTTTCCAGTACAAAATTCCAACTTTACTTGCTGTGTGACTTACAGAGAATTTCTTAGTCTCTCTAAGCACTGAACTTGGAAATGATATCTATTTGATATGGTATGTTAGTGGGGAGAATTGGCATAAAGATGAAATAATATGACTTACATTGTACTATATCGAAAACATTGGTAGACCTCATCCTCAGTCTAGTTCCTAAGCCACATAACTAAACGTCCTTTTAGCTATGGTTTTATATGCAATCATTTAATATCAACTTAATGTATGATCTATATGAGCAAAATGGAAAAGGTCCAGGCACTTAGTGGACTGTAATATTATAGTGAGTTTTTAAGACAAGTCTATTGTTAAGCAGAGTTGATGTCAGTTTACAGGCAAAACGGAGGCAGAACTATTTTTGAAGTATAGCCAAGGATCTAAACTTGATCTTTACTAAGGAAAAAGTGAACAATAATTGGAAGCCTTGCCAATATCCTAAATGCTGATTTTGTCTAGTGCTTTCTGTCCTATATGTTTTTAAATTTTCCCACAGGAGAATTTAAGAAATAAAACAGATGAACATAGGGGAAGGGGAAAAGAGAGAGAGGGCAAGGCAAACTATAAGTGACTATTAACTATAGAGAACAAACTGAGGGTTGCTGGAGGGGAGATGGGCAGGGAATGGGCTAAATGAGGATGAATATTAAGGAGGTTGCTTGTGATGAGCACTGGGTATTACATGTAAGTGATGAATCACTAAATTCTATTCCTGAAACAAATATTACACTATATGTTAACTAACTAGAATTTACATAGAAACTTTAAAAATATAAAGAAAGAAATAAAATTTTCCCACAGGAAAAGGTTGAAATCGAGAAGCATGAAAATTGTGCTGACTTTCAGATATGATGCAGAAAGAATTCAAAGGACAGAGGAGGAAAGACTGGTTCAGGATGCATCCTGCCTGGTTTTAAATAGTCAATAATTTTATGCATTTCCCTCTTTCTCTAATAATCATTAGATATTTTAGTGTCCACTGTGTACTAATTGTTGCACTAAAGAAAGTTGAAGAAGTGAAAGTCCCTGACCTCAAATAAATTATAGTTGGCTGAGAATGATCAGATGTTTAATATTAAAAATATAGTGAGATATATAAAACAACATATACATATAATTGAACACTATATTTGGTAATACAGAACACAAGTAAGGGTTCAGAGGAGCATGAAGTTGGTGAATGGTCGAGTAGCAAATGTAAAGTTAGTTATAGAGGAAGCAAGTCTTTAGTTAATAAGATTTTTTTAAAAAAATAAATATTTATTTCAGAGAGACAGAAAGAGAGAGAAAGAGAACAAGCATGAGCAAGAGCAGGGGCAGGGGGAGGAGCAGAACCTTCCTATCCTGCTGAGCAGAGAGTCTGATGCAGGGCTCAATCCCAGGAACCTGGGATCATGATCTGAGCTGAAAGCATATGCTTAACCAAGTGAGTCACCCAAGTGTTCAGAGTCAATAGGGTTTCAGTAATCAGAGGGAAAAGGGAAAAGTCTGTTCATTTTATTTATGTTTTTAAGAAACACTAATATAGCACTTAGTATATTCCAGGAGCTATTTTAGACAACTTGTTCTTTTTCAAGTTTCTTTAAACCTTCTTTCTTTTTTTAAAAGATTTATTTCTTTATTTTAGAGTGACAGAGTGCAAGGGAGAAAGTGGGAAGAGGGTTGGAGGGAGAGAATCTTTTAGCAGATTCCCTGCTGAGTGTAGAGTCTGACATGGGGCTCGAGACCATGAGATGACCCATGGGATCATGACCTGAGCCAAAACCAAGAGTCAGACACTTAACAGACTGAGCCATCCCAGCACCACAATTCATTTAATTTTTATAACAAATTTATCAATCTCATAAATCTCCTCTGCTGTTATACAGGAAAACTAAGGTACAGGGAAGTTCTAAGTGGTTGGTTATGAAAACAAGAATACATATTTCCTCTAGCAATATAAATGAGAATTCGGAATAGATGAGCCAAATACACAGTAATACATTTGTACAGAAACATGTTTATCAATTACCTTAAAAGTCAAGCAGAAAGGTCTGTGTTGGCCAATTGGAATCACTGAATTTTTTAAAAGATTTTATTTATTCAAGAGACACAGAAAGAGAGTCAGAGACATAGGCAGAGGGAGAAGCAGGCTCCCCACAAGGAGCGTGATGTGGGACTGATCCCAAGACTACAGGATCACACCCTGAGCCAAAGGCAGATAGTCGGAGGGAGGGGCAAGATGGCGGAAGAGTAGGGTCCCCAAGTCACCTGTCCCCACCAAATTACCTAGATAACCTTCAAATCATCCTGAAAATCTACGAATTCGGCCTGAGATTTAAAGAGAGAACAGCTGGAACGCTACAGTGAGAAGAGTTCGCGCTTCTATCAAGGTAGAAAGACGGGGGAAAAAGAAATAAAGAAACAAAAGGCCTCCAAGGGGGAGGGGCCCCGCGAGGAGCCGGGCTGAGGCCGGGGTGAGTGTCCCCAGGACAGGAGAGCCCCATCCCGGAGAAGCAGGAGCTGCACCAATCTTCCCGGGCGGAAAGGCGCCCGCAGGGAGTTAGAGCAGGACCCCAGGAGGGCGGGGATGCCCTCGGGCTCCCTGGGACAGTAACAGACACCTGCGCCCCGGGTAGAGTGCGCCGAGCTCCCTAAGGGCTGCAGCGCGCACAGCGGGACCCGCAGCAGCTCGGAAGGGCTGGGGCCGAGGCTCCGCGGAGGGGGCTACCCAGCAGGGAGCGCGAATCCCAACAACGCAGGCCCAAGAGCACAGGGCGCCGGGGACACAGCCCAGGATCCGGCCTCCCCCCGGGACAGGCAGAGGCCGGGAGGGCCCAGGACAGCAAGGACGCTCCTGCCACGAGCTGAGCAGAGAAGCGGCCCCGCCCCGGAGCCTCCAGGCCCTGCAGACGGAGAGCTCTGGAGTTACTGCGGGGGCTGACTCCAGGGCTCCAGAGCTGGCCGCAGCCACCTCGGTTGTTCCTCCTGGGGACTCACGGGGTAAACAACCCCCACTGATCCCTGCACCAGGCAGGGGGCAGAGCAGCGCCCACAAGCGCTAACACCTGAAAATCAGCACAACAGGCCCCTCCCCCAGAAGCCCCCCTAGACGGACAAGTTCCAGGAGAGGTCAAGGGACTTAAAGTATACAGAATTAGAAGATACATCCCCCGTGTTTTTTTTTTTTCTTTTTGATTTTTGTTTGCTTCCCCCAAACTTTTTTTCCCTTTCTTTCTTTTTCTTTCTCTTTTTCTTCTCTTTTTTCTTTTTTTTCTTCCTTTTTTCCTTTTTTCTTTTTCTCTTTTCTTTCCTTCTTTCTCTCCTCTCTTTTTCTCCTTTTCCCAATACAACTTGGTTTTGGCCACTCTGCACTGAGCAAAATGACTAGAAGGAAAACCTCACCTCAAAAGAAAGAATCAGAAACAGTCCTCTCTCCCACAGAGTTACAAAATCTGGATTACAATTCAATGTCAGAAAGCCAATTCAGAAGCACTATTATACAGCTACTGGTGGCTCTAGAAAAAGGCATAAAGGACTCAAGAGACTTCATAACTGCAGAATTTAGATGTAATCGAGTAGAAATTAAAAATCAATTGAATGAGATGCAATCCAAAATAGAAGTCCTAATGACGAGGGTTAACGAGGTGGAAAAACGAGTGAGTGACATAGAAGACAAGTTGAGGGCAAAGAGGGAAACTGAGGAAAAGAGAGACAAACAATTAAAAGATCATGAGGATAGAATAAGGGAAATAAATGACAGCCTGAGGAAGAAAAACCTACATTTAATTGGGGTTCCCAAGGGCGCCGAAAGGGACAGAGGTCCAGAATATGTATTTGAACAAATCATAGCTGAAAACTCTCCTAATCTGGGAAGGGAAACCTGCATTCAGATCCAGGAAATAGAGAGATCCCACCCTAAAATCAATAAAAACCGTTCAACACCTTCACATCTAATAGTTAATCTTGCAAATTCCAAAGATAAAGAGAAGATCCTTAAAGCAGCAAGAGACAAGAAGTCCCTGACTTTTATGGGGAGGAGTATTAGGGTAACAGCAGACCTCTTCACAGAGACCTGGCAGGCCAGAATGGGCTGGCAGGATATATTCAGGGTCCTAAATGAGAAAAACATGCAACCAAGAATACTTTATCCAGCAAGGCACTCATTCAGAATGGAAAGAGAGATAAAGACCTTCCAAGACAGGCAGGAAGTGAAAGAATATGTGACCTCAAAACCAGCTCTGCAAGAAATTTTAAGGTGGACTCTTAAAATTCCCCTTTAAGAAGAAGTCCAGTGGAACAATCCACAAAACCAAGGACTGAATAGATATCATGATGACACTAAACTCATATCTTTCAATAGTAACTCTGACTGTGAATGGGCTTAATGACCCCATCAAAAAGCGCAGGGTTTCAGACTGGATAAAAAAGCAGGACCCATCTATTTGCTGTCTACAATGGACTCATCTTACACAGAAGGAAACCTACAGCCTGAAAATAAAAGGTTGGAGAACCATTTACTATTCAAATAGTTCTCAAAAGAAAGCAGGGGTAGCCATCCTTTATCAGATAAACTAAAATTTACCCCAAAGACTGTAGCGAGAGATGAAGAGGGACACTATATCATAGTTAAATGATCTACCCAACAAGAGGACTTAACAATCTTCAGTATATATGCCCCGATACATATCCCCGATATGTGGGAGCTGCCAAATATATCAATCAATTAACAACCAAAATTAAGACACACTTAGATAATAATACACTTATACTTGGTGACTTCAATCTAGTGCTTTCTACACTCGATAGGTCTTCTAAACACAACATCTCCAAAGAAACGAGAGCTTTAAATGATACACTGGATCAGATGGATTTCACAGATCGCTACAGAACTTTACATCCAAACTCAACTGAATACACATTCTTCTCAAGTGCACATGAAACTTTCTCCAGAATATACCACATACTGGGTCACAAATCGGGTCTGAACCGATACCAAAAATTTGGGATCGTCCCCTGCATATTCTCAGACCATAATGCCTTGAAATTAGGACTAAATCACAACAAGAAGTTTAGAAGGACTTCAAACACGTGGAGTTTAAAGACCATCCTGCTCAAAGATGAAAGGGTCAACCAGGAAATTAAGGAAGAATTAAAAAGAATAATGGAAACTAATGAGAATGAAGATACAACCGTTCAAAATCTTTGGGATGCAGCAAAAGCAGTCCTGAGGGGAAAATACATTGCAATACAAGCATCCATCCAAAAACTGGAAAAAACTCAAATACAAAAGCTAACCTTACACCTAAAAGAGCTAGAGATAAAACAGCAAATAGATCCTACACCCAGCAGAAGAAGAGAGTTAATAAAGATTCGAGCAGAACTCAATGAAATTGAGACCAGAAGAACTGTGGAACAGATCAACAAAACCAGAAGTTGGTTCTTTGAAAGAATTAATAAGATCGATAAACCATTAGCCAGCCTTATTAAAAAGAAGAGAGAGAAGACTCAAATTAATAAAATCATGAATGAGAAAGGAGAGATCACTACCAACACCAAGGAAATACAAACGATTTTTAAAACATATTATTACAGCTATATGCCAATAAATTAGGCAATGTACAAGAAATGGACACATTTCTGGAAATACACAAACTACCAAAACTGGAACAGGAAGAAATAGAAAACCTGAACAGGCCAATAACCAGGGAGGAAATTGAAGCAGTCATCCAAAACCTCCCAAGACACAAAAGTCCAGGGCCAGATCGCTTCCCAGGGGAATTCTATCAAACGTTTAAAGAAGAAACCATAACTATTCTACTAAAGCTGTTTGGAAAGATAGAAAGAGATGGAGTACTTCCAAATTCGTTCTATGAGGCCAGCATCACCTTAATTCCAAAACCAGACAAAGACCCCACCAAAAAGGAGAATTATAGACGGATACACCTGATGAACATGGATGCAAAAATTCTCAACAAGATACTAGCCAATAGGATCCAAAAGTACATTAAGAAAATTATTCACCATGACTAAGTAGGATTTATTCCCGGGACACAAGGCTGGTTCAACACTCGCAAAACAATCAATGTGATTCATCATATCAGCAAGAGAAAAACCAAAAACCATATGATCCTCTCATTAGATGCAGAGAAAGCATTTGACAAAAGACAGCATCCATTCCTGATCAAAACTCTTCAGAGTGTAGGGATAGAGGGAACATTCCTCGACATCTTAAAAGCCATCTATGAAAAGCCCACAGCAAATATCATTCTCGATGGGGAAGCGCTGGGAGCCTTTCCCCTAAGATCAGGAACAAGACAGGGATGTCCATTCTCACCACTGCTATTCAACATAGTACTGGAAGTCCTAGCCTCAGCATTCAGACAACAAAAAGACATTAAAGGCATTCAAATTGGCAAAGAAGAAGTCAAACTCTCCCTCTTCGCCGATGACACGATACTCTACATAGAAATCCCAAATGTCTCCACCCCAGATTGCTGGAACTCATACAGCAATTTGGTAGCGTGGCAGGAAAAAAAATCAATGGCCAGAAGTCAGTGGCATTTCTATAGACTAACAATGAGACTGAAGAAAGAGAAATTAAGGAGTCAATCCCATTTACAATTGCACCCAAAAGCATAAGATACCTAGGAATAAATCTAACCAAAGAGGTAAAGGATCTATACCCTCAAAACTATAGAACACTTCTGAAAGAAATTGAGGAAGACACAAAGAGATGGAAAAATATTCCATGCTCATGGATTGGCATAATTAATATTGTGAAAATGTCAATGTTACCCAGGGCAATTTACACGTTAATGCAATCCCTATCAATATACCATGGACGTTTTTCAGAGAGTTAGAACAAATTATTTTCAGATTTGTGTGGAATCAGAAAAGACCCCGAATAGCCAGGGGAATTTTAAAAAAGAAAACCATTGCTGGGGGCATCACAATGCCAGATTTCACATTGTACTACTAAGCTGTGGTCATCAAGGCAGTGTGTTACTGGCACAAAAAGTGACACATAGATCAATGGAACAGATTAGAGAATCCGGAAGTGGACGCTCAACTTTATGGTTAACTAATATTCGTAAAGGAGGAAAGACTATCCACTGGAAGAAAGACAGCCTCTTCAGTAAATGGTGCTGGGAAAATTGGACATCCACATGCAGAAGAATGAAACTAGATCACTCTCTTTCACCATACACAAAGATAAACTCAAAATGGATGAAAGATCTAAATGTGAGACAAGATTGCATTAAAATCCTAGAGGAGTACACAGGCAACACCCTTTTTGAACTTGGCCACAGTAACTTCTTGCAAGATGCATCCACGAAGGCAAAAGAAACAAAAGCAAAAATGAACTATTGGGACTTCATCAAGATAAGAAACTTTTGCGCAGCAAAGGATACCGTCAAAAAAACTAAAGGACAACCTAGAGAATGGGAGAAGATATTTGCAAATGACCTATCAGATAAAGTGCTAGTTTCCAAGATCTATAAAGACCTTATTAAACTCAACAGCAAAGAAACAAACAACCTAATCATGAAATGGGCAAAAGACATGAAGAGAAATCTCACAGAGGAAAACATTGACATGGCCAAAATGCACATGAGAAAATGCTCTGCATCACTTGCCATCAGGGAGATACAAATGAAAACCACCATGAGAGACCACCTCACACCAGTGAGAATGGGGAAAATTAACAAGACAGGAAACCACAAATGTTGGAGAGGATGTGGAGAAAGGGGAATCCTCGTGTACTGTTGGTGGGAATGTGAACTGGTGCAGCCACTCTGGAAAACTGTGTGGAGGTTCCTCAAAGAGTTAAAAATAGATCTGCCCTACGACCCAGCAATTGCACTGTTGGGGATTTACCCCAAAGATTCAGATGCAATGAAACGCCGGGACACCTGCACCCCGATGTTTCTAGCAGCAATGTTCACAATAGCCAAACTGTGGATGGAGCCTCGGTGTCCATCGAAAGATGAATGGATAAAAAAGATGTGGTTTATGTATACGATGGAATATTACTCAGCCATTAGAAATGACAAATACCTACCATTTGCTTTGACATGGATGGAACTGGAGGGTATTATGTTGAGTGAAATAAGTCAATTGGAGAAGCACAAACATTTTATGTTCTCATTCATTTAGGGAATATAAATAATACTGAAAGGGAGTCGAAGGGAAGGGAGAAGAAATGGGTAGGAAATATCAGAAAGGGAGACAGAACATGGAAGATTCATAAGTCTGGCAAATGAACTAGGGGTGGTGGAAGGGGAGGAGGTCGGTGGGTGGGGGTTAATGAGTGACTGGCACTGAGGGGGGCACTTGACTGGATGAGCACTGAGGGTTATTCTGTATGTTGGCAAATTGAACACCAATGAAAAATAAATTTATTATTTAAAATAAAATAAAATGAAAAAAGAAAACAAAAACAAAAACAAAAATAAAACAAAGGCAGATAGTCAACTGCTGAGCCACCCAGATGTCCCGGCATCACTGATTTTTTTTTTTTTAAAGCAGGGGAGTAACATGATGAACAGTAGGATAAATAGTAGGGAACACAGTCTAATGGAGTAAGTTGTTAAAGTTGGGAAAGATTGATCAGAGAAACTAGCTAAAAGATTAGTTAGTAATCTGGACATGAGATAACAAGACCCTGAATTACAGTGGGGAAAGAGATATTAGTGTCAGGAAAAGAAAAATGAAGGGAAATTCAACAGAAATTTGTAAATAACCTCAGTATGGAAGATTAAAAAAAAGAAGAATCAGGTAATAGTTTTGAGTCTAGGAGTTTGTTAGATCTCTGATAAACACAGGGAAGTCATAAAAGCACTCTATTAATTATTCTAGTAAGTGGTCTGCTGGTGATATGGAACCAGATGTAATTTTTTTTCCTGTGTCTGCTTCTGATGCTTTGCTTCCTGCGTAGGCTTTTAGGAGCTGAAGCTTTTCCAGCTTTATTGCATAGGCATTGTGGCTGAATCCAGACCAGGAAGAAGCATCCTGCAACTGCAGGTGCAGGAATTCTCAAAGTTGGAAATGTGGCTTAAAGAGTACGTTTCATGGCTATACCCCATGCCATACTACTGGGATGTTTTGAGCACATTCTTAATAGGCAGTATTGGCTTAAATTGCCAATTAAAACTATGTACTCAGCCAAAGTAGATTAGCTTCTGCAACTTTCTGTGTGGATTTTTGCCACATTTCACTGTTTTCTTCAGTCTGTTAATTGGCTCGTGCTTCCTTTTTGGATTTGTTTTCCCTCATGAGTAACAAAGGGGACTTGGCCATTTGTTCTCAGGAAAAAAAGGCTTTGATAAATAGCATCATCTATGTAGTTTCATTTCTAGCCATAGAAATGAGTGATGTTAGTTCAATTATAAAATAGGCTTTTAAAATGTGTTTCATATCTAATGTGCACTGGGGAAAGAATGACTTAGGGCAAAAGCTCTGAAACCTCCTCCATTCTACAGACCACTTAGTAAGAAAATTCTCCCATGAGGAAGCTTGTCCTCTACTTTTCTCTACCTGTAAACTTCTTTCCCAAATCATCTATAATGCTTAATGTACTATGTTCCTAACTATCACGGGGGACTATTGATTTGCATTCTATATAAGATAAATGATTTCTGCACCAGCTGTTCATTGCAAAAGAACATTAAATAAATTAATTCATGATAGATGATAGATAGCCAGACAGATAGATAGATAGATGTTATGAAGACCCAATATTTGTCTTGTATATCTAGGTTACTCACATGAATGTCAAGCAGGCACTACAGTGAGGCCTCTGCCAGCATTGGCTTGGGATTGGGACTATTTGTTCAAAACTGATGATAGCTATTTCATTGATTCCTTTTCAAAAGCTATTCAAAGAGACAAGTGAAATGAAAAATCTCTATTTAAAAGTACATCAGCTTATATTTCTAAGGCTGGTATACTTTAAATCAAAATAACTTCTTTCTAGCTTACTCTGTCTTTAGGCTGAATAATGAAGTGAGATTGATTATTTCACTTTGGGGGTTCCTTTTTTGATTTCAGAGTCCACTTGGTTTGATGCCATTAAATATTGGTTTCTCCACAGTGACCAACACTGATTTACTGAGATTTAAAAAGAAAATATAAAAATATTTTTATTCACTTACATAACCAATTCTTATTACCTGCAATTGAGTCCCCACTCAAGCTAATGGATGTAGATAGCTAAGACAAAGAAAAAAATGGATCTCAGTAGAGTTGGTAACTCTCTCCTTTAACAATAAAATTTAATTTAATAAGTTATGGCTATATGTTGAAATTGAGAAAGTTCTTTGCCTACTTCTGAGAAAAGTGAGTGGAAAAAGTAATTTTCCTGACAGATTTCAGCTAGGCTTTCTAAATCTTCTGTTTTGAGTGATCTGTATTTGAGATATACTTTTTAGGACTTATTCTCATTCTGCCTCCCTGTAAAGCTCTCTTACTTATAAGACTGGTCTACTCTTACTAGAAATCTTCTCTTGTACCAAGGGGAAGAGTGAAGTCTTTACAAAGCATAAAGTGGGAAGAATGTGACATTTAGAGTTCCAATGGTAAAGGGATGAAAACTAAGTCTATTTCCAAATGCATTTGGAATGCATTTCTCCTCAAGTCATGTTTATCAAATGTCTATATATACATGGCACTATGCTAAGTACTACACAATGCAAATTAAATAGATGTGGTCCTTGTTATCTGCCAGTTTACATCTTCCTTTGATTCAAGTACTATAGCAGAGTGCTTAAATGGCCAAGTCAGATCAAGAAGGTTATATCTCTCTCCCTGAAGGATAGGTTATTGAGGTTACTCTTTATGTGCTGGGCTGGGTAAGAGATGTAGATGTGGCAAGGTCACTCTCTGTGCCTTTCCTCTGCTAATTATTTGCAAAGATGTCTAAGCATCTGATGCTTTAACTAGAAGTTCCATAAAACGTTTTTGGTTCGTATCTAAATCTGTGGCCAAAGGAAGGGAACATTAATCTTTGTGGAGAGCTAGAGACAATTATTTGAAAGAGCAACTAACCCCTGTGCATTTTAACTAAGAATATTTGAAATAGATTTCTTCACTTCCACTAAAAATCAATTGATAAATATAGATATGCTCTCTTCTAGTCACAAACTATGGACTTATGAGTCTTGTAGATAGTTTAAATTACCTTGAGTAACTATAAGGTATGGTATGATGGATAAAATTTAAACTGAGAGTTAGAGGCCTGAATTTTAGTCCTGGCTCAGACCCTAAATACCTGGTTAAGTAGAACAAATTATATTACATCTTGGCTTTAGTATCATCTCAAAATTAAGAAATTGGAGTTATATACTTTTCTATTTTAACATTCCATGGGACTACATGTGAACTAACACTATGTGGAAGTTGTGCAGTGATCTCAAGGAAGTGAAAAGTGAAGGGATGCATATTTCTTTATGTCTCCATAATTTATTCTGAAATACGGATGATAACCACTTTTTAAATTTTTTTTGATAACCACTTTTGAAGTCACATTAAATAAATCAACTAGTGATCTAATTAAGATTGAAAAAAGGTAGTCTAAAAGCCTAAGAGGAATGAATATTTTGTTCAAGAATAATAACTAAAGATACAATTGATTAAATAGGATCTAATTTTACATTCTGAACAAGTAATATGATTTCAAATATAAAATTTGGGAGACAGGGTATCTGTCCAACCAAAATCATTAAATCTATATTTTGCTTTGCTCTCCAGAAGAAAAGGAGAGAAACATCTGACCTCATCTTTCTTTTGGATACCATGGTCAGCAGAAAATGGAGAGATTCCAGCTGGAAGACTTTCACTGAATCTTGAAGGAAAGCAACAAGCTTAAGATAAATAGGCATACGGAATGGCCTATTTCAATAATATACCAGTATATTGTCTTCTCTTTTTTTTGACAGGGTAAATATTTCTGAATCCCATGTGTGAGGAAAGAAATATATTTCAGGTATTAAACGTTTAATACAGTCCATTTTCATCATTAGTAACTGGTTTTCCCAGCATATGTCTCTGAAATTTTTTTTCTATCCACTTGTTAAAAATATAATCAAAGGATATCAGAACTGGGAAAGGCTTAGCAATCATAGATCTCAATCTATTTATTCTCCAGATGAAGAAGTACTATCAACAGAAGTGACTTACCCAGGTTCTTATAATTTTCATTAACAGAGATAGGACTAGAATCTGGCATGAACTGTGAAAAGTTGAGAAGAGGAAGACTATTGCAAGTAGAAAAACAAAGGAAAAGAAATCTAAAAGAAGAAATCATACTATGTCTATTTTTTATCTAATATAAGGGTCAGCAAACAATACCCACAGACAAATTCAGCTTGTAGACTGTTTTGGTACAACCGTTAGGCTAAGAATGACTTCTGCATTTTTAATGAGTTGTTTTAAAAGGAAAGAATATGTGACAGAGACCATATGTGGCTCATAACACCTAAAATATTTATTCCCTGTCTCTGCATAAAACACTTGCTGATTGCTGTTTAAACACTACAGAGACCACACACATAGTATAGCTAAGCAAAAACCCAAATGGCCTTGAAAAAAATCCCACAGTAACTGGATTTGTCCAGGAATAGTTTACATTATCCGTTTTCTTTTTTTTTTTAATAGGAGTACAATTTGCCAACATATAGCATAACACCTAGTGCTCATCCCGCCAAGTGCCCCCCTCAGTGCTCATCACCCAGTCACGCCAAACCCCCGCTTACCTCCCTTTCCATTACCCCTTGTTCATTTCCCAAAGATAGGTGTCGCTCATGTTTTGTCACCCTCACTGATATCTTCACTCACTTTCTCTCCTTTCCCCTTTATTCCTTCTCACTATTTTTTATATTCCCTAAAAAAATGAGACCGTATACTGTTTGTCCTTCTCCGATTGACCTATTTATTTCATTCAGCATAATACTCTCCAGACACATCCACATTGAAGCAAATGGTGGGTATTTGTCGTTTCTAATGGCTGAGTAATATTCCATTTTATACATAGACCACATCTTCTTTATCCATTCATCTTTTGATGGACACTGAGGCTCCTTCCACAAGTTGGCTATTGTGAACATTGCGGCCATAAACTTTGGGGTGCAGGTGTTCCGAAATTTCACTGTATCTGTATCTTTGGGGTAAATCCCCAGCAGTGCGATTGCTGGGTTGTAGGGCAGATCTGCTTTTAACTCTTTGAGGAACCTCCACACAATTTTCCAGAGTGGCTGCACCAGTTCACATTCCCACTAACAGTGCAGGAGGGTTCCCCTTTCTCCACATCCTCTCCAACATTTGTTGTTTCCTGCCTTGTTAATTTTCCCCATTCTCACTGGTGTGAGGTGGTATCTCATGGTGGTTTTGATTTGTATTTCCCTGATGGCCAGTGAAGCAGAGCATTTTCTCATATGCTTGTTGGCCATGTCTATGCCTTCCTCTGTGAGATTTCTGTTCATGTCTTTTGCCCATTTCATGATTGGATTGTTTGTTTCTTTGCTGTTGAGTTTAATAAGATCTTTATAGATCTTGGATAATAGCCCTTTATCTGATAGGTCATTTGCAAATATCTTCTCCCATTCTGTAGGTTGTCTTTTAGTTTTGTTGAATGTTTCTTTTGCTGTGCAGAAGCTTTTTATCTTGATAAAGTCCCAATAATTCATTTCTGCTTTTGTTTCCCTTGCCTTCATAGATGTATCTTGCAAGAAGTTGCTGTGGCCAAGTTCAAAAAGGGTGTTGCCTGTGTTCTCCTCTAGGATTCTGATGGATTCTTGTCTCACATTTAGATCATTCATCCATTTTGAATTTATCTTTGTGAATGGTGTAAGAGAATGGTCTGGTTTCATTCCTCTGCATGTGGCTGTCCAATTTTCCCAGCACCATTTATTGAAGAGACTGTCTTTTTTCCAGCGGATAGTTTTTCCTGCTTTGATGAATATTAGTTGACCATAGAGTTGAGGGTTCATGTCTGGATTCTCTATTCTGTTCCATTGATCTATGTGTCTGTTTTTCTGCCAGTACCACACTGTCTTGATGACCACAGTTCGTAGTACAACCTGAAATCTGGCATTGTGATGCCCCCAGCTCTGTTTTTTTTTTTTTTTTTAATATTCCCCTGGCTATTCGGGGTCTTCTCTGATTCCACACAAAGCTTAAGACGATTTGTTCCAACTCTCTGAAGAAAGTCCATGGTATTTTGAGAGGGATTGAATTAAATGTGTAAATTGCCCTGGGTAAAATTGACATTTTCACAATATTAATTCTGCCAATCAATGAGCTTGGTATATTTTTCCATCTCTTTGTGTCTTCCTCAATTTCTTTCAGAAGTGTTCTGTAGTTATTAGGGTAGTGATACTTTACTCCTTTGGTTAGGTTTATTCCTAGGTATCTTATGCTTTTGGGTGCAATTGTAAATGGGATTGACTCCTTAATTTCTCTTTCTTCGTTCTCATTGTCAGTCTATAGAAATGCCACCGAATTCTGGGCATTGATTTTTTATCCTGCCACACTGCCGAAATGCTGTAAAAGTTCTAGCAATCTTTGGGTGGAGTCTTTTGGGTGATCTATGTAGAGTATCATGTCATCTGCAAAGACGGAAGGAGAGTTTGACTTTTTCTTTGCCAACTTGAAACCCTTTTATTTCTTTGTGTTGCCTGATTGCTGAGGCTAGGACTTCTAGTACTATGTTGAATAGCAGGGGTTAGAATGAACGTCCCTCTCGTGTTCCTGATCTTAGGGGAAAGGCTCCCAGTGTTTCCCCATTGAGAATGATATTTGCTCTGGGCTTTTTGTAGATGGCTTTTAGGATGCTGAGGAATGTTCCCTCTATCCTTACACTCTGAAGAGTTTTGATCAGGAATGGATGCTGTAGTTTGTCAAATGCTTTCTTTTCATCTATTGAGAGGATCCTATGGTTCTTGTTTTTTATCTTGTTGATATTATCTATCACATTGATTGCTTTCCAAATGTTGAACCAGCTTTGCATCCTGGGGATAAATCCCACTTGGTCCTGGTGAATAATCTTCTTAATGTACTGTTAGATCTTATTGGCTAGTATCTTGTTGAGAATATTTGCATCTGTGTTCATCAAGGATATTGGTCTATAGTTCTCCTTTTTGGTGGGGTCCTTGGTTTTGGAATTAAGGTGATGCTGGCCTAATAGAACAAGTTTGGAATTATTCCATCTCTTTCTGTCTTTCCAAACAGCTTTAGTAGAATAGGTATGGTTTCTTCTTTAAACGTTTGATAGAATTTCCCTGGGAAGCCATCTGACCCTGGACTTTTGTGTCTTGGGAGGTTTTTGATGACAGCTTCCATTTCCTCCCTGGTTATTGGCCTGTTCGGGTTTTCTATTTCTTCCTGTTCCAGTTTTGGTAGTTTGTGGTTTTCCAGAAAGGTGCCTATTTCTTCTAGATTGCCTAATTTATTGGCAAACTCATAATAAGTTTTCTAATCGTTTGTAATTCCTTGGTATCGATGGTGATGTCTCCTTTTTTATTCATGATTTTATTAATTTGACTCTTTTTTGTTTTTAATAAGGCTGGCTAATGGTTTACCTATCTTATTAATTATTTCAAAGAACCAACACTTTTTTTTATTTAATCTATTGCACAGTTCTTCTGGTCTCTATTTCATTGAGTTCTGCTCAAATCTTTATTAACTCTTCTTCTGCTGGGGTTCAGATCTATTTTCTGTTCTTTCTCCAGCTCCTTTATGTGCAAGGTTAGCTTTGGTATTTCAGTTCTTTCCAGTTTTTGGATGGATGCTTGCATTGCGATTATTTCCCCCTCAGGACTGCTTTTGCTGTATCGCAAAGATTTTGAACGGTTGTATCTTCATTCTCATTAGTTTCAATGAATCTTTTTAATTCTTCTCTATTTTCCTGGTGACCCTTTCATCTTTTAGCAGGATGGTCTTTAACCTACACATGTTTGTATTTCTTCCAAACTTCTTCTTGTGATTTAGTTCTAGTTTCAAAGAATTATGGTCTGAAAATATGAAGGGGACAATTTCAATCTTTTAGTATCGGTTAAGACCTGATTTGTGACCCAGTATGTGGTGTATTCTGAAAAGAGTTCCATGTGCACTTGAAAAGAATGTGTATTCAGTTGCATTTGGATGTAAAGTTCTGTAAATATCTGTGAAATCTATCTGGTCCAGTGTATCATTTAACACTCCTGTTTCTTTGGAGGTGTTGTGCATAGAAGATCTGTCAATTACAGAAAGTGCTGTGTTCAAGTCTTCAAGTATAAGTGCCTTATTATCTAAGTATGTCTTAACTTTGTTTATTAATTGAGTGATATACTTGGCAGCTCCCACATTCGGGGCATAAATATTGATGATTGTTAGGTCCTCTTGTTGGTTAGATCCTTTAAGTATGATATAGTGTCCCTCTTAATTTCTTACTACAGTCTTTGGGATAAACTTTAGTTTATCTGATATGAGAATGGCTACCCCTGCTTTCTCTTGAGGACCTTTTGAATGGTCAATGGTTCTCTAAAATTTTATTTTCAGGCTGTAGGTGTCTTTGGGTCTAAACTGAGTCTCTTGTAGACAGCAAATTGATGGGTCTTGCTTTTTTATCCAGTCTAAAACCCTTCATCATTTTATGGGATCATTAAGCCCATTCCCGTTCAGAGTTACTATTGAAAGATATAAATTTAGTGTCATCATGATACCTATTCAGTCCCTGTTTTTGTGGATTGTTTCTTTGGACTTCCTCTTTCTTTTACGGAGTCCCCCTTAATATTTCTTGCAGAGCTGGTTTGGTGGTCACATATTCTTTCAGTTTCTGCCTGTCTGGAAGCTCTTTATCTCTCCTTCTATTCTGAATAAGAGCCTTGCTGGATAGAGTATTCTTGGCTGCATGTACTTCTCATTTAGGACCCTAAATATATCCTGCCAGCCCTTTTTGGCCTGCCAGGTCTCTGTGGAGACATCTGCTGTTAACCTAATACTTTTCCCCATAAATGTTAGGGACTTCTTGTCTCTTGCTGTTTTAAGGATCTTCTCTTTATCTTTGGAATTTGCAAGTTTCACTGTTAAATGTCGGGGTGTTGATGGTTTTTGTTGATTTTGGGGGTGGATCTCTCTATCTCCTCGATCTGAATGGCTGTTTCCCTCCACAAATTAGGGAAATTCTCAGCCATGATTTGTTTAAATACACTTTCTGGTCCTCTGTCCCTTTTGGCACCCCAATTAAGTGTAGATTTTTCCTTCTGAGGCTGTCATTTATTTCCCTTTACTTTTCCTCATGATATTTTAATTGTTTTTCTGTTTTTTCATCAGCTTCCTTCCTTGACATAAAGTTGTCTTCTATGTCACTCACTCATTCTTCTTCCTCATTAACCCTCATTGTTAGGACCTCCATTTTGGATTGCATCTCTTTTAATTGATTTTTAATTTCGCCCTGATTAGATCTAAATTCTGCAGTCATGAAGTCTTTTGATTTTTTTTATGTTTTGTTCCAGTGCCACCAGTAGCTTCTGAATTGATTTTCTGACATTGAATTGCAATCCAAATTCTATAACTCTTGGGAGAGAGTACTGTTTCTGATTATTTCTTTTGTGGTGAGTTCCTTCTACTCATTTTGCTCAGTGCAGAGTGGCTAAAAGCAAGTTGTATTGGAAAAAGGAAGGAAAAAGGTGGGGGGGAAAGGGGGCAAACAAAAAACAAAACAAGGAGAGATATCCTCTGATTCTATATACTGTAAATCCCTCCACTTCTCCTGGAACTTTCCAGTGCTGCTTGGTCAATAACTTGCTCTTCCCCTGTCCTTCCAGCTGGTCTTCTGGGTGTGGGGCCTGTTGTGCTGATTATCAGGTGTGTGCACCTGGTGGAGCTGCCCTGACCCCTGCCAGGTGCAGGGCCCCGGTGGAGCTGTTTATCCTGTGAGGCCCCTGCTCAGTCCCAGATACAAGGTGATACCAGGAGGAACAACAACAGTGGTGGCGGCCAGCTCTCCAGCCCTGGAGTCAGCTCCCACAGTAACTACTGCAGCCCAGGGGCCTCGGATGCTCCGGATGCTCCGGGGTGAAGGACGCTGATCTGCACAGCTCGGGGCCACCCAGTGGCAGTAGCGTCCTTGCTGTCCTGTGTCCTCCTGGCCTCTGCCTGTCTCGGGGGGAGCACCGGATCCTAGGCTGTGTCCCCTGGTGCCCTGGGCTCCGGGGCCTGCCTGTGCCACTGGAATCGCCCTCCCGGGTGCGCAGCTCCCTCTGCATGGAGTCGCCTCCAATCTGCTCCCGGGGCCCCGCGCGTGGTGCGCTGCAGCCCTTTAGGGAGCTCTGCGGGGATGTGTGGCGTGCTCTCCCTGGGGAGCACTTCCTCTGTTAGTGCCCCTGGGAGCCTGAGTGCATCCCTGCTCCTCCTGGGATCCTGCCCGAGTTCCCTGCGAGTGCCTTTCTGTCCAGGAAGATTGGTAAAGCTCCTGCTTCTCAGGGCCTGGGCTTTCCTGTCCTGGGGGCACTCGCCAGGGCCTTAGCCCGGCTCCTCGTTGGGTCCCCTCCCCCTTGGATGCTTTTTTATTTCTTTATTTTTTTCCCCCGTCTTCCTACCTTGATAGAAGTGCAAACTCTTCTCACTGTATCATTCCAGCTGTTCTCTCTTTACATCTCAGGCCGAATTCGTAGGTTTTCAGGATGATTTGAAGGCTATCTACGTAATTTGGTGGGGACAGGTGACTTGGGGACCCTACTCTTCTGCCATCTTGCCCCCTCCCCCTACTTTATCCATTTTCTAATCCAATCCACTATATCCAATACTTTGACCTCAGAGACCAGAAGAAGTTATTTTTCCCCCCGAAACCACCAAGATCTTATTGATAAAAGAGTATAATGTTCAGAATACATATAAGGGTCAGACAAGAAATTATGAATTTTTTATTCTCTTTCCCTTCTATAGTTTTCTGTTTCATATTTTGAAGACTACACAGATTCCACTCTGTTTGCTTTCTCCTTCTCTGTTTCTGAGGAAGCTAATATTATGTTGAAACATATGAAATTTCAAATATTCAACATGTTTTGATTTACAAAATGGCAATTTCTTTTGGTTCAACTTAATGTCTAGCTTTCTGGCCACCTTCTCTTCTTAAACTTTTGCCTTTCATCATTTTTATACATTTTACCTTTTAATATATCTTTTACCTGTGTTTATCCTGCTTTTTGCTTGTCTAGAGCTACCTTACACAATGAAGATTTTGTTTATAAGTTTACAGACTACTCTGCAAGATCTTAATTGACTGAAACTACTTTGTAGTTAAAGTGCGCTTATCTAGTCTTTATTACCAACAGGTATACTCAGTGGTATCAATTCAGTTAACTGGTGAATAAATAACTTCTATTGCCTGTTTGGGATCATCTAGTACCAGGCAAGTGCAGTTCATCTGGAAAAGTGCATAACCTGGTTTTGAAAGAATCCTAACCAGTTATCAGAAGGTGGAATTATAGAGTAAATGTTTAGATGTCTTAGCATCCAAATTGTGCCATCCATGGCTGTATATGGCATAGGCTTGTGTACTGAACAATCAACCCTCATCATACCTTTGTTTATTTAAAGTAGTACTGAGTCAAACTTGCAGAAATGAAGAAAGAAAACTAGTAAATTTTAATTAGAAAGGGAAATGCTATCAGGCACATTTGAAAAATTTTAGTAATGTCTAGAATAGGCCGGGCAAGCTTCAATATAAGGAAACTAGATAGCTAGAAGTTGGATGGATGTGCTAGGCAAGAAAGAAATGCAAATAGGGTGGGAAAGAATGTTTGAAGTCCCTCAAAATAATTTGCCAACACATACCTTTTCTTCTGACAACTTCATGATGAGAGGAAATTCATTTTTTTCTGTGTTTCATATCAAAGAAGTGGCTTAAGTTGAAATCACATATTTGGTTAATTTCACAAAACAAAAATGTATCAAAATGGCATGTAAATAAAGAAAAGGTGTTGGAGAAGCATTCTTAGATTTGATCAGATCAATAAACAAGTGGAAATAGCAATATCTCAATATATAGGATGAAAAGGCTGGTGTCAGGTTATCTTAAGGGGTTTACAAACTTTTTAAAAGTCCCAATTTTGAAAAGTTAATTCTTGGAAGCAATTTCTAAATAGAAATTATAAGCATAATAGGTGCATTAAATATAAATAACAAATATATGCCTCTGAAGTCTACTAGATACAATGCTCTGAGATATAAAAATAAATAGTAGGGAACATTTTACCTTACTATCGAAGGGAATAGGATAAATCAAAACCTGGTGCCTTCTCCTCTCTATTCATAGAGTGCTTTTCAGTACAAACTTAGCCACAAACTGATATATTGAGTGTTCCCTTGTCTCCAAGCCTTTGTATATACCATGAATCATCATTTCTCCTCTCACTACTATTATCAACTCTTTCATATCTCTCAAGTACTAGGTTAGATTTCACTTTTGAACAATAATGACAACAACAACAACAACAACAACAACATCTTTCTTTGGCTGCCTCCATCTCTCTGTGGTTCCAAGGCCCTGCTGGCTGTATTTCATATGCGCTCCTTATTTTTTTTTAATTTTTTAAATTTATCTATTCATGAGACACACACACACACACACACACACACACGCAGAGGCAGAAACACAGGCAGAGGGAGAAAGAGGCCCCCCTTTGGGATCCCAATGTGATACTCAATCCCAGATCCCGAGATCATATCCTGAGCCAAAGGGAGATGCTCAACCACTGAACCACCCAGGCGTCCCATGTTTTTAGCATTTTTTTTAAACTTTAATTTTTATTTAATTATTATTTAATTTTTATTTATTATTTAATTTTTATTTATTTATGATAGTCACACAGAGAGAGAGAGAGGCAGAGACATAGGCAGAGGGAGAAGCAGGCTCCATGCACCTGGAGCCCGACGTGGGATTCGATCCCGGGTCTCCAGGATCGCACCCTGGGCCAAAGGCAGGCGCTAAACCGCTGCGCCACCCAGGGATCCCTGTTTTTAGCGTTTTTAATGTTGAATCATAGCATGCTGACATTTTCCATAATGCTTAATGACACATGATCACTTTACAACCAGAAGCATACCATTTAGGAGGCGTTTAATGAATAGAACAGTCATTGGATTCAATATAATTATCCACTCTCTTAGCTCACATAATTCCTCAGCCTACTGAATTCTACTATTGTGGTTATTTGTCTCTGTCTCTTCTGTTAACTCATTTTTTCCTGTACTGTAGATATAACCTAAGATTCTGTCTTTTATCCTCTTCAATTCTCTTTGAATAATCTCCATTAAAATAATTTCATCCATGTGTATGATTTCAAATATCATCTCTTTTAAAATAATTTTTCTAATTTATAACCTCAGTAACAGTTTCCCTCACTAGGTCTCAGAAGCAAGGTCCCAAATGCTGAAGGAACATTTAAATGTTTTCACCTAGATAAATGTTAAAACCTAAAACTCGACACATCTAAAAGTTGGCTGACTATAGTTATATTCAGACTCTCTGCACTTAATTATTTATATTTTCTGTATACCCCAGGTTCATTAATTCATGAGTTTTCTTTAAAATTATCACTCTACTTCAAATCACACTAGTCAGTCATAATTTCTTATTAATTCTACCTCTAAAGCATCTTTTTCTCTCCTTTCTCTTCCTCTCTCTTATTTTCATTCCCACTACCACTATTTCTATTCAGTTTTCTAATACCTCACATCTGAATGTATTCCAATCAATACTTTTGCAACCTAACCTCCAGTGTCTCCCCACTCCAATCTGTTCAGAGTTATGAAAGTAAGGTTCCAGCCATTTGTAAAACATCCTTCAAGGTTCACTTAAAATTTCCTTTTTCTGAATAGTCTTCTCTGTTTCCCCTTAGCAAGAAGTAATTGCTACTTTGTGTGGGTGCCCAGAATGCTATCTTTATTATTCTAATTGCATGACCCTATATTGCCTAAATAACAGTTATTTATATTATGGTGGCCTTGCTACTCAATTGTTAGCTCCTTGAATACAATAATTTAGGCATATTCGTTCCTATCCTTCTGTAACATCTAATTTACTTACTTAGTAATAGCTCCAAAATATTGGTAAAATGGATGCCCAATTGCAAATGGACTTAGAGCTTTTCTCTGCAGAGCTTCGAACACTTTATGGACATTATCTCACATCTTAAAAACATCTTGGGAATAAAGCAAAGGACAGCTTCTTTTATCTCTGTGAAGAGCTAAGTGCCAAAGCAATTTACTAGAGTTTGTAGCAGAGTTACAAATCCAAGGTGCCTATTAGACAAGTGATCTATCCCCATAACTATGCTTGTTCTCAAATTAAATTAATTCATGTTAATTTAAAAGTAAATTTCCATCTCCTTTGTTTATGCAGCATTTAACTTTAATGGCCACATCTCCTTGCGTGGATTATTGCTTAGAAGTCCAAATTATCTCAGTTCTTCCTCTACCCTCTGTCCACTGGCAGTTCTTACTCCTTCCTGCCACTTTCTTACTCCCTGTGAGAGTTTTTTCTCTCCCTGTGTGGAAAGGAATTCTAGTTGATGTTCTTTCTCCTGGTTGTTTTAGTTTTGATGCACCAGCAATCAATGGGCCTGTTCAGCTTATTTTCCTTTCCTTTTTGTGGTCATTCATTGAGTGAGCTGAATTTACTTTCACTAAATTTTACATGTCATGGATGGCCTCACATATTGGAGGGCAGAAAATGGCTGCAGCTGAAGGGAGGAGAAGGGAGGATAATGACTCTATTTTCTGCAGAAAGAGATGAGATCATTTTTTAAAGATGTCATTTCCTTTTAGATACAGAAGGTTGTTAGACTCCCGTTTATGTCCTTTTATCTTCCAAGGTCATGGAAAGAGTAGGAAGTTGTTTCCTGAGGTGTTAATGAAACCTGAGCTATCAGGCATCATATAGGCATAAAGATCATGAAGTACTTTGCTAACCACTAGTGTAACCAGGATGACTGTGGGCTGGATCATGACAAACATTCAACTGTGGCAGAACAATACATCAGCTTTAGATCTAGTAGTAAAAAATAGGAACTGGAGAGTGGCAGCCATTATTTAGCATGACCAGCCTTCAGCACACTGTTCCATAGTGACTATTAGTAATGGTCAGATGGACTGTGTGTGTGTGTGTGCAAGACATAATTTATGACAGCATAATCCTTTGGAATATGTGACTCTGGCAGTATGTCTACAATCTCAAGTTGAAAATGAAATAATATTGAAGGCATTTTAATTTTGTTTTCTTGATACCAAATGGATTAACTGTTGTGGTTTTTCTCTTGATTTAATTTTTCTGACAATCAATTTTGAAATCCTATTAGTTCCTGTGAACTTGAAGCTATCAGGATTATATCCTTTCCTACAAAGAAGGTCACCACATCCAACCTACCTGCACTTCTAATTCATAATCTAAATTTTGAGAGCTTACAGGAAACTTTCAACCATGGAGGTCTACCTGACATTTAATTCTCACCTGTAAAATAATTCACCAATATTCTAACCAAAGTATAATTATGTATTCAATCTATAGTGCTCTCCACTTCTGCATGAATCAAGTAAACTGTGTTATAATAATCAGTAATAACCTGGAAGAAAAAATGTGCATTAGGTAATAATGAGCATGAAAGTGTGAATTAGGGATCCCTGGGTGGCGCAGCGGTTTGGCGCCTGCTTTTGGCCCAGGGCGCGATCCTGGAGACCCCGGGATCGAATCCCACATCGGGCTCCCGGTGCATGGAGCCTGCTTCTCCCTCTGCCTGTGTCTCTGCCTCTCTCTCTCTCTCTCTCTCTCTCTGTGGCTATCATAAATAAAATAAAAGAAAAAAAAAGAAAGTGTGAATTATTTCAACAAGATATGAATTTATAGGAAAATAATGAAGGCAGACACCTTGTTGTACTTGTTTTTTCCTTATCCTTACTTGTATCTCAAAACCCAATTTCATTGAGGATTTCCAGTGAAATTTCTAATAGGAAGACTATCAAAATGTAACTTAAGGAAGGATGACCAAAAGTAATTAAGTAATATAAAGGAATATTAAGTGCTTTATGTGATTTAAACTCAAGCAAAACTTCAGTACTTCTCATTCAATGAGAAAAAAAAATCTTATTTTAACTTTAAAAAAGTAAATTGCTAAAGAACATTACATTTACTGGTAATGACACAGATCAAATACGAGTAGCAATTTTTATTCAGTGGTATGAAAATAACCCCAGGATAATTGTGAATGTAATGAAAATAAAAACAAAGCTGAAATTAGCATGTAAATAATAATAAAAAGTGGCTGCTTCTGCCAAAGTACTGTCAACTGATACAGATTGTACAGCACCATAATTACCAAAACTGACATATGTAAAATGATTATAAATTAATGGTTTGTAGAGGACAAAGTCATATGTTATAGATTTTTACTAGGTAGATACATAGTCACAGGGAATGAAGGACCTTTAAACAATGTAACATTACAAAATTAATCTAAAATGGTATACTGCACACACAGTGTAAATTAGGAGATCATTAGTCATATGATTAAGGATGAATTTATATACCTAGACATGTGAATGAGTGGACTTCATTATATACAGCTATTCCTACTGCCTGTATGACAGATTTGGTCAGCCGTACTGTAAAGTACTTTAACAGTAAGTCAATTCCAGGAAAGGTTACAAGGTTGGAAATTAGATTCATCATAGCTTATGTGATTGGTTCCAAGAACTAAAAAATAAATTGGAAATGTTGTTGCTCTTATAAATTTACATGTATTAAGTGCAAACAATACAATAGTTTAGCAATTTGTGCAAGTCAATAGCCTTGTGAATACCTCAAAGGTTTTTCTTCAATGATATTTTTTTTTTACTTGATAAGTTAAAGAATAGGGGTGTAACTTTCCCAGATTGTGTTGTCATTTTGCCATGAACTTGAGAGTCTTGTAGATCCTCCTTGTTTGAAATTGTAGCCATGTTGTACTCACCAAATGAACTCTTCCTTGTCACAAATGCTGTGCCCCTACTGTGTTATTTTTTATATTTCAGGAAAGCTCAAAATGTGGCAATATATATATGGCAGGAACATGAACAAATAACATCATCTGATTTACGAAGATTCTCAGGAAACATTTTTTTCCTAGTATATTCACAAAGTTCTTAATGTTTGTGCATAGTATGGTTTCAGTTTTCTGATGTTTGACCAACACTAGAAACATGCAAAAACTGTATTTCAGTCATAAGAAAAAGATAGTAAGGTAAATCATAACTCTTTTGTTAATGTTTACACTATTGTGAGCAATAGACTGTGTCTACATGATGCCAAGACATCTGGATGCAAAGTGAAAAATGTAGTCAATCATCTAGATGTTTCTAAATATCCAGATGCTTTGTGTTGGTTAGACAAAGATTCCAGATGATTGACTGAATTGTTCATCCTTACAGTTAACATGAATAGATTACTCCATCTGGCACTCCGGTAAGGTAGACAGTCATAAAAAGTCAAAAGATGGTGCATGAGATCTTACAGAGGAAGGAATGTTTAGATGATACCTATGATTACTTTGTTTTCATGAAATTCTTAAAGTTCAGTGCCATTCTCTGTTTTGTCATTACAACAACTGAGCATTAAAATTATTATTTTCGGGATCCCTGGGTGGTGCAGCGGTTTAGCGCCTGCCTTTGGCCCAGGGCGTGATCCTGGAGACCCGGGATCGAATCCCACGTCGGGCTCCCAGTGCATGGAGCCTGCTTCTCTCTCTGCCTCTCTCTCTCTCTCTCTCTCTCTCTCTGTGTGTGTGTGTGACTATCATAAATAAATAAAACTTTAAAAAAAATTAAAAAAATAAATAAAATTATTATTTTCTTCTCAAAATCCTATTGCTTACTCTTTTTGAATAAATGTGTTGATTCATTGAAAAACTTTATGATTTATCATGGAATTAACAGGTATTAAATAGATAAATAAAAAGTGAGGAGTTTTAGATACTGCCACCCTGAAGTACCAATTTATTTTAAAACCGTATGTATTTTTTAAAGATTTTATATATTCATGAGACACACACACACACACACACACACAGAGAGATAGAGAGAGAGAGAGGCAGAGACACAGGCAGAGGGAGAAGCAGGCTCCATGCAGGGAGCCTGATGTGGGACTTGATCCCGGGTCTCCAGGATCAGGCCCCGGACTGAAGGCAGCGCTAAACTGCTGAGCCACCAGGGCTGCCCTAAAACAGTATGTATTAATTATAAATACAAAAAGGAAAGGGAAATTTCAGCTTCTAGAGTGAGTGAAGAACTATTTATTAAACATTTATATATAATTCATCCATTCCTTCACTAAACATTGAACCATCCAAAGTACCAGCCACTGCATTGAACCAGGGGTGCAAGTTGAATCACATAGTTTTGGCCTTGAAGCAATTCGCAAGTAGGGACTATAGAAATGTTAACAGATAATAATAGTACAGTGAGATAAATTCTAGAAGAGCCATGTGTAAAGTGTTCTTGATAAATCAATAATGGAGCCGCTATCTGCCTTGGGTGGGTAAAGGGAAGTTCTTAGAAAAACTTTGATAGGAGAAATGTTGTTTGTGCAAAATCCTGAAAGAAAAAGTGAAAAAAATTAAAATTCCTGGAAAAAATACCACAAAAAACCCAACCCTCCTATTTAGAGAGCTACCAAGGAAGACAGAATTGAGGAAGCACAATTCAAGAGAAAAGAGAAAATTTACCTTGCATATGCCAAACATTTTACCTTGCATTTTCCTCAAGGAATTTTCTGACTCATAAAAGACATGGATAGAAAGGCTGGTAAAAGTAAAGCAACTGTGTAGAAGTGGCAGCTAAGAGTCAGTAGGGTCTGCAGAGTTTTTTGGCAATATCATGAGGCTGAGAGAGAAAAAAAATGGAGCTCACACCTATGAAAGCATTCAATAAATGACTGGCAAAGATCCCAAAGAAAAAGAAGTAGTGGAAAAGTAAATCTCACAGTTCAAGCAGATTTTTCTCTAGAGATATTCACCAGGTTCTAAGTGGCACAAACATAGATGTGGAGAAACCTGATAAAATGTGGGTGTTGAGAGCCTGACATTCAAAGCAGAATATGTTAGGATTTGATCAGGGAATCAGAAACTCTGAGTGATATGGAATAAAAGATTTATTATATATGTTGGATCTTATGCAATTTTGCGAGCTGATGCAGAAGACTATGGAAGGTTGATGCCTCAGTAGCTGATGATGGACCTAAAGCTGCTAAGGATCAACATGGCCATATTTGAGAAGGAAACAATGACCTGATGCAGAACAATGTTAAGGCAGACTGTAATCCATAAGGATTAATGGAAAGCAAAGAGGACAAACTAGAACCCATGTTTGCCTTTTACTGCCTTTGACTTCATCAACACAAGGTGACTTGCAGAAGGGACTGGCAACTTTTACCATGGATGTGCACATGTGCCTAACTGAGGACTCAGGGAAGCTGAAGGAGATCTGGTAAGATCTACAGTACCTGCATGCCCAGCTGCTGTACTAAACTAACAAAATGAATCAGCAGATCAGCCACGGTGTGCATTAGCTGCAATTGTTCCTGGACCCCTACATCTACACCAACCCTGAGAGCATAAAGACTGCTGTTTATTTCCACCTTCCTAATATCATAGGATTTTTTTTCTAGAGGTCAATACTTATTTAGAATCAAACAGGGTAGATCCCTGAGTGGCTCAGTGGTTGAGCGTCTGCCTTCAGGCCAGGGCATGATCCCAGAGTCCCGGGATAGAGTCCCACATCGGGCTCCCTGCATGGAGCCTGCTTCTTCCTCTGCCTTTCCATCCTTTTCCTTCTCTCCCTCTCTTTGTGTGTGTGTGTGTCTCCCATGAATAAATAAATAAAAATCTTTTTTTTTTTTAAAGACCCAAACAGGGAAGGAAATTTTAGGAAGTAGAGTTCTTCCTTGATATAGAACAAAGACATCAAAGGCTGACCCTTGTTAACATGACATCCATATACACTTCTCTTTATGTTTGTCTTCCATATAAAAAGAATAGCAACGTGATTCAACCATTCTTCAAAGCCCTGGGGGAGGGATACATTAACTAAAAGGGGATGCTTACTCATCTTTGGGTAACATTCATTAATCTTCTAACTGAAACATATTCCCTGCATTAGTCAGCTCCAGCTGTCATAATAAAGTACCAAAGAGGGGGATCCCTGGGTGGCTCAGCGGTTTAGCACCTGCCTTTGGCCCAGGGCACAATCCTGGTGTCCTGGGATCGAGTCCCACGTCAGGCTCCCGGCGTGGAGCCAGCTTCTCCCTGCCTCTCTCTCTCTCTCTCTCTCTCTCTCTGTGTGTGTGTGTGTCTATCATAAATAAATAAATCTTTAAAAAAATAAATACCAAAGACGGGATAGCTTAAGCAACAGGATTTTTCTCACAATTTGTATTGCCTATCTGGCTTTCAACTCATCACTGATCAGACTCTGTTTTAGTAGTCCTTTTGGCCAACAATGACCTGGTTTATATCTTTAATCCTAATGGCAAATTGGAGAGTATTTTTAAGGATGGAATTTGTACTCAATATTTTCATAAGATTCTTGAAAAATTCATTGAAATTCCCCTTCCTTTTATTTGTTTTCAGGCTTTTATTATTTATTTATTTATTTACTTATTTATTTATTAATTATTTTACCTATTCAAGTTTTTATTTTTTTATTATTATTTTCTAGGAAGCTTTCTTTTTTTCTTTCTTCTTTCTTTCTTTCTTTCTTTCTTTCTTTCTTTCTTTCTTTCTCTCTCTCTCTCTCTCTCTCTCTTTCTTTCTTTCTTTCTTTCTTTCTTTCTTTCTTTCTTTCTTTCTTTCTTTCTTCTTTCTTTCTTCTTCTTTCTTCTTTCTTTCTTATTGGAGTTCAATCTTCCCGCATATAGCATAACACCCAGTGCTCATCCTGCCAAGTACCCCACTCAGTACTCATCACCCAGTCACCCCCAACCCACACCCACCTCCCTTTCTACCACCCATAGTTCCTATCCCAGAGAAGGAGTCTCTCATGTTCTGTCTCCCTTTCTGATATTTCCCACTCATTTTTTCTCCTTTCTCCTTCATTCCCTTTCACTATTTTTTATATTCCCCAAATGAATGAGAACATATAATGTTTGTTCTTCTCCGATTGACTTATTTCACTCAGCATAATACCCTCCAGTTCCATCCACGTCGAAGCAAACGGTATTTGTCATTTCTAATGGCTGACTAATATTCCATTGTATATATAGACCACATCTTCTTTATCCATTCCTCTTTCGATGGACACCAAGGCTCCTTCCACAGTTTGGCTATTGTGGACATTGCTGCTAGAAACATCGGGGTTCAGGTGTCCTGGCGTTTCACTGCATCTGTATTTTGGGGGTAAATTCCCAGCAGGGCAATTGCTGGGTCATAGGGTAGATCTATTTTTAACTCTTGGAGGAACCTCCACAGAGTTTTCCAGAGTGGCTGCACCAGTTCACATTCCCACCAACAGTGCAAGAGGGTTCCCCTTTCTCCACATCCCCTCCAACATTTGTGGTTTCCTGCCTTGTTAATTTTCCCCATTCTCACTCGTGTGAGGTGGTATCTCATTCTGGTTTTGATTTGTATTTCCCTGATGGCGCGTGATGTGGAGCATTTTCTCATATGCTTGTTGGCCATGTCTATGTCTTCCTCTGTGAGATTTCTGTTCATATCTTTTGCCCATTTCATGATTGGATTGTTTGTTTTCTTGCTGTTGAGTTTAATAAGTTCTTTATAGATCTTGGATACTAGCCCTTTATCTGTTACATCATTTGCAAGTATCTTCTCCCATTCAGTAGGTTGTCTATTAGTTTTGTTGACTGTTTCTTTTGCTGTGCAGAAGCTTCTTATCTTGATGAAGTCCCAATATTTCATTTTTGCTTTTCTTTCTCTTGCCTTCATGGATGGATCTTGCAAGAAGTTGCTGTGGCCGAGTTCAAAAAGGGTGTTGCCTCTGTTCTCCACTAGAATTTTGATGGAATCTTGTCTCACATTTAAATCATTCATCCATTTTGAGTTTATCTTTGTGTATGGTGTAAGAGAATGGTCCAGTTTCATTCTTATGCATGTGTATGTCCAATATTCCCAGCACCATTTATTGAAGAGACTGTCTTTTTTTCCAGTGGATAGTCTTTCCTACTTTGTCGAATATTAGTTGACTATAAAGTTGAGGGTCCACTTCTGGATTCTCTATTCTGTTCCATTAATCTATGTGTCTGTATTTGCCAGTACCACACTGTCTTGATGACGACAGCTTTGTAGTACAACCTGAAATCTGGCATTGTGATGCCCTCAGCTCTGGTTTTCTTTTTTAATATTCCCCTGGCTACTCGGTGCCTTTTCTGATTCCACACAAATATTAAGATGATTTGTTCCAACTCTCTGAAGAAAGTCCATGGTATTTTGAGAGAGATTGCATTAAATGTGTACATTGCCCTGGGTAACATTGACATTTTCACAATAATAATTCTTCCAATCCATGAGCATGGAATATTTCTCCATCTCTTTGTGTCTTCCTCAATTTCTTTCAGAAGTGTTCTGTAGTTCTTAGGGTAACTATAGTAGAATAGGTACGGTTTTTCTTTAAACATTTGACAGAACTCCCCAGAGAAGCCATCCAGCCCTGGACTTTTGTGTCTTGGGAAGTTTTTGATGACTGCTTCGATATCCTCCCTGGTTATTGGCCTGTTCGGGTTTTCTTTTTCTTCCTGTTCCAGTTTTGGTAGTTTGTGGTTTTCCAGAAATGCGTCCATTTCTTCTAGATTGCCTAATTTATTGGCATATAGCTGCTCATAATATGTTTTTAAAATCATTTGTATTTCCTTGGTGTTGGTGGTGATCTCTCCTTTCTCATTCATGATTTTATTAATTTGAGTCTTCTCACTCTTCTTTTTAATAAGGCTGGCTAATGATTTAAATATCTTACTAATTCTTTCAAGGAACCAATTCCTGGTTTTGTTGATCTGTTCCACAGTTCTTCTGGTCTCTATTTCATTGAGTTCTGCTCGAATCTTTATTAACTGTCTTCTTCTGCTGGGTGTAGGATCTATTTGCTGTTTTTTCTCTAGCTCCTTTAGGTGTAAGGTTAGCTTTTGTATTTGAGTTCTTTCCAGTTTTTGGATGGATGCTTGTATTGCAATTATTTCCCCCTCAGGACTTCTTTTGCTGTATCCCAAAGATTTTGAACAGTTGTATCTTCATAATCATTAGTTTCCAGAATCTTTTTAATTCTTCTCTTATTTCCTGGTTGACCTTTTCATCTTTTAGCAGATGGTTCTTAACCTCCATGTGCTGGAAATCCTTCCAAACTTCCTCTTGTGATTTAGTTCTAATTTCAAAGCATTATGGTCTGAGAATATGCAGGAGACGATCCCAATCTTTTGGTATCGGTTAAGACCTGATTTGTGACCCAGTATGTGGTCTATTCTGGAGAAAGTTCCATGTACACTTGAGAAGAATCTGTGTTCAGTTGCATTTGGATGTAAAGTTCTGTAGATATCTGTGAAATCCATCTGGTCCAGTGTATCATTTAAAGCTCTCATTTCTTTGGAGATGTTGTGTTTAGAAAACCTGTCGATTGTAGAAAGCGCTACATTCAAGTCACCAAGTATAAGTGTATTATTATCTAAGTATGTCTTAATTTTGGTTATTAATTGATTGATATATTTGGCAGCTCCCACATTCGGGGCATATATATTGATGATTGTTAAGTCTCTTGTTGGATAGATCCTTTAAGTATCACATATTGTCCCTCTTAATCTCTTACTACAGTCTTTGGGATAAACTTTAGTTTCTCTGATATAAAGGATGGCTATCCCTGCTTTCTCTTGAGGGCCATTGAATGTTCCATGGTTCTCCAACCTTTTATTTTCAGGCTGTAGGTGTCCTTATGTCTCAAATGAGTCTCTTGTAGACAGCAAATAGATGGGTGTTGCTTGTTTATCCAGTCTGAAACCCTGCGTCTTTGGATGGGGTCATTAAGCCCATTCACATTCAGAGTTACTATTGAAAGATATAAATTTAGTGTCATCATGATATCTATTCAGTACCTGTTTCTGTGGATTGTTCCATTGGACTTCTTCTTAAAGGGGAATTTTAAGAGTTCCCCTTAAAATTTCTTGCAGAGCTGGCTTGGTGGTCACATATTCTTTCATTTTCTGCCTATCTTGGAAGCTCTTTATCTCTCCTTCCATTCTGAATGAGAGCCTTGCTGGATAAAGTGTTCTTGGTTGCATGTTTTTCTCACTTAGGACCCTGAATATATCCTGCCAGTCCTTTGGTCTGCCAGGTCTCTGTGAAGAGGTCTGCTGTTACCCTAATACTCCTCCCCATAAAAGTCACGGATTTCTTGTCTCTTGCTGTTTTAAGGATCTTCTCTTTATCTTTGGAATTTGCAATCTTCACTATTAAATGTCAAGGTGTTGAGCGGTTTTTACTGATTTTGGGGGGGGGGGATCTCTGTATTTCCTGGATCTGAATGCCTGTTTCCCTTCCCAGATTAGGAAAGTTTTCAGCTATGATTTGTTCTAATACATATTCTGGACCTCTGTCCCTTTTGGTGCCCTAGGGAATCCCAATTAAACATAGTTTTTTCTTTCTGAGGCTTTCATTTATGTTCCTTAATCTATCCTCATGATCTTTTCATTGTTTGTCTCTTTTTTCCTCAGTTTCCCTCTTTGCCATCAACGTGTCTTCTATGTCACCCACTCGTTCTTCTACCTCATTAACCCTCGTTGTTAGGACCTCTAGTTTGGATTGCATCTCATTCAATTGATTTTTAATTTCTGCCTGTTTAGATCTAAATTCTGCAGTCATGAAGTATCTTGAGTCCTTTATGCTTTTTTCTAGAGCCACCAGTAGCTTTATACTAGTGCTTCTGAATTGGCTTTGTGACATTGAATTGTAACCCAAATTTTGTAACTCTGTGGGAGAGATGACTGTTTCTGATTCTTTCTTTTGAGGTGAGGTTTACCTTCTAGTCATTTTGCTCAGTGCAGAGTGGCCAAAAACAAGTTGTATTGGGAAAAGGAGAAAAAGAGAGAAGACAAAAAAAGAAAAGAAAAAGAAAAAAAAAAGAAGAAAACAGAAGAAAAGAAACCAAAAAGGGGGGGGGGCGGGAAGCAAACAGAAAACAAAAAACAAGGGGGGGTATCCTCTGATTCTATATACTGTAAATCCCTTGACTTCCCCTGGAACTTTCAAGTGCTGCTTTGTCCATAACTTGGCTTTTCCCCTGCCTGTGTAGCTGGTATTCTGGGGTTACGGCCTGCTGTGCAGATTCTCAGGTGTGAGAATCACTCCTTCCTTCCTTCCTTCTTTCCTTTCTGTCTTTCTACCTTGATAGAAGCATGAACTCTTCTCACTGTGGCATTTCAGCTGTTCTCTCTTTAAATCTCAAGCGAATTCGTAGATTTTCACGATGATTTGAAAGTTATCTAGGTAATTTGTTGGGGACAGGTGACTTGGGGACCTTACTCTTCCACCATCTTATCCCCTCCATTCCTCAGGTTTTTATTTTAAACTCAGATAGTTAACATACAATGTCATATTAGTTTCAGGTGTACACTATAGTGATTCAACAATTTCATACATTATCCAGTGCTCATCACAAGTGTATTCCCCTTCATTTTAGATATCTGTAGGTAATGAACAGCACTACCTAGCACTCTGGATCTCCAGTAGTTTTATCTCTTACCTTTTGAAATAGACAAATTCTCATACACCAGTGTTTTAAACCATTCTGGATCAGTGACCCTTTGAGAATCTCATGAAAATTACCAGGACCCATACTACCACCACTTTCAAATGTTTATATGCATTTCCACATAAAATTGCATGTTACAATTTCAGGAAGTTCATGGGACTTTTGAATATAGGCCATGTTGAACAGAGATATGGCATCATGAAGGATTTGTCAGCACCCATATTAATGACTAATGAAGCTTGGTAGCACTATTGATTTGCTCACATGCCACTCTCTATTAGATAATTATCACTGACGTTTATAACACCATTAGGGTGAGGCTTTGTCTTAGTATTTCTGTGGTTCATGTATTGATATAAGCCATTATTTGACTTTTTTCATAACAATATAACTCATGCATGTACAACAATATGTACTGGCATCATTTCATAATGACGCCCTTCAATGTGTGTTCTCCAAAGACTTACATTGAAATAGTTGGGTCATCATATTCCTTGTGTCATCAAATTGGCATCATAATGAATTATTTTTGGGCTTGCATCCTCATAAATTTTCTCATTTTATCTCTCATTATAAATGGCATAATAACTCTGTCCTTGCAGATTTTCATTGAAGTTATTATGAGGTAGTGCATGGCAACTGCAGATTAAATTGCACAGATAATCAGCATTGTAAAAGAAACTTAAATAAAGTCTTGATAAGTAATTACTGATTATATTTAGTGATTGCTTTGTTTAAACAACTCTCACTTAATTCAAAATGTCCCCCAAAGACAGCATTCCACACTTAAAAAATAACTACCTGGCAACCAGAAAAATTGTGTTTTTCTAAGTGAGAAATTTTCAGTTGAATTTTGGCAAAACATTGGAAAGCATAGATTGTACTTTAATAACTGGAAAGTAAGCTGATATTTTTCATGTATTGTTGATTGTTAAAAGAGCTGGCCTAGCATATAGCTATACGGAAAAAAAAGAAGTGCAAATATTAGACTTTTATCTGAAACCATCACTCATGAATGAGTCTTCATCTCTCTAGATTAGAAACTAAAGAGAACACTCTCTCACATAATGACTTTTCAAATCACCTAGCAATTAAAGTGGGGAAAAATTGTTTGGAAGGATATAAATAGCATCATTACCTGTGTAAGGAGCCACCACCATCAGTATTGTTGAACATTTTTTTGTGTGTGTGTGCAAGCAATATACTTAATTTAGTGAATACCAAAAGATGTAACATATCTTCTGCTTTCTAAGTTGCACACTCTAATCGTGGGGGGAAAATAATACACTTTAAAAACTGGATATCAATACAAGACTGTTTCACTAAAGACCCGATGAATATGTGGTTAAGACAATCAATGCTGTAGTTGTTCACAAAGCTCAGGTGTATTGGGTTCCTTTTGCTACTCTAACAGATTACCACAAATTTAGTGGCTTAAAACAACACAAATTTATTATTTTACAATCTCATAGGTTAGAAGTTTGATATGGGTCTCACTGGGCTGAAATCAGAGTGTTGAGAAGGCTGCATTCCATTCTAGAGACATCAGTGGAAAACTCATTGTTTTTTTTGCCTTTTCCAGCTTCTAGAGGTCTTCTGGATTCCTTGAATTACAACTCCTTCTTTCATCTCCAAAGCCAATAAATGTCCAGCAGTCTGTGTCTTTCTTTCCTAGTCACACCTTCCTTTGACTGACTTCCTCTTCTGCTTTTAAGGACCCTTGCAATAACATTGGGCCTGCATTGATAATCCAAGATATCCTCTCCATTTTAAGGTCAGCTGATTAGTAACTTTAATTTCAATCTACAACCATATTTCCTCTTTGCCATTACATCTTACATATTCTCAGCCTCCAGGGGTTGGATGGGGCACTATTCTGCTTACCACATCAATTAAACATGAAGATATTAGAGAAGGTTTAAGAAAGTCTTTTGTGGGAGGTAAACCTTGAATGGAACTTTGAAGAGAGATTAAAATATGAACAGGATTTAGATTAGGATGTGAAAGTGAAAGCAAATTGTAATTAATTCTACACCACTTTTCTAAGTCAATAATGTTAGCATAGTAAAGGATAGAGAGCCTAAGTCTCTCATCCTTAGGAGAATGTTAAAAGTAGCACTTATGTCCCAACATCATCACAAAGATGAAAAGAGACAACACATTGGGCTTCCAGATTTCAGTCTACCATGTAAGGATCTTTGAAATTGCCTCCCCATCCTAACAAAGTAAAATGCTGTACAAACTGAAAAATCACCAACTCCTCTTATATCTGTCAGAGAAGTGATGTCATAGGACAAGATATTACCTCCAAAATTAGAAAGACAGAAGGAAAATGCAAATAATCACAATTTACTGAAACAGAAACACTTTAGAAAACCATGTATAGAAAGGCTAAAAATGTCAGTTCTTTCCAACTTGATCTATAGATTTAATTCAATCTCAATTGAAATCCCTGAAAGTTATTGATAAACTGACTTTGAAGTTTATATGGAGAAGTGAAAGACTCAGGATAGTCAACATGATATTGAAAGAGAAGAATAAAGTTGGAAGACTAATACTACATAGCTTCAAGAATTACTCTAAAACTACAGTAATCAAGACAGTGTGATATATCCTCATTTAGTTAATCATTCAAAAATATTTTTTCATTCATCTGAATCTATGTTTTGATATAATCTTTACTTTTCAGGGCATTATACTGTAGCTATGGGAATGAGGCATTACCAAAATTTCATGTTTTAAAACGAGCCTGAATATTTTTAAAAATTCCATGCTAACTTCATAACACAGGAAAATCTGAACATAATCTTTGTCCTCAAGGGTTTGTAATCCTGTAAAAGGAAACTAATAAACATTTAATGCAGTACAAAATCAAGTATACTGACTTTGGAAGGTGGCATAGTATAAGTATTAAAAGTATTGGCTCTACAGATAGGTTTGAGTTTACAACTTCAGCTTTGCCATCTCCAAGCAGTAAAATGATGGGCTAGCTACTTATCTTCTCTAAGTCTCAGTTTCTCCATTTGTAAAGTAAGGATAAAAGTAATTCTTAGCTTATATGATTGTTAGAAGACTTAAATGAGATAAAGCATACTATTTAATAGTTTAGTGAACAGTACAAATTTGTACTCTGTTGCTATAAAGATATATAGACACAATTTTATGTTGGGTTCAAAGGATAGAGTGCTCACATCTGGTTATAGAAATAAGGAAAATTTTTAAAAAGGGGGTAACATTTACTATGGATCTTTTTAGTTTACTTGCCTTTGTCTTCTACTCCCTGAAACTGGTCACACTGATAAGCTCTATATTTGTGCATAAGCCTTTTCTAGGTCCTGAACCAATACCAAGAGGTATAGGAATTAGATGAGTAATCTCACCATCTCAGCATCTGAAAATAATTCTGCTCAGCCTAGGGAGCTAGTATCCCAATTATAACTAATGCTTTCTCCCACTGTTCTTATTTCTTTTTGGTACCTCTGGTCAGGATCTAATGGAGTGTGTATAGGCATATTTTTAAATAATAGATTATTGAATTCTCCAATCTTTCTGTAAAAATCAATGTATTGATAGTGCCAAATACCTTAATGTATAAATGTTAAAAGGCTTAAATAGGAACAATAAAGTTGGAAAACATGTTCTTGCTTATATTGTGAAAGCAAACCTGATTTGTCATTCATCAGGAATAAAAAGATAAAACTACACCAAGGAGGACAGCATAAGTTGGATTTTTATAATTTATTTATTATGTAAATTTAAAGGAGAATTATTATAATCAGCACATTTTCTCACAGTAGAGGTGATGGAATTTCCTTTTTTTAATAATAAATTTATTTTTTATTGGTGTTCAATTTGCCAACATACAGAATAAAACCCAGTGCTCATCCCGTCAAGTGCCCCCCTCAGTGCCCGGCACCCAGTCACCCCCACCCCAGCCCTCCTCCCCTTTCACCACCCCTAGTTCATTTCCCAAAGTTAGGAGTCTTCATGTTCTGTCTCCCTTTCTGATATTTCCTACCCATTTCTTCTCCCTGCCCTTCTATTCCCTTTCACTATTATTTATATTCCCCAGATGAATGAGAACATATAATGCTTGTCCTTCCTGATTGACTTATTTCACTCAGCATAATACTCTCGAGTTTCATCCACGTTGAAGAAATTGAGGGTATTTGTCGTTTCTAATGGTTGAGTAATATTCCATTGTATACATAAACCACATCTTCTTTATCCATTCATCTTTCGATGGACACCGAGGCTCCTTCCACAGTTTGGCTATTGTGGACACTGCTGCTAGAAACATTGGGGTGTAAGTGTCCCAGGGTTTCATTGCATCTGTATCTTTGGGGTAAATCCCCAGCAGTGCAATTGCTGGGTTGTAAGGCAGGTCTATTTTTGACTCTTTGAGGAACCGCCATACAGTTTCCAGAGTGGCTGCACCATTTCACATTCCCACCAACAGTGCAACAGGGTTCCCTATTCTCCACATCCTCTCCAACATTTGAGGTTTCCTGCCTTGTTAATTTTCCCCATTCCCACTGGTGTGAGGTGGTATCTCATTGTGGTTTTCATATGTATTTCCCTGATGGCAAGTGACGCAGAGCATTTTCTCATGTGCGTGTTGGCCATGTCTATGTCTTCCTCTGTGAGATTTCTATTCAGTCTTGTGCCCATTTCATGATTGGATTGTTTGTTTCTTTGCTATGGAGTGTAATAAGTTCTTTATAGATCTTGGAAACGAGCCCTTTATCTGAGAGGTCATTTGCAAATATCTTCTCCCGTTCTGTAGGTTGTTTTTTAGTTTTATTGACTGTATCCTTTGCTGTGCAAAAGCTTCTTATCTTGATGAAGTCCCAATAGTTCATTTTTGCTTTTGTTTCTTTTGCCTTCGTGGATGTATCTTGAAAGAAGTAACTGTGGCTGAGTTCAAAAAGGGAGTTGCCTGTGTTCTCCTCTAGGATTTTGATGGAATCTTGTCTCACATTTAGATCTTTCATCCATTTTGAGTTTATCTTTGTGTATGGTGAAAGAGAGTGGTCTAGTTTCATTCTTCTGCATGTGGATGTCCAATTTTCCCAGCACCATTTATTGAAGAGACTGTCTTTTTTTTTCCAGTGGATAGTCTTTCCTACTTTGTCAAATATTAGTTGACTATAAAGTTGAGGGTCCACTTCTGCATTCCCTATTCTGTTCCATTGATTTACGTGTCTGTTTTTGTGCCAGTACCACACTGTCTTGATGACCACAGCTTTGTAGTACAACCTGAAATCTGGCATTGTGATGCCCCCAGATATGGTTTTCTTTTTTAAAATTCCCCTGGCTATTTGGGGTCTTTTCTGATTCCACACAAATCTTAAAATAATTTGTTCTAACTCTCTGAAGAATGTCCATGGTATTTTGATAGGGATTGCATTAAACTTGTAAATTGCCCTGGGTCACATTGACATTTTCACAATATTAATTCTGCAAATCCATGAGCATGGAATATTTTTCCATCTCTTTGTGTCTTCCCCAATTTCTTTCAGAAGTGTTCTATAGTTTTTCGGGTATAGATCCTTTACCTCTTTGGTTAGGTTTATTCCTAGGTATCTTACACTTTTGTGTGCAATTGTAAATAGGATTGACTCCTTAATTTCTCTTTCTTCAGTCTCATTGTTAGTGTATAGAAGTGCCACTGACTTCTGGGCATTGATTTTGTATCCTGCCACCCTGCCAAATTGCTATAGGAGTTGCAGCAATCTTGGGGTGGAGGCTTTTGGGTTTTCTACGTAGAGTATCATGTCATTGGCGAAGAGGGAGAGTTTGACTTCTTCTTTGCCAATTTGAATGCCTTTAATGTCTTTTTGTTGTCTGATTGCTGAGGCTAGGACTTCCAGTACTATGTTGAATAGCAGTAGTGAGAGTGGACATCCCTGTCTTGTTCCTGATCTTAGGGGAAAGGCTCCCAGTGCTTCCCCATTGAGAATGATATTTGCTGTGGGATTTTCGTAGATGGCTTTTTTTTAAAAGATTTTATTTATTTATTCATAGAGACAGAGAGAGAGAGAGGCAGAGACACAGGCAGAGGGAGAAGCAGGCATCATACAGAGAGCCTGATGTGGGACTCGATCCAGGGTCTCCAGGATCACGCCCTGGGCTGCAGGCGGCGCTAAACCGCTGTGCCACCGGGGCTGCCCTCGTAGATGGCTTTTAAGATGCCGAGGAATGTTCCCTCTATCCCTACACTCTGAAAAGTTTTGATCAGGAATAGACGCTGTATTTTGTCAAATGCTTTCTCTGCAACTATTGAGAGGATCATATGGTTCTTGGTTTTTCTCTTGCTGATATGATTAATCATATTGATTTTTTTTTTACGAGTGTTGAACCAGCCTTGTGTCCTGGGAATAAATCCTACTTGGTCATGGTGAATAATTTTCTTAATGTACTATTGTATCCTATTGGCTAGTATCTTGTTGAGAATTTCTGCATCCATGTTCATCAGGGATGGTCTATAATTCTCCTTCTTGGTGGGGTCTTTTTCTGGTTTTGGAATTAAGGTGATGCTGGCCACATAGAACAAGTTTGGAATTTGGAAGCTTAACTATTAAATTTCGAGGTGCTGAACGGTTTTTATTGATTTTAGGGGGGATCTGTCTATTTCCTGGATCTGAATACCTATTTCCCTTCCCAGATTAGGAACGTTTTCAGCTATGATTTATTCAAATATATATTCTGGAACTCTGTCCTTTTCGGCACCCTCGGGAACCCCAATTAAATGTAGGTTTTTCTTCCTCAGGCTTTCATTTATTTCCCTTAATCTACCCTCATGGTCTTTTGATTGTCTCTTTTTTCCTCAGTTTCCCTCTTTGTCATTGACTTGTCTTCTATGTCACTCACTCGTTCTTTCACCTCGTTAACCCTCGTCCTTAGGACTTCTAGTTTGGATTGCAGCTCATTCAATTGACTTAATTTCTGCCTGATTAGATCTAAATTCTGCAGTCAGAAAGTCTCTGGAGTCCTTTATGCTTTTTTCTATAGCCACCATCGGCTGTATAATAGTGCTTCTGAATTGGCTTTGCGACATTGAATTTTAATCCAAATTTTGTAACTCTGTGGGAGAGAGGAATGTTTCTGATTCCTTCTTTTGAGGTGAGGTTTTCCTTCTACTCATTTTGCTCAGTGCAGAGTGGCCAAAACCAAGTTGTATTGGGAAAAGGAGAAAAAGAGAGGAGAGAAAGAAGGAAAGAAAAGAGAAAAAGAAAAAAGAAGAAAGGAAGAAAAAAAGACAAAAAAGAGAAGTAAAAGAGTAAGAAAAAGAAAGGGAAAACAAGGGATGGGGGAAGCAAACAGAAATCAAAAACCAAAAAGAAAAAAAAAGAAAGAAAAACAAAACATGGGGGGGTATTCTCTGATTCTGTATACTGTAAGTCTCTTGACTTCCCCTGGAGCTTTCCAGTGCTGCTTGGTCAATAATTTGTTTTCCCCCTATCCGTCTAGCTGGTCTGGGAGAGGGGCCTGTTGTGCTGATTTTCAGGTGTTAGCACTTGGGGGAGCTGCTCTGCCCCCTGCCTGGTGCAGGGCTTAGTGGGGGTTGTTTACCCCGTGAGGCCCCAGGAGGAACAACCCCAGTGTCTGCGGCCAGCTCTGGAGCCCTGGATTCAGCTCCCGCAGTAACTACAGAGCTCTCTGTCTGCAGGGCCTGGATGCTCTGGGAGCAGGGCCGCTGATCTGCTCAGCTTGGGGTCGCCTGGTGGCAGGAGAGTCCTTGCTGTCCTGGGCCCTCCTGTCCTCTGCCTGTCCCGGGGGGAGGCAGGATCCTGGGCTGTGTCCCCGGCGCCCCGTGCTCCTGGTCTGCGCTGTTGGATTCGCGTTCCCGGCCTCGCAGCCCCCTCCACGGGAGTCGCCACCCGAGCGCCTCCGAGCTGCTCCCGGGTCAAGTCCTGTGTGCGCTGCAGCCCTTTAGGGAGCTCGGCACACTCTCCCCGGGGCGCAGTTGCTCTGTTAGTGTCCCAGGGAGCTGAGGGCATCCCCGCCCTTCCTGGGGTCCTGCTCTAACTCCCTGCGAGCCCCTTTCCGCCAGGGAAGAATGGTGAAGCGCCTGCTTCTCCGCGACGGGGCTCTCCTGTCCTGGGGACACTCACCCCGGCCTTAGCCCGGATCTTCCCGGGGCCCCTCCCCCTTGGATGCCTTTTGTTCCTTTATTTCTTTTTTCCGTCTTCCTATCTTGATAGAAGCGCGAACTCTTCTCACTGTAGCATTCTAGCTGTTCTCTCTTTAAATCTCAGCCCGAATTCGTAGATTTTCAGGATGATTTGAAGGTTATCTAGGTAATTTGGTGGGGACAGGTGACTTGAGGACCCTACTCTTCTGCCATCTTGCCCCTCCCCGTGATTGGATTTCCGTAAAGGAGATCTTGAATACTGAGAAGGAATAAGCTAAACAATCTACTTCTAAATAGAAGAGAACTATGAAAAATATAGCCTGAAAAAAAAAAAAACAGATCATAAACCCATACTGTAATTGTACTAGTGTTGTGGAAATGATAAATTGGAATTGTGTCTCACAGCCTCTGACTGTCCTTGCTGTTTTTTCTTAAAAAAATAGAGAATGAAATCAGAACTCTATATCCTCTCACCACTCTCTCACACCTGGCCCTTTTCATGAGCTAAGGTTTGATATCATGTAGGCCTGAAATTTATATTTGGACTCCTTACACATCCTCTCTACATGTTCTCTCCAACTTTTAGTAACTCCACTCTCTGCCAGTACTTAGCATGTCTTTGTATGTTCTGAGTTTACAGTTAAGCAGAAAACAGACCTGCTATCTCTTACCATAAACTCCTGGAGAACAAAAAGCATACCTTATATGTCTGTGTATTCTGTAGGGTGCCTAGTTCACACAGTAAGTGTTTAACAAATTTCTTTTGATTGCTTCATTTCTACTAGTAATTATTTATTGCATACTATCCAAAGTTTAATGCATGAAAAGAAACCATTACTCTATATACCTGCATTGCTTTATTAATACATCAGCACCCCATAAAAGAAGTGACTTCGTAGATTTTTATTTTGTTTAGCTTAAAGAAGTCAAACAGATACTAAATATTACAAATAAGATTTAAATCTGTTTACTCTGAGGTTTTTACTTTTTTAAAAAAAAATAGATTTTAATTTTTTTTTAAGTTTTTTTATTTATTTATGATAGTCACAGAGAGAGAGAGGCAGAGACACAGGCAGAGGGAGAAGCAGGCTCCATGCAGGGAGCCCAACGCGGGACTTGATCCCAGCTCTCCAGGATCACGCCCCAGGCTACATGCGGCGCTAAACCACTGTTCCTCTGGGGCTGCCCTGAGATTCTTACTCTTAACCAGTAAACTCTGCTCCCATTGCTCACTTAAAACACTATCATTACTGACATCATGTTGTAATTTAGTTTAGCTTATTATATTTTCCCCAAATATTTGTATTTTATAAGACAGACTTCAGGAGCATGAAAGCTAAAGAAATCAACCTCAAATAAAGGATTTTTGTGCAGAAAACTTAAGAGGAGTCAAGATTACATTTTTGCAACAGCTATCCACCTGTTTGCCAAATCAAATCACTTGGATGTTTTCCCACAAATGGTTAGTGAAAATAAAATAGCCTTAGGTCTTTAAAGTAGAGAAGAGTACAAATCTCGGCGATGGCCAAAGTACATTTTTAAAATAACTATTTTTAATATAAAAAGCATATGTACCCTGCCACCTTCACTCTGAATCCATTTCTTAGTCTCACTTATTCTTTTGCATCCTTCTGAAAATGTGTATGTCTATGCAAATGGGATCAACACAATTGGAACAAACTATATACTGAACCTATCAATGTGGTGAATTATATTAATCCTTCCTAATATTAAACATCATCTTTTAGGGGTTTAATAAGAACTCCAAAGAATCTAAGTGTATTATTCTTTATAGGAAGATTCTAATTGTTTATTATTTGTTTGTTTGTTTATTTATTTATGGATTCTTGGTGAATTATATTAATCCTTCCTAATATTAAACATCGTTATTTAGGGGTTTAATAAGAACTCCAAAGAATCTAAGTGTATTATTCTTTATAAGAAGATTCTAATTGCTGATTATTTATTTGTTTGTTTGTTTGTTTATTTTTTTATGGATTCTTGGAGCTATATACATAAGTGACATCAATCTTAGTTTTCTTTTTTTTATCTTAGTTTTCCTTAAGAGGCTATTTTTGTAAGAATTTGTGTCAGTGTTATGTTGACTTTGTAACAAGAATTATAGCTTTCTCTTCCTATGTTCAGAAACAGTTGAAAGGCTTTCACAATGAATTATTTCTTGAATGTTTGAGAGAAATTTCCCTTTAAAGCTCTTTGGTGCTTGTTTTTGTGGGGAAAGGCATTGCTAGTTAATAAGACTAGATTTTTTTCAGTGACTAACGGTTTATGTAGTTAAAAAATATCTCATCTGAAACTAATTTATATTTTCATAGAAAATCATCTGTTTCATCCAGATTTTGAAATTTATTTGCACAAGTTTGAACAAAGTCACTGATATAAGTATTCTGCATTTCTCTGTATCTGTGGAAATTTCCCTCTTTTCCATGTCTAATTTTGTTTGTGCTTCCTCTGTTTCTTCATAATAAGATTAAACTGCTGGTCTTATTATCATGAATTTTGAAAAAAAAACTTTTAAATTTATTCATTAGTTCTGCTTTTTTTGTTATCTAATTCATTAATATTAGTTTTATCTTTATTAATTTCTTGTTTCTGCTCCTCTGGTATATATGACATATAAGGATTGTATGTATTAATGTGAGTGTACTATTTTGAAAAGTATAATACTTTTAATAATACCATGCTAGGAGATGAATACTACTTGTAATCCCCTTTTACAGATTAGGACACTGAGGCACTAAGATGTTACTTGCTGAGGGTCATGCAGTTATCAGGGTGATAAAGCCAAAATATGAATCTACCATTGTGTTTTTATCTACTTTACTGTCTCTCTCAGTTTATATTACTGTGTACCCCCTCATTTGTTGAGTTGAATACTTAATATATTTTCAATATGGATCAATTACCAATAACAGTGTTTAATGCTATAGTGTTTAAGTACAACTTTATTAGGATTTGATACATGTTTTTATTGTTATTCTATTGATTTTCTACAATTTCAGGCTTTACTTTATTTTAACCCAATTAACAGAGGTTTATTTTTCCTGATGTTTGGGGTTTTGAGGGTTTTATTTCTTTGTTTGAATGTTGTTTGCTCCAGTACTTTTTGTAGGTATCATATTTCAAGTTTCGGTATTTATTTTTCTTGTTTGATGGTAGTATTTTGCCATGAATGAGTAATTGAGTTTTTTCAAATGTTTTGCTCAACAAAACAAAATATTAGGACTGTCATATAATTTTTCTTTTCTAATCTGTTAACATAATGAATTAGATTGCCTCATTTGCTCATATCAAAACATCCTTTGGATTCTGATAGTCATTCTGTATTGTTTTAACTTGCCTTTAGATTCGGATTGCTAGTATTTATTTAGGCTCTTTTTTTTTTTCATACTCATAAGTGTTTTCCCCCTATATTTCCAACTATTTCTATCTTTCTTTTGCAGTTTTTGTTTCATATATGGTGTTACATATTTGGCATTCTATGGCATAAACAACCCTCCTCTGCCTGAGTTGAGAATCAGTTGAGAGACACAGCCATTATATGAAGATCATAATTATAATTATTCCTGATAGTTATAATTATTCCTGATAAAACCAATGGGATACTGTTGCTTTAGACCTGCAACCAACTCCTCTCTTTAATACTTTATCTATGCTTTACATAGACAACAATCCAGTGACAGGGGCAGCTTGACAACTGCATGCCACACATGTAAGAGCATATCCTTACTGTATGTCAGTGAGCAAATTAGAGCATTTGGTTTGTGTATAAAAAGGATAGCTCACAAAGAAAATAAAAAGAGACACACAGACTAAACGTGATGGTGGCGATTTCAAATTCTTTTTGCTCCTTTTTCTGTGGAGAGAAGTAAGCATGCAGTGCCAAGAGTGTGTGTATAGTAAAGTATCTCACATGGAGACACAAAGAATAGAGAATATGTATTTCCCCCTTAATGAATTAATGTGAACAATATGAAATTACCACTATTTTCCCTTTTCTGACTTGAAAATAATAGCAATTTCACATTTCAAAGTTATTAAGTAAAAAAAAAAAACAAAGTTATTAAGTTACATTAAGTGCAGGTGTTTTGTATCTTTCACTTACATTATTTCTTTTACATATAAAATACATCCTTATTCATCACTTTTTCCCCCTCTTTTAGGAAATAAGTTCAACCTTACAGATACTGAAAATAATTTAAAAAAAAAAAGAAAAAAAGAAAAGAGAAAAGAAAAGAAAGAAAAGAAAAAAGAAAAGAAAAGAAAAGAAAGAAAAGAAAAGAAAAGAAAAGAAAGAAAAGAAAAGAAAAGAAAAGAAAAGAAAAGAAAAGAAAAGAAAAGAAAAGAAAAGAAGAAAAGAAGAAAAGAAAAGAAAAGCCTTGGTGGCTCAATTGGTTAGGTGTCTGACTATTGATTTCAGCTCAGGTCATGATCTCAGGATGGTGAGATCAAGCCCCACATGGGGCTCCACACTGGGCATAGAATCAGCTTAAGATTATTTCCTTGTCTCTCCCTCTGTCCCACCATGCTGCTTACACACTCTTTCTCAGAAAAAGAAAAAAAAGAAAGAAAAAAAGGAAAAAGAAAGAAAGAAAGAATGAGTAAGAGTAAGAATAAGAATAAGAAGAATACTGCACCAGAGTGACTAAAATTAACAAGTAAGGAAAGGACGCAGAGAAAGGGGAAACCTCTTATACTATTGGTGGGAATGCAAGCTAGTACAGCCCTCTAGAAAACAGTATGGAGGTTCCTCAAAAAGTTAAACATAGAGTTATGGTGTGACCCAGCAATTGCAGTACCAGGTATTTACCCAAAAGATACAAGTGTAGTGATCTGAAGGGGCACCTGCAACCCAATATTTAAAGCAGCAATGTCCACAGCAGCCAAACTATGGAAAGATCCCAGATGTCTATTGACATGAATAAATAAAAAAGATGTGATATATATATATATATACATATATATTAGAAAAAATAAATGAATAAATGAATTCATGAATACATGAATAAATAAAAAGTTCTATTTTATATATATATATATATATATATATATATATATATATATATATACAAAATAGAACATTACTCAACTATCAAAAAATGAAATCTTACCATCTGCAATGACGTGGATGGAACTAGAGGGTATTATACTAAATGAAATATGTCAATCAGAGAAAGATAATTATCATATGATCTCACTCATATGTGGAATTTTAAGAAACAAAACAGAGGATCATGGGGGAAGGGAGGGAAAAATAAGATGAAATCAGAGAAGACAAATCATAAGAGACTCTTAACTATAGTAAATAGACTGAGGGTTGCTAGAGGGGAGGTTAGTGGGGAAATGGGGTATTTGGGTGATGGGCATTAAGGAGGGCAGGTGATGTGATGAGCACTGAAAGTTATATGCAACTGATGAATAACTGAACTCTACCTCTGAAATGAATGATATACTATTAGTTAATTAATTGAATTTAATAATATTTTTAAGAGAATACTGCATGAAGCATTCATAAACCTATTGTTAATATGGCTCACTATTTGCCATTTGCTTTATTATTTAATCTCTGTCTCTATCTCCACATACAATAAGCACACACGTGTTTGTATTTCTTTTCTGAACTCATTTAGAATAACTTACATATGTCCTGGCCCTTTATATAAACAGACTACAATAATCAATCCAGCATATTTAACATTGATATACTAATTAAATCTTTGTCTTTCCATCTGTTTTTTTTTTTTTTTCAATTGACACAATAAGGCATCAGTTTAGGGTCAGATATTACATTTAGTTGTCATGTCACTGTAATTTCCTTTAATCTGGAACATCTTTACTTATTTTTTATGACATTAATATGTTTGAGGAATACAGTCTCTACCACACTGTCCATTTTTTTGTTTGCTTTAATACAGTGTTCCTCATTTGGGATTTGCCTGATGTTTCCTCATGATTAGATTCAGGTTATACATTCTCAATAAGAACACTACATAGATGATGCTGTATCCTTGTCATGGGATCTCCTCTGGATGCACACAATGTCCATCTGCCCCTTATAAGTGAAGTAATTTTGATCACCCAGTCATGGTGTTGCCCAATTTGTCCATTGTATAGGTACCATTTTTCTTTACAATTAGTAAGAAGTCTGTGGAGAGGGTCTTTAAGATCATATAAATATCCTGTTCTTCATAAATATTTTTCCCTTAAATTTAGCATCCTTTAATGATTTTTGCTTGATCCAATGTTAACTATGATGTTTGCAAAATGCTGATTTTCCAACTCCTATACACTCTTCATATTTATTAGTCAGCATTTGGCATCCTACTGTAAGCAAGAGCCCTTCCTCTTCTTATCTGGTTGTTTATTTGCTTATTAATTAGTTTTTTTGGTATTGCTTATTTCTTTTCATTATTTTCTATAATATTAGCATACTTTCTTTCCTTTTGATTTGCCTGAAATGTGTTTACTGATTATTTATTCTTGCCATCTTTTGTTATTTCTTAATATGCTTTTGTTTGTTACCATTTATTTTTTACGTTTGATTGGTTAAGTTTTCCATTACAATAGTTTTTCATCTGTACCTGACTGACTGTTTAGCTGGAAATCCTGTGAGAAAAGATTTAAGCATAAGCATAATTAAAAGCTACCTATAGAGTGTTAGAAGTAGGTCACTGAAGATCATGGGTTTTAATGCTTGTGACAATACTTTAGATGGCCTCTGTGACTGATTTTGTGTAAGATTTCTTCTCAAATTCTGATAGGGTCTGAATGAGTTGTGGGTTTCTCAGTGCAACCTGTGAGGTCACTTTCCATTTATAAGTCTCTTAACTACATGTCCTGTTACATTAAATGTAGAAATGCATTTGCCTAATATGAAAAGATCCCAGTAGAAAACAATAAATATTTCTATTCTGCCTAGTATCCAGTTTTTATTATATCCTCCTAAATGAAGATTCGGTACTCATTCTACTCCCCTTAGCACCTAATATACAGAGGTTTTTAGGCTTAATATGCTTTTCCATAGTTTCCACATTATAGACTAAAATAGTAATCAGAGCAAATGAAACTATTTTTATAGAATGAATTTCTTTTTTTATATAAATTCAATTAGCCAACATAAAGTACACATTAGTTTCAGATGCAGAGCTCAATAATTCATCAGTTGTGCATAACACCAAGTGCCTATCACACCACACGACCTCCTTAATGCCCATCACTCAGTTACCCCATCCCTCCACCCACCTCCCCTCCATCAACTCTCAGTTTGTTTCCTATAGTCAAGAATCTCTCATGGCTTTTCTCCCTCTCTGATGACTTCACATTATAAGAATCAATTTCAAGAGTAACTTGAGAATCACTAAGTTTTTTAAAATTTTTTTGTATTAAACTAGTAACAGTTTCTTAAGATTTTTGAGACTCAGAGCATCAATTTTGCCTCAGTTTGATTAAGTGTAAAGGTAATAACTAAAATAACTTCCTCAGGTAATATTTCTGAGCCATGTATTATAGAACTGCCTCCATTTACCATATCATCTAGGAGGCTCTCTCTTTGTATGATTATATTTGTGTGTGTGTGTGTGTGTGTGTGTGTATGAGAGAGAGAGAGAGAGAGAGAGAGAGAGAGAGAGAGAGAGTCGGTATGCATGTCTCTGGGTTGACATTGATATTAGGCCAAACCAGGATCCTAAAATGCTAGATACTGTAAAAGGGAAAAGAGGTTAACAATTGCCGGAACAGGGATGCCTGGATAGCTCAGAGGTTGAGCATCTGCATTTGGCTCAGGGTGTGATCCCAGGGTCTGGGATAGAGTCCGCATCAGGCTCTTGCGAGGAGCCTGCTTATCCCTCTGCCTATGTCTCTGCCTCTCTTTCTATGTGTCTCTCCTGAATAAGTGAATAAAATCTTTAAAAAAAATTGCCAGAACATACTAAGTGCTTGAAGCTTTATATACAACATAAAATATTATCCTTATAATAACTTTATGTTAGTTATATCATTTTCTTTTTTAGATGAGAAAATTGAAGTTCAGATATGTTAAGCAACTTGCCCAAGGTCACACTGTATGAAGACTTATTTCTCTACTAGGTATCCAGTTTCACCTCCTTTTGGTAATGGATATTCTATTTTGTTTGACTGATAATATTTCTACCTCTATTTTCAGCCCCAAAGTTTAGGATATAACCCAGGTTTGTTAATCAATTACATTCCTTTTGCCACAGTGGTTTGTTCAAACATGAGGACAAGATCTAATCCAGATCAATGAAATTTCATTATGACACTTACATTGACAATATTGAGTGTTTCATTCTCTTTCCTCTGGAGGTAGAAAACTGTTATGATGAAAATCAAAGCTGCTAGGAGCCCCTGACTGAAAAGGATGCTAAGAAAAAGAGAAGAAAGGACAATACATTGAGATGGTCTAATGTCATCATTTGATCTCCTGAGTTCCAGCATTGAGTAAAGCTAGATTTATAATCATGGACCATATAATAATAACAAATGGATTATTTTTTTGTTCTTAAGTTTTGTTGAGTTTTTATCTTTAAAATAAAGGTCATCCTGACTGACAAAATAGATACAGATAATTCTCTTTTTAAACTCTTCCTATTCTCTAAGTTTCACTAGAAGTGAAATCCCCACTGTAGAGCTTTCCCTGACCCTATTCCCCTTCCAGATGTACTCTACCCTTTCTAGTAAAAATGTAAATATACATATTTTATAGCACTTTTACATTCTATCTTATACTAGTCTTTCAATTACTTAGGTACTCCTTATGTAGTTATTTCTTCTCTTTATTTCTTCCTTTATTCTTAAAGTAAGTATTTCCATATGTACTAAACAATGAATTTCTAGTAAGGAAGATTTTTTTCCTCATTTCTTGCAGCCCCTATGTAAAAGGAACCTATTGCCTTTTAGTAGGTATTTGTTTAATGTTTGCTAAATTAACACTGCAATTTTTTTCTTTTCTTTCCTTTAATTAAAATCAGAAACTTTAAACTGTTTTTCTTCCTAAGATAAAGTTTGAAAAGCTTTTAAAAACTGGTTCCTTGAAGATCATTAACTTATTTGGGATAAAGTTGTTAAAATATTCACAATATTTGGCTATCTCTACATTTTATTATAGCAACCTTTTAAAATAATTTATCTAAGTAAAACATAATACCATGACCTGAGAACCATGTGCAGAAATTCAGTGAATTACATTTTTTACATGCATTAAAAAATTTGTGTATCTTGGACCAAAAAGTGAAAATCTTCAAATGTTTCATAAGCATCCATTCTGGAGAACCAAAGAGTTAAAAAGCCCTTTGAAATTAAAGTAGAAACTATTGGTCTATGAACTATTGAAAACTTTCAATCATCTCTAAGAGAAGAGTTTTCATAGTCAAAATTGCTTAATTACAATAATCCTAAAAATTGTCTGGGTAAATAAAATATGGAATCATTTGTAAGTTCAAAGGAATAGAAAAAGCAACGTTTCCCTCAGATATTTCAGAGAATCATCTTACTTGCATTCTTATCACAAATCAGGGATCTGCTTCACTGGGATCTAATGGTGTTTTATTGAAATATGTACTGAAAAATATACTATCACTGTATATTCAACATGATTCACTTCCTTGAATGTACTTTCCATTATAGAAGAAAAGTTGTTAGTCAGATTATAATAAACCAGTAGAGAAACCCACCATGCTATCCTGTGGTAAAATTTTAGTGTTAGAAGAACCCACAAAAACTTGCTAATTACCACTATGAACTAACTAATTACAAAATACACTCTGTGTTTTTTTTTTCTAAATACATGTAATTCACATAGTAGAATACCTTGTAGAGTTTGAATGTTGATTTCTTGTCCTTCCTGCCATCTACTTGGTGCCTGATGGTTTTATATAGATATGTGGTGGTTAGTCAGTTTTATCTTTATTTAAAAAAAGAGAATATGTTCCCAATGCAGCCTATTTCATTTTACATGGGTTTTATGCTTTTAAAAAATTTGCAAACAAAAGTATAACATCCAATGCTCATCTCATAGTGTGCCCTCCTTAATGCCCATCCCCCAGTTACCCTATCCCTTCACCCATCTCCCCTTCTACAACCCTTTGTTTGTTTCCCAGAGTTAGGAATCTCTCATGGTTTGTCTTCCTCTCTGATTTTTTGCCATTCAGTTTCCCCCCCTTCCTTTATGGTCCCTTTCACTATTTCTTATATTCCACATATGAGTGAAACCATATGATAATTGTCTTTCTCTGATTGACTTATTTCACTCAGCATAATACCTTCCAGTTTTATCCATGTCAGTGTAAATGGTAAGTATTCATCCTTTCTGATGGTTGAGTAATATTCCATTATATATAATATATCATGTATTATATATCATATATTATATATTATATATATATATATATCAAATATATATATTTGTTGAAGGACATCATGACTCCTTTCACAGTTTGGCTATTGTGGACATTACTGCTATGAACACTGGGGTGTGGGTGTCCTGTCATTTCAATATATCTGTATTTTTAGGGTAAATACAGTAGTACAATGCTGGGTCATGGGGTAGCTGTATTTTTAACTTCTTTTTTTTTTTATTCTAGTTTTATTTTTTTTTATTTTTATTTTTTTTAATTTATTTTGTATTGTTGTTCAATTTACTAACATACAGAATAACCCCCTATTTTTAACTTCTTGAGGAAGCTCAACATTGTTTTCCAGAGTGGTTGCACTAGCTTGCATTCCCACCAAGAGTGCAAGAGGGTTCCCCTTTCTCCACAACCTGACCAACATTTGTTGTTTTCTGTCCTGTTAATTCTAGCCATTCTTACTGGTATAAAGTGATATCTCATTGTGGTTTTTATATGGATTTCCGTGAGCAAGTGATGTGGAGCATTTTTTCATGTGCTTTTTGGCCATGTGTAGGTCTTCCTTGGAGAAATGTCTGTCTTCTGTCAGTTTCTTGACTGGATTGTTTCTTGAAAATTGAATTTGATAAATTCTCTATATATCTTTGATACTAGCCCTTTATCTGCTATGTCATTTGCAAATATCTTCTCTCATGCTGTAGGTTCCCCTTTTGTTTTGCTGTATCCTTTGCTGCGCAGAAGCTTTTTCTCTTGAAGAAGTCCCAATAATTCATTATTGCTTTTGTTTCCCTTGCCATAATAGACATAACTTGCAAGAAGTTGCTGTGGCCAAGTTCAAAAAGGGTTTTGCCTGTGTTATCCTCTAGGATTTTGACATATTCTTGTTTCACATTTAGATCTTTCAACCGTTTTGAGTTTACTTTTGTGTATGGTGTAAGAGAATGGTCCTAGAAACTTACAAACTACCATTTTAGCCATTCTGATAGGTACGAAGTGGTTTTGATATGCATTTCCCTGATGATAAATGATTATGAGCATGTTTTCATGTGTCTGTTGGTCATCTGTATGTCTTGTTTTGAAAATTTCTATGTCCTCTGTTAATTTTTTAAATTGTATTATTTGTTTTTTTGAGTGTTGAATTGTATCAGTTCTTTATATATTTTGGTTACTAAGCCTTTATCAGATATGTCATTCACAAATATCTTTTCCCATTACAAAGATTGCCTATTAGTTTTGTTGATTTGTTTCCTTCTCTGTACAGAAGGTTTTTTTATTTTGGTGTAGTCCCAAAAGATTATTTTTGCTTTAGTTTCCATTACCTCCAGAGATATATCTAAAAACAAATTGCTACAGCTAATGTCAAAGAACTTACTGCTCATGTTCTCTTCTAGGATTTTGGTGGTTTCAGGTCTCATACTTAGGTCTTCAATTCATTTTGGGTTTAGCTTGTGTAAGGTGAAAAGTAGTCTAGTTTCTTTCTTTTGCATGTTGCTGTCCAGTTTTCCTAAAACCATTTTTGAAGAAACTTTTTCCCATTACATATTCTTGCCCCTTTTGTCAAAGTTTAATTGACCATGTAATCATGGGTATGTTTCTGCACTATCTATCCTGTTCTATTGATGTATGTGTCTTCTTATGTGCCAGTACTATACTGTTTTGATTACTATGGCTTTGTAGTATAACTTGAAATCTGGAATTGTAATATTTCCAGTTTTTTTATGATTGTTTTAGTTATCTGGAGTCTTTTGTAGTTCCATACAAATTTTACAATTGTTTGTTCTAGTTTTGTGAAAAATGCTATTGTATTTTCATAGAGATTTCATTAAATCTGTAGATTGCTTTGGGTACTATGGACATTGTAACACTATTTTTTCTTCCAATTCATAGCATGGGATATCTTTCCATTTGTTTATCATCTTCAATTTCTTTCTTCAGTATTTTACAGTTTTCAGAGACCAGTTTTATCACCTCCTTGATTAAGTTTATTCCTAGGAATTTTATTATTTCAGTGCAATTTTAAATGGAATTGTGTTCTTAATTCTTTTTCTGCTGCTTCATTATTAATGTGTCAAAATGCAATGGATTTCTGTACATTGATTTTGTATCTTGCACCATTACTGAATTCATTTATTAGTTCTGATAGTTTTTTGGTGGAGTCTTTAGGTTTTTCTATATAAAGAATCATGTCATCTGCACATAGTGAAAGTTTTCTTTTTATTACTAATTTGGATGCTTTTTATTTCTTTTTGTTTTCTGATTGCCATGGCTAGGACTTCCTGTGCTATGGTGAATAAAAGTGGTGAGAGTGGACATCCTTTTCTGGTTCTGACATTGTGGGAAACACTCATTTGCTGTGGGTTTTTCATATAAGGCCTTTATTATGTTGAGGTATGTTCCCTCTAGACCTACTTTGTAGAGGGCTTTTATCATGAATGGATTTATACATTGTCAGATGCTTTTTATGCATCTTTTGAAATTATCACATGGTTTCTATCTTTTCCTTTATGGGTGCAATTTGTATTATTGATTTATTTGCAAATATTGAACCACCCTTGCATCTAGGGAATGAATCCCACTTGATCATTGCAAATGATTTTTTTCATGTATTTTTGGATTTGGTTTGCTCTAATTTTGCTGAGGATTTCTGCATCTATATTCATCAGAGATCTTGGCCTGAAGTCTTTTTCTGAGTATCTTTATCTGGTTTTGGTATCAGAGTAATATTGGCCTCATAGAATGAATTTGGTACTTTTCATTCCTTTTTTATTTTTTAGAATAGTTTGAGAAGAATAGGTATTAACTCTTCATTAAATGTTTGATAGAATTCACCTGTGAAGCCATTGGGTCCTGGACTTTGGATCATTGAGATTTTTTTTTGATTACTGACTCAATTTCCTTGCTGTCTGTTCAAAATTTCTATTTCTTCCTGATTTATTTGTGGAAGGTTATATGTTTCTAGGAATTTATCAGTCTCTTCTAAGTCGTTCAATTTGTTCACATATAATTTTTCATAATATTCTCTGGCAATTTTTTTTTTGTATTTCTGTGGTGTCTGTTATTTCTCCTATTTCATTTCTGATTTTGTTTGAGTCTCCCATCCCTCTCTTTTTTGTTGTAATGAGTCTGGCTAATGTTTTAACAGTTCATTCATCTTTTCAAAAAACTGGCTCTGGTTTCATTGATCTGTTGTGTTGTATTTTTAGTTTCAATATCATTATTTTCTGTTCTAATCTTTGTTATTTCCTTCCTTCTCCAAGTTTTGGATTTTTTTGTTGCTGTTGTTTTCTAGATCCTTAGGTGTGAGGTTATGTTGTTTATTCAAGGTTGTTGTTTTATTTTATTTTTGAAGTAGGCCTATATTGCTATAAGCTTCACTTTTAGAACTACATTTGATGCATCTCAAAGACTTTGGAACATTCTGTTTTCATTTTCATTTATTTCCATGATTTTTTTATCTCCTCTTTGATCTTGGCTGAAATAGTCATTGCGTAGTAGCATGTTATTTAGCCTCTATATATTTGTGCTCTTTCATATTTTTTCTTGTAGTTCATTTTTCATTAGCAAGTATATTTCCTGACCACAATGGTATGAAATTATAAATTAATAGCAGAATAGATACTGATAACTTCAGAAATATGTGGAAATTCAACAACACACTTAAGAGAAAATGTTGGGTCGAAGAAGAAATATAAAGAGAAGTAGAAAATATCTTGCAACAAATGAAAATAAAACATCCCACAGAAAAAACTTATGGGGCATAGCAAAAAAGGAACTAAAAAGAAAGTTTATAGTAGCAAACACGTATATTGAAAAAAGAAGAGATATCACAATTAAACAACCTACCTTTATAACTTAAGGTTTTATTTTTTTTATTTTTTATTTTTTTATTTTTTTTATTTATGATAGTCACAGAGAGAGAGAGAGACAGAGACATAGGCAGAGGGAGAAGCAGGCTCCATGCACCGGGAGCCTGACATGGGATTCGATCCCGGGTCTCCAGGATCACGCCCTGGGCCAGAGGCAGGCGCTAAACCGCTGCGCCACCCAGGGATCCCAACTTAAGGTTTTAGTAAAAGAAAAGTAAACTAAAACTACAGTAGGCATAAGGAAGGAAATAAGCTGGATTAAAGCAGAAATGAATGAAATAGAGAAGAGAAAAGCAGTATAAAACATTTATCTGATATGTCATTTGCAAATTTCTTCTCCCATTCCATTGGTTATCACTTAGTTTTATTGACTGTTCACATTGCTATACATAAGCTTTTTATCTTGATGAAGTATCAATAGTTCATTTTTGCTTTTGTTTCCCTTGCCTCCTGAGACTTGTCTAGGGAGCAGTTGCTGTGGTCACAAAGAAGTTGATGTCTATGTTGTCCTCTAGGATTTTGATGGATTCCTGTCTCACACTGAGGTCTTTCACTGATTTTGAATTTATTTCTGTGTATGATGTAAGAAAGTTGTTCAGTTTCATTATTTTGCATGTTGATGTCCAATTTTCTCAACACCATTTATTGAAGAGACTGTCTTTTTTTCCAGTGGATATTCTTTCCTGCTTTGTTGAAGATTAGTTGACCATACAGTTGAGGGTCCATTTCTGGGTTCTTTATTCTGTTCAATTGATCTATGTGTCTATTTTTGTGCCAGTACCATAGTGTCTTAGTGATTAAAGCTTTTTAATACAGCTTGTGATTCTTCACACTTCATTTTTTCTTTTTTAACTTTTTGTTTTTCTATTGAAGTTCGATTTGGCAACATATAGTATAACAGTGCTCATCGTGGCCATCACCCAGTTACTCCATTCCCCCATCTACCTCCCCTTCCACTACCCTTCATTCATTTTCCAGAGTTAGGAGTCTCTCATAGTTTTTCACTCTTCTTTTTCAACATTCCTTTTGATAATAAAAGTCTTTTCTGGTTCCATACAAATTATAGAATTATTTGTTCCAGGTCTGTGAAAAATGCTCTGTTATTTTGATAAGGATTGCATTTAATATGTGGATTGCTCTGGATAGTATAGACATTTTAACAATATTTGTTCTTCCAAATCATGAGCATGGAATGTTTTTCTTTTTCTATTTCTTTGTGTCCTCCTCAATTACTTTCATGTGTTCTACAGTTTTCAGAGTACAGATCTTTTACCTCTTTGGTTAGGTTTATTATTAGATATCTTATGGTATTTGATGCAATTGTGAATGGATTTGATTCCTTGATTTCTCTTTCTACTGCTTCATTATTGGTATATAAAATGCAATAGACTTATGTGTTTTGCTTTTATATCCTGTTACTTTGCTGAATTCATGTATCAGTTATAGCAAATTTTTTTTTGGTAGAATCTTTTGGGTTTTCTACATAGAGTATTATATTGTCTGCTAGTAGTGAAAATACTACTTCTTCCTTGCTGATTTGTATGCTTTTCATTTCCTTTTGTTGTCTGATTGCTTAGAGTTTTCTACATAGGGAATAATGTGGTCTGCAAGGAGTGAAAGTTTTAATTTTTCCTTGATGATTTAGATGCATTTTATTTCCTTTTGTCATCTTATGACTAGGTTAGGATTTCCCATAGTATGTTGAACAGTGGTGAGAGTGGACATCTCTGTCATATTCCTGACCTTAGGGGAAAATCTCTCAGTCTTTCCCCATTGAGGATGTTGTTAGCAGTGGGTCTTTCATATATAGTCTTTATGGTGTTGAGGTATGTTCCTTTTATCCCTTACTTACCTGGGTGGTTTTTTTTACATATGTATGTATGTATGTATGTATGTATGTATTATCAAGAAGGAATGCTGAAAAAAAAAGATGCCAAATTTGTAAAAGTTTTTTTTCATCTATTGAGAAGATCATATGATTCTTATCCTTTCTTTTATTAATGTGATATATCAAGTTGAGTGATTCACAGATATTGAATGACCCCTACAGCCCAGGAATAAGTCCCACTTTGTCATGGTGAATAATCCTTTTAATATACTTTTGGATTCCATTAGCTAATATCTTGTTGAGAAAATTTACATTCATATTCATCAGGATTTTGGTCTGTAATTCTTCTTTTTAGTGGGGTCTTTATCTGATTGTAGAATCAAGGTAATGATAGCTTCATAGAATTAGTTTGGAAGTTTTCCTTCCATTTCTATTTTGTGAAGCTGCTTCAGAAGAATAGTTATTAGTTATTCTTTAAGTGTTTGATAGAATTTGCCTAGGAAGCCATCCAGACCTGGACTCTTGTTTGTTGGGAGATTTTTGATTATTGATTCAATTTACTTGCTGGTTATGGGTCTGTTCAGGTTTTCTATTCCTTCTTATTTCAGTTTGGTAGTTTATGTCTCTAGGAATTCATACATTTCTTCTAGATTGCCAAATTTGTTGGCATATAATGGCTTGTAATATTTTTTTAATTTTTATGCATTTATTTTTTATTTTTTTAATGGTTTGTATTTCTGTGTTATTGGTTGTTATTCCTCCCCTCTTATTTGTGATTTTATTTATTTGGGTAATTTCTCTTTAATTTTTTATAAGTCTGGCTAGGGGTTTATAAATCTTACTAATTCTTGCAAGTAACCAACTCTTATTTTTGTTGATCTGTTCCACTGTGCATGTGTGTGTGTGGGGTTAATTTCTATATTATTTATTTCTACTCTAATTTTTATTATTTCCCCTTTCTTACTGTATTTAGGCTTTATTTTCTATATTTTTTCCAGCTCATCTAGGTGTAAGGTTAGTTTCTGTATTTGAGACTTTTCTTGTCTCTTGAGGAAGGCCTCTATTGATATATACTTCACTTAGCATTACCTTTGATGTATCCTAAAAGTTTTGGACTGTCATGTTTTCATTTTCTTTTGCCTCCATGTATTTTAAAAATTCTTCCTTCTTTTCCTGGATAACATTCATTGTTCAGTACGATGCTCTTTAACCTCCATATATTTGTGGTCTTTTCTTTTTTTTTTCTTGTATTTGACTTCACATTTCATAGCATTGTGGTCCAAAAATATGCATGTATGATCTCAATCTTTTGGTACTGGTTGAGGCCTGATTTGTGACCTGATATGTGGTCTGGAGAATGTTCCATGTGAACTCAGAAAGAATGTGGATTCTGCTGATTCAGGATGAACTAATCTGAATATATCTATTAAGTCCATCTCGTCCAGTGTGTCATTCAAAGCCCTCATTTCCTTGTTGATCTTCTGGTTAGATAATCTGTCCATTGCTTTGAGTGGGATGTCAAAGTCCCCTACTATTATTGTATTATTATGAATTAGTTTCCTTAAGTTTGTTTTTGATTTATACATTTGTCTTTTCCTGAATTAGGGGCATAAATATTTACAATTGTTAAAAATTCTTAATGGATATGCCCCTTCATTATGATATAGTACCCTTCCTCATCTCTTTGCAATCTTTGATTTCAAATCTAGTTTGGGGCACCTGGGTGCCTTAGTCAGTTAAGTTTCTGCCTTTGGCTCAGTTCATGATCTCAGGGTCCTGGAATTGAGCCTTTTGATGGGCTTCCTGTTCAGAGGAGATTCTGCTTCATCCTTTCCCTCTGCCCCTCCCTCCCATGCATTCTCTCTTTCTCTCTCTCTCTCTCTCTCTAAGTAAAATATATATTTAAATATTAAAAAAAACTAAAATTTAGTTTGTCTGCTGTAAGTATGGCTACTCCAGCTTTCACTTGACATCCAATAGCATGGTAGATGATTCTCCACCTCTTCACATTCAATCTGAAGGTGTCTTTGGATCTAAAGTGAGTCTCTCATAAGAAGCATATTGATGCGTCTTATTATTTTCTTTTTATCTATTCTGATACCCTGTGTTTTTTTATTGGAGTATTTAGTCCATTTACATTCAGAGTAATTATTAATAGACATGAATTTTGTGTCATTGTATTACCTGTAAAGTCATTGTTCCTGTAGATTGTCTCTGTTCCTTTCTAGTCTTTGATACTTTTGGTTTCTCTTCCCTGCTCAAAGGGTCCCCTTTAACGTATCTTGTAGAGCTGGTTTAGTGTTCACAAACTCTTCGTTTTGGCTTGTCTTGGAAACTCTTTATTTCTCCTATTATTCTGAAACAAACTTGCTTAATAAAGTATTCTTGGCTGCATATTTTTCCCATTTAGTATGTTGAATATTTCCTTCCACTCACACATGGCCTGCCAAGTTTCAGCACTGGTCTGCGGCTAACCTTATTTGTCTAACCTTGTAGGTTAAGGATCTTTTGTCCTTAGATGCTTTTATATTTCTCTCTTTTTCTTTGTATTTTACAAGTTTCACTATGATATGTCTAGGTGCTGATCTGTTTTTGTTGATTTTGAGGGGAGTTGTTTGTGCCTCTTGGACTTAAATTTCCTTCCCCAGATTAGGGCAGTTCTCAGCTATAATTTGTTCAAATAAACCTTGTGCCCCCTTTTCCTCCTGTTTTTCTACTTCTGAGACTCCTATGATATGGATATTATTTCATTTTGTTGAATCATTGAGTTCCCTAACTCTACCTTAGTGATAATAGTAGTTTTCTTTCCCTCACCTTTTCAGCTTCATTATTTTCTATAATTTTATCTTCATCATCACCTGTCCTCTTCTCTGCTTCTTCAGTCCTTGAATGATTATATCCAGTCAGTTTTGCATCTCAGTTATGGCATTTTTAAAAAATTTCAGTGTCACTAGTTTTTGGGCCTTCTATCTCTGCAGCAAGTGTTTCTCTGGTATTTTCTGTTTTTCTCATGTTCAAATAGTAGTCTTATGACAGTTGTTCTAGATTCTTGTTTAGATATATCGTCTGTATCTGTTTTGAGCAAGTCCCTGGCTATGATTTCTTCTTGATCTTCCTTTTGAGGAAAATTCCTCCATCTTGTCATTTGAGTAAGTTTCTGTTTTTTGTGTGTTATGAAAGCTTGCTATGTTTTCTGCACCTGAGTGTAATGCTGTATTTAAAAAGGAGCCATACACTATCCAAGACATGGCACTTTAGGAAGTGTTTCTGGTGTATGCTGTGTGTACTCTGATGTTGTGTTTGGCTGCTCATACCTTCTGATCAGTTCTCTGCAGAATTCAGTCCTTGATTACAGTGGAGAGTGTTTGGACATTTAAATAGGTGTGCTTTGGTTTGTTTGTTAAAATGAGACTGAGGGGGCGCCTCAGTGGTTCAGTCAGTTAAGTAGCTGGCTGTTGATTTCAGGTCAGGTCATGATCTTATGGTTCTGGGACCTAGTCCTGCATGAGTCTCCCCATTCAGTGAGGAGTCTGCTTCTCTCTCTCTCCCTCTGCCCCTCCCCCCAGTTGTGTACTCTCTCTCATACACAAATAGGTAAATCTTTAAAAAAAACTGATCCAAAAAAGGGTAAAGGAAGAAAAAAGTCAAACAAACAGTAATAAATAAATAAATAAATAAATAAATAAATAAATAAATAAATAAGCTAAACTGTAAACTTGATTCCGAAGAAAAAGAAAGGAAATGGGGTGCCTGGGTGACTCAGTGGGTTAAGTGTCCGACTCTTGGTTTCAGCTTAGTTGGTGATCTCAGAGTTGTGAGATTGAGTCCTGTATTAGGTTCCAGTCTTAATGTAGAGTCTACTTGTGATTCTCTTTCTCCCTTTCCCTCTGCCTCACCTCCCACTTGTGTTCTCTCCCTCTCTGTCTCCCTTGCTTGCTCTTTCCCAAAATTAAAAAAAAAAATCTTTCTAAAAAAGAAAAAAATAAAACAGGAAAAGAAAAAAAAAGAATACTGCTCCAAAAAAAAGAGAAAAAGAATTGAAAAAATAAAGTAAAAAAACAAACAAACAAACAAAAAACACTATAAGCTTTATTCCAAAGCAAAAAAGAAAAATAAAGAAGAAAAGAAGAAAGGAAAACCAGCCTACTTCTATTTCCACCAGAACTGAGGGTGATGCTTTGAAGTACTGTATGATCAGCAGACTGGTGCCAGTGGGGTGTTGCCGGTGCTGGTCTCCTGGGGAGAGACTCACCCTCTCTCCTCACTCAGAGTCAGACTTGACTTAGTAAAATATTCACTTGCCAGGCACAAGTTGGCAGGGCTTGGTTTAAGTGTCTCCAACCTCCATTAGAGCCCAACGTGTTGCTCCCTGATGCCCAACCCTGTTGGTGGTGAGGTGGAAATGGTGCCACCCACTCTCTCATCCAGACAGAAGATCTCACATGTCCTGATGTTCAGGAAGCCCTCACAGAAAAGTGAAGGCTGTTAGCATGCCTGGTGCCACAACTTTCCTGCATTTTATCTTCTGTATGTGGCTGGGATTCAAAACTCCAAATCTTAAAAGACCCAATACCACATGGATCTACTCCTTTTTCTGAAGTGGAGCCTTACCACAATGTGTCCAGTGCCCTTTGTCCCAGAGAAATAGTCCCACACCTGCACTGTATGCACAATCAGTGATGTAGCACCACAAAAAGCAGTGAACAGGCTATCCATCCTCTGTGCCTTGCCAATGAAAGGCCATTTGCTGATATCTACAGGGTCTTTTGTCCTTGGAGAAGCAACATATCCTCTTCCAAATGCACTCCAGGAAAAAGAACGTTCTTTCCCAATAGACCCAGGAGATCATTATACCACTTTATGTGTTCTCTAGCCAGCACCCACCTTTTCCCTAGATGCAGACTCCCACAGCTACTCTCTGGCAAAAATCACACATATTCAAAACCTAAGAGGTTGAGTTCCATACATTATTTGAAAAAAACCTGTGACACACAGATCCCCTCCCTTTCCAGTCCATGATCCAGAGAGGTTTACTCCTTATGGGGACTCAATGCCACACTCTCTCAACCAATTTCTTATTTTTTTACTCTCCAAGCATAAAGGGCTCCTTCCCTTCTGTGGCAAGGCAGTATTTCTTTCCCCTAGATCACTTCCTTGCACCTCACACCTGCCATGCCATTTCTTTCCAACCATGGAAATCCTTCTTCCAATCCTCAGATTGATTTCCTGGGTTTTCCAAGTGATCTGACCTCAATAAAACTGTATTAGAGGGACAAAGAAAGCCTAGGGTTCCTAATTCTCTATCATCTTTTTATTTAATAGTTATTTTCTAAGATTATTTATTTATTTATTAGAGAGGGGCGGGGCACAGAGGGAGAAGCAGGTTCCATACATGGAGCCTGACATGGGACTCAATCCCGGGTCTCCATAATCATGCCCTGGGAGGAAGGCAGCACTAAACCACTGGGCCACCAGGGCTGCCCAATTCTCTACCATCTTAAACTCTTTGTCTATAACACATTTAGTGCATCCCCTCAAACTTCTTACCTCCATCAACCGTCAGTTTATGTTTTGATGGTCAATGTTAGCACTTTGTACAAGTATTGCTGGTGTATATAAGTTTGAAACTGAGCATCTTCTAACATACAGAATGTAATACACTCAGAACCAAAAGGATCCGCGACTAGAAGCCCTCAGGTAGACTACCTTCTCCCTCCACTACAACTTCGTCACAACCACCATCTCCCAGTCCTCCCATTTTTCTCTTCTCTTTCTTTTTCTTTTTTTCTTATTTCCCCCTCTTTACATTTACTATTTTCTAATCTTTTTTCTCTTTTTTTCTTCACCTTTGGGATTCATGGCCTTCTTTTTTACATCTTTGTTTTAACCATTGTTGTTCAGTTTAGTGGGCATTTGTTTTATTTGTTCTGATCTTTGTTTCCATTTTCTGGTCTCTGACCTGGTCGGAATCATAGAGGATGAAATTGCCTAAGATCGTGGTTGATCATCTTGACTCAGCCTGCTCATATAGCCATTCTACACTGGGCAAAATAACTAGAAAGAAGAACTCACCACAAAAGAAAGAATCAGAAATATTGTTCTCTGGCATAGAGTTACAGAATTTGGATTACAATTCGATATCAGAAAGCCAATTCAGAAACACAATTATAAAGCTACTGGTGGCTAGAAAAAAAGCATAAAAGATTCAAGAGACTTCATCTCTGCAGAATTTAGATCTAATCAGGTCGAAATTAAAAATCAATTAAATGAAATGCAATCCAAACTGGAGGTCCTAAGGACAAGGGTTAATGAGGTAGAAGAAAGAGTGAACGACATAGAAGACAGGTTGATGACAACGAAAGAAGCTGAATAAAAAAGAGGAAAAACAATTAAAATATCCCAAAGAAAGTTTAAGGGAAAGAAATGATAGCCTCAGAGGGAATAATCTACATATAATTGGCATTCCAGAGAGCGCTGAGAGGGAACAGGGCCAGAAAGTATATTTGAACAAAACATAGCTAAAAACTTCCCTATTTGGGGGAGAGAAACAGACATTCAGGTCTAGGAGATACAGGGGTCCCCACAAAATCAATTAAAAACCATTCAACATCTCAACATTTAATACTGAAACTTGCAAATTCCAAAGATAAATAGAAAGTCCTTAATGCAGCAAGAGATGAGATTCTTAAATAATATGGGGAGAAATACCAGATAAAGAGCAGACTTCTCCACAGAGACCTGGCAGACCAGAAAGGGCTGGCAGGATATGTTCAGGGTACTAAATGAGAATAACACACAGCCAAGAATACTATATGCAACAAGGCTCTCATTCAGAATAGAAGGAGAGATAAAGAGCTTCCAAGATAGGCAGAAACTGAAAGAATATGTAACCACCAAACCAGCTCTGCAAGAAATATTAAGGGGGACTCTGTAAAAAATAAATAAATAAATAATAAATAAATAAATTAATAAATAAATTAATAAAAAAAAATAAAGAGAGAGGACACCCAAAGAAATAATTCACAAAAACAGGGACTGAGTACGTATTATGATGACACTAAATTCATATTTTTAATAGTAACTCTGATCATGAATAGGCTAAACAATCCTATCAAAACGCTCAGGGGTTTGGACTGGATAAAAAGCAAAACCCATCTACTTGCTGTCTACCAGAGACTCATTTTTGACCTATGGACACCTCCAGCCTGAAAATAAAAGGTTGGAGAACCATTTACCATTGAACTGGTCCTCAAAAGAAAGCTGGGATAACAATCCTCATATGAGATAAAGTTTATCCCAAAGAATATAGTAAGAGATGAAGAGGGACACTATATCATACTTAAAGAATCTATCCTAAAAGAGGACCTAACAATAATTAATATTTATGCCCTTCATGGGGGAGCTTCCAGGTATATCAATCAATTAATAACCAAAATAAAGACATCTAGATAATACTACACTAATAGTAGGAGACTTCAACACAGCACTTTCTGCAAATGACAAATATTCAAAGCACAACATCACTAAAGAAACAAGAGCTTTAAATGATACACTGCATAGGATGGATTTCACAGATATATACAGAACTTTGCATCCAAACACAACTGAATACACATTCTTCTCAAGTGTACATGGAACTTTCTCCAGAATAGACCACACACTGGGTCACAAATCAGGTCTCAGCTGATACCAAAATTTGGGATTGTTCCTCCATATTTTCAGATCACAATGCTTTGAAACTAGAACTCAATCACAAGAAGAAATTTGGAAGGAACTCAAACATGTGCACATTAGAGAGCTTCCTACTAAAAGATTAATGAGTCAACAAGAAATTAGAGAAGAATTTTAAAAGATTCATGGAAACTAATGAAAAGGAGGATACAACTGGTCAAAATCTTTAGGATACAGCAACAACAGTCCTAAGAAGGAAATGCATTAGAATACAAGAATCCCTCAAACAATTGGAAAACACTCAAATACACAAGCTAAACTTGCACCTAAAGGAACTGGACAAAGAACAGCAACTAAAGCCTACACTCAGCAGAAGAAGAGAGTTAATAAAGATTTGAACAGAACTCAATGAAATAGACGAGAAGAACTGTGGAACAGATTAACAAAACCAGAAATTGATTCTTGGAAAGAATTAATAAGATAGATAAACCAGTAGCCAGCTTTATTAAAAACAAAAGAGAAAAGACCCTAATTAATAAAATCTTGAATAAAAAAGGAGAAATCACAACGAATACCAAGGAAACACAGACGATTTTAAAAACATATCAGCAGCTATATGCCAATAAATAACGCAATCTAGAAGAAATGGACACATTTCTGGAAAACCACAAACTACCAAAACTGGAACAGGAAGAAAGAGAAAACCTGAACAGGCCAATATCCAGGGAGGAAATTGAAGCAGTCATCAAAAACCTCCCAAGACACAAAAGCCCAGGGCCAGATGGCTTCCCTTGGGAATTCTATCAAACGTTTAAAGAAGAAACAATGCCTATTCTATTAAAGCTGTACAGAAAAATAGAAAGTGATGGAATACTTCCAAACTCATTCTGTGAGGCCAGCATCACCTTAATTCCAAAACCAGACAAAGACCCCACCAAATAGGAGAACTTTAGACCAATATCTCTGACGAACACAGATGCAAAAATTCTCAACAAGATACTAGCCAATAGGATCCAACAATACATTAAGAAGATTATTCACCATGACCAAGTGGGATTTATCCCTGGGATACAAGGCTGGTTCAACACTCATAAAACAATCAATGTGATTCATCATATCAGCAAGAGAAAAACCAAGAACCATATGATCCTCTCAATAGATGCAGAGAAAGCATTTGAAAAAATACAGCGTCCATTCCTGATCAAAATTCTTCAGAGTGTAGGGAAAGAGGGAACATTCCTCAGCATCTTAAAAGCCGTCTATGAAAAGCCCACAGCAAATATCATTCTCAGTGGGGAAACACTGGGATCCTTCCGCCTAAGATCAGGAACACCATAGGGACGTCCACTCTCACCACTACTATTCAACATAGTACTAGAAGTCCTAGCCTCAGCAATCAGACAACAAAAAGACATTAAAGGCATTCAAATTGGCAAAGAAGAAGTCAAATTCTCTATCTTCACCGATGACATGATACTCTACATAGAAAACCCAAAAGACTCCACCCCGAGGTTGCTAGAACTCATACAGCAATTTGGCAGTGTGGCAGGATACAAAATCAATGCCCAGAAATGAGTGGCATTTCTATACACTAATAATGAGACTGAAGAAAGAGAAATTCAGGAGTCAATCCCATTTACAATTGCACCCAAAGCAAAAGATACCTAGGCATAAACCTTATCAAAGAGGTAAAGGATCTATACCCTAAAAACTATAGAATAGTTCTGAAAGAAATTGAGGAAGACACAAAGAGATGGAAAAATATACCAAGCTCATGGATTGGAAGAATTAATATTTTGAAAATGTCAATGTTACCCAGGGCAATTTACATGTTTAATGCGATTCCTATCAAAATACCATGGACTTTCTTCAGAGTTGGATCAAATCATGTTAAAATTTGTGTGGAACCAGAAAAGACCCCAAATAGCCAGGGGGAATATTAAAAAAGAAAACCACAGCTGGGGGCATCACAATGCTAGATTTCAGGTTGTACTATAAAGCTGTGCTCATCAAGACAATGTGGTATTGGCACAAATACAGACCCATAGATCAATGGAACAGAATAGAGAATCCAGAAGTGGACCCTCAACTTTATGGTCAACTAATATTCGATAAAGTAGGAAAGACTATCCACTGGAAAAAAGACAGTCTCTTCAATAAATGATGCTGGGAAAATTGTACATCCACATAGAGAAGAATGAATCTGGTCCATTCTCTTACACCATACACAAAGATCAACTCAAAATGGATGAAAGCTCTAAATGTGAGACAAGATTCCATCAAAATCCTAGAGAACACAAGCAACACCCTTTTTGAACTCGGCCACAGTAACTTCTTGCAAGATACATCCATGAAGGCAAGAGAAACAGAAGCAAAAATGAACTATTGGGACTTTATCAAGATAAGTATCTTTTGCACAGTAAAAGAAACAGTCAACAAAACTAAAAGACAACCTACAGAATGGGAGAAGATATTTGCAAATGACCTGTCAGATAAATGGCTATTATCCAAGATCTATAAAGGACTTATTAAACCAAACAGCAAAGAAACAAACAATCCAGTCATGAAATGGGCAAAAGACATGAACAGAAATCTCACAGAGGAAGACATATACATGGCAAACAAGCACATGAGAAAATGCTCTGCATCTCTGGCCATCAGGCTAATACAAATCAAAACCACCATGAGATACCACCTCACACCAGTGAGAATGGAAAAAATTAACAAGGCAGGAAACCACAAATGTTGGAGAGGATGTGGAGAAAGGGGAACCCTCTTGCACTGTTGGTGGGAATGTGAACTGATACAGCTACTCTGGAAAACTGTGGAGGTTCCTCAAGAGTTAAAAATAGGGCTACCCTATGACCCAGCAATTGTACCGCTGGGGATTTACTCCAAAGATACAGATGCAGTGAAACACCAGGACTCCTGCACCCCGATGTTTCTAGCAGCAAAGTCCACAATAGCCAAACTGTGGAAGGAGCCTTGGTGTCCATCGAAAGATGAATGGATAAAGAAGATGTGGTTTATGTATAAAATGGAATATTACTCAGCCTTTAGAAATGACAAATACCCACGATTTACTTCACGTGGATGGAACTGGAGGGTATTATGCTGAGTGAAATAGGTTAATAGGAGAAGGACAAACATTATATGGTTTCATTCATTTGATAAATATAAAAAATAGTGAAATGGATTAAAGGGGAAGGGAGAGAAAATGAATGGGAAAAATCAGTGAAGGTGACAGAACATGAGAGACACCTAACTCTGTTAAATGAACAAGGGATAGTGGAAAGGCAGTTGGCTGGGGTGGATGAGGTGACTGGGTGACAGGCACTCAGGGGGGCACTTGATTGTCTGTTCACTGAGTGTTATATGTTGGGAAATTGAACTTCAATAAAAAAATTATACCAAAAAGTCCCAATAGATCTTTTTTGCTTTTGTTTTCCTTCCTCCCTGAGACATGTCTAGTAAGAAGTTTTTGTGGCCAAGGTCAAAGTGGTTGTTGCCTGTGTCTTCTCCTCTAGGATTTTTATGGATTCCTCTCTTGTACTTAAGTCTTTCATCTATTTTGAATTTATTTTCGTGTATGATGTATATAAGCAGTCCAGTTTTATTCTTTTGCACGTTTCTGTCTAGTTTTTCCAACACTGTTTGTTGAAGAGACTGTCTTTTTTCCATTGGATTCTCTTTTCTGCTTTTGGGAGATTTAGAGACCATATAATGTTGGTTACTGAGTTTTCTGTTCTATTCCATTGATCTATTTGTCTGTTTTTCTGCTAGTACCATAGTGTCTTATTGATTATAGCTTTGTAATACAGCTTGAATTCTGTGAGTGTTCTGCCTTCTACTTTGGTTTTCTTTTTTAGCATTACTTTGACTAATCAAGGTCTACTTTGGTTCCATACAAATTTTAGGATTGTTTGTTTTAGTTCTGTGAAAAATGCTTGTGTTATTTAGATTGAGATTGCCTTGAATATGTAGATTTTTTGGATAGTATAGATGTTTTAACATTTATTCTTCCAATTCATGAACATGGAATGCTTTTTTCATTTGTTTGTGTCTTCCACAATTTCTTTCATGAGTGTTCTATAGTTTTCAGTGTATAGATCTTTTATGAGTTTGTTAGTTTTATTCTTAGGTGTCTTATGATATTTGGTGAAATTATAAATGGAATTAATTCCTTGATTTCTCTTTCTGCTGCTTCATTATCAGTGTGTATTAATGCAACAGATTTCTGTACATTGATTTTATATCCTGTGACTTTGCTGAATTCATGCACAGTTCTAGCAATTCTTTGGCAGAGTCTTTCGGGTTTTCTACATAGAATGTTTTGTCATCTGCAAATAGAGTTTGACTTCTTCCTTGCTGATTTGGATTTCTTTCTGTTGTTTGATTGCTGAGGCTAGGACTTCCAGTATTATGTTGAACAACAGTAGTGACAATAGATATCTCTGTCTTGTTTCTGACTTTAAGGGATAAACTTTATCCCTTCACTGGGGATATTGGCTATAGGTCTTTCATATAGGACCTTTATGAGTGTGATTCCAGGTCAAGATAGTAATGTAGAAAGATACTGAACCCAACTGATTTCCTCTCATGAACAGACTGAGCCTACATCTGTATATGAAACAATTTTCATTCATAATTTGAAATTTCATTTCAAAAACAAAACTTAATATTAGCTGAGTGATGATGGCATATAGTGCAAACAGGAAGAAAACCCACATGGAGGTGAATAGGAGAATCTTGGACACAATTTTGCCTTAAAACCCATCCTTGGTTTAGCAACCCACAATCAGGAGTAAACTCAAAATGTGAAGATTCGCTCTGAGGGTTCAGATTCCACATTAGGCACCCCAAGTTTTGAGACATGCACTTGAGAGATAAGCCTCCCCAAACTTTCATTTTGACAACCTTTGTCGCTTACATCCTGAGATCCAGACTGACCTCAGAAATGCCTCTTAATCCATTCATGCATTTGTACTATCCTGCTCCAGGGACCAAATCAAAGGGATGCAATAACACCCAGACTTAAAATGAAAGTGGCTTACCTGCTTATATTATAACCTCTGCCTGAGGGAAAGGCATCTAATTTAACACACATATCTAAAAGCTTGTTGGAATACTCTTTGTGCCCAGGGACTAGAGGCACCATTTTTGTGCTCTTCCTTTGCTGTGCTCCAGAGACCCATATACTCCAAAAGGGAGCCTTTACATGCATTTGATGCCCTGATTTTTATAGCCACTGCCAGATGATGCCTCTTAATTACCTGGCTTTGGAGTCCAGGGGGAAGGCTTATATTCCTGGTCATGTGGGACTATAATAATCAGTGTCACCCAGATAAAAGTTCTTCCCCTTCTCTGACACTCCAATTTTTATGACTGCCAGTGAACACCTCTATGTCACCTGGCTCTGGTGGCCTGTAGGACGTATGCTCATGGGTTCTATAAGACTATAACCAACAGAGAAAAGGTTTTTAAATAGCTCTCAATCCCCAGGCACAGCAAAAGTCAACAGACCCCAAAGCTCATTATTTCTTTGAAGTTAGACTATTAGCTAATTATCATTGCTATGGCCAAAGGGAAAGCTTTAATTAAACACACATCTGAAGACTTAACTGTAAATCTTTGCAGAGACCTCAGAGGGCAGGCATTATCTTTCCAGTCAGCCTGTGCTGTGCTCCAGAGTATATTGTCTCCTGGAGGAGAGCTTTACACATGTCTGATGCCTGGTTTTTATGGCCAACACCTAGGGGATGTTTCTCAATTACTTGGCATCAGTGGACAAAGAAGCTTGCATTCTTGGGTCCCAATGGACTGTGGCGACCAGATGGATGATTCTTGGAAGCTTACCAACTCCAAGGTCCTGCACAGATAGCACACTAAGGCACATTTCTTAGTCTTTCTATGAAGTAAGCCACTTTTCTTCTCTTGGAGCTTTGGACTGAGGTTCAGGCTTCAGGTTTTGCACACATTTAGTGCCCCCATGGAGCTGCTCTCAAGGAATGTAGGCTGTGGATACTATCTTGGTGCTCTGACCTCTGCCTTCCTCTGGTTCAACAGTATTTCCCAGGATGATGACATAAACTCATCTGGAGCCCCAATTTTTGTGATTACTCTCCAAGAACACCTCCAGATTACCTGTCTTTGATGGCCAGTGGGGTTTTGCTTCCGGCCCCTCAGGACTATATATTTGCATACTTTTAAAAGGTGCTGCTTGAAGGTCTAGCTTCCAATCAGCCTGAATCTAAATGATGTTTTCCCCCTTTAGGGTGTTTGACATCATTAATTGTCAGGGAAATGCAAATAAAAACCACAATGAGACATCACTTCACACTTTTTAGGGTGGCTATTATCAAAAAGCAAGAAATAATAAGTGTCAGTGAGATTGTAGAAAAAGGGAACACTTGTGCACCATTGATGAGAATGAGAAATATAAATTTGTGTCACTCACTATGGAAAACAGTATGGAAGTTCTTCAAAAAATTGAAAATAGAACTACTATATGACCCAGCAATCTCACTTCTGAGTTTTTATAGAAGGTAAACAAAAATATTAATTTGAAAAGATATATGCATCTCCATGTTTCTTGCATCACTATCTACAATAGCTAAGATGTAGTAACTGCATAAATGCCCATTAGTAGATGAAATAATAAGGAAATCATGATGTTATAAGTATTCAGCCATAAGAAATAAAATTTTGCCATTCACAACTGCATGGATAAACCTGAATGTTATTACTCTAAGTGAAGTAAACATGAAAAACAAAACAAAACAAAAAAAACAAAAACAAAAACAAAAAACAAATACTGTATGATTTCACTTATATGCAGAATTGAAAAAAAAACAAGTTCATAAATACAGAGAACAGATTGGCAGTTGCCAGAGGCAGATAGGGGAGTGGGTAAAATTAGTGAAAAGGTTCAAAACGTACAAATTTCCAGGGTGTTTGAGTTGCTCAGTTGGTTAAGTGTCTGTCTTCAGCTCAGATCATGATTCCAGGGTCCTGGGATAGAGCTCTGCATTGGGGTCCCCACTCAGTGGAAAGCCTTCTCCCTCTCCCTCTGACTGTCATTCCCCCTGCTTGTGCTCTTTCTTTCTCTATGAAATAAATAAATAATTTTTTTAAAAAAGGTACAAATTTCCAGTTGCAAAGTAAATAAGTTATGGTGATATAATACACAGCACAGTGACTATAGTCAACAATAAGGTATTGCATATTCAAGAGTTGCTAAGAGAATAGATTAATAAATTCTTTTCAGAAGAAAAAGATTAGAACTGTGTATGATGATAGATGTTAACTAGACTTATTGTGGCAGATATTTCACAATATATACAAATATCAAATAATTATTTTGCATATCTGAAACTAATATGTTAATTATAACAATAGAAAAAGAAGGGCTGGTATTTTGAAACATTCATAAAGTAGACATTTTCTTAGCTAGACTAAAAAAAACATAGAATTCTGAAATAATTAAAATCAGAAATGTAAGAGGAAACATTACACTGATGCTACAGATATAAAAAGGATCATAAGGCATTATTATTGACAATCATATATCAATAAATTGGATAATATAGAAGAAATGGATAAATTCCTAGAAACATAGAACTTACCAAGACTGAATCATTGGAGACATATAATAAAAAGGAAGTTAAATCAGTAACCAAAAGTTCTCTACAATAAATGTCCAGGAACAGATGGTTTCATTGGAGAGTTCTGGCAAATATTTAAATATAAATTAACACCAAAAATTGTAGGAGGAAGAAAAAAACACTTCCAAACTCATTTTATGAGGCCAGCATCAAGCTTATACCAAAGCCGGAGAAGGACGCTACAAGGAAAAACAACAACAACAACAAAAGTCCAATATCTCTAATGAATATACATGGAAATATTCTCAAGAAAATACTAACAAACTGAATTCAAAAATACCCTAAAAGTATCATACACCATGATCAAGTGAGATTTATCCCTGTTATGCAAAGATGATTCAACATACAAAAATCAATCAGTGATTTAGAGAGCAAAGTATAAAAAGTTCTCCACAGAGGAAAAAAAAGTTTTTGACAAAATTCAATTTGCCTTTTAGATAAAAACAATAGACAAATTCTAAATGAAAGATTAGCTCAGCAAAACAAAGGTCACACATGAAAGGCTAAAATCATAGTTAATGGTGACAACTTAAGGTTTTTTCTTAAAGATCAAGAATAACACAAGGGTACACACTTTTAATAAAGTACTGGGAATCCTGGCCAGTTCAAATGTCAAGAAAAAGAAAAAGACATCTAAATTGCAAAAGAAAAAGTAAATTATTTCTGATCTCAGTTGATGTTATATGTAGAAAACACTAATAATTAAAAAAAGCTTTAAAAATAAAAAACAAAATCAGCAAATCATAGGTTAAGATAATCAACACAAAAATTGATTTTTATATTACATTTTATACACTAATAACAAATTAATTGAAAAGGAAATTAAGAGAATAAATTTATAATAAATTAAGAGAATAAATTATGAAAATATATAAAATATTTAGTTATAAACTTAATCAAGGAGGTGAAAGAATTTTATACTATAAATTATAAAAGATTGCTAAAATTAAGGATGACACAAATAAATGGAAAGCTATTTCATGTTCATGTGTTGGAAGACTTAATATTGTTAAAATATCTGTGTTACTCAAAGCATTCTACAGATTTAATGCAATTTCTGTCAAAGTCCCAAAGACATTTTTTTTCAGAGATAGAGAAAACAACCCTAAATTTTTTATAAGTATTTTTTTAAATTTATTTATTCAGAGAGAGAGAGAGAGAGACTGAGAGGCAGAGACACAAGCAGAGGGAGAAGCGGGCTCCACGCAGGGAGCCCGAAGCAGGACTCGATCCCGGGTCTCCAGGATCAGACCCCGGGCTGCAGGCGGCACTAAACCGCTGCGCCACAGGGGGTGCCCCAATCCTAAATTTTTTTAAAAAGATTTAATTTATTTATTCATGAGAGACACACAGAGAGAGGCAGAGACATAGGCAGAGGGAGAAGCAGGCTCCCTGTGAGGAGCCCAATGTGGGACTCAGTCTCAGGATCCTGGGATCACAACCTGAGACAAAGGCAGACACTCAACCACTGAGTCATCCAGGCATCCCAAAACAATCCTAAAATTAATTTGGAACCAAAAAAGACTGAATAATCAACACAGCCTTAAAAAGAACAAGCCTTAAAGAGAACAAAGGTGAAAACCTCACATTTCCTGGATTTATTTATTTAGAGAGAGCGCACGCAAATGGAGGTAGAGGAGCAGTGGGAGAGGGAGAAAGAGAATCTTAAGCAGGCTCCATGCTTAGCATGGAGCTTGACTCAGGGCTTGATCTCAGGACCGTGAGATCATGACCTGAGCTAAAATTAAGAGTTGGATGCTTAATTGACTGAGCTACCCACACTCCCCATCCTGGCTTAAAACATTACAAAACTAGAGTAGTCAAAACAATATGGAATTGACATAAAAACAAACACAAACCAATGGAACAGAATAGAGAGACAAGAAATAAACCCACACAAATATGTTCAAATGATCTCAATAAGAATACAAAGATTACCCAATGGGAAAAGATAGTCTTCTGAACACATGATGCTGGGAAAACTACACAACCAAATGAAAAAAAGAGAAATTGAACCCATATCTTATACCATACACAAAAATTCATTTAAAATGGACTAAATACTTAAACAGAAGACCTGAAACTATAAAACTCTTGGAAGAAAACAAAGAAAAACAGTCATAACGTTGGTTTTGCCAATGATTTCTTGTATGTCACTAAAAGTGCATGCAACAAAAGCAAAAAGAAAAAGAAAGAAAGAAAGAAAAGAAAGAAAGAAAAAGAAAAGAAAAGAAAATGAGAGGTGGAACTTATAAAATTAAAATGCTTCTCTGCAGCAAAAAGAATAATCAAGAGTAAAAAGGTTACCTATAGAATGGGAGGAAATGTTTGAAAACTATATATCTAATAGTGAATTAATATCCCAAATATGTAATGAACTCCTACAACTCAGCTAACAAAAAATAAAGAACTTAATTTAAGAAATGGATACAAAAACCTGAATAGACATTACTCCAAAGAAGATACTCAAATAATAATAAGCATATAAAAAGATACTCAATGTAACTAATGATAAGTGAATTACAAATTAAAACTACAATCTACTATCACTTTACACATGTTATTATGGCCAATAAACACACACACACACACACACACACACAATCACAAGTGTTAGTGAGGATATGGAGAAACTGGAACCCTTAGACATCGTTGGTGGAGTGTAAAATGATGCAGCCACTATAGAAAACATCATTGTGGGTCCTTAAAGTTTAAAAGTAGAAATATCATATAACTCAATAACATCTAATACACGTGTTTATCCAAAAGAATTGCAAACAAGATCTCAAATCGGTATTTAAAGTCTCATGTTCATTGCTGCACTATTCACAATAACCAAGAAGTAGAAACAACCTAAATCTCCATCACTGAATGAATGAAGAAAACATGGTGTGTGTGTGTGTGTGTGTGTGTGTATACAATAAATATTATTTATCATTCAGTCTTAAAAAAGAAGGATATTCTGTCGTATTCTACAACATGGATGAAATTTGAGGACATTATGCTAAATGAATTAAGCCAGTTACAGAAGAAAAAATACTGCATGATACCACATATATGAAGTATCTAATATAGTCAAACTCATAGAAACAAGGTAGAGAGGTGATTGCCAAGGGCTGGTTGAGGGGGGGATAGAGTACTATATTTAATGACTATAGAGTTTCAGTTATGCAAGATGAAAAGTTCAGATCTACAATTCTGTAAAAAATGTACATATAATTAACGAAACTGTTTTGTATACTTAAAAAATTATTGAGTAGATCTCATGTTATGTTTTTAACATATTTATATTTAATATATGTATTTATATAGATATATTTACATTTATAATGTATTTATATATATTTATATATTTAGAAAGATAGAGGAGTCAAACTCAAAGGCATACATGCTGTATCATTCTTTTCATAAGAAGTCCAAGCACAGAAAAAGCTATGATGTTAGAAATTAGAAAGTGATGGTTTTTGGGTGAGAGTGGCAGTGATGACCAGAGTGTGAGGATGACCAGAGTGCAAGGGAGAACTTTCTGAGGTAATCTTAATTTGAGTAGTAGTTACATGAGTATATATAACTGTAAGAATTCATTGAAATAAATTCTAATTTCTTTTGTATGTAAATTATTCCTTAAAAGCAAAAGAAACAAAAAATGTTAAACAGTTTTTCTTTCCAGAAGTTAAATAGATGATCTTTCCTCTTTAGAAAAATAAATTAAGAAACATTGCTAATGAAAAATGGTTATAACCACTGTTTGATCAGATGAAAGAAATGTTACACTCAGTTATAGAAAGATTTGGTATAAGTTAAAAAAATCTATCTGCCTCATATTATGTAGCCTACAAATAGGAATATAAAGCAGGAAATAGGATTATAATGTTTATCTCAAAGGTTGACAATAGAATTTGATATAAATAATCAGTATTCCCTTGCCTTCATAGATGTATCTTGCAAGAAGTTGCTGTGACCAATTTCAAAAAAGGGTTTTGCCTGTGCTCTCCTCTAGGATTTTGATGGATTATTGTCTCACATTTAGATCTTTCATCCATTTTGAGTTTATCTTTGTGTATGGTGTAAGAGAATGGTCTAGTTTCATTCTTCTGCATGTGGCTGTCCAATTATCCCAGCACCCTTCACTGAAGAGACTGTCCTTTTCCAGTGGATAGTCTTTCCCACTTTGTCGAATATTAGTTGACCATAGAGTTGCTTCTACACAGCAAAAGAAACAGTCAACAAAACTAAAAGATAAACTACAGAATGGGAGAAGATATTTGCAAATGACGTATCAGATAAAGGGCTAGTATCCAAGATCTATAAAGAACTTATGAAACTCAACACCAAAGAAACAAACAATCCAATCATGAAATAGGCAGAAGACATGGACAGAAATCTCACATAGGAAGACATAGACATGGCCAACAAGCACATGAGAAAATGCTCTGCATCACTGGCCATCAGGGAAATACAAATCCAAACCACAATGAGATACCACCTCACACCAGTGAGAATGGGGAAAATTAACAAGGCAGGAAACAACAAATGTCAAAGAGGATGTGGAGAAAGGGAAACCTTCTTGCACTGTTGGTGGGAATGTGAACTGGTGCAGCCACTTTGGAAACCTGTGTGGAGGTTCCTCCAAGAGTTAAAAATAGAGCTACCCTACGACCCAGCAATTGCACTCCTGGGGATTAACCCCTAAGATACAGATGCATTGAAAAGCCAAAGCAGTTGCACCCCAATGTTTCTAGCAGCAATGTCCACAATAGCCAAACTGTGGAAGGAGCCTCAGTGTCCATCGAAAGATGAATGGATAAAGAAGATGTGGTCTTTGTATACAATAGAATATTACTCAACCATTAGAAACGACAAATACCCACCATTTGTCTCAACGTGGATAGAACTGGAGGGTATTATGCTGAGTGAAATAAATCAATCGGAGAAGGACAAACATTATATGGTTTCATTCATTCAAGGAATATAAAAAATAGTGAAAGGGATTAAAGGCAAAAGGAGAGAAAATGAGTGGGAAATATCAGAGAGGGTGACAGAACATGAAGACTGCTAACTCTGGAAAACGAACAAGTGGAAGTGGAAAGGCAGTTGGGTGGTGGGGATGGGGTAACTGGGTGATGAGCACTGAGGGGGGCACTTGACAGGATGAGCACTGAGTGTTATACTATATATTGGCAAATCGAATTCCAATAAAAATATACCAAAAAATTAAAAATAAAATAAAATAATAAAATAAAAAAAAATAATCAGTATTATTTTGTGGTATATTTAGAAAATGTACATGGAAACAGAATGCATTTTCAGCTCATATCAATAGGTCTACAAGCAGTAGATCTTAAACAAATGGTAGAAGCTGTAATAAAAAAAACTGAGAAGGTAGAAGCATAGAGTATGATATAGGAAAGTATGAATGCCATACCCAAGAAACAGATCAGGGCCAGGAACCAGAAAACATTAGAATAAAAAAAAAAACCAACAGAATCAAACCCAGGCTCAGCCATTGAGATTGATGTTAATAATTTTTTAATTAAAAAATTAAAAGTTGAATTTTAAAAAAAGGGGAAAGCAGAAAATATTTTAGAATAGTTTTCATGCTTTCACTTATAGCCTCACTCTTGGGTGTAACTGGAAGAGTAGTAACAAGATTCAGAAACCAGAAACAAACTAAAAAAAATAGTGATTCAAAAACAGCCAAGGTTTGTAGTACAAATAGCTATTATTTTAAACCTGCAACTGAAAAAGGAATCATTATATACATTATATAATCATTATTTATATATATACATATATAAATATATGTATATACATATACCTGCATATATATACACTATATAATCATATATATACACACTAAATTATATTTGGGGAAAAAGGGAAATTTATTAATATTTGATCACTGGGAGCTACTTTTAATGAAGAAGAGCAAGAGGAAGGTTGTAATTTTGTGGAAGCCATTACATTATTTGGATAGTTTATAGTATATAATAATTATGTTAGAAAATCTGCAAGAAATCTATCTATCTATCTATCATCTATCTATCTATCTATCTATCTATATTGATATATCGATATATCAGTACATAGATATATATTTATCTCCAAAGGGATGAGAGATGAAGAATAGCTGCACAGCTTGGTCACTGTTCTATCTTGAATTATACGTGATCTGTCAGTATTTAACCGATCATTTAGCCATTTAAAATAAACACAAATGACAAAAACTCCATAGAATTTGGTATGGTTTAACTGTGACTTGGACCAATGATTAAAGGTCAACATAATGTAAGTTAGGAAGGAATTTTTAAAAACACATTTTATAAACACACACACACATACACACAAACCCACCATCTTCCCCCTTATATACGCGTTTCAGACACTATAGCTTTGGTTTAAAGTCTCACTCATTTATATATGTATGCCAAAGCAGAAATCCATGATTAATATCATATAATTTCAGCATGATAAGGAGAACTTGTAATTTTTCTCACAGAATTGTAAGACTATAAATATACTTTAAAGAAAATGTAACAGCATGAAGGTTTATGTAGTCATAAAAATATAATTTTGAATAAAGAGAATTACTGAAGGATTTTATCTTCTGCAACATGAAAAGTTGTTAACATTTTACTTTTTAAATATATCATAATACTTTGTTTTTAGGGTATGTTTTTGATGTGAATTCTTTCTATTTTAAGTGCTTTTTTCTCTCCAAATATTTACCCAAAGTAGTATAAAATATGATTATCTAGCCCTCTACCATTTCCTGTAAGTAAAAATCTTTTTTAAAAAGAAAAATACATAAACCACATCTTCTTTATCCATACAATGGAATATTACTCAGCTATTAGAAATGACAAATACCCACCATTTGCTTCAACGTGGATGGAACTGGAGGGTATTATGCTGAGTGAAGTAAGCCAGTCGGAGAAGGACAAACATTATATGTTCTCATTCATTTGGGGAATATAAATAATAGTGAAAGGGAATATAAGGGAAGGGGGAAGAAATGTGTGGGAAATATCAGAAAGGGAGACAGAACGTAAAGACTGCTAACTCTGGGAAACGAACTAGGGGTGTTGGAAGGGGAGGAGGGCGGGGGGTGGGAGTGAATGGGTGACGGGCACTGGGGGTTATTCTGTATGTTAGTAAATTGAACACCAATAAAAAATAAAAAAAATAAAAAAATAAAAAAAAATAAAAAAAAGAAAAATAAATATACTATCAAGTTTATTTTTGCAGACCCCAGCAGTTTTATTGAACTGCAAATGTTCATTAGTATGCACTGATATGAACACAATCTTACTGACAATTTCCAGAGAGTTCCCTCTTTCATAAACAGATTGTTTATGGCTGATGTATAACCCATCTAAGCATTGCGATACAAAGAAAATATTACAAGATGTGCATAGAGCATCATTGAAATGTGTGCCAAAAATTCCAATTGATGGGCAGAAAGTATTCACACATGTACAAATATACTATGCACACATACAACTATGTTTGTTACTTAGATTTGACTGATGTTTGCAGAAAATTGAGTCCTATTGTGTTTTTCATTGAATAGTGACTTAAAATGGGCTTTATTCAGTTCTCTTAAAGGGGCTCTTTATTCATTCAAATTAAAAATACTGCAACCAATACCAAAGTGACAGTATGGTTTTGAGAGAGTTCGGCTATCTTACCAATGCCAAAGCATCCAGATGAAATGTAAAAGAAATTATGTTAATCATACATATGTTTTACTATTTGATGCCAACCATCCAGATGTTCTAAATATGTGGATGTTTGGATTCACATAAAATAAGGAGAAAGAACCCCTGATAATTCCTGGTAATTAGCTCATTATTGTATCCATTCATTCTACAAATATTTATTTTGCACCTGTTATATGCAATGTGCTGTGTTAAATGTTGCAAAGGAAACATAAGTGCACAAGGATCAGAACCTGTGTTCAAGAAGCTTACCATTAGAAGAGACAGAATGCAAACACAATATAGAATGAGTCTATACTTTAAGAGGCTAAAAATTGTCATTAGCATTAATAAATAAGATAGCCTACCAAATTTGATGATCAATAGTAGCGTTTAATCTGAAATTTGAAAGAGTAGGTAAGTTTTATAATCAATTATTAAGAATACAATAGAAAATATGTTAACAAAGAAATTTATGCAGCAAAATTCTATGTACATACATGGAAGGTTGTAATCTGGAGGAATAGTAACAGACAAAATGGGAAAGTAGGTTTGATTTATATTGAAAAAGACTGAATGTTTAGTTAGTATTTTATTGTTAGGTGACAAGACATCATTAAATGTCATGTACTATCCTGGAGAGAGTTTTAGGGGAAAAAAAAACACAAAACATCTTACATAAGTAATTTTCCCTCCACCTTTAGTTTTTCTCTCTGGCAGATAATAGGGGCAGAGTATATCATCTCTAAGTTTCCTTCAGGGTCCAAAAGATATGAAATGTTTTATTTGATTATCAAGAGAATTCCATGCAAGGATAATGAACATGAGAAAGATACAATTATCATGATACTCTAGGAAGTTGTATCTGTCATTGATGTGCAAGATGCACTGAATTATGGATACTGTGAATATAGGGAGAACAGTTAGAAGACTTTTGTGACTGTCTTTGCAGAACCTGATCTGGAATGACAACATTGGAAATGATAAGAATTAGACATGAAAGGGCCTTGTTTGTTGGTCAGAAAAGATTACATGAAATCAGTATTTTAAATTTTATTTTCAGTCACAGTCAGATCATTTAAAATTTTTACAGTAGAGCTTCTAAACATGCAGAGTAAGGCTCATAATTCCTGTATAGCTGTATGGCAATGCCTAAGGAGTCTTTCTGTATATGTAAGTGTGTGTGTCTCTGGAAATTCTATGAAGAAAAATACCTTAAGAACAAAGTACTACTTTACATATTTTTTGTCATTCAATGAAAATTTGATTTCTTCTCTTATTCCCATATAAAATACATATTAGACTATGTTTGTGTGACAGAACACCTTCTCAATATTTACCTAAGCTAATTTTAAGCAGAGATGAACATAACACAGTCATAAAAACTCAATTATCAATAAGATATTATGTTTACTTTTTATATAAAGATGTTTTACACTCTTCCATTTCCAGGGGAAGCCCCTTCTGATGTTTCAGGAGCCAAATACTAAGAAGAAAGAATGATGGAAGGAAGGAAGGAAGGAAGGAAGGAAGGAAGGAAGGAAGGAAGGAAGGAAAGAAGGAAGGAAGGGAGGGAGGTAGGGAGGGAGGGAGGGAGGAAGAAAAGTGCTCCATATTAACAAGAAAGAAATACAATATGCACTGATTTCTGGAAATTTGCAAATCAGCATATGAAACTTCAGCCACTAAATAACTCTGCTGAAATTTGCATTACTTGTCTGTAAAATTAGAGTTATGATACTGTAAAAATATGCTGTGCATGTCAAATGAGACAATGAATAAAAGGTCTGTTTCAGTGGCTGACTCATAATATATATAGTAGTTATTATTAAAAGCACTCATAAATAAACTGTAGTTTTTAGGTTGACTTTGCAAGTGGATATGAGTCCAGTGAAAGAGAAAGCATGATAAAGAAGGTATTTAGGAGCAGTGAATAGCCAAAGGACAATTGCTCTTCTCATGTAATCTCCAGAAATTGAAAGGATATTTGCAAATAGGAGTCAAGCAGCACCAAGAACTATTTCTAAAGACTAGCAATGCATTTAATGGTCTATTTACTAATACTTATAAACTATTGTACTTTAAGCCAAGTTTTTGCTCACTATTCATAATCAGATACTTTCTCTAGATACTGGACATATTAAATATATATGGTTTGAACACTGTTGCTTATGCTGGAAATTACTAATAATATGATAATTGTGTAAGTTAGTGAACATGTTCTTATGTATACTTGAGTAAACCAAATATAACAGAGATGAATAATTGAGAAAATATTCTAGCACTGAATGAAGGACTCTGAAAGAGATAAACAACAAAATACAGAGAAGAGCCAGTTGTTTCAAATTAGATCAAGTTACTAAGATTTTCAGTGAGTACTTTCTTGGGTTCTTGGTTATTTAAAGGTAATTTTTGGTCTCAAAAAAGGAGACATAACAGAAGACATATGTTAATAAACCAGAAGTATCCAGTTCATTTAAAAAATACCTTAATATATGTACTTATCTTCACTTCCTTCTCATGATAAACATGGATTAATTTTTCCTACTCAGCCTAGAAATCTGTGATCTTTAACTTTTGGGCTGTAAAATTTTGAAGTGCCTCCCTGCTGCCAGGAGATATGATGCCATGTAAAACTCTGAATGTGATCAATAGTGTATTATGCTCCAGACTGTTTCTGTTTCATGATTAATGGCAGTTACAAATTTTCATTTCATTTTAATGGTTGATTTACTGATGTTTATAAAATTAAAGGTCAATTTGATAGTTGAAAGCAGTTGTAATAGCATTGATAGTGAATGAATACTTATTTGTAAAAAAGGAAGAATGGAGAAAATCTTTCTGATAAGGTCATAAAGTTGAACAGCTGAAAGTCTAAGTGCCTTATTTTCTTCCAAAGGCCATAAATTTGACACATTTTGTAAATGCCACAGTTGCAGTCTCACATATAGAAATATTCCTAATACATAGTATCAAAGATAGAAGTTTAAAGTAAGATGAAAAGGAAAATTTAAAAGAATCCTTCTCAACAAATTATTTGCTGAAAAAGACTTGGCAAAAGTCTGAAGTCATTCTTGATGAAGAATAAAAGAAGTATTTGCAAGAAAAGAAAATGTTGAATAGCAGTGGTGAGAGTGGACATCCCTGTCTTGTTCCTCATCTGAGGGGAAAGGCTCCCAGTGCTTCCCCATTGAGAATGATATTTGCTGTGGGCTTTTCATAGATGGCTTTTAGGATGTCAAGGAATGCTCCCTCTATCCCTACACTCTGAAGAGTTTTGATCAGGAATGGATGCTGTATTTTGTCAAATGCTTTCTCTGCATCTAATGAGAGGATCATATGGTTCTTGGTTTTTCTCTTGCTGATATGATGAATCACATTGTTTTACGAATGTTGCTATTCAACATAGTACTGGAGGTCCTAGCCTCAGCAATCAGACAACAAAAAGACATTAAAGGCATTCAAATTGGCAAAGAAGTCAAACTCTCCCTCTTCGCTGATAACATGATACTCTACATAGAAAACCCAAAAGCCTCTACCCCAAGATTGCTAGAACTCATACAGCAATTTGGTAGCGTGGCAGGATACAAAATCAGTGCCCAGAAATCAGTGGCATTTCTATACACTAACAATGAGATTGAAGAAAGAGAAATTCAGCAGTCTATCCCATTTACAATTGCACCCAAAAGCATAAGATACCTAGGAATAAACCTAACCAAAGAGGTAAAGGATCTATACCCTCAAAACTATAGAACACTTCTGAAAGAAATTGAGGAAGACACAAAGAGATGGAAAAATATTCCATGCTCACGGATTAGCAGAATTAATATTGTGAAAATGTCAATGTGACCCAGGGAAATTTACACGTTTAATGCAATCCCTATCAAAATACCATGGATTTTCTTCAGAGAGTTAGAACAAATTATTTTAAGATTTGTGTGGATACAGAAAAGACCCTGAATAGCCAGGGGAATTTTAAAAAAGAAAACCATTATCTGGGGGCATCACAATGTCAGATTTCAGTGTACTACAAAGCGGTGGTCCTCAAGACAGTGTGGTACTGGCACAAAAACAGACACATAGATCAATGGAACAGAGTAGAGAATCCGGAAGTGGACCCTCAACTTTTTGGTCAACTAATATTCGATAAAGGAGGAAAGACTATCCACTGGAAGAAAGACAGTCTCTTCAATAAATGGTGCTGGGAAAATTGGACATCCACATGCAGAAGAATGAAACTAGACCACTCTCTTGCACCATACACAAAGATAAACTCAAAATGGATGAAAGATCTAAATGTGAGACAAGATTCCATCAAAATCCTAGAGAAGAACACAGGCAACACTTTTTTTGAACTCGGCCATAGTAACTTCTTGCAAGATACATCCACGAAGGCAAAAGAAACAAAAGCAAAAATGAACTATTGGAACTTCATCAAGATAAGAAGCTTTTGCACAGCAAAGGATACAGTCAACAAAACTCAAAGACAACCTACAGAATGGGAGAAGATATTTGCAAATGATGTATCAGATAAAGGGCTAGTTTCCAAGATCTATAAAGAACTTATTAAACTCAACACCAAAAAAAAAAAAAAAAAACTCAACACCAAAGAAACAAACAATCCTATCATGAAATGGGCAGAAGACATGAACAGAAATCTCACAGAGGAAGACATAGACATGGCCAACATGCACATGAGAAAATGCTCTGCATCACTTGTCATCAGGGAAATACAAATCAAAACCACAATGAGATATCACCTCACACCAGTGAGAATGGGGAAAATTAACAAGGCAGGAAACCACAAATGTTGGAGAGGATGGGGAAAAAAGGGAACCCGCTTACACTGTTGGCGGGAATGTGAACTGGTGCAGCCACTCTGGAAAACTGTGGGGGTTCCTCAAAGAGTTAAAAATAGACCTGCCCTACAACCCAGCAATTGCACTGTTGGAGATTTACCCCAAAGATACAGATGCAATTAAACACCGGGACACCTGCACCCTAATGTTTCTAGCAGCAATTTCCACAATAGCCAAACTGGAAGGAGCCTCGGTGTCCATCAAAAGATGAATGGATAAAGAAGATATGGCTTATGTATACAGTGGAATATTACTCAGCCATTAGAAACGACAAATACTCACCATTTGCTTCAACGTGGATGGAACTGGAGGGTATTATGCTGAGTGAAGTAAGTCAGTCGGAGAAGGAC